>NC_092498.1:71148596-72348596 GCF_047511675.1 Marmota flaviventris | reverse complement strand
AGTGCCACTGAAAAAAAAGGGGGGCCTGATGGCTGCAATTTGGACAACAGGACATCCTGTTGCTAAGGCTTGAATGCCATGCTTTACCTAAGTATTTTTACAGCCAGCAGCTGTACCCCAAAGAGGATGAGGCAGAAAATCTTATACCTCTTCAGAACATAGCAAGTAGTGGAAATCTAGGTCACAACAGTCACCTCCATGCATAGGGAGGTGAATGAGAAATCGTCTTGTTGCAGCTCCTCACAAGCCTCTCATGATCTCACTGTTCCAGGAGGTTCAAAAGACCTTCCCATGGACTTGGGTCCCCTGCAGTCAAGTCTCACTTACATAGCCCATGTAAAGATGTACAAGAGCACATGTAGAGTGCAGGGTTCCAGAGTAAAGCCATCTCTTACTTTTAGTTTCTGTAGTCATTTATGTGACTGTGGTTTTGTTGATTGAAAGTTGGTTCAACATACAAAAATCAATAAATGTAATTTATCATATCAATAGACTTAAAGACAGGAATCATATGATTATCAATAGATGCAGAAAAAGCATTCAACAAAATATAGTACCACTTTATGTTCAAAACACTAGAAAAACTAGGGATAATAGGAAAATGTCTCAATACTGTAAAATCTATCTATGCTAAGCCCAAGGCCAACATCAATCTAAAAGGAGAATAATTAAAAGCATTCCCTCCAAAAACTGGAACAAGACAGGGATGGCCTCTTTCACCACTTCTATTTAACATAGTCCTTGAAACTCTAGCCAGAGCAAATAGATGGTTGAAAGATATTAAAGGGATACAGATAGGAAAAGAAGAATTCAAACTATCTCTATTTGCTGACAACATGATTCTATATTTAGAGGATCCAAAAAATTCCATAAGAAAATTTCTAGAACTAATAAATGAATTCAGCAAAGTAGCAGGATATAAAACCAATAAATCAAATGCATTTCTGTGCATCAGTAACAAATCCTCTGAAAGATAAACTAGGAAAACTACCCCATTTACATAGCCTCAAAACAATAAGACAAAACAAAAACTTTGGAATCAACCAAAGGGGTGAAAGACCTCTACAATGAAAATTACAGAACACTAAAGAAAGAAATTAAAGAATATCTTAGAAGAGGGAAAGATCTCTCTTGTTCTTGGATAGGCAGAATCAATATTGTCAAAATGACCATACTACCAAAAGTACTCTGCAGATTTAATGCAATTCCAATCAAAATCCCAATGACATTCCTCTTAGAAATAGAAAAACAATCATGAAATTCATCTGGAAAAAATAAGAGACGAGAACAGCTAACGCAATCCTTGGCAAGAACATTGAAGCAGGTGGCATCCCAATAGCAGACCTCAAACTATACTATAGTATGTGTGTGTGTATATATATATATATATATATATATATATATATATATATATATATAGTGTGTGTGTGTGTGTATATATATATATATATATATATATATAGTGTGTGTGTATATATATATATATATATATATATATATATATATATATATATATATTATAGAGTATAGAGCAATAGTAACAAAAATGGCATGATATTGGAACGAAAATAGACTTGTAGACCAATGGTACAAAATAGAGGACACAGAGATAAGCCCACATAAATACAGTTATATCATACTAGACAAAGATGCCAAAAACATATTATTGGAGACAAGATGGCCTCTACAATAAATGGTGCTGGGAAAACTAGAAATCCATATGTAGCAAAATGAACTCAAAACCTTATCTGTCACCATGCACAAAACACAACTCAAAGTGGATCAAGAACCTAGGAGTTAGACCAGAGACCCTGCGACTAATAGAAGAAAAAGTAGACCCAAATCTTCATCATGTCAGATTAGGTCCCTACTTCCTTAGCAAGACCCCCAAAGCACAAGAAATAAAATAAAGAATCAATAAATGAGATGGTTTCAAACTGAAAATCTTCTTCTCAGCAAAAGACAATCAGTGAGGTGAATAGAGAGCCTACAGAATGGGAGCAAATTTTTACCACATGCATATCAGTTAGAATACTAATATCCAGGATGTACAAAGAACTAAAAAACTTTAATTCCACAAAAACAAACAACCGAATCAATAAATGGGCTAAGGAATTGAACAGACACTTCTCAGAAGAAGATATACAATCAACAAATATATGAAAAAATGTCCAACATCTCTAGTAATAGAGAAATGCAAATCAAAACTACTTTAAGATTTCATCTCATGCCAGTCAGAATGGGAGTTATTAAGAATAAAAACAAGGGCTAGGGCTGGGGCTCAGTGGTAGAGCACTTGCCTAGCATGTGCAAGTCATTGGGTTCGATTCTATGCACCACATAAAAATAAATAAAGCTATTGTGTGCAACAATAACAACAAAAATTTAAAAAAAAGAATAAAAGCAACAATAAATGTTGGCAAGGAGGTGGGGGGGAAAGGGGCACACTCTTACATTGCTGGTGGGACTGCAAATTGGTACAACAAATCTGGAAAGCAGTATGGAGATTCCTTAGAAAACTGGGAATGGAACCACCATTTGACCCAGATATCCCACTCCTCTGTCTATACCCAAAGGACTTAAAATCAGCATATACAGGGACACAGACACATCAATGTTTATGGTAGCACAGTTCACAATAGCTAAATTGTGGAACCAAACTAGATGTACTTCAATAGATGAGTGGATAAAGAAACTGTGGTATATACACACAATGAAATATTACTCAGCATTAAAAGAGAATAAAATCATGGCATTTGCAGGTAAATGGATGGAGCTGGAGAATATTATGCTAAGTGAAGTAAGCCAAATCCCATAAAACCAAAGGCCGGATGTTTGTTCTCTCTGATAAGTGGATGCTGATCCATAATGGGGGTTGGGAGGAACACAGGAGGAAAGGAAGAATTCTTGAGACAACCCACGTGACTGAGCAAAAAGGTACAAGGGAAAGGGATGGGGTATGGGGAATGAAAGATGGTGGAATGAGATGGACATTAATACATGTATAAAGACATGAATGATGTGACTGTGTATAACCAGAGATATGAAAAATTGTGTTGTTTGTATACTATGAACTGAAATTCATTCTGCTGTCATGTATAACAAATTAGAATCAATAACTTTTAAAAAAGACTGCCTAAATAAATTATTTCTTTATTTACTTTGCCATATTTTAATTGACACATTAATTGTAAATGTTTATGGTGTACAGTGTTACATGGATACAATGTATAACATTTGTGAATAAATTATTTTTGAGATAAAAAGATTAAGCAGAATGATTATTCCAGTCAAGAAGTTAAATTAAAAGTTGTCTTTACTAAACTGGAAAGTCACCTAAATAGTGAGAATAAATAAATCTCAGTCACATCATGAGACAGTTATTTGTCTTCATTTCCATTTCACTGCCATTCCCCCTAGTCTTTTTCTTCAAGTGCTTTATCTCTTTCATAGAAGAGATAGTAAGGAGGCTTTTGCCCTTTGCCCTCCTGACTATGACTGTTATACAGTGGATCATACAGCCCTCTTGAGACAATCCATGTGACTGAGCAAGCAAGGTGTAAACTGTGAGGCTATAACCAGCTTATAAACAAACATCACTTATATCTTCTTCCTCTGTCCCTTCTCTCCTCTTACTGCTTTTCTAGGTTTGCATATGCCCTGCCCTCCAATAAAATGTTAGTATTTGTAAGTCTCAGTTGTGTTTTCTAGGAAATCTTGGCTAAAGCAGTCATTAATATTTATTTATTTATTTATTAAAATTTTAAAGTTATTGATAGACTTTAAATTTTTTTTTTATTTATATGTGGTGCTGAGAATTGAACCCATTGCTCCCTACATGCCAGCAAGTGCGCTACCACTGAGCCCCAGCCCCAGCCCTAAAGCAGTCATTTATATTTAAATATTCATTATGAAAAATTTCAAACATACAAACATAGAGAGAAAAGTAAAAAGAACCCCTGCATCCTCTACATTCAACACATCTTTTTTTTTTGTCATCAATAGTTTTATCTTTCTTCTCTCCTTTTTAATTTTTTCTTGAAGTATTTTAAGCACATATCAGAGTATGTCATTTAACTTCAATATACTTCAGAATGTCTTTAAAAAAATTACATAAGTACAATAAAATTATTTGGATGAAATAGCAATATTTCCTTGGTATTGCCTAATATTGGTTCATAGTCACACATCCATGGTTGTCATAGGTCTTTTTTGTAATTCTGACGTTTGAATCATGCTCAGGTCAGAAGCTTCTCCTGACCCCTTTCCTCTTTTTTCACCCCCTGTTATCAACTAGTTGCACAGAGAAAACTGTGTCAGTAATCTTATAGAGTGTTCACATTCTAAATTTCTTCATTAACGTCTTTGTGGTGTTATTTAAGTTCTTCTTCTAAGTCTCATGTTTCTTGAAAGTCTCTGAGAGGCAATGAAGTCAGTTTTAAGTATTGATTAGATTCCATTTTTGTTTTCCTTTTTGTTTTTCTGGCAAGAACACATCATAGTATATGGAGCTCTTCAGATGACATTAGACCAGGAAACACATTTTCTGGTGTCCTACTTGTAGCAATATTTGATTAGGCTCAGGTGGTGACAATTTGATTTCCATTGTTAAGTTTCTCATCAACCAGTAACCTAATGGTTTCATCCATTGATGATTATTTCTTAAATCATTTTTTTACATGTGGGATTGTTAAATGGAGGTTTTCCAATTCTACTGTTTCTTTAATAATAATAATAATAATAAATTTTCCCTCAACAACTATTTAATTTCCAGAAGTATTGTTTAATCAGAAAAGGCAATATAAGTTTTAATGATTTTCTTTCAACTGACAATTTTAGAATAAGAAGTTTGTGCTAGTTACTTGTAATAGTGTCCAGTGATTTTCTTTCTTTTTTCCTCTTTTTTTTTTTTTTTTTTTTTTGCCTTTCTCCTTTGGAGCATCGTTAAGATATCATGAATTTTTATATATTATGTTTAAAACAGCTGCATATATTACTTTTTTTGATGCTTAAATTTGTCCCATCTTTGGCCAAAGGAGCCCCTTGATGTTGGTTTCTGTGTCCCTTTAACATCTTATTTGTTGTTTGGATTACTTGTTTTGTGGCACAGGATATCCCAAGCCCATCCCATAGTCCAGACCTGAAATTCTACAGCCCTGGTTTTTATTAATTGGAAATATACTTAAAAATCCCAAACTGGAAGATTCTTTTTATTTGTACTAAAAATGAAAGCTATATTATAAATCTACATTTTTTTTTCCAAAAAATAACTTTATGCCCTATATTTATGCTTTTTTAAAAATAATTTTATTTATTTATTTTTATGTGGTGCTGAGGATTGAACCTAGGGCCTCACACGTGCTACGTGAGCGCTCCACCGCTGAGCCACAACCCCAGCCCTATATTTATGTATTTTGAAACCATAATTGCTTGTTTTATTTTTATTTTAGGCTCACATTTATGTTATTTATATAAAAGGAGCTATATACTATTCATTGTAAGCATACCTAAAGTTGGGATTAATAACTACTTACCAAAGTTTCATTTTTCCAGATGGTATAATTCATATTCAAAGTTTCTCAAAAAGTTCCTGATGAAGGATATAAATTAAATTTCAAATGTTTTCATATTAATTCAAATAAGAATATCAGTTTCCTTGGTGTTGGTATAGTAAAAACTTTGAAAAACTTTCAGAAATGTGATGGTTGATATGAATTGTCAAATTTGAGTTTTAGCTTGGAATAAGTTAAACTAAATGGGATATTCACAGTCTTGTCTTCAGTTCCTTTTTAGATGTATGGACCTTTATTTTATTCATTTATTTATATGTGGTGCTGAGAATAGAACCCAGTGCCTCACACATGCTAGGCAAGCACTCTACCATTGAGCCACAGCCTCAGCCCCTTGTCTTCAGTTCCTTTATTTATTTATTTTTTTAAAAGAGTAGTTTTAGTTTCAGAGCAAAATGGAGCAGGAAGGACAGATTTCCCATATATACCTGGATACCAAGCATGCTCAGACTCCCTATCAACTTCCTGCATCAGAGAAGTATACTTTTTGTGATTGATAACCTACACTGAAACATCATTATTAAACTTCAGGGTTTACATCAAGGTTCATCTTCGTGCTGTACATTCTGTGGGTTCTGACAAATGTATAATAACAGGCATCGTCATTATGGTATGTTACAGAATAGTTTTACTGACCTAAAAATCCTGTGTTCTTCCTGTTCATCCCTTCCTACCCCAAATCCCTGATCTTTTCATTGTCTTTACAGTTTTTCCATTTCTAGGATGTCTTATAGTTAGTATCATACAGGTTTTCAAACTCCTTCCTCCTCCTCCTCCTCCTCCTCCTCCTCCTCCTCCTCCTCCTCCTCCTCCTCCTCCTCCTCCTTCATTTTAATTGTAGTTGGACACAATACCTTTCTCTTATTTATTTTTATGTGGTGCTGAGGATTGAACCCAGTGCCTCACACATGATAGGCTAGCATTCTACCTCTGAGCCACAATCCGGGCCTCTGATGCTGCTTCTTAATCACATCTGATGAATCTTAGTGACAAAGTTAGATCAACTTTGCAACATTTTGTATGTTTATTCACATTCCACTATAATAAAAGCCACATCCACCTGTCTTGGCTTGTTTATCTATTGTACATTCCATCACAGACTGTCAGGTCCTAGTGACTAGGACCTGTTTAATTTGGGTTCACAATTCCAAAAGAACCCAGTCCAGATAATAAATAGGTACTGACTGCCATTGGAAGAGGGTGGTCCTGTGACCTAAGTACTTGTGGAATGAAGTCATTAAGCATGGCAGAAAATAGTTTACCTTATAGTAATTATTTCTGTGACAAGAATAACTGTTACGTATGTCCTTCACAAGAAAGAAAGTTTGTTCTCTTTAGGAGACTCTTAGAATTGTAGTTATCAAGACTTTTAAGTCTTTGAGTAGATTCTTAAACCTTTAGAATTAATTTTGAATCCTGAGTGCCTGAACATGAGGTAGTACTAAGCGATCTGAAAACCATACATTCAGAGGAAACACAGAAACAAATGATAAAGTATAATTGGAGGAATGAAAAAGAGGAGATTATATTATGTCCATTAAATAAGTTGTTACACTTTCTTTGTAGGTTGTAGCAGAGAACCCAGTTAAGAGTTTGAATTTTTGAAAATTTGATGGCGAAAACTCAAGTATAAACTTTCTGGTGATTTCACCTATTCTTGATTACTCCTTTTGCTTAGAGGCAGCAAAACTGAATAGTATTCCTGTGTGTACATGAATAAAAAGAAGTCACCAGAAAGGAAAGGAGAGAGACAGAGAAGCGCTTGGTCTCTATAGCTGTGCATTCAAGGAACTATAAGGTATTGGTTTCCAGGCCTGTAAAATAACGAGAAGAGTTGACTAGATGGTTTCCTAGATTTTCCGCTCTTTATTGCCCTCTACGCCATCAGTACGGTGCTGAGTTTACATAAGTGCTTCTAATACATGTCATTGCTTGCCAAATGGGTGTTGTTCCTGATCCGTTGGAGATCCAGGCCAGGTTTCAGGCTCGACCCAGGCGGCGCTCCAGGGCCGCTTTTCCGCCGGGGGTGGAGCTTCGGGCCGCCGCCCTCGCGCTAGGGGTCGGGGAGGGGCTTGCCGCCGGCGGGGGCGGGGCCCGCGTAGGGACTTCCCCTGGTTAGAGCGGCGCAGCGGGTGCGGAGGGCTGGCGCCCCTCGGCGGGTGGGGGGTGGGTGATCGGGCGCCTAGCTGCCAACCCTTGGTGGTCCCCTGGGCCTGGGACTCTTCCCCAGGGTTGGCATCCCGCGGAGTGGGCGCTGCTCGGAGGCGGAGAGCTGCTGGGCAGCCAGGCGACCGAGAACATGTGTGCCTGCGCGTGTTTATCTGAGGCCCGTGCGGTCGCGGTTCCTGTCTTTCCTCCTCCAGGCTTACCCGGTTATGAAACCGGTGGTCCCCGTGGCAGGGTCGCCCCAGAGCACGCCTACCCTTGACCTCAACCCTGCCCATGAGGGAGCGCTGTGGGGACAGGCTGCCTGGTAGTGTTGGGCAGGTGGTGGGAGTTCCTCAGGCTGGAGCAAAAAGATTTTTAAAGGACGTGTCTGTCTCTGTCGTTTTTTACTTTTAGGGTTCTGACCAAATTGGGCGAGGGCACAAAATAACCACTTACCCCTTCTCACCGAGGAAGAGCGGGAGAAAGGGTAAGTAAGGATCAATCAGGGGTGGAAGGAGCTAGGGCTTCCTCCTGGGGGAGAGAGAGAGAGAGAGAGAAAACAAACTTGTGTCCAAAATCTACTTTTCACCAGAAACTGAAGACCCACCTTCAAAGGTCAAAGGCCTCTAGCCCAAGACTTTTTGCAGGTTTGCAGTTTGTAGAGTCGCCTAGAAGTTTGACAGCTTGGACTTAGTGAAATGGCCTGACAGAAAATTCATTTCCCTTCACCTATTTTAACTTGGAAGGTTGGTCCTATAGGGTTCCTGTCTTGGGCCCATATCTTATTAGCGAGATTTGACTAATCTCTGGGACTGCAGGGTTTTAAAGAATCAAGGTCTTGATTGATAATTAATTGAAACCCCTCCGGAGATTTTTATGTTTTAAAAGAGGATTACTGAAAAAAATCCTTTAGGATCCTGAAGGACAGTGTTATTGGCAATATCACAAATGCCCAAGTTCTTTTGGGATCTGCTCTCAGGGCTATGGAAGAGGAAATTTGTGGAGGAGAGAAATTACCAGGCTGGGCCCTTTACTTTTGACTTTCACTTTGATGCCCTCTTACAAGCATTTTGTTCACTTTTGAAGATTTGCTGAACAGCACATTGAGGTCCTGGGAAGTTCACTGTGATTTCCATGGTCTTCTCTTTCATTGGTTCTTCTCTGGGACCTTTCCATCACTTCACTAGTATACTGATTTCCTGTTTTTGGTGTGAGGCAATGAAACACAGCTTCTCTCAGATGGTTGTGAACCCGTTGGCCTCATATAAGTCACATAAAAATAAACATTTTAAATTATTTAACTAGAATTGCCCTCTATAGCTTACCATTGGCTTCTTGGTTACTTCCTTCAATTTGTGCCCAAGTGGTAGGTGACCACATAATTTATTTTATAAAAAACCAGAATGTGGTTGTTTATTGATGATGTATTCAGGTATTGACTGAATCGATGCTTGTTAGCTCTTTCTTTCCATGTGCTGGACACTTTGATAAAAGTGGGATAGTGAGAGACTGTTGGAGATGGTCATTTTGGATGGGCCCTTTCACCAGTGTTCTGTGGATTTTCTGAATAATTATGTGTAAAATAATTATGTGTAAAAACTTTCCTATACCACGGATCTTTTGTTTTTTGGTACTGGGGATTGAACTCAAGGACACGTGACCACTGAGCCACATCCCCAGCCCTATTTTGTATGTTATTTAGAGACAGGGTCTCACTGAGTTATTTAGTGTCTTCCTTTTTGCTGAACTCAGGATCCTACTGCCTTAGCCTCCGCAGCTGCTGGGATTACAGGGGTGTGCCACCACACCTGGCTACTATGGATCTTAATGATTTGCAAGTCTATATAGTGTTGTGGGAGAATAGTATTATTATTCTGCCTTATTACAGTCAGTAATAGACTTTCAAGGATAACTGACCATGATTTGTGTACTAAAGTGAATAGTATTTTAGTGATTTTCCAGTGTAATAAATATATTGTGTGAGTACAATAATTAATTGGGGTTAACTTTTTGAATTGTTCCATAAGAAGTCCTAATATTAGAAAATATGGAGAGTTAACGATGATGCATGTAGAAAATAAATACTGAAGTAAACTGTGATGTGCATGGATTTTTGTACATTTAACTGCATTTTATTGAAACAAGAAATGTCCTTTGTCTTTTTTTGGTTGTAGAAGTTTATAAGGTTAAAACCAAGTTGTTTAGAATTAAATCTTGCAGGAATATGAAAGGCAGGAAGTTGGTCTCATGTAAGCCCACTCTCTCTTTTTTTTTTTTTTTTTTTTTTTATTTTAGAGAGAATTTTTTTTTTTTTTAATATTTATTTTTTAGTATTTGGCGGACACAACATCTTTGTTTGTATGTGGTGCTGAGGATCGAACCCGGGCCGCACTCATGCCAGGCGAGCGCACTACCGCTTGAGCCACATCCCAGCCCCAAGCCCACTCTCAAGATAACTACTTTTAACAATTTGGTATTTATTTCTTCAACTTTTTGTTCCTTATATATATCTAGCACACAACGATATGTTAAATACATACAATTTAGTTATATGTTAATACATGTAGGACATGTATAAAACATAAGATGTATGTGTATATACATGTGTATATTGTTTTTTGATGAAATTATAAATTTATTTTCCTCCACCATTTTGGCTATTTACTATCATTCCTTGCTTTCCCTCAAATTCTCATGTAGAAGTAACATGGCTTTTATAGTCTTTTTTTTTTCAGTACCAGGTATTGAACCCAGGTGTGCTTAACCACTGAGCCCCAGCCCCAGCCATTTTTTATATTTTTATTTTGAGACAGGGTCTCACTAAGTTGCTTAGGACCTTGCTAAGTTGGTGAGGCTGGCTTTGAACTTATGATCCTTCTGCTTCAACCTCCCAAGCTGTTTTTTATTTTTTATTTTTTTTTTTGTGGCCTTATGAAACCGAGCCTTATGCATTGCTAGGCAAGAGCTCTACCACTCAGTTACCTCTCCAGCCCCTATAGTCTTTTAGATATGGGTTATAATCCTTGCCTTTATTTTATTAACTGTGTCATTATGGAGTAGTTAAAACTGCTCTGCTCCTTGATTTATCATCTGTCAAAATAATATACTGAGTAAATAAAAAAGACTGTGTAAAAAACAGTGCCTGGCATGTAGATATTCACTGTTAATTTTCCTCCCTGTTTTTCTATCTAATCACTCCTCATTTCTTATGTTCTTTCTTTTGATAGTGGAAGATAGTCTGGTACTTACTTTCCTATAGGTACTATGCATTCCTGGGCATATGCATTTTCACAGATCACCTACCATATCTGATCCTAAGATATCTGGGACAAGGACTGTCAACTGATGTGGCTCCATTTCCCCCTATCAGATCATTCTTCAGCCCTGCCTAGAAAATGTCAGCTTGAAAAATGAAGGGAAAGGGTTTCTATAATGTGTTTAAAATGCTCTGACACTGCTCCCAAAGTGAGAAAGACATACTACTGCATTTAGCTGAGTGCTTAAAGTTAGGATTTCTATTTCAGAAATGTCTTTGGTTTATAAGAATTACAGTAAAAATGCTGACGCTTCATGTCCAAACTGTCATGATTTTGCCAAGTTGTGAGTTTAATATACAGCTAAGCTGTGTATTTAGTGTATCTAATACTGCTCTGGAAGCTGAGAAAGACAAGTCCACAGACATTTGATTTCACACCAGACATCTGGTTTCATTTTGCTAAGGAGTACATTTTGTCAGTAGATTATGGGCATATCAGCTCTGCTGCTGTAGTTTGTAGCATATCTATTATAAGCTCTGGTCTATAGGGTTTAGTATGATGTTTTATTCAAATGACAGCACACTGAAAATGAGCACCTGGTCAGATAAGCACATTTCCCACAGGTGTCTTCTAGTGTCATTGTTCTTACAAGTTAACAAGGTGAAATATTTCTATCTTTGGTGATTTTACATTGAGTTTTTGTAGAAGCAAAAATATTCTTAGAAGAAAAGCTTCACTTGGGAATCAGTTGTATTCCAAAGGTTCATTTCAAGCCTATTGTGTATATGTTAATGATATACTTATAGGAATGAAATAACAAATAGCATTTACATGTGCAGGTGAGAGCGCTAAATCTTTTATTTATTATTTTTCATTCATCAAGTGTCCATTCTGTTAACAATGGTAAGTGTATACTCTAATACATATAATAATAATTTTTGGAGAAAATGTATTTTGAGTTCCAACCTAGAATGGCTGGACACATTCATCTCAATTTTGAGATAGTGAGGGGCATAAAAAAATTCTGGAGGCTCACCTTCCTCCGTTTTAGGGTTGGCCCTGTCATTGTTTAACCGTGTGGCCTTGGACACAAATATTTTATCTGAAAAATGGAATAGTTACTCATGATTAAAGTGAGGTTCAGTGATGGTAAAGTGGTAAAATATCTGCTACAAAATAGGTTCTTAATAAAAGTAGTTTCATTTTTCCTCTAGGTCCTGGATGCAAGACCAAAGACCCCCCTCCTGAGCCCACCCTTATATCCAAACTAACATACTAGCCAGGACTTGTGGCTTCAATGGAGGGCAGTTGTCCTTGGGACTTGGTAGTGGGACCTGGAAAAGGCATATGTAGAATAATGACAAAGGAGAAAGCTGGTGAATTGTTGAGAGAAGTCCATGGACTTAGCTCTGTGAATTGCTTGGCTCATAGAAAGAACCATCTTTTCCTTTAGCCTCTCTATTTTTGTCCAGCTGTTCCACTGGAAACTCTTAGCTTCTTATTTCCTGCTTAGTCCAATAATGACTGTTTTTCTTTGTAACCTTGATAAAGCCTGGATAACCTTATTTTTCTGTTTTTTGGATAAGACTTAATAATAGATGTTTGTACTTCCTTTAGCTCTCCTGCTCTCTCTCTTTTTTCTATATGCTAGGTACAGTTGACTTTCTTGCCCTTTTTTTGGCCTAGAGTTTATTCATTAACTTTCCCCTCACTATTTTATTTATTTTTTAATTATATGCTGCATGCATTGAAATAGTGCTGAGGATATAAAGATGAAAAGTCACTGTCCTTAGCTAATGGGATTGTAGTGTAGTAGAACTATGAGTGTCTATATTCAAATACAGTATGCTGTTTTGCTATACTGGAGGTACTACAAATGCAAAGGAAACCTAGCATGAACTCTTGATCCCTGTTGGGAATATCAAGGAAGGGTTTTAGTAGTGGTTGTGTTTGAGTTGAGACTTGGAAGCTGAGTAATAGTAGGCAGCTTGACAACAGCAGACAGCATTTCCAGGAGGAGATAATAGTATGAGCAGTTGTATGGCATTATGAGAAGATGGTGTGTTCTTGGAGCTATATGTAGGTCAGTGTCATTAGTGGGTGAAGAGCAAGGTTAGGAATGAAAGTAGATGAAACTAGATAAATTCAGTGTGCACTTTCTAGCCCATGTGTACTTGTGAGTCACTGAGGAATTATGAGGTGAAAGATCACTGAAAGCAGTGTGCTAGGAAACTTGTGAGTGGACAAGTGTGGGGATGCGGCCTTGGCAAGATGGGAAGCCATTGAGGATGATGCATTAGTATGGAGAAGAGGGGTTGAGAGCTCAGACAAGGAGGGAAGTAGTAAGGATAGAGAAGTGAGAATGTTTAGGAAAAATACTTAGGAGGCGGGAGAATTGGCTGTTCTTTGTGGCATTGAATATAAAAGATATGGGAGAATGAGAATGCTACAATGCCTCTCAGTTTCTGGGTAGTGAGAGGGAAAACAGAAGAGAAAGCAAATATGAGGGAGAAGATGATGTGTTCAGCTTTGGACACGTGTTTAGCATACTTGCAGGGGTGTCACTGGTGAGTTGGAGGTGTCCAGAGACATCTAAATATAGGAGTCTGGAACATCATAAGAGTTTGCAGAGACTGAATTTTTCCAAATTCTTAACAACATGGAGAATAGTTGAAGGCATGGGTAAGGATGAAATGTTTAGAGGAATTGCATAGAAAGAGTAAAGGCTAAAATTAAGTCTTAGAGAATATTGAAACTTAAAGGAAAAGCCAAGAAAGAGAAAGATACTGAAGAGGGGTGGCCAGAGAGACTAGGAGAAAAAGATTTTCAGGCCAATGGCAGAATTTTAAGAACTAGAACCCAGTTAAAATGTAAATGTAAATCATAAAGTATGATGAAGAGTTTAAATGTCTGTTAGAAGTCTTTGATTTCTTGGGGATGGTGGGGGCAGGACTAAACTGCCATGGGTAAAGAAATGAATTGGAGAAAAGGTAAGAGAGAGAGAGGGGACAGACATGAAAATAGGGAGTAGGCATGATTGGGTCCCTTCTCTGGGAGATAATGACTTCATTGTTCTTTAGTCAAGATATTTGTTTAATACATTTTCAATAATAATGTATATATTTATACAACTTGATGTTATGGAATATATATAGATATTTAAATGATTAGTATAGTGAAGCATATTTACATTCATCATCTCATAGTTAACCCCCACCCCAGTTCCTTTTTATGGCAAAAGCAGCTAAAATCTGCTCATTTAGCAAAGATCCCAACTATAATATAGTTTTATTAACTGTTCTCCTTAAGTTACACATTAAATCTCTAAACTTGTTCATCTTAAGTTTCTTCTACTTTATATTGTTTGACCCACATCTTCCCTTTCTTGCCCTGTGCCTCATTACCACTGTTCTATTCTCTCTGCATATTTTTCATTTTATGGGTGCATTATAATTATATAAAATAATGAGATTCATTATGCCATATTTGTACATGCACATAACATAATTTGATCAATCTCATTCCACAGTCTCTGTATTTTTAAAGAGCCCACATGTAACTGAAATAATTTAATATTTTTCTGGCCTATTTCACTTAGTATAATGTCCCCTGATATCATCCATATGTGACAAATGGCAGGATCTTTTTTTTTAAGAGTGAATAATATTTCATTGTATACTTATACTACAGTTTCTTTATCCATTCATCTGTTGATAGAAACTTAGGTTGTTTCCATATGTTCACATTCATTGGGAAGGCTACTATAAAAAAAAAAAAGAGAGAGACAACAAGTATTGGTGAGGATGTAGAGAAAAGGCAACCCTTGTGTAGTTGTTGGTGGGATTGTAGATGGTATAGCCATTATGGAAACAGTTTGGGGGGTTCAGAGAAATTAAAAATAGAACTACCATGTGATCCAGCAGTCTTTTTTTAAGGTCTGTAATCAAAAGAAATGAAATCACCACTTTGTAAAGATATCAGTTGAGATATCTAAAGGTTCTTCAGCAGATTCTAAGATGTGCTTGAGAATAAATGAGGAAAGAATGATAACCACAGTTGTTGACTTTCTTTCTTTTTTAAAAAGAAAAATGAGGGATAGACAGTGTGTTATGCTGAGAGGAAGATCCTTCATAGAAAGGGGTATGTTGAAAAAGAGTTGCCTCTATTCTTATTACTTTTTTTTTTTTTTTTGGTGTGTGTGTGTGTGTGTGAATGAAAATCAGGTTGTGAAAATCAGGTTGTCTCTTTATTTGCCTACTTCTTCCCTGCTTTTTAATTCATACCTGACTGTACCCTTAAATGTCTTTTTCACTTAATTCTTTCCTGGCCCAGAGTTCCATTGTTGTTTTGTTCCCATCACATCTGGCCTTTTTGCATATATTATTCTCTAATCCAGTTGAATAGGTAAAAATAATCTACTTTTCATCATTAAAGGTTGAAAAAATTTCAGCAGTATATACTAGGAGACTAACAGGGAACATAACCATATCAAACATTAAAAAACAAAACAAAACAAAAAAACAATTTAGCCCAGAGTATCTGCTATGTTAAAGGCTCTGAATGCAAAGACATAAGATGGAAAGGATTAATAAGACTGGGATTCTGCCCTTAAAGAGCCCTTAGGCCAGAGAGAGGAATGGATACGTAAATAAAGAAGCGACTAAGTTCCTTGATATGTGTATGCCATTATAGAGGCAGAGTATAAGATGACTTAAAAAAAAAAAAAAAGGGACTTCTTTATTTTTTGTGATCCTGAAGGCTCAGAGATGATGTTTGAGCCACAGCTTCAAGTATGGCGTGTTAAGTTTCAGGGAGTAAATCAAGGTAATGAAATATTCCTTAGTTGTCCCATGAAAGCAACAAATTTTGCTTTTCTTTTTCTTTTTAAATTTTTCTTTCTTGTTCTGCTTGGTTTATTTTATTGCAAGGTATCCTTGTCTTTGAGGAAGTTCTTAGGGGATAAATATGTTTTGTCTTACATATAGATGATATACAAGCATTTTTCTCCCTTTCTTATACAAACTTTGTATGAAATTTTCGCCACCGGCTTGCGGTATATTAGACAGCTAACACAGACTGGAGCAGTTAATCACAATGTCTGGGGAATGGGGTCGAGGCCCTAATATTTTTCAGAGCTTCCCAGGTTTTCTAATGGCAGGGTAAAGAACCACTGCATGGTTTGTTTACATGAGATGGCAGAGATTTTTAGCTTAAAAAAAAAAAAGTAGGTTAAATTGTTAAAATTCCTTGTAAAACTGTGTGTCGTTTTAAGCTACTTAGATTTCTCTAAGCCCATCTTTCCTTAAATAGGATGGTAGTATATGTATCCTGCCTGTCTTGCTGAGTCTTGCACATCAAAAGCTGATTTGTGTGAAGGAACATATTATATAAATGTTGTGGAAACAATGAAATACTTTGAGTCATTTTCTAAGAGCCTGTAGGATAAGAACTGCCTAACTTTTTCTGCAAGATAGTATAGATTTTATAGATTTGGATTTAATATTTTACCATCATGAGGTTTCTTTCTTTTTTTTTTTTTTAATATTGTTTTACTTGTTGATAGACCTTTATTTTCTTTATTTATATGTGGGGTTGAGAATTGAACACAGTGCTTCACACATGCCCTAGCCCTAGAGGCAGAGTATAAAATGACTAAAAAAAAAAAAAAAAAAAAAGGGGGGGGGGACTTCTTTATTTTTTGTGATCCTGAAGGCACAGAGATGATCTTTAAGCTATAGTTTTACATATATTTTACTACATTTGTATAATGCTAAACAGTTGAAAACCCAAAGCCAAAAAGCAAAACCTCCTCCTCACTTTTTTTTTTTTTGTTTGCAGCACTAGGTATTAAATCCAGGGGTGCTTTGCCATGGAGCTACACCCCCAAGCCCATCTATTTTTTTATTTTGAGGCAGAGTTTTGCTAGGTTGCTGAAGCTGGCCTCGAACTTGTGATCCTCCTTCATCAGCCTCCTAAGTTTCTGGGATTATAAGTATGCACCACCACACATAGCTAAAATGCAAACCATCATTTGAGCATTTCTAGGTTGGCATATTAATTCCAATTATTTAAGATCATGTAAATGTTTTCCATGATTAAGATTATAAGGTATATAGATATTCTCAGGGACTGCGGGTATGACTCAGTGGTAGTGTGCTTGCCTAACGTGTGAGGCTCTGGGTTCAGTTTCCAGCACTGCAAAAAGAAAAGAAAAAAATATTCATTCTCAATGTTAATAATGTAATTGTTCAGTATTAAAATGCTAAGGTCAGGTATTTATTTTGAAGGTATATACATTTAAAATCAGCAATCTTATAGAAGTTAGTAAAAACTGCAGCATACCATAGAGCCCTACAAATTTGCTTATTTGTGGGTTCCATGTAGGGATATGTACTATGTTTCTGTACTATGGGAAGCCTGGTACATTAGTATCATTTATATAATAGTATAGGAATGTTCATCCTTTTGATATTATGATATACTTTAATTGAGAAGTGGTATTGTTTAATGACAAAACTGAACCCAAAGTCTGAAGACTGGTTTCTAGATCTGGTTTCTGTAGTCACTCTTTATCATAGTAGGTAAGTTAACCTTTCTGAGCCTCATATAAAATTAGGATGTATTAGTTTCCCGTTACTTGGTAGCATATGAGAAACTTAGTGGATGAAAAGATTATTCATTTGTGATGTCATAGTTGCTATAGGTCAGCATTTTGGGGGTTCTACTTCAGGGTCTCGTGAAGTTGCTCTCAGAGCTGAAGTTTTTAGAGCATGGCTGAAGTTAAGAGATGACCTGCTCACGTGGCTGGCAAGTTGGTTCCTTTCCATGAAAGGTTTTCCATGAAGCTGTCCTCTTGCCATGGGAGTTGGCTTCCACAGAGCAGTATTCAAGGGACCAACATGGAAACTATAGTGCCTTTCATGATTTATCTATATTTGTTTTTTAATGTATTCTTTTGGATTCATAGATCATAAGGGCATAAGGTAAGGATCACTGAGGACTCTTATGGGGGATTGGCTACTTGAGAGGATAACCTCTGCCTGACATAGGATTGCTTTGAGGTTAATTTAAGAATTTATATGAAAGTCATTTGTAAATCATTTATTAGATAATATAATTGAGGCTGAGTAAAAGTGGAATTAGTTTGTTTTATGCCATGTTAACATTATGCCTGTTCCAAGTCTTTCTTCTCTTGCTAAAAAATTATTTTATCTTTATTTTGTGTTAAAAAAATCTACTCCTTTAATAAAAGGCTAGAGCAAAATGTGTTTTTCAAGTTTTTCCCATCCACGGGTATAAAAGTAGTATGTTGAATGGGAGAAAATTAGAAATAATAGTGATGGTAGCAAGAACCTTTTGGTCCTCTGCTGAGTAATATTCTGATATGTCATTCTAGAGAGTCTATCTCCTTGATGAAATTTCCACATGTCTTATTCTTTGTATATCTCTCTTGTCATTTGCTTGATTTTGCCTGGATTAGAGTTCTTTTGTGGATTTGTCTATTCATATGTTAGACTGGAAACTTCTTTTTTCTTTGGGTGTTTTTTTTGGGGGGAGGTTACTGGGGATTGAACTCAGGGGGCACTTGACCACTGAGCCACATCCCCAACCCTATTTTGTATTTTATTAGAGACAGGCTGTCACTGAGTTGCTTAGCGCCTTGCTAAATTGCTAAGGCTGGCTTTGAACTTGCTATCTGTGCCCCTCCTTGGAAACTTCATAAGGTAGAAGCTGTGTCTTAATCTTTTCTGTGCCCCTCACCAGCACATTTAACCCAAGGATTTGGACTTAATTGGTGCTTAAGCAGTTTTTGCTGAATTCAATTGGAATAGTTGGCCAAACTCTAGCCTTTGTGCCTCCTTTTAAATTTAAAATTAAAGGGTTCTATTTTGCTCAGGTGGTGGTGATGGTGGTGGCTCCTGCCAGATCCATCTTTAACTCTACTTTTTATAGAGCCATTAGAGCCATTAGAGCCCTTAACCTCTCCTAAATGACTCTGAGAATTGGACTACTACATGCTTGGTCTGGCCTTCTCAAGCATGCAAATACACACAACCCTAACAATCATTCTTATGTGACTTTCAAAACCTTGTTGAACTTCTGCTTGGTTTGGTAACTATATAACTTGATTTTGACTTCTTGGGTTTAGAATTCCCAGAAGATAAAAGTATACAACTTTCTTCTGTGTAATAAATCATAAAAATTTAATCTTTACAATTTTCTCCAAAAGTTTATTGAGATAGGTCTTTGTAATGACACACTGACACACACACTTTTATCTTTCTTTTGAAAAATAAATGTAGCAGTTATGTTCACCTTTTGAAAAATCATCTTGCTCTGTAGCTGGAGGATACACTGTAAATACACTATCAAGTTCTAGTTCTGAAATTGTGTGTATTAGAGACATTTTTGAAGAAGGGAAATGTTTGTAATGTCATCACAGTTTTTATTTTAGGATAATTTTGTTTTGAATGATATTCTCAACTTGTGGACCAGTAAACAAATTCAGAGCAATTTAGAATTCTTTTCTCTTTTTTTATTCTCTCCTGCAGATCTACTGATTTCCTTGCTTCCTCAGCCACTACCTGCCTTCTCTATCTCTTTTCTGTACCTCTTTCCCAGTTTTTGTAAGAGAGAGTAAATAGACTAGCAGGGGGCAGATCAGACATTGCAAGTAGCGGTGGGTGTGCAAAGAACAGTTGCACTGCACTGAAGTTTAGCTTATAACTAATAGAGTTCTTTACTAAATGGTAATAGAGGACCTGTGAAGTAACATTGATAGGAAAAGATTACAGTTGCCAAAAATGTTTTGTCTTAATTAAAAAAAAAAATAGACTTTGTTTTTTTAGAGCTCTTTTAGGTTCATAGCAAAATTGGGTGGAAGGTATGGAGTCTACCCATGTTCTCCCTGCCCCTGTATATGCATAGGCCACCTCCATGGTCAACATTTGGGGAATCAGTTGTTATAGCTGATGAATTTATATTGATAAGTCATTATCACTTGAAGTAGTTTATGTTAAGTTCACTTCGTAGTGTAGTATGTTCTACACGTTTGGACAAATATCTAATAATGTGTTCATCATCACAGTATCATATAGAGTAGTATTATCACTGCTATAAAAATTCAGTATTCTTCCTATTCATCCCTCCCTTCCTTCAAACTCTTGTGATCTTTTTATTAACCTTTATAGTTTTAGGCCTTTTCCAGAATGTCATAGAGTTGGAATAACATAGTGTGCAGCCCTTTTCACCTAATTTTTAGTTTTCCTTGGTGCAGCAGGTTATTTACAAATTATCTCAATTATTTTTCCAAGAGCTTATTTATCTAATAGCCGCTTTTCTAAGAATTTCATTAGCTCAGATTAAAACAATAACTACCATTTAGTTTCGTTAAGGTAGTATTTAGCATTATTATTATGTAAGGGTAGTTTGAAACACATTATAAAGCCATACACTTTTGTTTCTTTTAAGTCTCACTATTTGTCATGTGCAAGAGAGGTTCTGTAGACTGAACAATATATTAGAAGATTCATTATTTGAGAATTTGGTGTATGTGACTGCATTATGTTAATATTCTAAATTAATATTCAGTTAAAATATTAATAGGGGCTGGGGATGTTGCTCAAGCAGTAACGCGCTCGCCTGGCATGAGCGGAGTGCTGGGTTTGATCCTCAGCACCACATAAAATAAAGATGTTGTGTCCACTGAAAACTGAAAAATGAATATTAAAAAATTTTCTCTCTCTCTTCTCTCTCTCTCTCTCTCTCTCTTAAAAAAAACAAATGCCAATTCAACTTCACCTCTCCGGTACACGTCCCACCTCTCCATACACTTACACCCTCTCACTCTTCCTATCTTTAGAAAAAAAAATTCATAATAAAACTTTAAAATATAGGCATTAAATATATATTCTGGACACTAAAGTGATGATATATGGAGAAAAAAATTGTGGAATTGGGCTACGAAAATCATTATGAGCATGGACAAGTCATTTTTGTCTATGAACTTCCTTCTCCTTTTAGGAATATGGAAAAAACATACATGTCATGGGTTATTTTTAAGGACTATATGAGCTGTTTGTATGAGTCTGATGTAAATTTGAACTCATTATAAAAAATGTGAGGAGTTAATTGGTTAATGACTCAAACTTTATTAATATTTTCAATTTCAGTTTTTTTTTTTAGTTTTTATAGATAATAAAGAAAAAAAATATTGGTTTGAGGCTAATAAGGCAATACTGCTGGAAAGGTGGTTATTTAGCTGTATCTGAAAATAAAATGACTTCATTTTTAAAAAAATATATTTTTTAGTTGTAGATGGACACAATATCTTTATTTTATTTATTTTTTTATGTGGTGCTAAGGATCGAATCCAGTGCCTTGTGCATTCGGGGTAGGCGTTCAACCACTGAGCTACAGTCCCAGCCCATGACTTCTTTTTTTTATTGCATGTATCTCATTGATTAAACCTGCTTGTCTTCTCATTAAAGGCATACACTTTGGGATGTTCTTCTTGTGTAATAAAGTTCTGGGCAAGAGAATGAAAATAGCTTTGTGAAATTGAATTCCTGAGGCAGGTAATATAATGAATTCAAAATTCAATTGTAGTTTCAATCAAAATGTCCCTCTAGTTATAAATATTTAAACAATGGATAGTGACATAATATTTTAAATTCAAGAAAACTTTATATTTCCCAGTTTGAGAATGCATGACATTATTATATTTCATTCTCATCTTTTGTATTTTTACTAATTTAAACTTGCTTTTTTGATAGTTTCAAAATGCATTGTATGGTCAAAGACAGAATGATGGAATATCCTATGAAAAAGATGTAAGAAAAACAACTGTTCAACCACTAACCCCTAAGGAAGAAATGAGGAGTCAAAAAGGAATTGTCATCAGCAAATAAGAAAGAATATGTACAATTCCCATTTGGGGTTATCTGACTTAAGATGCTAAGAATGAGGGAATAAAAAAATTAGCAAGCATTATAGAGGAGATATGGATGAATAGCTTTTCATTTTTTGGATATGCTTGTTTGATACAACTTTTCATTGTAGCAATCACAGAGAATGTCAGTTTAGAGCAATGAACTGGGTGAGAAGATAGACAATATTCCATCCCTGTAACTGGACTTTCACTACTTCAACCAAAATTGGGGAAATTTAGTGACACTTCCTGAAAAATCTTTGTGAACATTTAGTACCAGGTCTTGAAAACTATTTGTTTGGCCTGAGATGAAGAAACAAGAGTTAAAATTGTTGACTTAATGGCACATATTGGAGGCCCATGTTCATCCATCTTGAATTTTATGTTAATTAGAAATTGGGGAGAGTCAACTATGATTTTCTATCACTAATAGACTCATTTTTAACTTGCTCTGGTTATTTAAAATTGGATAGAGATGGTAATTGTTTCAAAACCACAGGCAAAGAAGTAGAGCAGCATAAAACCTTATTCCACCTTTCTGTAGGATTTTATTCCATAATGATTCAAATTGACTTATTAGATTAATATGAGTATATTTGGTATTTGAATTAGTTTTAGGTCTGGACACTTAAGTGCTAGTTAAGCTTAATTTCACGGTCAATGATTTTTGTAAAATTCCTCTCTGACCAGGTTACTCTTCTGTTTAAAATAGTCCTGTGGCTTCTAGTTGCCATTAGATTAAGCTGAAAACTTGCTTAAATTAGTTTAAAAGACCCTTTCCTACTTGGTCTTCCTTGCCTTTTTAACATTTTCTTTTTTATACTCCAGCATTAGCACTCTATACTCCAGTTGGACTAATTTATAGGTAATACATTCTAGTTTACTTTGAACTTTATTTCATTTTTTAAATTTATATATGTCAGCAGAATGCATTATAATTCTTATTACACATATAGAACACAATTTTTCGTATCTTTGGTTGTATACATAGTGTATTCACACCAATATGTATCTTCATAACCTGTACTTTGGATAATAATGATCATCACATTCTACCATCATTAATAAACCCCATGCTCCCTCCCTTCCCCTCCCAACCCTCTGCCCTATCTAGAGTTTGTCTATTCCTCCCATGCTCCTACTCCCCACCCATTATGAGTCAGCCTCCTTATATCAAAGAAAACATTTGGCATTAGATTTTTTGGGATTGGCCAACTTCACTTAGCATCATCTTCTCTAACTCCAACCATTTACCTGAAAATGCCATGATTTTATTCTCATTTTTTGCTGAGTAATATTCCATTATGTATATATATACCACATTTTAAAAATCCATTCCTCTTCTGAAGGGCATCTGGGTTGGTTCCACAGTTTAGCTATTGTGAATTGTGCTGCTATGAACATCGATGTGGCTGTATCCCTGTAGTATGCTGTTTTTAAGTGCTTTGTGTATAGACCAAGGAGAGGATAGTTGGGTCAAATGGTGGTTCCATTCCCAGTTTTCCAAGAAATATCCATACTGCTTTCCAGATTGGTTGCACCACTTTGCAGTCCCACCAGCAGTGTATGAGTATTACTTTTTTCCCCACATCTTCACAAACACTTATAATAGCTGCCATTCTGATTGGTGTGAGATGAAATCTTAGAGTGGTTTTGATTTGCATTTCTCTAATTGCTAGTGAGGATGAATATTTTTTCATATATTTGGTGATTGTACATCATCTTCTGAGAAGTATCTGTTTAGGTCCTTGGCCCATTTATTGATTGGGTTATTTGTTTTTTGGTGCTTAGCTTTTTGAATTCTTTATATACCCTAGAGATTAGTGCTCTATCTGATGTGTGAGGGGTAAAGATTTGCTCCCAAGATGTAGGCTCTCTATTCACTTCACAGATTATTTCTTTAGCTGAGAACAAACTTTTTAGTTTGAATCCATCCCATTTATTGATTCTTGGTTTTAATTCTTGCGTCACAGGAGTCTTATTAAGGAAGTTAGGGTCTAATCCCACATGATGGAAATTAGGGCCTACTTTTTCTTCTGTTATCTGGGTCAAAGTTTCTCATTTTTCAGATACAGCTTAAAAGTTTAGAGGCCTCTATTCATTCTCCTTGCTATATGCTCTTATAGCTGAAAATTCACTAGATATTCTTAATTTTCTACCTTTGCATAATGTAATGGGCTCTCTCTAGATAGTTGTTGAATCAAGGTGCCTTGAATAGTAGGGGAGAGAACAGAAATATCAACTTGAACTAATTTTGCAAGACAGAACATTCAAAATAAAGGATACAGTTCGAACAAAGACAGTGGAATGCTTTTGTTCTTACATTTAAGATGAACGAATAAACTGGCTATAGGAAGGGACTACAGGGAAGATAGGTTGAAGTTAGATTGAGGATAACCTAAATATTTTATAAACTGTGTATGGTTAGTAGTCTTTAAATAGTAGGAAAGGAATAATTGAAGGATTTTTGACCAGAGACCCACATGGCAAATAGTGTTTTAGGAAGATTAACAAGTGTGTAGCATCAGTTGGAATGTAGAGGGAGGGAATGATGAAGAGTAGGCCAATTGAGAAACTGTAATTTACTTGCAAGGTAATAATTATTTTCACTATGGTAATTGTGGGGATAGAAATTAAAGAGATGCTCAGAAACTGTTAAAAGAATGATACAGGTTAACTACATAATTATTATGAATTGTAAAAAATAGGGAAACATTGAATCAAAATGCAAATTATAGAACAGAGATTAGCAGTTCATATGTAAAAAGCATCAACAACTCAATGGAAAAAAGACCAACCATTTCATAGAAAAGTGAATAAAGATATGAAGAATATGAATAGTTCATAATAAGAGAAATACAAAATAAAACTTCAAAGAGATAATCTAATTGGCAAAGAAAATATGAAAATATATCATTGAGATTATAGGGAAGTATAGGCAGTGTCATTATTAATGGGGTATATGGATTTATATCTTATTGAATCTTATATTTATTTATTTATTTATATCTTAAAATATAAATATCATTTGATTCCTTTACTAGAATATATCCTAAAGATCTTATACTTAGTTTAAATCATGTATAGTTAAGATATTCTTGGGGCTAGAGTTGTGGCTCAGAGGTAGAGTACTTGCCTAGCATGTGTGAAGCACTGGGTTCGAACCTGAGCACCACATAAATGTAAAATAAAGATATTGTGTCCACCTAAAACTTAAAAATAAATATTAAAAAAAGGTATTCTTGGCAGCAATTGGAAACAAATGCCCATCCTTAGGGAATTGGATTAATAAGGTATACACAGTGGAATATTTAATAACTAAAGAGAATAAGGCAGTTTAAATATGTACTGAAATGAAGTAATCTTCAAGACACTAAGTCAAAAAGGAAGGTGAAGAATAATGAATTAAGGTGAAGAATAATAACAGTAGGCTATTATTTTGGAGAAGACTGAATTAAGATATGTATTTTCTTTTGTATACATAGCGTATCTCTGGAGGGGATAAAGTGGAAAATATTCGTGGGGATTGGCCCTTGAGACTAGAGACTAGGGATGGGACAGAATCTTATTTTTTATTGTGTACTTCTTTTGGGGTATTTTGAATATTTTACAAAAATAAAGACAAGAAACACATTCAAAATATTATATATAACCAATTCTGAGAAATTAAGGATTAGAAAAATTATTTTTATAAAAGCCCTGCAGTTCATATATCTGGTAAGGGATTTATATCCAGAATATATAAAAATTTCTATAAAACAAAAACAAAAAAATTAAAAATTAAAAAGGATCATAGGACTTGTATCTCCAAAGAAGATATACAAATGGACAATAAGCGCATGAAAAGATGCTCAGCATCACTAACCATTAGGGAAATGTCTGTCAAAGCCACAGTGAGATTCTATCCTTTAGGATGACAGCTGGGGTAGGACTCTTCTGTGGGCAGAACTGACCAATAAGATGGCTGTTTTACTCTCAATTATTTTCTCACTCTCTTTTTGGTACTAGAAACTGAACTCAGGGATACTTTGCCACTGAGCTGCCTCCCCAGCTGTCTCTATTTTTTTGAGACAGGGTCTCACTAAGTTGCTTAGGAATTGACTAAATTCCTGAAGCTAGCCTTGAACCTGCAATCCTTCTGCCTCAGGTTTTCTTTTAAGATTATAAAATATGTTGTCCTTTTTTTCTCCTGTTGTGAAACTGTGTGTGAGCTTGGTTTCTGGGTGTAGATGTTTTGTTTGTGGTGGTTTATCTTATTCTGTTTCTCTCAGAATAAGAGGGCTAGTTTTTGTCTTTTTCCTACTTGAGTTTGTCTCATTCTTACTTTCTTTGGAATGTGAACCATTCTCAGGGATCCTTTAATCCTCCTGTTTTGTTCTTGCCATGCTGATCCTGCCTGTTTTATATTTAGGGGAGACACTTATATTCCTTTCCTGATAAAATGCTCGTGAACATTCTTTTTATGAATGCTCAATGTGATCATCTCCTCCCCCAAAGCATCTTTCCTCTGGTTTTGCTGCTGTTAAGTAAGACTGAGCCCTGTTTGCTCCCTGCCACAGGGGTCATCTTTTCCTAGCTTTCTTTTATGCAATGGAGAAGAATGTCAAGTACACAAAAAGCTAAAGACATTTTATTCTAAGGTTTTTCCCTAAATTAAAAAAAAATTCCCTAAAAATTCATCTGCACATATGAATTCACTGGATCTTATTGATTTTCTCTATGACAGTTGAGGTAATTAGTTTCTTTGTTGATGTTTTACTATTTTTTCTCTTTATACTTTAACCTTGCTCTTTCCTCTTCGCATTAAAGAAATATGAATGGAATTCACAAAGTTGATAGGAACTGTACTCAATTTTAAGGACAGAATTTTTCTTTAACCAGGTATTAAATTGCTCAGTTTGTTTCCTTGATTTCTTCTTCTTCCTGATTCGTAGATATTAAAAACAGCAGGATATGTATTCTTAGCATTCGATAAAGGGGAAGAGGTGAACTATGATTTAGTTTGTCTTGCTAATTTTTTTTCTCCTGCTGGGAAAGCTGCAGAAAAGAGATGTCTGAGAAAAAGTATTTTCTATTTAGCACCTTTTGGAAATATTTAGTCAAAGGAGTAAATAAAGATATATTCTCAAGTATTGCTATTTCATTATAGAATAAAAAAATTTAAGAGTGGTAATTTATTTGAAGGGGAGATTATGTCTTGGGAAAGTTTGACATCTAGTAGCATTGATTTGCATGTCTGTTGCTTTTATCAAATGTGTGATTAGATCTTAACATTAAAAAAATACGTTTATTATTATACAAGTTTTAATTTTATGGTAATATCGTTGACTATATAATTTTTATCTTTGTTAAAAGGATTTTTGACTAACTAATCTGGCTGGTTAGAAACTATGCTATTGAAGCAGTACCTTGGGATTGATTAAGGGTGGTCTTGGCTCATAGAAGGGTAAAAAAGCTAAAGACATTTTATTCTCAGACTTCTCCTTTTTCTCCAACATACATGCACCTACACCTTTTCTTTCTTTTGTCAGTTCTGGATATCAAGCACAGAGCCTTGTGTACTAGGCAATTGCCACTGAGCTACATCCCCAGCATGACAGCACATTTTGTTGTACAATTAATATGGGCAAGTTGAGGGTCAGTTTATTATACTAATAGGAGGTGACTGGGATATGGTGGTGTGGTTATATCAGTTTTGTATTTGAAAAGTATAGCACATTAATATGGTTATGAATGTTTAATAGGTAGTTTAACTATTGCAGAAAAAGTGGTAGTTTAAACTTAATTGCAGTTTGAGTTTAAATATGTGATTGATTTTTAAGTACTTTGCTCTATATTTGCTTTTATATTTGCTGAAAATATTACATGTGAAGATTATGCTTTAAACATTGTAAAATGTTTTTCTAGTATTAGCTAAATGGTTGTGGGAAATGTTACACTTGAAAGGTCATGTTGATTTTCTGGCATTTCCAATTTTACATTTTATATATATAGTTGAATTGGTTTAACTCCTACTTGAGCGTTTAAAGATTCAGGTAATAAATGGAAAAGAAAAATTGCAAAAGGGAAGATGTTTTGGAATGCACCTGTCTTTCAGCTTTCTTTTTTCAGTGTTGAAACTTCAAATTCTAAATGGCAATTGAAAGAGCTGAAAGGACAGTACCATAATAAGGGCCTCATTACTCATTAAGTTCAAACATAGCTCATTATATTTTTCATTTTTCTATTAATTGATATTGCATGTAAATCTAGTCCTTTCCCACTCCTCACTCATTTGAATGAGACTTTGAGTATTTATTTAGCTTTTTGCTGCAGTCTGGCTGGGCACAATTCACAAGCCACTTGTCAAGCAGAAACGAACTTTATTTTTAGAACACACATGCCACACCACAGGAGCTCTTCAGGAATTCCCTCAGAGCCCAACTGCCACCACCGGCTTCCTCCCAAGCCTCTCAACCTCCCCCAGTCCTCCTGCTCTTGAGGCCGATTGGCTGGGTTGCGTGGGCGGAGCCAAAAAAGTCCCCCAATGAGCAGCTTCATGGTCTGAAAGGGCGGGGAAACAGCCCAATGAGCATCACCGCAGAGGAGCCCATCAGTTGGCAGCTAGAAGTTTGCTGGGGCCGCTGTGAGCCAATCATCAGGTGGCAGCTGGAAGTTTCCTGGCGGCTGGAAGTTTGCTGGTGCCCCTTCCGCTGTGGCTCTCAACATCTCACCGTCTCTGTTTAAACAAGCATGTGGGTTAGGGACCCTACCTGCCTTAGGTTGTCCAATACTACATATGGTCCTTACCCGTCATCGGATGAGCTGACCTCAAGGCGTCAGCCTCCTGTCTTAGGTCGGTACCATTGCAATTGGATCTTACCTGTCATTGACTACCGGTCCAGCATACAGCCACACCTGGGGCCCCTTCGGCTGTGGCTCTCAACAGCTTTTTTTTTTGGTATTCAGGGATTAAACCAAGTGCATTTAACCACTGAGCCACATCCCTAACCCCTTTTTATATTTGGAGACAGGGTCTAAGTTGCTTTAGGGTCTTGCTGAGTTGCTGAGGCTGGCTTTGAACTTGTGATTGTGCCTCAGCCTCCCAAACTGCTGGGATTATAGGTGTGCACCACCTGTATATTTACTTTTTACATAGTGGGTTGAATTGTCTGTCTAGTACCCTTTTTCCCCCCTTCTTGGAATTTATTAAGGGTGGTCTTGGCTCATAGAAGGGGCTCAGCCTTGTCCTTTTTCTCCTACATACATGCACACACACACACCTGTTTTTTTTTTTTTTGTTGTTGTTGTTTTGGTCAGTTCTGGGTATCAAGCACAGAAAAATTAAATTGTTTCTAAATGCTGCAGTAGCACTTATGAAGTCAATAACCTATTCTGCCCCATGTTTATTGGGAGTGGTGAATAACTGGGAGGCATTTAGCATAGTCCTTACAAACACAGGTCACTGGGTTAAATAGTCTGGATGTAGCTCTGCTATTTACGGTGTGACCCCAGGAAAATTACTTAAACACGAGTTTGTATCTTTTAAAATGGGGGATACAAACAAGGTAAATGCAGTGATTAAATGAACTAATTAGAAATAACAAAATACTTTGCTATCTTTAATACAGTGATAGAATATTTTAGACAACACAAAATGAATATTCTTTGCTGGCCTGATTTTTAAAATTTCATTGATTTTACATGAAATTATTATTTATTGTTTATTTTTCCCAGTTCTTTCTTTCTTTAATTTATAGATGTGGTCATAACTTGAGGAAGAATAATTTTTTAAAAAAATATTTATTTTCTAGTTGTAGTTGGACACAATACCTTTATTTTATTTATTTGTCTTTATGTAGTAGTGAGGATTGAACCCAGGGCCCCTCGGTGCTACACGAGTGCTCTACTGTTGAGCCACAACCCCAGCCCCAGAAAGAATAATTTTTACTGATTTTGTTAATGGTGAATCACTCTAACTTTATTAAAAAATGAAACAAAACTTCACTGTACCATTAATCAAAAATTTTATGTGATTATTTAATATTTATTGAAGTTAAAGCCCCCAAATATAGCACAATGTTGATATTATTTTGGCCAAGGAAAAATAATGTTTTACATATTTTCCAGAGGGTCTATTAGACATATCTCACTTTTAAAATTGACTTTTCATTTTTTATTTTATTATGACAGTTTTTGCTTGATATGAGAAGGTAAATTTGCTATTTTTGAATTTGTATATCTCACTTTTTCCCAGGAAAGATTTTTGAGGAATATACTAAGTCTTTTTGCAGAACAAAACTATGTTAGATTCTGAAAAACTTTATTATTCACAACTGATAGATACTAATTTAAATTGCTTAAATTTGTGTATGGCTCATATAATTTTGTCTACCCTCATATATTTGATAAAACCTATCAAAATTGTTACTGGATTTTCCTTCTAAGCCATTTACTGTAATAACCATTGTGACAATAGTATCATTTAATGTTGATGAGACAATAAATATAAGTTTCTTACAAAATGGGAGAAATTAAAGGATTATTCTCAAGGCTTATAAGTTACAAAAACAATAAACTTTTTGGTGGCTAATATGAAAATAATTTAGTTTTATTTATTATTGGTGCTTATTTGCAAATGAAGTCATACTTATCCTTGTTGCTAAAAGTAGGAATACACTAGAAGCTTTTCCAAATGTGTGCTTTTTCTATACTATCCAGCCAGTCACTTGACATGTGTTTTTATTAAATGAACACAGGTATTAAGTAAAGATCAGACAAGAAACTTAACAGTGTCATTATTGGAAGTGAACATAGTTTTATGAGTATGTTAACATTGCTGCAGAAGTCAGAAATAGTCCCAGAGTGTGGATGCAGGGATATTGATGGTGATGGGGCACATCATGGAAGACAGGCAATTTTAGAACTGAGGGAGGGGCCATTCTCAAATGAAGGTAGCTGAAATTATAGAGTCATTCAGAGTTGGAGCAAAAAACCTAGGGATAGCCTGGTCAAGTAGATGATGTTAATTGCCTATTCTTTGGCATAGTTAGGACTTAAACCCAAATTTTTGGTTTCTAATATGATATTGTGGGAGGAAGAAGAAAGGTGTAGTTCTAGAAAAGAATGGATACTTGGTTCTTTGGAAGTGATACATGCATGGAGATGCTACTATCAGGTGGATTGCAGGCTCTAATTATAGCCTAATCAGATCACTCATTTTCTCCCTTACTATAGTTGCTAACATTCAAGGAGTATATGATACTAAATTACCAAACTGGCTTTCTATCAGCATTTTACATGTGTGGTATTAAAAACCATAACTATAATTAAGCAAGCACATTTATTTAGTACTTACAAATGCTTAGCAGAATTCTAAGAACTTTAGGATATTGAGGAAGGATTGAAACATGGAAATGGGAGAATGGATATAACTATAAAATGGTAACAATATTGAGTGCCAAATTAGGGTATTGCTAGTGAGTTCCAGAGTGGGTGAGAAAGTCTTATGTAAGATTTCCCAGAAGAGATGAAAATTGGTTGGTGGCTTCTCAGCTCAGTAGATCTCATAATTATATGTGTTCAGCTTTAAAGATTTCAGATTCACCTAACTGGTTAAGTTACAGAGGAGGAACTTAATTGCAGGTGTTTCTGTTACTTCCTGTTGAGCACCATTCCACAATTCCATGCTGTTGTGCACAGGATGGCAAGAGATTTCTGTTGGAGGGATTTCTATTTCAGCTCATCACTCTTCAGTGAGCTCACAGGTAGATGAAATTTTTCCCACTGGTTCTTCTGAAAGTTTTGTGATGAAGCACCCCTTGTTTCAGTAACCCCAGTTCCTTTTTGTTTCCCGATTGCAAGGTAGCTTAAATGTTAATTAAATGTGATTTCAATGGATGGATCTTTCCATTTAATATGATCTTTTTTTTTATGAAGAAACTATTAAAGTAAGGTAGAATATAAAACAGCAGTAGTTGGCATTTTCAGTAGGTTGTTCTGCTGTTCAATTAGATTATTTTGGTATTCTGGGTTATGAATCATTAACTTGAAGATTGGTACATAAATAATGCCATTAAACATAATAAAATAAATAAATTTAAAAATATATTCATCAGAGAATAAATATACATCTCAAAACCCAAGCACTTTTCCCTGTACCAGAATATTTCTGTGTTTCAATAGTATTTCTCATTTTATCCCAAATGAAAGACTAAAAACCTGACACAGATGAATTTAGTCTAATCAAGAAATCTGAAAGACACTTAGGATTTAATTATATAATGCAAACCTCAGTCTACCCTTGACTATATATTTTTAAATTTTTTATTAAAAAATTGCTTTTTTTTGTAGTTGTAGATGGTCAGAATGCCTTTATTTATTTATTTTTGGGGGTTTATGAAGTTTATTTTTAAGAATTTTAATTGATTTTTAAAAAAATAAATGACAGCGGAATGCTTTACAATTCTTATTACACATATACAGAACAATTTTTCATATCTCTGGTTGTATATAAAGTATGTTCACATGAATTCGTGTCTTCATACATGTACTTTGGATAATGATGTGTCCATCACATTCCATCATCCTTGCTAACCCCCTACCTCCCTTCCTTCCCCTCCCACCCCTCTGTCCTATCTAGAGTTCATCTATTCCTCCCATGCTCCCCCTCTCTACCTCACTATGAATCAGCCTCCTTATATCAGAGAAAACATTTGGCATTTGTTTTTTTGGGGATTGGCTAACTTTACGTAGCATTGTCTTCTCCAACTCCATCCATTTACCTGCAAATGCCATGATTTTATTCTCTTTTATTGCTGAGTAATGTTGCATTGTGTATACATGCCACAAATTTTTATCCATTCATCTTCTGAAGGGCATCTAGGTGGGTTCCACATTGTGAATTGTGCTGCTATAAACATTGATGTGGCTGTGTCCCTGTAATAAGCTGTTTTTAATTCCTTTGAGTATAGACTGAGGAGAAGGGATAGCTGGGTCAAATGGTGGTTTCATTCCCAGTTTTCCAAGGAATCTCCATACTACTTTCTATATTGGCCGCAGCATGATACACTGGCATCAGAACAGTTTGGTAGACAAATGGTACAGAATAGAGGACACAGAGACTAACCCACAAAATTACAATGATCTTATATTAGACAAAGGTGACAAAAACACTCATTGGAGAAAAGATAGCCTCTTCAACAAATGGTGCTGGGAAAACTGGAATTTCATATGCAACAAAATGAAATTAAACCCCTATCTCTCACCATGCACAAAACTCAACTCAAAGTGGATCAAGGACCTACCTAGGAATTAAGCCAGAGACTCTGCATATAATAGAAGAAAAAGTAGGCCCTAATCTTCATCATGTGGGATTAGGCCCCAACTTCCTTTATAAGACTCCTGTGGTGCAAGAATTAAAACCAAGAATCAATAAATGGATGGACTCAAACTAAAAAAGTTTCTTCTTAGCAAAAGAAACAATCTGTGAGGTGAATAGAGAGCCTACATCTTGGGAGCAAATTTTTACCCCTCACACATCAGATAGAGCACTAATCTCTAGGGTATATAAAGAACTCAAAAAGCTAAGCACCAAAAAAAATAAATAACCCAATCAATAAATGGGCCAAGGACCTGAACAGACACTTCTCAGAAGAGGATATACAATCAATCACCAAATATATGAAAAAATGCTCTTCATCTCTAGCAGTTAGAGAAATGCAAATCAGAACTACTCTAAGATATCTCATTCCAGTCAGAATGGCAGCTATTTTGAAGACAAACAACAATAAGTGTTGGCGAGGATGTAGAGAAAAAGGTACACTCATACATTGCTGGTGGGACTGCAGAATGCCTTTATTTTATTTTATGTGGTGCTGAGGACCGCAAATGCTAGGTAAGTGCACTGAAGCTGAGCCGCATCTCTAGCCCCCACCTTTGATTCTTTAAGGCAGTGACTTTTAAACTTTTCCTTTTCTTATTTTCTGTAAAGAAAATCTTGCTTGGAATTCCATTCTTTAAAAAGAAAAAAAGGGGCTGAGGATGGAGCTTAGTGGTAGAGTACTTGCCTAACATGTGAGACTGTGAGACCCTATGTTCCAAACTAGCACTGCAAGAAAAGAAAGGGGAAAAAAAAAAAAAAAAAAAAAAAAAAAGAAAGAAAGAAATTAACAGATAAAAGCAAAGTGGCTCTGATTGAGGTGTAGGTATCAGGGTTCAAAGCTTTGGACCTGCCTCCTATCATGGCTTTGTGGTTGGAGCTATTTTCCTGTGTTTTCCATGTGACCTGAAATTTTGCCCATAACCCCAGGCTCCCCACCCTGTAGTCTTCCTGTCCTGAGTGCCCTCTATGCCCATCTATCTTGAGTTAGAATATTGGTAGTCCTGGCCAGACCCCGCCAGGCCTAGTGTGGATATGTTGGCCCCAGGTACTGCCAGGCCAAAAGCCAATGGAATTCTATGACCTTGCACTGATCACTTTGGTCACTGCGGACTGCTGTTCGCCCCCAGAACTTCACCAGCTACCTGCATTCTGCCTTCTCTGAGAGTTGCCTTCCTTACTGCTGCCACTGTTATGGTTTGGCTCCTAAGGTAGGGATAGCAGGGGCACTGCTATTTGCTATTAGGGCTGTTTGCATTGGGTCTCGTGCCTGCCTGTGCCCGGGGATACATTTTTCCTGTTTATAGGTTAGCATCTGGGCTGTTTTTGTATTTTTCTCCTTTGTTTTATTATCATCTTCAGAATTGCAAAATAAGTTTCTTTCTCTGAAGACAAAGAATTTCCGGTGCTTAACGTCCCATGATAAAAGAAATCTTTCCTTTCTCCTCTTACTCTCAAAATACCAATCCACAATATACTAAATTCACAATATTCTAACCCACAATAATTCTATCCAAAATACTTAAGTCCACAATATTATAAACCATAAGCACACTTTTCTTGAGAGAGAGGGCCAAACACTTACTAGTTACCTTGCTTCCACGTAGAGGGTCCCTATTCAGATGCTAGATCTCACCTGGATCTGGGGCAGGCAACAGAATTGGGGTTCCTCTGCATGAAGTAGGCTGGTAGCAGAATAAAAGCTTATAAAGAGAAAGTGACGAAAAAAACATAGTACACAGGAAGTAATTTTTTAAAGCAAGGAATGGACAGCTGTTCCATTTTAGGGATCGAGTTTCCACATTAGGAAGAGAGAGAGAGATGGAGCCCACACTTGCTTTATTTATATGGGTAAGCATCAGAGTTTTTCATGGAATGTTCTTTGCCAAATAAGGTAGGGGGTGGGCTGTCCAGTTCCCAATGGGTTATATCCAACTCTGGAGCTACCAGTTGGAGCTACCAGAACTGTCCCACTAGTAGAGGGGTGCAGAGATTTCACACCTTGCGCAGTCTGATACACACTGGAAAGCTGAGATGCTTCTCCAAAGGAAGATTTAAGTCCCCCATGGCTCAGTACCGAGTAAAGACCTCTCAAGTAGCTTTACAGGTGGCTTCCCACAGCTTCCCTTGGCCTTTGAGCCTCCCGGGAATCTTTAGGATACTGTGGAGCAGAGGTTGAAAAACATCACTTTTAAGGAAAACCAAACTAAACACTTTGTAAAACTATATTGTTAATTGAAAAAAAAATCTTATTGCCTTATAGTTGAATGCATTATAAAAATTACTTGATCCTCCTAACATTTTTATTGTCTTAAAGAATGAGTGCTGGGCCATTATGATTTACTGAAAAAATAAATAACCGCCCCCCCCCCCAAATTAACTTTCTTAATCTGTGTGTGTGTGTGTGTGTGTGTGTGTGTGTGTAATTTCTTTAAAAAACACTTTCTCCATCAACATACTCAACTATGAATTAAATCCATCAGGTAAGAGATGGAGATTTTAGACCAATGCACATGCATGAACACACACTTACTACACACACACAAAATTTGTTACATGTGGCTGGGCAATGCCTTTCCCTCAATTTATATCTCTACAATATTCATGACATTCTGAATGTTATGTAGAGAGACTATGGAGAGGAAATTATGAACTTAGCTTATCAAAATAATAAAATTTTTAGTAATTATTAGAACTGATTAATTAATTTCTTTAATAAAACTATATTGAACATTGAACCTTATTTTGTATTTAACTACAAGGAACTGAAATATGGCTAGTGAATGAGAATCTCTGCCCTAACAGAATTCACAGTCAATTGAGGGTAAAGATGAGAAAATAAGACATGCTATGTTATGGAAACATACAAAGGGAATCTAATTCAGACTTTGAGAATCAGAGTGGACTTGCTGTAGAGTTCTCAACCTGAAAGATTGAGACAAGTTTTACTTAATCTGAAGAATGAGTAAGAGTCGACAAAAAACAAGAAATGTGGGAAGAATGCTAAAGATGTAAGGGAGAGCATTTATAAGGGTCCAGAGACAAATGTAAGTGTGACAGTTCTAGAAATTGCATGTTGCTAGGTTTGGTTGATGCATGATGTGCTAATGAAAGAGTAGATAGAAATGATGAGACTAGAGATCTCAACATAATTAGCCTTGTATGTTAAATCTGATTCGCTATAGAGATTTGGGGAGTAACTGAAATATTACAAGCAGGAGGAAGTTATTTGTATCTTTTCAGGAGAGAGCACTTTGGGTGACTACCATGTTGACTTTGGGGCTGCATTTTGGATAATGGAATCATTTTTTTCAGGGTATAAGAATCAAGAGTATAGAGTACTGTATAGTTTATCTTTTCCTAACATCCCTGATTGCCTCTCTTCTTTAAAAAAACTTTCTTCATTTTTTTTATGACCCCTCTAACCTTATTTACAAGGCTAGAATAATTCAAGAGAACAATATGTAATGTTCAGTATCTGTGTAGACACACAGATATGCATAGAAACTGGTATGATGTCTGACATCTGAAAGTTCTTTAATAAATGTTTATTGATGTGAAAGGAGCAAATAAAATGAAAGGGGTGCCAATTCCAATATTTTGTTGTTGGTCATGATTTCTGTGCTTCTCCCAACCTGTCCTTTAACTTCAGATAATTTTAACTTTAGGTGTTTTTAAATGAGGCTACAAGGGTCCACCAATTGTATACTAGTACTAATGATAATAAAACTTTATCATTATCTTCAAATTCACCAGCTTTCTGTTTTATTCATGTAATAATTAGAGATGCATATATATTACTTAAAGAAGAGTGAAAAACTTTTATTCTTTGGAAATTAGTGTAGAAGAATAATCGATAAATTGAAAAGATTTTTTTTTTGCCTCTGCCAGCAAAGTTAATTTCTGACATATCTGAGAATGATCACAAAGGGAACTTATTTTAAAATGTTTTGCCCCATTATTATTATTAATATATTTTTTTGTTGGTGTTGTATTGGTGTTTGAACCCAGGAGCATTCTGCCTAAACTTGCCACCTTCTTTCCTTAGCCTTCTGAGTCACTAGGATTATAGTTTTTTGCTACTGTGTCTGGCTGCAATATTATTTTGTATTTTATTCAACTTACCTTACAAAAATATTTATATCATATTCATTATACAAAATTAAATTAGTTTTCACTTAATTTTCCTTTTGAAGAAAAACACCTATTCAATATTGCCAAGATTCAGAGAATAGGCAAATTCAAGGCTCTTTTTCAGTGCTTTGTAGTCACTGCTGACTTTAAGTGATCAACTTCTCCCACATCTAACCAGTTGGGAACACCTTCAAGCAAGCTCCTGTGTTCTTTTATGTTTCCATAAAAACATAAGTCAAGGCTTATGTTATTATCTTCCCTGTCTCAGCCTCAAAATCAACCTTTTTGCTTAAGAGTCCTGGTTCCTTATATCAGGGAATGGTATTAGAACCTAAGAACTGGTTACTGGATATATTGATTGCTACTTTGATGTTTTGCTTAGGGCCCCTACCCCCCCCCCCCACCCCCCAGCATTCCATGAACTCTTCCTGTATATTTCCCTTTTTCCTAGTGAGAACCCAACCAACACCTTCACTCATTTGCTTCATTCTACTAGTATTTAAAATACTTTCAGAATTATTTCCTTAATTGTGTCCATTTCGTCTCCTTACTTAGATTATATCATTGAATACTTTGTTCAAAATTTAATTGAGTTAGTCCCTTTCCCATAGTTGATTACTGTTTAATTTTCTGTTTTGTTTAGATTTTTAGTGTCTGTGGGACAAACATCATTTCTAAAAAGAAATGTATGTGTGAGTATATGAAACACATAATAAAATGTATAATTTAAGGATACCAATGAGGTTGTTTTGTACTGTGTCTAATATTACTTATTAGAAACTATCACTGAAGCAAATTGAAGTATAACGATTTTCTTCCCTTTTTCTTGTTTCTCTTCCCTCCCTTCTTTCCTCCCTCCTCTCTTTCTTTTTGAATGTTTCTGGGTTTTTTTTTTTTTTTTTGCATTTTATTTAGAATAATAGACACATCTCTATTATGAATGCCATATATGCATTCTTGAAAATGTTTAATTCTATCAAATCATCTTGTAAAAATAAATTAAAGGCCTATGAGGAAGATAGGGCTAGAAACAGATCATTGGAAACCAGTGCTATTTTCTAAACAGAACTAGCAAAATAGCAATTGTTAACAACTACACTGTTAAATTTACATTGTTACTTGCACTCACCCAACATCACCGTCAATCTTAGCCTTAAACCTTAAACCTTTGAGTTGTAGGTCCTTTAAAACACTTCACTTCTTAAGCAGACCAATATCACCCAAGCTAAAAATCTGCTCCAAGATACTGACTTGTCAATTTTGTTTTATTAAACACAGGGGAGAAAATTTTCTTTCCATTCTTTCATTTGCACTCTCAGCTTCCTCAGCTTAATGATGGAAGTCTTGAAGCCTAAAGGGACTTTCCCTTTAATTGTGTGAAAACTTGCTCTTGATTGGATCAAAACCTTCACATGCTGGGGAATTCTACCTAAACCAACAAAATTTTCACACTTGCTGATATTATTTTTTGCCTGAGTTAATTTATGTTAAAAATATGTGTTGTAGCAAAAATATCTTAGTGATTTTGCCTTAGTATATAAAGGTAATACATATCCATTATTAAAGATTTAAGTAGTGTGGAAAAATATAAAGAAGAAAGTAGAAGTCCTTTTGTTACAGAGTAAGGGCCTTCCATGGGGAAGTCTTTTCTCACCTGTTCTTGTGACTGTGCCAGAAATATTTCAGGCATGTTGCTCAGAGTAGCCACCATGAGTCTGTTAGAAGGGATAGGGAAAGGAAAAAGGGGACACTCTCAAGGAGAGAGTGTGTCTTCCTAGAGAGGAAAGGATGGCAATCTCTTACCTCCAGTTTTATTAGAGTCTCAGGGAAGTTTCCAGAATCCTGCCTAAATCCACTTCCTGACTTTTGACTGAGAGCAGGATGACATAAGACTTTCCCATTGTGCATGACTACTCTGGGTCACATTGGCCTATGCTGACTGGTTTTAATTGTAACTTGTTCTTATAGATTTTATGGTTAGGTAGAATTATCCGTACTTCCCTGAGTTCTGGAATCTGGTCTGTGTAAGGGTCACAAAAGTACCCCTTGTTTAGGGTAACTTATGGTGTTCTTGTTGGCATTTTAGGCTTCCATTTCTTTTGTAGATAACAGGTTATTTGCTGAGGAATGTAACATATCCTATTGACTTAATCCACATAGGGTGGCAGGTAAATTGCTTTTCAAAAGAAAACTTGTAGCGGTCAGAAATAGTAAGCCCAGTTTATAGAATTATTCTCTTAGCTTTATGTTCCTACCACTCATATCTGTGTATTCCCTATTGCTTTGACTGCAGTGTTATCATTTTGGTTCATATTTTTCATCATCTGTCCTCTTTCCATGACTATGATGATGATGATGATGATAATGTATATAAAATTTCACATAAATAAATGGGTTCACATTCTATGGACAGTTTTCCAACTTATTTTCAAGACAAATTGTTAAGCAATACAACTATGAATTGTCTTTTTTAATGATTCCAAATTATTCTGTTGTTTGCATGCCAGTTAATTTACATATTTGTGGATAGCTAGGTTGTTTTAAGTCTTTCACTGTTATAAATAATGATGTGTTGAAAATCTTTGATTATATCATTGAAAATGTGAAAGAAATTCCTAGGAGTATATCCTTTGCATCATAAGGTTTGTTCATGTATCATTTTGGTACATAATGCCATGTTCTATTCAGTAAAGATCATAGCTATCTATATTCCCAGGAAAGCATGATAGGTTTATTTTCCCACACTGAGTATTGTCAGTTTTTAAAATCTTTGCAGTCTTATAGGCAAAAATAAACAAACAAAATGATACTTTGCATTTGCATTCACTATTATTAGTGTGTTTTAGCATCTTTATGTTTTTATGTATTATCTCCATATTTTACTTCTGATGGAATGCTTTTTCTTGCTTTTACTCCCTTTTCTTTCAGAATTTTCTTTTAAAAAGTAATATTTAAGGATTGTAAAATTTTAGAGATGTTGAGGTTTTTGTTATTAGTATATGTTGCATTTTTTTTTATCATGCTGATTTTATTTGAACCTTATTTATGGCATTTTTTGACTTTTTAAATTAAATTCATCAGGTTTTTAAAAATGTTTTCTGTTTTTTGTTAAATGTTTTGAAAGACCTCTTTCTACCCTTAAAAGACTGTTTGCCTTTATTTTATTTCATATTATTTTATTACTTTTTATTTATTACTTTTAATGTTTAACTTAACTGAAAGTTATTTTCTCATTATAATGAGTTGAATAAATGTTCAGTTTTGATTTTCTCCCCCTCCAAATTGTGATTAGCTTTTTTAGAATCATTTTTTAATTCAATTTCCTTTCCTTCCAATGTGAATATTGACTTTTCATATACCAAGTTTCTTTGTGTTAGGTCTTTTTTTCTGAGTTTAATATTGTATTAATTAATTCTGCAAAACAAATTACCCACAGGCTTAGTGGCTTAAAATATTTATTGTCTTCCCCTTAGTGCCCATGAATCAGAAATTTAGGAACAGCTCAGTTTCACAGTTCTGATTCAGGGTCTCCTGGAAGGGTGGAGTTCAGATTTCACCCCAGGCCTAATAGTCATCAAAAGGCTTAACTGAGGCTGGGGAATCTACCTTGAATGCAGCATACTCACATCGCTGGTGAGTGGGTGCTGGACTCAGTTTCTGTTTACAGGGGCCTCTGGCCAGACTGGATGACAGGGTGTGCTGACTTGTGTAGAAGTAGTGGTCCCAGAGGAGAAAGAACCTGGAAGAAGCTAGCATTTCAAGTGTAGCCTCAGAAGTCATGGCATCACATTCTGTTTGCTAGCAGAAAGTAACTAAGTCCAATCACCTCTGAAAGAGAAGGGTATTAGGCTCCACCTTTTGAAGACTATGAATTTTAAAGAATTGGTAGACAGGGTACCACTTTCTTTTTGTTCTGTTCTATATATACTTACTTCTGACTAATATCACATCTTTTAATATATTGACTAATTTAAAGAGTCTTATGTTAAATTGGTGGAATATTACACAGTGTTATGTTCTATTGTATTTAAAAGCCACTGCTCTCATTGGTTCACTGGTCAAGTATCTAAAAATATTTATACAAAATGGTATTAATAATAAGTGGGTGATATGTTAAGGTTTTATTTTATTTCCCTAACTTCTCATGCGTTATTAGAATTATATTGTTGGGATCATTTATTTTATTGCAAGTGCCTACTTACAGTATTCTTAAAAATTGTTTTATATTATTTGATGCTTCCATGAGTAATTTTGAAAGCTATCATTGACAAATACATAGTAACTTCAGGACATTGCACATTGATGAATTTCACAGGTATCAAAAAAAAAATTCACTGGTATCTTAAACAGTATCTTCTATTACACAGGCAATATGCAAAATCAGAACAAGGCATTATGTGTGCGGAGCAATCTAAATTACATCCCAGCCTTCTGTGTTGTAATACTCATCAGAGGCTCATTATAATCCCTGGACTTTCTTTCCAGCAGACACTTGAGTCTGGATAGTGCTGTGCTCCATCTGCCTTTGTCTCCGGGCTACACAGCACGAGCTTCATTGTACTGTGGCCCCTTGGCAGTATTTATTTATTTAACTTATATTGCCTCCTTGGACTTTGTTGCCATTTCAACTAGTCTATGCCCATTTGTGTGTATAGATGGATTTGTGCTTTTAAGTTTAAAGGACCCCAATCACTCATTCAAAGGAGGTTTTTATTATTGCTTTTATCTTAAATTGCATAAATCTTTTCATCTGGCTTGTGTCTTTATCTAGTACTGAGTCTGCACTAGTGCCACTTGAGCTCCCTGTGGACTTGCAGCTGCCATAGATGGGCTGTGGGCAGCCTTCCAAATCTTCCAACCATAGTTTGGACAGGTTTTATTTTTGACAGACTAATCAGAGCCCTAATGGGCTTCCCTCCTGCTGGATCCTGTGTTTCTAATTTTTATATTTTTATAAAGAATAACAGCAGTTCCTGGGATGGCCTCATAAGTTTGCTTGTTACATTATATTTCTCAGCTCAACATTTTTGACCATCCTCTTCCATCTTTGTCCCTTTGGGGTCTAATGCCCATGGTGGTTTTGAGCAGATCTTCCTGCTTCCTACTTCTAAAGAAAAATCATGTTGTTGGTCCTTATTTATTGATGTGAATTTGAGTTTGATGCATTATATTCACTTATAGACATTTATAATGAAAGCAACACATTTGAAACATTCAGGTGAGTGTTAGGATAGAATTATCATTAGGCCATGGAACCCCCTTTTTTTTTTTCTTTTTAAAAAATTTTCTATTCTGTATCCTGTTGAGCCCAAATGAGACCCTTGTGCCATTCTAAAATAGGGCAGCAATGTGGTTGTTATGGAAAATATCTAGGAGAAATAAATAAGAAGTAATGTTAGTTAGTAGGCTAAAATATGAGTTAGCCATGTAAGTAAGGAGAACAAAGCTCACACTTTGTTGACTATACTTCAGAAACAGCATGTCATGTGTTTCTAGAGACTTTTTTCTATTACTCATTGTCTAATGTTCCACTTCTGATATTATTGTTTATTTTGTGCTCATCTTTTTTTTGGTTCTGAATGTTATCACCTTGTCCTCATTTTTCTGTCTCTTATTTCTTAGATTCGGTTTTTTAAAAGTTTTAGATTATTATTATTATTTTTTTGAGAAGAGTGGTTTTTCTCTTGATAGGCTTTTTAATTTTTTAAAAGCCATTTTCACATACAACCCAAATTCTAAATGCAGTATTTCTTTTTGAGCTATTCTGTAAGTATTATTGATACTAGAAAAAATGTTTCTAGATACTAGAAAAATGTTCTTTTACTAACTCAAAATACTATTGTTTCAGAAGTTGGCTTATGGTGAAATAGTTCAAAATCTGGTAATTGCTTTGTTTGGGTTGTGGAAAAGTACCTGTTCTGTTTCATTTACATCTATATTTAAGTTGCTCCATTGCTAGCAAAAATCCACATGGATTTTATCTTCTATTTAATGACAATAATTATTTTTTCTATTAATTTGGAAAAAATATAGAGTGCAGTGTTGAAATTCAAATTTGGGCATATTAAAATTTAATGTTTCCCAAGGTTCTCTTTGCTAAGGTTATCATTTAATGGGATTTTTTTTTGTGCTGTAAAAAGCCACTCACTATCCTATTAATTTTTATAATAAACTATTATTTTACAGAATTTATGGAATCTTAATAACTGAAATTTGAGATTGGGCCTTAGTTGTAAATGCTATCAATGTTGTCTGTGTAGATTTAAACAAAAGGTTAAGCTTTAGGGTTAGTATGTTCTGAGGCAGCTTTTCAAGAGACCAACCAAAGTTTATGGGTTTTCTTTGATATGGTTTTCCAACACCAGTGAGCCAGTGTTCTCACTATCTCAAATAGAACATATGTATTTTTAATCCCATTATTTTAATTTCTTCTTGTGTAGGATATTTACAAAATGTAATTTATTCTTATTTCTAACATTCCTGTGAAAAATTTTGAAGATAGAAAATCTTGTAAGAATTTTGTAATGAACCATCCTAAACCCACCACCTACATTCTGATTCTTTCCTTTTTTTTTCTTTTCAGCTTTTCTAACTTTGATATTTTTTAATTTTTAAAAAAATATTTATATTTTAGTTGTAGTTGAACACAATACTGTTATTTTATTTATTTATTTTTACGTGGTGCTGAGGATCGAACCCAGGGCCTCGCATGAGCTAGGTGAAAGTTCTACTGCTGAGCCACATACAGCTCCTATTTTTTTTTTAATTTTTGTAATTCTAGCCTTCCCTTTTTCCATCTCCCTCAATGACTATGATATAATCTACTCCTGTGGTTCAATTCTAGCACTAAGTCATATATTTCCTCTTATTCTGCTTTAAAAAAAAATTCTCAAAGGTGGGGGCTTTTGGAAGGGTTAGAATTCAATAAGTTCATTAAGGTGGTGCTCCCATGATTAAATCCTGATGACTTTATAAGAAGAGGAAGGGAGATCAGAAGAGCCACGTGTATACGTGTTTATTCTTTGTCTCTTGTCATCTCATGGTCTATGTCACTTCAATACTCTGCCAGCAAGAAGGCCCATTTTCAGATGAAACCCTTAGACCTTGAGCTTCCAGAATCATGAGCCAAAAAAAAAAAAAAAAAAAATCTTTTTTCTTTATAATCTTTCTTAGGAATTTTGTTATAGTAATGAAAAATGGACTAATACATACTATCTAATGTTACACATCATAATAAGAAACAAAATGGTTCTGAAACATTGTGTGAATTGTTTTCTGTAGCTCTGCTGCCAAAATTGTTCTAGTTCATCATTTATTTATTTATTTTGTTAGATGTATCTAAGTGCCTCCCTTTACTTGCATGCTTAGACTCTGTTTATAGTCAGTTTATTGATAATATGGTCTGCTGGAGAAATCCTTGGAGTAGAGTAACCCAATCTTATGTTGTCATCTACTTGTTTCTAATGATCTTGCCACAAGTCCCTCTGGAAGGAGGAGGCATGACTTGGCGAATCTGGGGGTCTAACTTAGTATCTGGCATAGAGTAAGTACTTAAGTTTGAAGGAGTGAAAATTCACACTCCATTCACATGGGCAAAGACCGTGATAACCTTCTATGTCATACATTCATCCCTTAGCAGAGTTCCTGGATACATGGTAGATGACCATAGACTATGTAAATTGAATGATTCAGGAATTGCATATCAGATTTTCTTGGAGCCTTGCTCTTATATTCTCTGATATTCATTGTCTGATAGTTTCCCCTTTTACTTATTACTACAATTGAAGAGTTACATTTTACCCAAGATATAAAGAAATAACTCATTGTTTGCCTCTTCAAATTCCTACACAAATTTTAAATCATTTTTATAATTGGGATGACTTGAGATGTATTTATCCACACGGTTGCTGCAGATAAGTGATTGGTGAGTTTGTACAGGCAGAAATATAAGCAGATTCAAGACTAATTTTTGATGAATTCATGCATGATCAAGCTATAATAAGTTGTTATGGGAAAGAGAAGAGCTGATAGTGTGAGATGTTGTGTGGTTAATGTCACATCACCCAGAATCTTTTACTTAAAGGTGATAAATGCCAGGTGGCAAATATGACTCTAACTGAATCTGAAAGCTTATTTAAAAATATTCTCACGTTAAGTACTTCAGCCATGAAGTAGTACTTAAGCAATAATTTTTTTTTAGGAGCAACGCTTTGAACTGAATGACTTGCATGAGTTACTAGAAGAACAAAGTAACTGATAATAATTATTCCCTTTTTGCCAGGAACGATTTTAGTATCACATTGTTATTGCTCAAAGGAAGTTTTCTTAGAAGAAGTGGGCAGTAGGTGCTATTTGTATGATATCTTTAAACATTTGAAGTCTGAATGAAGGATCAGAGCACCCTGATAATTCCTTGGCAATTTCTCTAGATGAGCAAATACATTAACGTTACCAAAATGTGAATGCCATTAGGACTTTAAAATTTTGATTTGGTATGATTGACATGGAAATGTAATGTTCATGTCTGTTATTAGCATATAGCTTCTTTAGTATTTATATGCTAGTTGAAATCTTTTAACAGTGTTTCATGTCATGAGATATAGGCATTCTTCATAATTCAGAGAGGATACGACTACACTGAGCCTTGTCTTTTGAGCTTCTGAAAATAGCCACCATTCGCACTTTGTTCACAGGGTTGCTTTTATTTTTCTCCTGCTCTCTTGATTTGGAGCAGGATCTGCACACTATCAGATTGGCACTCTTCCCACATGCTGCTTGATAATCTCTCAGCAAAAAGATACTTGCCTTGACTTTGTTGTGCAGGGGACAGTAGCAATGCCATGAGCAATGGAGTTGCAGAAATGAAAAGTGAAAGAGCAGTGCCTTTCAGTTCTTTAATTATACTTAAAATGCTATTTTACATGATTGGTATTGGTTCCAGCTTCCTCTTTACTGACTTTTAAAATTTATATTTTAACAAAAGTTAACTTTCTTTTCAATATTTGAAAGACTCAAATCTAATAGGCAATTTCCATATATTTTCTTAGTCAATAATAACTTGAGTGTTTGTCTTAGTATCAGCCAGAAACAGTAAAAAGAAAAAAACAATTTAAAATTATAGGAATATATTATGCTAGGCCTAGAAAGGTCCTTAGAAATGGAATCTAACACTCTTCTTGTTGAGGAAACGGAGGTCCAGAAGTGACTTGTGCAAAGTCATATAGCTAGTTTTGAGCCAAGAGAGGAATCTGGCTCAGGGGTCCTGACTCTTACCTAGCTCCTTAATGGGGGCCACAGTGTCTGAGTGAGTAGAAGTATTTAAGAGAATACAGATTGGAAAAGATTGGAAATGTGAATTTGATGTAACTATTGGTAATGTCTTTTTCCCCTTTACCTTTTACTCATACACACTATCCTTTTTTTAAAAAAAAATTGGTTCTTTTTAGTTATACAAGACAGTACATTTCATTTTGACATAATTATAAAAGTATGGACTATATCTTGTTCCAATTCAGACCCCAATGCCTCATCTTTTAGTTGGATTAGTTGTGGCATCTTTACATTTGACTGCATTTCCAGTTTTTATCCTGTGGAAAGAACCTAATTGTTGGCATACAGAGGGCATAGTGAACAGAAAAGAGATACTTGAAGTGTGTGGATCTTAGAGTAAAAGTAGTAAAGATTTGATAGTACTCTCAAGTTTAAAAAAAATGTAGTATTCATTCTAGCCTCAATTGGCTACAAAGAAAGATTGTATTCAGTCAAATATACTGATAGCTATTTTAATAAAGAATTTTACTAAGTATTTTTGTTCTACTTTAGAACAGGAGAGAAAATGGACTAAGAAAGTGTAATTACTTTGTTGTGGTGGGAAAGAGACCAAGACTAGGGTTACCCTGTATTATCTATATATCAGTGACCTTTTAGGGCAGGAACCATCTTTCTTTCTTAACTATTAGGAACAAGCAGAAGTCTGAAATAACTCTTATTAGCATTTTTTGAGTCTGCCTTTTTTTCTTTCACGCTCTATATTAATAATTATATAAGTGACATATGGGTGCTTATTAAATAATTAAAACAACAATACAAATAATATTCAATTTCAAATACTTTTGTATGGATACATAAATTTATCTAGAAAATATAGTGTTGTTTACTGAGTTTTTAAATGGTATCATAGTATATGTTTTATATTCTTTGTACTTAGCATTGATGCTTGACATCTAATAAAGAAATAGTTTTCTGAGTTAAAAATTAACATAATGAATTTTGTATATACTAAATTCAAACTGAAATTTTTAGTTTTGTAAATCACCACATTTTATTTTGACCCTAGGCTTTCACATATGCTCTATTTGTGTAAAATGCTCAGGCCTCAAGTGTTTGTTTAGAAGAACTTCCACTTTCCCTGATCTTTTTCTGATGAATACACTTCCTTGCTTCAGACCCATTGGCCCTGTTTCTGGCCCATTGCCCCTTTTTAATGGGAAATACTTGTTTCAAGGTAGTCTTCCTTGGTACATTGTGACTCCTCCAGGGCAAGGAGCACATCTGCTTTTTCACTGCCCTGTCCCTTGTACCTAACCCTAGCTTCATGTTTAGTGTAGGACTCAATAATTAACTTTAGGAATTGAATTATGAACATGTTTTTAGTATTTTGGTAGGTAATTCAAGAGAATGACAAAACACCAGTGCTTTGGCAGGTTGTTGCTCTTTCCTGACACTTTATCTCCTTCTCTCCTCCACCATTGCCCATTAATTTCCAGATCCTACCAGTTTAACCTCCAAAATGTGTATCTTATATTTATAAATTATTTACGAACTTATATATTTTACAGTCTGGAATCTTTGGATTTATTTGTATTTTGGAAAACACCAAGAAGGAAGTATATGGGAGTCATCAAACTTTTAAATTTAATGAAGCTTTGACTTGTTAAACCTTTATTTAGAAGTGTTTTCAGAGTGACTGTGCTAATGAAATCTAATGTTGAGAAAAATGCATCTTTTGCATCCTGATGATACAGATCTAATAAATTCGCCAAAGTTATTTTCTCTTGCCAAGACTTGTAGAAGATGATAAATGGAAACTTTGTTAAACAGTCTGTTGAAAAAGTATATTAAATATTTTGTGGAGATGTATAAAAGCAGTTAGTAAAGGTGTTTTGATTCTAGGTGAAACATGACATTGATGAGAAATTAGTTTTATTAAAGGCCTCATATTAAAGCTCTAAATGAATGAATGAAACATGTCAAGCAGGCTTACTATTTCAGGAATGCAATGGTAGAAGTTTCTCATAGAAGCATTTTGTTTCTTGGGCCAAACACATTTTGTGGGTACCCGGTGTGGGAACTCATAAGCAGTTTTTCTTAAGATTATAGTTGGATAAAAACATGTTTTTTAATTGTTTATTTTCAAAAGTTAGTTTGTAATTACTTTTACTTCAGTTATACATATATAAAGGAGTTTTGGTTTTGGTGAATGTTATATGCAGTATATGTTGACAAAATTGTAAAAAAACTGGTTTTTATTCCTTGTCATACACATACCCTGTTGATGTCAGTTATAGAAGGTCATTAAGAATTAACCAATTCAGATTATTATTTTTTTTGGTGCATACAGGTTTTAAAGGGGATTAGGATATTCATACATCACTTTAGATAAAACTGCAGGTCAAAAGCCTTTTTTTTTTTTTAGGTCATACAGATTATTTTAGTAATTCCTAAATAGCAGTTTAAAATGAAATGTAACCAACTAAAATTATCATAGTAAGAATAAGTCAGCACCCCCCCCCCCTAAAAAAAATATCTATGATGTCTAGGAGCACTGCACCACTGAGCTACATCCCCAGTTGCCCAGGCTGGCTTCCAACTTGTGATCCTCTTGCCTCAGCTTCATATGTAGCAGGGATTATAGGTGTGCATCTGGCTTGTTTTTGAAACTTTTCAGTTACACCTTAATTGCTGTGATGTATGTGTAGATGGGTGTGTATGTGTGAGGTGAGTACTGAATTTTATATGTGTGTGTTTGTGTATATATACATATATATGTATATGTATATAAAACACATTTCTTCACATATATAAATGTAAAATATATTTATTCACGTGGGACATGGGCAAAAAAGTTTGAAAGCCATTATCCTAGATTGATAACTGTAGAGAAGTTTTTGTTCTTTCAGAAAACTATGAGTTCCTCTTTACCATGTCACCCTCTCTATACTCAGAAACACTCCTTCCGAATAAGATAAGTGGCATCTCTTGAAAGAACTCTTTGTAAGTGGTTTCATAACTGTGCAGTGTTTATGTCATGTAGGTAGTGATACTTTTTCACATGTTCCTCTTGTCTTACATTTCAAGGTTAAATTGGGTAGTTTAGTGGGTAAAATCCTTAGAAGCAGTATCTGGGCAAAATTTGTAGTTTTCCATTTTTTAATTTTTATTTTTAGTTGTAGATGAACACAATATCTTTATTTTTATTTGTTTATTTTTATGTGGTACTGAGGACCGAACCCAGAGCCTCATGCATGCGAGGCAAGTGCTCTACCACTGAGCTACAACCCCAGCCCATTTTTCCATTTTTTAATGTTTACCTTGTGTTAGCCAGTTTTGCATTGCTGTGGCCAAAGTAGCTGATAAGAACAATTTAGAGGAGGAAAAGTTTATTTTGGTTTAGTTTCAGAGGTCATGGTTAGCTGGACTCCATAACTGTGGTCCCAAAGTAAAGAAAACATCATGGTATAAAGGCCTGGTGGAGGAAAGCTACTCAGTTCTTGGCACCTGGAAGGAGGGTACAAGGGAGGCATGGAGGAGCGGGGGAGAGGGTTGGAGAGGGAGAGAGGGGATGAGGTGGACAGAGCAGGCGAGAGTGCTGGAAAGTGTACTTGAGCATGAGCCAGAGAGCCAACAAGCTAGCCCTCTCGCAAGTGCAACCATGCAAGTGTGCCCTGTTAGCTAGGGACGAAATATAAACCCCAAAGGCATGAACACTGCCCCCCTCCTTCCTCCAGCCATACCCTGCCTGCCTATAATTACCACCCAGTACAGTAGTTCTTTCAAATTATTAATCAATCAAATGGATTCAACCCACTGATTAAGTTACAGCTTTCATGATCTGATCATTTCACATTTGAACATTATTGCAAATTATCTCACACAGGAGCTTTTGGGAGACACCTCATATCCAGACCATACCGTATTATCTCCCTCACTCTCTTTCCCTTTCTTCTTTGTTTTCATGAATATGTTTCTCAATCTTTTTTTTCTTTCCTTGCTATATTCTCATCTCTTTTTATTTCTTTTTTTTCTATAGTATGAATATTGTCACAACACTCTTTTTATTGGTAGTGTGACTTTTGGGAACTTAAAAAAAGAAAGACAAAATACTGTCCTGGTGTATGCCTTCTGGCAGATGCTTCCTCTAATTGTATTTTTAGACTTTCTGGAGCCACTCTCAAGAGGACAAGAAATCTTAGATCATCTTGGAAGCAAGTTGACCTGTGGGTTTGGAGCTGAAGGTGGCTTGTGATTGTGTTAAATAAATTTTCAGTTACTCTGGTCTAGTCTTACAGTCTAAGTAAAGAAAGAGAAATCAGGATTCCCCTGACTCTCTGTGGGTCCCTGTCCCCTTTACCCACTTTACCTACTCCTTTTAATCTTGAGTAGCACATGGAGATGTTTTAAGTAAGACAGTGAACCAACTTGTTATTTATCTTTCCTAGCCAGGAATGTTCTTTATCTGTTGGAATGCATTTGGCTTCATTTGGTCCAATAGGGTAACAAATCTTGGCCCCTCACTATTTTATATTTCATTTTATGAGAAGGCAATAATAATTTAGAGGAGGAAAAGTTTATTTTTATTTTTTAAAATTTTTGTTGTTGTTGCACATGGACACAATGACTTTATTTTGTTTATTTATTTTTATGTGGTGCTGAGGTTTGAACCCAGTGCCTCACACATGCTAGGCAAGTGCTCTACCACTGAGCCATAACCCCAGCCCAAAATGAGTCATGAGATACTGTGGTAATTTTTTTTTGTGTGTGTGGCAGTGCTGGGGATTGAACCCAGGGCCTTCTGCATGTGAGGCGAGCACTCTACCAACTGAGCTGTATCCCCCACCCCTATTTTTAAATAAACATTCAATGCTTTTAAATAAGCTTTCTTGGATCAGGTTGCCTGTGTCACAAGAGTGGATAAAAACAATGTGGCATTTATACACAATGGAGTATTACTCAGCACTAAAAAATGACAAAATCATGGCATTTGCAGGGAAATGGATGGCACTAGAGCAGATTATGCTAAGTGAAACTAGCCAATCCCTAAAAAACAAATGCCAAATGTCTTCTTTGATGTAAGGAGAGCAACTAAGAAAGAGCAGGGAGGAAGAGCATGAGAAGAAGATTAACATTAAACAGGGACGAGAGGTGGGAGGGAAAGGGAGAGAGAAGGGAAATTGCATGGAAATGGAAGGAGACCCCCATTGTTATACAAAATTACATATAAGAGGAAGTGAGGGGAAAGGGAAAAAAAACAAGGGAGAGAAATGAACTACAGTAGATGGGGTAGAGAGAGAAGATGGGAGGGGAGGGGAGGGGGGATAGTAGAGGATAGGAAAGGCAACAGAATACAACAGACACTAGTATGGCAGTATGTAAAAACGTGGATGTGTAACCGATGTGAATCTGCAATCTGTATACGGGGTAAAAATGGGAGTTCATAACCCATTTGAATCAAATGTATGAAATATAATATGTCGAGAGCTATGTAATGTTTTGAACAACTAATAATAAAAAATAGTGCTAAAAAAAACAAGAGTGGAAGGAACATCAATTCAGGTGAAAACAAATTCAACTTCATTCTTTAAAGTACAGGTATTATTGTTTATTAAGCACTAGAAAGAAGAGTTCTAGGTATTATTTCAATACTGGAAACTGAAAGATTTTAAATAAGCATTGAAATAAGTAAATTTTATTTTTAAATAATAATTGCCTTTTCATAATCTCTAGAAAGTCTGAAAATTAATCAAAAGGTTACAGGGCTAAGCAAGGGTTGATAATTTTATATGTATTGAATTCACATGTAGTGATATATTTTTCTCAGTCTCATAGATTTCATTGTTATCTAGGATCAGTTTAGTTATTATAGCAAAGGCCAACACAGTGGCAGTTTATACATGGTAGAAAATGATTCCCCTCTCATTTAACAGTCTGAATATAAGCAGTGCAGGACAGTTACAGAGCTTCTGTAGTGTTGGGGATCTAGGATCCTTCTATTTTGTTGTTTAGCCATCTCTAATGTGCAGATTTTATAACTTGAGATGACTATTCTTGTCGCGACCCCTTGCCCGCAAGGAAGACGCAACTCAGGAATCTTCTTTCAGCAGTTTTTTCAGGCCTTTGATATTTCTTCTTCTCCCTCTCGGATGCCCCTCCCAGCCTTAATAAAGCATCTCAAGCCCCAATGCAAAGCTGCCACGTGGAGCTTTCTCATAGGGTGGTGAAAAATCATGTGCCAACTCTCCCAAATAAGGAGTTGTTTGTCACAGACCACAGCGGAGCCAGCGCCATCTTGTAATGGCGACCATAGTCTGCAGAAACGGCAGAAGCGGCTCACCACAGTTCCCCCTTTTCTGTTTTCTTAAAACAATACAGGCGAGAGTAGAGGTCCTATCCCACTGTGCAGAAGTGGCTGCATAGTATGACTCAGTCCTAAGGAGGGCCCTTCCCCAGATCTGAGGCCATATCAGCCGACGCCTTTTTTTGTGGGGCGGGGCGTGGACGCGTCTAACCCGCATGCAATAGGACATGCTCTCCTTGAGGTCCACGTCAAGGATCACTCAAGTGCAGTGCCTTGCCTCGCATCCTGTATCGTGACGATGGTGGACGAAGGGGGATAGCTGAGGCTGAACTGTGGCTGTTTATAATGACAAACAAGTTGACAGCACCCTGAAAGAAAGGCACGGACTTCAAGACGATAGAAAAGCACTAGTGTGGAAACCCATCTGCGTGCAATGGCAGTAAGACCGGCAGAGTGCAAGGGCTTTCCAACACTAAGAGAATAACAAGGAAAGTCATGTCGATCCCAGTGCAATGTTATAATAACTTGGGGTGTAACGACCATGTCAAAGGTTTACTGCTTAAGATGCGCAAGCCAGACTTGAGGTGAGTTGCCATTTTCTAAAGCTGTAATAGCTTGTATGATCATAGCCTTATCGTGAGCACTGCGGGCCTTAAGGCGACAGAGAAACCACAAACAGAGGAACATACCGAAGCAACACATTGCACCAAAAATGCCTACCCCCACCCACTCTTTGAAGAAGGAAAAAGCAGAAGATATCCAATCGGTGAATTGACCCAAAGTCACGGGATCGACACGGGTACTGTTCAAGACAGCTATCTGGGTTAGTTGAGACTGGATCATGTCTTCCGCTGCCATGGACCAATTTCCGGCCAAATATTCGCCAATGATGCGGGAGGCATTCCTGGAATCATTAAATCTGACAGAGGTTATGCATAAATGTGCACGTTGGTCAACACAACCCAAATGTACTAGGTCAGACAATTCCTCAACTTGAGCTTGAAGCAGATCTATTCTTTGATTAGCAGCCAGAATCCCAGATAAAATGTGTTGATTAATTCTACCTTGAGATTCAAGTATGGTGGATGTTTGTTGAATAATCTGATTAATAGTGGCAGCAGTTTGTACTTGGCTGGCCATGGCTACTTCAGCTGTAACTGCTGCAGCAGCAGATACCGCCACAGCTGTCACTATAGCTGCCGTAATTCCAAAATCTCTACGGGCTCTAATCAATTCAACAATAGGAAAGGATTCTGGATCTGCAGTAACTGGGATCGGGACAAAGGTTGGAATTTTCATAATCACTGCCGTAGTCCAGGAGCCATTCCAACACTCAGACAAGTAGCAGGTAACATTAGAACAATTAAGCATCCCCTGTAATGTAACATTAGCCAAAAGAAACAGGAACGGAGATTGGAGACAGACTGCTGCGGAGGGTAATGTAGCATTAGATAATTGTGAATTATTTGCAAAAATTTTAAGCCTCTTATCTTGCTCCGAGTCTTGGGTACTACCAGAAACATTAAACAGCCAACTTTGGACTCCTAATATTTCCCTGGGGAAACACAAGCGCGGACTAGACTAGCCCAATCTGAGGGAGTCATGCAAAATCTAGTAAGTCCCTCCACCTGAGTGAGAGTGAAAGCGGCATCTATGCCATAAGTGCGGACAGATTTTGCCAAGGTTTTAACTATCTTAAAGTCTAAAGGCTCATGATACCTTCCTCTGTTATTGTCCTGAAATACAGGGTATGCAAGTCCCATATCTGTATTAACTGTCCTCCAAACTTGCGCATGAAAAGATCTCCCAGAACCTTGGCTCCCCCCCACATATGGAGGTGGGGCAACCGGCACCATATCTTCTTCTAAATTTTCAACCTCCTCCTCCTCAGAGTTTCCCTTCCCCTTCTTACAGTAGGCCTGCGTGCCCTGTGTCTCCTTTTTCTTCTTTTTCATTTTTATCTTACGTAGTTGTTGTAACAATATATCAAGGTCCTCAGAACTCTCTGAGTCGCTTGTGTTCTCAGGCGTTTTGAATTCGGTCAAGTCTGGATAGAGCCTTCTCCTATTTTTATCTTCAGGCTCTTTTGCCTTCTCACTACTGTTACTTTTGATACTCTCTGCCACTTCACTATGTGATCCTTCAGATTTTTCCTCATGTAGTTGTTCAAGAACGGCCTGACCCTCACTCACAGCTTCTTGGCATTTACCATCTGTTATACATCCTCTAATTAACTTCCAAAGTGGTATAACGCCACCCTCTAAGGTGCCTTGCTCACGAGCGAAATCTAGATCTTTCCCTAATTTATCCCAACTAGGTACAGTAAGGCTGCCCGAAAATGCAAACCACGGTGCAGCGATATCTATCTTCTGTAAAAATCTCTGTAAAGTACTATGTTTCACTTCCAGGCCCTTGGAACGTAACAGGCCATCTAGGGCCAGGAGAAGCGGACTTGAAGATGCGGCACCCATGACACAACAACAAAAGAAGCACAAAAAACAAAAGCGAAATGACACAACAAAAGAAACACAAAAAACAAAAGCGAAAGTAGAAGCGAAAGTACACAGTGCAGCTGCAATAAAATGTAATGCTCTCTCTTTCTTTACAGAGGAGCTGCCCCGCTTTGGTCGCGGATCCCACTTACTTGGGACTAACCCCGCTTTGGTCGCGGATCCCACTTACCTGGGACTAACCGGTGCACCACCCCTGACTGCTGAAAGTTCTGGTTCCCGGGTTTCGGCACCACTTGTCGCGACCCCTTGCCCGCAAGGAAGACGCAACTCAGGAATCTTCTTTCAGCAGTTTATTCAGGCCTTTGATATTTCTTCTTCTCCCTCTCGGATGCCCCTCCCAGCCTTAATAAAGCATCTCAAGCCCCAATGCAAAGCTGCCACGTGGAGCTTTCTCATAGGGTGGTGAAAAATCATGTGCCAACTCTCCCAAATAAGGAGTTGTTTGTCACAGACCACAGCGGAGCCAGCGTCATCTTGTAATGGCGACCATAGTCTGCAGAAACGGCAGAAGCGGCTCACCACATATTCTTGTTTTTACTGTCACATTGTTATTATTGGAGTTCTAAAATGGGGAACAAAAAAAGGGAGGATGGGCCCCTTTTAAGAGCATAACCTAGAAGTGTGTGATTTTCGCACATATGCCATTGATCAGACATGGTCATGCTTTCTTGTGAGGGAGTATGAAAAATAGTTTTCAGCTGGGTGAACACACGTCCCACTGAAACTTCTCTTAGGGGGGTATAAAACCATAATAGCCACAAATAAGGATTTACTTATCAAAAACAAAACACATGTTAAGTTTACTCAACAAAAAAGGATTTGATATGCTTATTATTTTTTCTTATGTACTATTGCTTTGAGGATAGAAATTTTCCACTGAAGTTTTCAAGTAGATTTGAGCTACTGCAAAGAGTTAATCTGAATTAATGTATTTCCCTTTGGGATTATAAGTCAAATTTATTCTAATGGTTATAAGGATGTATAAAATGTATAAAACACATTAAAAAATAAGTTTGTTCTTCTGTTTCCTTCCCTTTTGTCTTTCTGTCTGTCATTCATGGGATGGGAACCAGGGCCTTGTGCATGCAAAGCACATGCTGTATCACTTAGCCATATTCCCATCCTCTTATTTTTCTTATGTTGTTTTTGCCATTATCCTTTCTTGAGGCTAATTTCACTTGTTTTATTTGTATTTCTAGGTATGGCACAGTCACAGGGCTGGGTGAAAAGATACTTGAAAGCCTTTTGTAAAGGCTTCTTTGTGGCAGTGCCCGTGGCAGTGACTTTCTTGGATCGGGTTGCCTGTGTTGCAAGAGTGGAAGGAGCATCAATGCAGGTGAAAACAAATTCAACTTCATTCTTTAAAGCACAGGCTTTATTGTTTATCAAGCACTAGAAAGAAGAGTTCTAGGTATTATTTCAATACTGGTAACTGAAAGATTTTAAATAAGCATCGAACTGAAGTCTCACTTGACTAAATTAATTTATAAGGTTTTCTAAAACTACTAGTATAATCAGAGTACAGGTGAATAAAAACAACTATCAAGTAGTCCTCTGAGTCTGTAGTTTGACTTTTTGGTGAGAATTGTAAACGGAGATTCTAAAGAAATTTTGCTAAATGACAGTTTTCTCTGAGTATGGCTTTATCAAATATCCTTTTAAGATCTAATTATTAGTGCAGTTAAAGAATGAGTTTGGGTCAAATTTGGTTATTCTATTGATATATACTTTCAGTTTATAGAAAAATCTAGATAACTGATCCCATATATTCCAGTGTGTTCTTTAAACATTTGCTGAGTGAAAATATTAAGTGAATTTTACAGTTGAAGAACTTCAGCATGTAGAATTCCAAAAATTACATGTGAATAGTCTTCTGGAATACCAGAGAAAATTTTATTGTTCTCAAATTTATATTTAGAACCTAGCTGAATAAGTAAGTTTATGTTGTTAAGCAACATTTGTATTTTGTAGTATTATTTGTTTTCTTCTGTTACTAACATGCTAAATTTTTGTATTAGGTTAAATAGTTATTAAAAAAAGAATGTGAATATACGAACTTCCAAGAGATTAAAATTATACAGAGAAAAATAAGTTTAGTTTTTTCCTTTTCATTTTTGTTGGAACTGCTTAAGGACATTAATGTCTAGTCAGCTTTGTGTTGCTGTGACCAAAATACCTGATAAGAGCAATTTAGAGGAGGAAAAGTTTATTTTGGCTCATGATTTCAGAGGTTTAGTTCATACTTGACTGAGTCTGTTGCTCTGGGTCCAAGGTGAGGCAGAACATCATGCAGAAGGGCTCTTCAGGGGATAGATGCTCAGTTTATGGCAGGGTCAGGAAGCAGAAAGAAGTGGAAGTGGACATAGGGAAGAAAAGATAGCACGCCTGTAGTGACCTATCTTCTCCAGCCACCTGCCTACCACCCTGCCAATTCATTCAAACTAGGATGCATTGATTAGATTATAGCTCTCATTTTGCCTCCAACTATTCCTGTATTAACATAAGAGCTTTTGGGGGACACCTCACATCCAAATCATAACACAAAAGCATCAGCTTTAAGAAGTTAGGATAGATTTATTTATTATAAGTATGATATATATATATACACACATACACACACACACCCCACACACACATATATATACACACACATATACATATTTAAATATATATAAATCAGACTCCTTTCTGAGTTCTGGTAGTCTGTGAGATAAGTTAGTATAGCATATAGTTACGGTGGGTGCTCTTTGGTTTAAAGTAGGGCTCCCTTCATATTTACTTCTACTTCTATCATTTGAAGGGTGCTTAAGCCCTTCTCTTCATCAGGGAATTCTGATCTCTATTCTATCTTTCAGGTTCCCACAGCAAAATGGCCACTTATTTTGAATGCAAAAATATTTTAATGTAGGGGTACAGTAAACATAGGAAGAACAATTCACAGGTGTATGTCTTTTTTTCTAAATAAAGTTTAATATATTTAACATTGGAGATTGCATTTTCTGCCTCTTCAGTTTTAAATTCCTGGTAGCCTTATCTTAGACATAATCCTTAAGGAAAGATCGACTTTATTTGCAGAGCTTTTGAATCAGATTCTTCATTTCAGATTGAAACTTCCTTATTCTTAGCAGTTCAGATCCCTTTTTGGTCTCTAGGATCTTTGAGTCCATTTATGGCTATGTATCTTTTAATAACAACTAATAAGAGTAAAAATGATTTTCTCTAATTTTGTTAGTACTGCTTGATATACAGCCATCATTCTCCTGAGATAAAAAATTTTTCTTTTTTTTAAAAAAATATTTATTTTTTAGTTGTAGTTGGACACAGTACCTTTATTTTATTTATTTATTGTTTATGTGGTACTGAGGGTCAAACCCAGGGCCTTGCATGTACAAGGCAAGTACTGTACTGTTCTGCTGAGCCACAATCCACCCTCTGAGGAAAAAAAAAAATTAGAAACAAAACCTGCTTACCTTAGATCTGATGATGACCCAGGGGATCATGTTATTTTTAAATGCTAGTCCATGGACTAATGTTAGATGTGTTAGAATCTGCAGATGCATTAGAATTTGTAGCAGTATTCCTGGGCCCCACCCCTAGAAATCTAATTTATTATCTTGGAATTGGATATGTAGAATTTCCTTGGCTACTGGTTATAGGAAAATAACTTGAATTTACTTAGGTATAGAGGGGAATTTATTGGATGGCTTATTATGTACTTATGAGAAGTGCAGGAGTACAGCAGTTGCCAGGGACAATTGGAACCAGCACTCAAGCACTGCCATGGTTATTAGTCTTTTACGTTCTGCTTCTGTCTGCATTTTGACTAAGTTCTCTCAGATTATCTTTCTCCGCATGTCAGGGCACATGGCTTCTGTGAGCTCTCATGCCTTAAGATGCCTGGTTTCATTACTATCTAGGAAAGATCACCTTTCTTGCCTTAATTTCAGCTTGAAAAATTCGGGGAAGGATTATGATCGGTTCAGCTTGTATCACATACCTTTATCTTAACAAATATACAGATCAGTTTTGGCCAACAAGGTGGGTAACATAATTGGTCTGGCTTTGGACATCCCCACATCCCCAGCCTGTGGCTAGACTGATCTATAGGAAAATGAGAACCTTTGTTTTATTTGTTTGTTTATGTATTTTTAAATTTGGCATTGAGGATTGAATCCAGTGGTGCTTTACCACTGAGTTAATTCCCAATCCTTTTTGAGACAGAGTCTTGCTTAGTTGCTTAGGGACTCACTAAAATTTTGAGGCTGGCCTCACCCTGCTAAATTGCTGGGATTATGGGCGTGCTCACCATACCCAGCTAGAGAGCATCTGTTTTACATTTCATTATTCTCTGGGAATTGGGGGTAAAGTATAGATGATGGTTCCCAGAGGAAAGGGGATGCTATTTTTAGAATACAAGTAGAAAGGATAATCTGGAAAGAAAGGAAAATATGTATGTTTATTATATTGGATCTTTATTTTCTCAATTTGAAACTAAATCTAGGAATAACAGATAATTTCATTTACATGTTCATTAGCACCAAGTCATACTTAAAATTATTTGGGCAGAAATCATAATAATGAAATTTGGGGATTAACTAATAATTTCAGTATATTTAAAGACATCCTTTGTAATAGACAGCTTTGATGAACTGAATGTTTTTAGACAGGTTCAGCAGAATATGATAGAATTTTATTGAGATAAGTTCTTTTTTATTTCCACATTTTTTATTGGTGCATTATTATAGTTGTACATAATGATGGGATTTGTTGTTATATATTCATGTATGTACACAATATAATTTGGCCAATATCACTCCCCAACACTTCCTTGGAATAAATCCTGGTTTTCACATTTCTTTAATTATGGAGCTCTGTAGAAGTCCCAGAACATCCTGTAAGAAACACATCTGCTGGGCTGTGGTTGTGGCTCAGCAGTAGAGCGCTTGCCTAATGAGTGCGAGGTGCTGGGTTCGATCCTCAGAACCACATAAAAATAAATAAACAAAATAAATAAACAAAATATGGGTAATTTTGATTAGTACTTATAACCACATAAAAATAAATAAACAAAATATTGTGTCCATCTACAATTAAAAAAAGAAAAAGAAACACACCTGCTTTTCTTGACTCAGGTCTGGAAATTCCATTTGGTGCAAGGTAGTTGGTTGGTTCATTGTGAACAGGGATATTCTGGATATGTGGTGGTGACTTCTGGTACCAAGGCTTAGAAGTATGAAAGGAAAGCAGAAAAAGAAGAGGAGGGCAAAGGATAATATAGAGAAATATGAGGAAAGCAAATAACATAGATACATTGGGTGATAGGGAATAATGAAGAAAATTAGATCACTAATTTTCCAGTGAGTAGGGAACAGAGGCACAGAGGACCAGTGATAGAGACTACTAAAAGAGGAAAAGTGCTAGGCTAGAGGTTGACAGGACTCTCAATGGGACAATCCTTGCAATCGTGCCCTTGATGTTTGATGCATCTCTGCTGCATGTTTGGGTGCAGGAATGATCTAGCCACTCATTCTGTATTTCAATATTTATGGAAGGAACCTGTGTACCATTTTATAAGAGTTAATATTGGTATGAGTTATCAATTTTGAACTTTAGTCATTGCATAGGACTAATTCTCCTGGTGTTCTAATCATTTCTGTTGTTTCAAAAATAAAATTAATTTTATATCTTAGGATATCATTTTTGAATATGGGTAATTTTGATTAGTACTTGTAAGTTTATTGTGATACAGACATTTATCAATGGCTAATAAGTATTAAACACTTAGGTTAGGTACTATGAGGGTGATGAATCAGACACAAATTCTGTCCTCAAGATGCTTCTACTTTAGTAGAGAGGATATAACAATTATTAGTCTTGGATAATGAATACATCTTCAGAAGAAATCACTTTAAAAGCCGTCATCTGTCAGATAAATGTTTTGTCAGTTTTTAGTATATCCAGAATTGAAAATCTGTTTAGTTTAGCACTCTATTTTTTGGAGAATTGACCTGGAAATTTTAATGAGGAACAGAATAGAACCAGAAAAATAATAACTTAGCCCTTTTATTCTTGGCCACTCTATTGACTTTTTGTTATGGCCATAAATAACTCCGAGATTTTTTTTGGCTTACATAAAAGATCTTTATTTCTTGCTCATGACTCTCTGAGCTGGCTGCAGTCACTGTAGCCTATTGGTTTGATTTAGTCTATTGTATACAGCAGCACCTGCTGGAGTGTGCTCTTCTCATGTTTGAAAGCAGGACAGAAGATGAGAAAAAAATACACAAAGCCTCTTAAATTCTTAGTTAGGAACTTTGATTCTTCTTTCCATATTTCAGTGTTCAAAGCAAATCATAGAACCAAACCAGATTCAGTGAGTGTAAGGATAGTTTCTACCCTCAGGGAAGCCATAGCAGAGGTGGGAGGGATGGAAGAATTGTGAATAAATAAGTGTATCTACCATAGCTACTCTGTGACTCCAAGGACATATGGTTGATTTCAGAGCGCATCTAAAAAGTTGTATTTACCTTTGAGTGTGCAAAAATGATCCTTGTTTTTATAGTCTAAGATTAACAAAATTGGAATGAACTGATATTGTGAGTCATTAAAGTTGGGAATGGATTTCTGTTTTAGTAGATATTTTTAGGTTTGAGGTAGCCCAGGATCAGTTGGATCATTATTTTAGAGTAGCTTTTCTCTTTTTCTTCCTTCCTTCCCTCTCTCCCTCCCTCCCTCCCTCCCTTCCTTCCTTCCTTCCTTCCTTCCTTCCTTTTGTTTTGAGATGAGGTTTCATTATGTTGCCATGAACTCATGATCTTCCTGCTTAAACCTTCTGAGTATCTGGAATTACAGATATGTGTAACTTTTGAGTGACTTTTGTTAAAGATTACTCTGCAACATAATAGACCTATTATTAAAGAACATCCAAGGATTTCAAGATTAAATCTTTTAAAGGTATATGTAATTCCAGTCCTTTGAGTTTATTCAATAAATACTGTCATGGCAACACTGGAAACTCACTTTGTGTAAAAATTTTGTGGTAAGAAATCTTTAAATCTTTCAGAATTTCTATTGGCTAGTGATTAACTAGGGGAAGCTTATTTTCAGGATTTTTTTTCTTATGAGAAATAATTCTTTTCTTTTAAAATACTATTCATTGGTTCTTTTCTTAGGTTAGGATTTTCCAATATTAATTTATAATTCATTAAGTATCTGACTAGAAAGATAGGGGTGATCAAACATGGGGAAATCTCAGCTAGCTGAAGATAAGTCATACATGAAACTGAAGTTTTTTTTTTTTTTAACTTTATTTAATTTTTTTTTTTAAGTTGTAGTTGGACACAATACCTTTATTTTATTTATTTATTTTTTATGTAGTGCTGAGGGTTGAACCCAAGCCTTGCACTAGGCAAGCGTTCTACTGCAATGCCGCAGTCTGGCTGGGCACAATTCAGGAGCCACTTGTCAAAAGAAACGAACTTTATTTTTAGAACACACACACCACACCACACAGCTCCTCAGGAAAAACCCTCAGAGCCCAACTGCCACCACCGGCTTCCCACAAGCCTCTCAACCTCCCCCACTCCTCCTGCTCTTGAGGCCGATTGGCTGGGTGTCGTGGGCAGAGCCAAAAAAAGTCCCCCAATGAGCAGCTCTGTGGTCTGAAAGGGCTGGGAAACAGCCCAATGAGCATCACCACAGAGGAGCCAATCAGTTGGCAGCTAGAAGTTTGCTGGGGCCGCTGTGAGCCAATCATCAGCTGGCAGCTGGAAGTTTGCTGGTGCCCCTTCAGCTGTGGCTCTCAACAGTTCTACTGCTGAGCCATAACCCCAGCCCCCCCCTCCCAAACTGAAGTTTTTAATGATACAGTTCAACGGAAAATGGGATTCAGTTTATGAAACATTTGATTTTTCAAAAGCTATATAGGTGCTTCCATTTTATTGGATGAGATGCCCCTTTTACAATGCTTGACACAATGAATGCTGGCACAAATTGCTGGTTAATGATTATTCATACTGACCTATTCCCCTCTGGTGAGCATGAATCACATCTACTGATTGTTGAAAGATTACCTATGAAAGTAGATGAACTTTTTTTTTTTCCAAGAAGCACCACATTATATGACATTAATTTAATTCAGGAAATGAAGACTGATATTACATACAGTTGAAACTACAGAGGGAATTTATGTAGGTGGAATGCAATTATTCAAATTAGAACTTCAATGGCTTACAGAGGCTTTTAGAGTAAAAGGGTGCCCTAGGAATAGTTTAATGACCTCATACCAAAGGTTTAGGTTTTATTTGATTGAGAATGCCTTCAGCAGGGTTACCAGTTCTGATAGAAGGTGTAGGCTTTCCACATTTAAAATTAAGATTTTAATACTTTAGAAAGCAAGTGAAGGAAAATAATTTTGTGTCACTATCTTATTTTTGTTGCAGTTGCACATAATTTTTATGTTACTATCCTTGAGATTTTCATTTTTTTCCTGTTGTGCATTGCCAGGATAAAAAGTATTTGAATACATCTCCTTGCTATACTACCTCTCTAGCTCAGGCTTCAGAGACATATTTATACAAAATGTACTTGAATATTAGAGTAGATGAGAGAAAATAGGGTTTTTTCAGCAATGAGGCCTCTATTTGTCAATAACATACTTTCTTTAATTTGAAATTTTCCTGACTTTCAGCTACCTGTGTATGAGCCTGAATAAAATTGATTTGTAATAAACCTCTTACACTTCCACCTAGGTCTTTGCAGTCATTGTTTTGTTTCTTGCTGAGTTTAAAATTAAAAGTTCTGTCAAAAACAAAAGCAAAAATAGTAGAGGGGCTCTTTTCCTCTGTCTCTCTCTCTTTCTCTCTCTCTCTCTTTAAAATTTTTAACCTAGAGGGGCGTTAGTAATACTCAAGAGTCATTGTTGGTTGTAACCATTATTTTGACATTCTGGGAAGCTGGCTACAAACAGATTCTAAAGGCAAGAGATTTATTGTGATTTATACTGCAGCATTTAAGATCAAGTTAGGGAGTTTTATGTTACCTGCTGAATTTGCACTTCTAAGATGCTGGGAAGCACCTGGCACATATTCTTCCTGTGCTGACTCCTCTGCTTGTTCCCCTTAGTCTGCTGGGGCTGATGTTGAAGGAAGTCAGGATTTAATGTTGGAATGCTTTGAGAATTGTTTTTGTGCTTTCTTCTCAGATTACTTTTGATCCAGAAATATTACCTGAGGTTTTTACCTATTAGGATACTATGAGTTTTTATGTAGTTTTGTAATCTGTCATTAACAGAGAATTCAAATAGATTATTTTGTATTTATAGCAACAAACTTATATGATCCCGAAACAGTTGATGAGTAGTAATGTTATAATGTCCCTTGATGGATTTTTTTTTCTTCCCATGAGAGAATTCCTATATGCTTCTGTTTTATATAATCAAGTCAGCTAAGGTTATGTATGTTATTTAAACACTGGGTTTTTTTTTTATATCTTTTATGAATTTTTGTTAAATTGGGCATGATGGTGCCAATCGATAATTCCAGCTAACTGTGATGCCCAGGCAGAAGGATCACAAGTGAGTTTGTGAGTAGCCTGGGCAATAAATAAGACTCCATCTCAAAACAAAACAAAATAGAAAAAGTGATTTTAGATTTACACAAAAGTTATAGGAATAGTATAGAGAATTCCCATGGGTTCTATACCCAGATATACCAGTTTTTAATTTTTTCACATTGATTTTGTTTGTTTTCTTCCTTCCTTCCTTCCTTCCTTCCCCCCCTCTTTTTCCCTCCTCTCTCAGTTTCTCCTTATCTCCCTTTCCTCAGTATTTCTGCATATATATATATATATATATATATATATATATATATATATACACACACACACACACACACATATATATATATATATACACATATGTAAGTATACATATGCACATTCTTATTGTTTTTGGTATTAAATGGTTTACCATTTGAAAGTAAGTTGTATACATCCTGTCCCTTTCACACTTAATATTTCATATACTCTTCATAGGAGTGTAACTAGTAATGGAATGGTACTTTTACTTTATTTTTTTAAGAAATTACCAAACTCACATCAAACTAGTTAGCTCTGTGAGGGCAGTCTGTCTCAAGCCATAAGATGGGATGCTGACTGATGCTGTTTGTCCTCTCATCATACCTCCAAGCTGCCTGAGAGGGAGAAGTGAAGGGCTAGCTTGCCCCATCTCATTGCTGCTGGGTGGACAGGAAGTCCTTCCTGCTGTGCTGTGCTGACACCACAGTGTTGGGATGGGGCTAATTTGACTGTATTAGGATGGTTATTATAAAAAAAAAGTTTTTTCTTCTGCTAAGCCACTTTTTACTTGGTCCTTTGTCCAGTAGGAATAAGCTTTTCTGCAGGCTTCCCCCCACTCCACCCTAATTTTTGATTCCACATTGTAAGCTTCTCCAGTGCCTCATATAGGATATAGACAAGCTACAAGAAAACATAGGGAGATTGCAGCGGTGAAATTTAAGTTCTAAGGTTCCTAGCCTCTTGTCTGCCTTCTTTCTGTCTTGCAGTCTTCCTGTACTTGTTTGTTATATTGTCTGGTGTGTTTATTGTTATAAGAGGGAGGACCTCCACTTTAACTCCTCCACTTTGGCCCAAGGCTGGGTGGCTTGATTGATTAATTAATTTATTACTTTTCTAATGGTCAGAAATGACTGATCTCTGGCCAGTAGAAAATGGGTGAAAGTGAGGTATTCTTTCTAGGCCTGGCCCATAAAAACCTTGTTATTCACAACCACATCAATGTTTATAGCAGCACAATTCACAATAGCTAAACCGTGGAGCCACCCTAGATGCCCTTCAGTGGATGAACGGATTAAAAAAATGTGGCATATATACACAATGGAATTTTACTCATCAATAAAAGAGAATAAAATCATGGCATTTGCAGGCAAATGGATGCAGTTGGAGAAGATAATGCTAAGTAAAGTTAGCCAATCTGACTAATAGCTGACTCATAGTGGGATGGGGAGGAGGAATAGAAGAATTCTAGATAGGGAAGAGGGGTGGGAAGGAAAGGGATGGGGCACAGGATTTGCAAGGATAGTGGAATGTGATGGACATCATTGTCCAAAGTACATGTATGAAGACACAAATTGGGTGTTAACATACTTTATATACAAACAGAGATATGAAAAATTGTGTTCTATATGTGTAATAAGAAGAAAGAAAACAAACACAGCATTCTGCTGTCCTGTATTTAAAAAAATAAAATCAATTAAATTAAAAAAAAAAAAACTTGTCATTTTCCATGTTATATCTTCTGCTTGCTTACTAGATACATGTGTCTTATATTCTTTTAGGAGATGATTACTCTACTCTGACCATGAAAGGAGACAGACTTAGGAAAATTTATTATATTATACTCACAGGTCTATAGAGAGAAGGCAAGGCATAGACACAGGGCCACTTAGGAAGGACACCAGGGAGGCAGGGAGGAAGAAGGTAAGAGCAAGGGGAAAGCTCTAGACCAGAGTCTTTACTGGGTTTTCTGTGGGAAAAATAAGGCAGAGCAGGGTCAATAGGTTAGAATGGTTAGTTTGAATAATTTTCAGAGTGTTCGCTAATTGGAATGATTAAGGCAGAGTGCCGCAGTCTGGCTGGGCACAATCAGGAGCCACTTGTCAAAAGAAACTAACTTTATTTTTAGAACCACACACGCCAAACAAAACAGCCTCTCAGGAAAAACCCTCAGAGCCTCAACTGCCACCACCGGCTTTCCACAAGCCTCTCTCTCCCACACAAGCTTCTCTCCACCTCCCACAATCCTCCTGCTCTTCAGGCCGATTGGCTGGGTCACATGGGCGGAGCCAAAAAAGTCCCCCAATGAGCAGCTCCATGGTCTGAAAGGGCAGGGAAACAGCCCAATGAGCATCACCGCAGAGGAGCCAATCAGCTAGATGTTGCTGGGGCCGCTGTGAGCCAATCATCAGCCGGCAGCTGGAAGTTTGCTGGGGCCCCTTCGGCTGTGGCTCTCAACAGCAGAGGAACATTGTCTCCTGGGTTGTCATGACCAAAGACAAAGTGGTCTTGGGTCTGGATTGGTGAGTTTGCATATTGCAGTTATCCTCTGGCCCAGCTTTTGTAATTTTTAAGAATTGGCTAGCCTTGGGAGGGAGCAATCTCTTCCTAGCAGGGAATTGTTTTTTATTTTTATTTTTGTAAAAATTTCCAAACACCATAATATACTCAAACACACACACACTTTTGATGGAGTTACATCTCAGTAAATCCCTTGTAAGTTGAAAATATCATGTCAAAAATGTATTTTGGGGCTGGAGATGTGGCTCAAGCGGTAACATGCTTGCCTGGCTTGCGTGGGGCGCTGGGTTCAATCATCAGCACCACATAAAATAAAGATGTTATGTCCACCGAAAACTGAAAAATAAATATTAAAAAATTCTCTCTCTTCTCTCTTTCTCTCTCTCTTTAAAAAAAATGTATTTAACACACTAACTTACTGAACATCATGGCTTACTGAACATCTACCACATAGAACACTGTGGAGTATTGGTTGTTTACCCTCATGAGCATATGGCTGACAGGGTGTGGCTTGCTGTCATGCTGCCCAGCATTGAACAAGTATTGTACCATGTATCAGTAGCCAGGGAAAAGTTCAAAATTCAAGATTCAAAGTATGGTTTCTACTGAATGCTTTTTTTTTTTTTTTCACTGTCACAAAGTTGGAAAATCAGAAGTTGAAATATTGTTAAACTGCGGACTTCTGTATAGGTACTATACAGTACAGTAGAAGATCCAGTTGAGGACCCTGAGGCCACCATGGGGAATGGTAGCTGCATAATATCAGAAACACCTGAGTTTGACTGTATAGAGTAAACCTATTCAGTGTTGTGTTATGCCACTGAGCTCTGAGATTCTATGTATATAGGTAGTCAGCAAAACTTCTCCTCTGCATTTTCTTATCTTTTGCTCTGTTTAAGGTTATTCTCAAGTTTTATCTTCTTACAGCTTTCCTTAATTCCGTCATTCAGTTCTTTGAAATCCTACAGCATTTGGAAATTTGACTCATGATTATGATTTTTTCTGTTATCCTCTAGTATTTCATAGGTTAACCCTACTTTTGCATGCTTCTACAAGAAAGGGACATGTTTTTCTCACCTACCAATTTAGAGGCAAATTGAATAAATATTTATTAAATTTGATCTTTGAAGCATTGAAGTGCCTGAATAATTAAACTCCACAGAAATATGATAAAAGAAAATTGTCATCCATTTTTTTTTTTTTTTTTTTTTTTTTTTTTTTTACTTTGAGGGTGTTTCTGTACTAGTCTCCTGAAAACTTTTTAGCTCCTTGGTGAACCCATCTTATTTTTTATGGCAGAGAATTTCAACCTTTTTAGCCTATGACTCATATTAAGTAGTAAGAGTTTTGCATTATACACATATGTGCACAGTTGAAATGAAAGTTTTATGTAACAGTACTTAAGCCATAATTACCATCATTAAGTGCAACGCCCTTTGATATTTTCAGTTCTGGCTGCAACCCATTAAATTGATTCTATGACTCACTCGTTGGTTGTGACCTATAGTTTGAAAAATTCTGCTTTATTGATGGAGGAAAGCTTGAAAGGATGAAACAGTTGAAATTGAGCTATAAATAGGGGAGTGGAGCAGGTTGTCTTTTGATCCTGAAATTTTAAATGTTGCTTTGTCATAAGGGCTTCAAGCAGTAAGTGCAATGTGAAGGATAAGGAGGCCCATTGACTGTTCCTTGTTTGAGAAATCCCTTTTGTAATCAGTGTGTTCCATGGGTCTTTTTTAAATTAATACCACACATGGTTGTACTTATTAACTAAGAGTAAGATTCATGAGTACCATTCTTGACATATGAAATTAGAATCATTTTTCTGAGGACCTTGGAATCTGAATTATATTATAAAATTTGAGAACTCTTTCCTTGAGAGAGCCCCAAGTCTTGGGTGAGGGCAAATTGTTGAGTGTTTCCTAGATTTGCTAACTACTTTTACATGAAAAATCCTGATCGCTTTTGTTTGTTGATCTTTTGCATTCTCACTCTTGTACCTTTCAAAAAATATTCTTTTATTCTGCATCCTTTAGTCTGTTACTCACCATATGTTTGTGCTAATTTTAAGTTATTGTTTCTCATCTTTTATGCCAACAATTATACTAATTTATGTCATTTTAAATTTTCCTTACTATTTTATGAACTTCATTTTTCTTCCTAATTTTCATTTTCTGTTATTTTTACACTTTATTTTTATTTAAAAAATAATGCTTAAACTTTTTAGCTTATCATTCACTTTTAAGATGGTTATTATCTTTTATTTAATTTGCCAGAAATTATTTATTTTATTTTTTAAAAAATAAAATTTCGTATTTAAAAAAAAAAGATTTATTTTTTAGTTGTAGTTGGACACAATATCTTTATTTATATGTGGTGCTGAGGATCGAACCCAGGGCCTTGCACGTACTAGGCGAGCACTCTACCGTTGAGCCACAACCCCAACCCAAAATTTTGTATTTTTTAAAAAATAAAATGGTCTTTTATTTCTATAATTTAAAAAAAGGATCAACAGGAAGCACAATCACAAGAGTGTTCTGAGTGAATGGTCCATTCACTTAGTGTGGAAGATGTGTATATTTTTATAGCAATGGCTCCTCATTGAATTCAGACCTCTCCTTCATTTGCATGGCTTCCTCCCACATTGACTTTGGCCTTCTGATTTTCTTTGACCAATGGGACATCAGCAAATATTGCTCAAGTAGAAGCTTGGTAAAAATTTTTGAATTGGGGGCTGAGGTTGTGGCTCAGTGGTAGAGCACTCGCTTAGCATGTGTAAAGTGCTGGGTTCGATCATCTGCACCACATAAAAATAAATAAATAAAGTTATTGTATCCAACTACAACTAAAAAAAATTTAAAAAAAATTTTTTTGAACTGGGAACATATAAGAGCTCAGGTTATACTGTTAAAGTAGATATTGGAAGATAATTAAAGCATCCTGGCAAGCAAGCTGCAGGTAAGTTTATGACTTATTAATGGGACTAGCTTGGACTGTCCAACCCTGTTTAGTCCCAGTTAATTACAACTTATATAAGTGACCTCAAGGAACACCAGCACAGGACCTGCCCAGTTGACTAGAGCCCAAACTCAAAATCTTGAAGAAATAAACTTAAGTTGTTCTTTTAAGGCAGTTTTGGAGTGCTTTTTTTTTTTTTTTTCCCCCTTATACCAGGGATTGAACTCAGGGACATGTGACCATTGAGCCACATCCCCAGCCCTATTTTGTATTTTATTTAGAGACAGGGTCTCACTGAGTTGCTTAATACTTTGCCATTTCTGAGGCTAGCTTTGAACTCAGGATCCTCCTGCCTCAGCCTCCTCAGCTATTGGGATGAAAGATATGTACTTCTGCACCCTGCTGGAGTGTTTTTTTTAAAAATTTTTATAAAACAATAGATAACTGAAACAAAAAACTGATAGTATTAGCATACATCTATATATATATATATATATATATATATATATATATATATATATATATATATGATATTATTAGTTTTGCCTAAAAAGCCCTAAAATTTGTGATGTTGGTTTTGGTTCTAGGTAGCAGTTGGGGGGATAGGAAAGTGATGGGAGGATTATCTGCAGAAGCTGGACAAATGACAAATAACCTTTAATGGAAACTGGAAAGGTGGTAAGGAAACTGCTATTGGAGTAATTAGAGGAAATACAATGTACCCCATATTTTCTGGGTTGGAAAATAAAACTTTTTTTTTATTCCCAGTCTCTAGCAGGCAAAAGATACTCAAAATAAGAAATGGTTTGGGACAAAGATCAACTCTTGATTGGAAGACTCTTTGTTAAGACCTCAGAAATATTTAAGATGGACTTAATAAATTCTTTTAATTTGTTCTTAAGGACTTTGTGCCATGGCATCCTGGTATTTCCAAAATAGAGAAAGATCTTTTTAAAGTCTTTTTGATTTCTCTCTTTAGGGTTCTGTAGTTTTCATTGTATAGAACTTTCACCTCTTTAGTTAAGTTGATTCCCAAGTATTTTATTTTATTTTTTTGAGGCTATTGTAAATGGAGTAGTTTTCCTCATTTCCCTCTCAGAGGATTTGTCACTGATAACAGAATGCCTTTGATTTATGGGTTTTGATTTTATAACCTGCTACTTTGCTGAATTTATTTACTAGTTCTAGAAGTTTTCTGGTGGAGCTTTTTGATTCCATATGGAATCATATCGTCAGCAAATAGTGCTAATTTAAGTTCTTCTTTTCCTATACGTATCTCTTTAATTTCTTCCGTCTAATTGCTCTGGACAGTGTTTCAAGGACTATGTTAAATAGAAGTGGTGAAAGAGGGCATCCCTGTTTTGTTCCATATTTTAAAGGGAATGCCTTCAATTTTTCTCCATTTAGAATGATGTTGGGCTGGGGCTTAGCGTAGATAGTCTTTACAATGTTGAGACATATTCCTGTTATCCATAGTTTTCCTAGTATTTTGAGCATGAAGGGGTGCTATATTTTGTCAAATGCTTTTTCTGCATATATTGAGATAATCATATGATTCTTATCTTTAAGTCTATTGTTGTGATGAATTACGTTTATTGATTTCCTTATGTTGAACCAACCTTGCATACCTGGGATAAATCCCACTTGATCATGGTGCACAATATTTTTTGATATGTTTTTGTATTTGATTTGCCAGAATTTAATTGAGAATTTTTGCATCTATGTTCATTAGAGAACTCAAAAAGCTAAACACCAGAAAAACAAATAACCCAATCAATAAATGGGTCAAGGACATGAACAGACACTTTTCAGAAGAGGATATTCAATCAATCAACAAATATATGAAAAAATGTTCATCATCTCTAGCAATTACAGAAATGCAAATCAAAACTACTTGCCGCAGTCTGGCTGGGCACAATTCAGGAGCCACTTGTCAAAGGAAATGAACTTTATTTTTAGAACACACACACCACACCACACAGCTCCTCAGGAAAACCCTCAGAGCCCAACTGCCACCACCAGCTTCCCCCAAACCTCTCCACCTCCCCCATTCCTCCTGCTCTTAAGGCTGATTGGCTGGGTCTGTGGGCAGAGCCAAAAAAAGTCCTCCAATGAGCAGCTCTGTGGTCTGAAAGGGCAAGGAAACAACCCAATGAGCATCACCGCAGAGGAGCTAGAAGTTGGCAGCTAGAAGTTTGCTGGGGCCGCTGTGAGCCAATCATCAGCTGGCAGCTGGAAGTTTTCTGGCAGTTGGAAGTTTGCTGGGAGCTGGAAGTTTGCTGGGGCCCCTTCGGCTGTGGCTCTCAACAACTACTCTAAAATACCATCTCACTCCAGTCAGAATGCTATCTATTATGCATACAAACAACAATAAGTGTTGGCAAGGATGTGGGGAAAAAGGTACACTTATACACAGCTGGTGGGACTGCAAATTGGTGCAGCCAATATGGCAAGCAGTATGGAGATTCCTTGGAAAACTGAGAATGGAACCAGGTATGTATCAGGTATCCCTCTCCTTGGTCTATACCGAAAGGACTTAAAAATAGCATTCTACAGGGATACAGCCACATCAGTGTTTATAGCAGCACAATTCATAATAGCTAAACTGTGGAACCAAGCTATGCCGCAGTCTGGCTGGGCACAAAATCACGAGCCACTCAAGCAGGAACAAACTTTATTTTTGAAACTCCCCGCCAATTCCCCATGCGCTCCCGGGAAAAAATGACAACCGGACCCACGCGGCGTTCTCCCAGGCGGGCCACAGGAGATCCCTCCTCCGGAATTCCCTCCTACCGCACTTCCCCAACCAATGGGAACTCTCCAGGAGTCCTGTAGCAGGCCTAGGTGGACAGCAGGGGTCTAATATCCATATGAATGCAGATCTTAACATAATCATATCATCTCAATGGCTTGGTGGCATCACCCTTCAACCAAAAATGCCATGCATCATACTACTTGGCTATGGCTCTTAGCAAAGCTAAATGCCCTTCAGTAGATGAATGGATTAAAAAATGTGGCATATAAACACAATGGAATATTACTCAGCAATAAAAGAGAATAAAATCATGGTATTTGTAGGTAAATGGATGCAGTTGGAGAAGATAATGCTAAGTGAAGTTAGCCAATCCCAAAAAAATAAATGGCGAATGTTTTCTGTGATATTAGGTGACTGACTCATAGTGGGGTAGGGAAAAGGAAGCATAGGAGGAATAGATGAACTCTAGATAGGGCAGAGGGGTGGGAGAGAAAGGGAGGGGCAGGGATTTAGCAATGATGGTGAAATGTGATGTACATCATTATCCAAAGTACATGTATTAAGACATGAATTGGTGTGAACATACTTTATATGCAGATATGAAAAATTGTGTTCTATATGTGTAAAAAGAATTGTGATGCATTCCGCTATCATGTATTTAAAAAATAAAAGCAATTAAAAAAATGAGAGACAGGTCTTTTTTGAAAGAGTTATGGGTGTAGTTTTGAGGGGAATGGAATGAACCCCAGTTAGATAAGTAGTAACTTTACAAAATTTCAAGGGAGATGAATTAGCTTGTACTAAAAGGGGATGGTCATTGTCAAAAGAGGCCTCTGGGTCCCAACATACTATGAACAAAAGTGTTTCTTTTTAAAAAGCATCAAGTCTCTGAGTGAAAAGGCCAGAGATAAAGCTAAGAGTCATGAACAATGATTGAGTAGAGAACCATTACAGAGAACAAAGAAGGGCCCTAGTAAGGGAGCATTCCTTTTCCTGGGGTAGGGGGCACTGACTACTTATGCTGATGGATTTTAGATTTTTTTGTGTGTGTGACTTGTATGTTTCTCTCATTGCCTTTTAAAGTCTGTTGTGGTTATCTTGCTCCTGTCCTTCCATTGTATGTTTTGTGTTTAGAGGAAAGATTTTTTTCTCATAAATTTCTGATTATAGGCGAACTGCCCCCAAGTGCCACCCTAGAGTCCTCATCCATATCTTGTCCTGATGTATATCATGAGTTAACAGACTTTGATCCTATTGTAAAGGTCTGAGACTTGAAGGTTCTTGAGGAGGGTTGAATATCTTTTGTGTATGGGTGGGATATGATTCATTGGGTCCAGAGGGCTGAACTTTGGTAGATGGTTACATTCATGTTCCTTCTTAAACCAGTCCTCATGAATCATGCCTCTGAGCTCTGTGTAGTCTGCTCCTAAATTTTTTCTTGGCTTGGCTATGTCATTACTATTCCTTTTGGCTGGTGGAATATCGGCAAATGTGCAGACTGATGCTTGTTAGATACTTACACAATGGTGCTTATCTTCTTGGTACACGGCTACCTCCCTGACTGCAGCTGCCTGAGTCTTTCCAGCCAGAGTAATGAACTTCCTAGTCAAACAGAGCCTTCATTATAGAACCATGAGCCAATAAGTGAGTTTTGTTTTAGGATTTGGATTGGTTTGTTTTGAAGTGTTAGATGAGTAATACAAGAACTATATACTTTTGTACCTTTCATCCGCCACAACACTTTTCAATAGGTAGTTTATTTCCTATGCATTTGAACCTCTCAATTCTAATTGCTTTGATCTTTGTAATTCAGGAGGCCCATGGACCAAAATTTTTCTTGATACTGTTAGAATGGTGTTGTTGTTTTTTTTTTTTTCTGATATGATATTGTATCATGTTCAATAATGAAGAACTAAAGGATCTGAAATCCATGGTCTGTCTTTAAAGATTTGTTCACAGGTACTTTATAAGCTTGTGAATAGATTGCTGCACCATTGTACCTGTTTGTAGGAATTTGGCCCTTCTGGAGTTCTTCTGGGAGATCATCCAGGCAGCCTTCTAAAAGCGTTGTCATCTGTTGAGCTAGTTACTTTCTGTTCCTACATACCTTAATATGAACATTTATTTATTTTTAATTTTTATTATCTTTATTAGTAAAATGTGTGTTATACATAATAGTGGGGTTCATTTTGACATATTTATAGATGCATGTAACATGATTTACTCTATTTCATTCCCTAGTAGAGCATTTATTTTTTTTAGATCAAGGAGGATATATCACAGAGAAAGTAGTTTCTTCTGGGCTAGAATTTCTTAGCAGAGGGAAGGAAAGATGGTAGATTGGAGCTAGGCAGGGATCCCAGATCTCATAATAGAACAGGGATAGTGAGGGAGCAATTAGACTGGAGGGGTGGATGATATAATACATGCTGAAAGACTCAATATTAGACAGTCTGTGACCTGGAGAGACTTGAAATTTGGTTACTAGAGCAGAAAATAAGGGCAGAGTTCACTAACCCTCAACTGGACCAGGGTGGAAGAAGGCAGGAGAAGCAACAGAGAGAAGGAGGGAAGGGAAAAGCATATAAGCTCACTCCCTGGAAAGAAAAGCAAACCAAATTAAAATGCCACAGAAGCAACATGATCATTGAAGATCAAGGAGTTTAACCAAAATTGTGGACAAAAAGTCATGCTGGGGATGGTAGCCAGTTTGTGGAAACCATAGTAAACCAGCCTCCAGAGAAGAAATTAAATCAATGTGGCATCTCCCCACCTACAGATAACAGCAAATTGAACCAGAAGGAGCATGTCTGCAGTGAGATGGCTCAATAATCAGTCTAGAAATAACTCATAAATGGATTTCTATTAGCCAAAAGTTATTGAAATCTTTTTCCCTTCTCCATCTGAACAAGAGGAAGGGGCTGGAACAGTCTTGTCTCTGGAAGGACTAGCTTAACCCAGTGCTTCCTACAGCCTAGGAAGAGACGAAGCAGATGCCCATGATCCCAGGGGCAGGAAGTGAGAGCTCAGATTCAGGTGGAAAAGCAGGTTCAGTCCCAGGCAGTGAAAAGGAATGTTTGCTACAGCCAATGGGTTGTCATGGTAGGAAGCTGCCTGCTGTTCTGGGCATCTGAGAGGAATGGTGGTCAGACTTCAGCTGTAGCTGGCAGGAGGTTGGCTACAGCAGGAAACTGCCTGTGTCCCAGGCAGTAGAGAGGGACAGTGTCTACATCATGGCCAGTAAGTTGGTCACACCAAAACCTGTTTCAATCCCAGTGAGCAGAGGGAAGCAACACCTGTGGTTTACAATCTGGGAAATTGGAAGCTGGAACCCAGATGAACTAGCTCAGTCTCTTTAAGACCACTAGTAAGGAAAGTACCCTGGTGAGCTGTGTCAGTCAGGAGGGGATGCTTCTGTATCACAGATCACCCACAGGGAATCCACAACCACAGGACTTGTGTTTATAGATAGCTGTCAGCCACCAGGCTTCATGACACTTTGAAAAGGTTTCTGTGGAAGGAAGCCAAGAGCCTGCATCCTGAGCTTCTGCACAGGATAAAAACAGCCAGGAGACACAACACTTCATCCTCTAAGCAGCCAGCCTGAGGACCCTGGACTGATAAAAGAGAACTGGCTGATAGAAGTTCACAGCATCTAGAGGAGTAGCTCCTGTTGCACCTCTGGAGAGATCCAGAGAATGATGGACATATTCTAAAGATCCCATATCTTGACAAAATCCAAACTAAGACTCAATAAGAATTTTTCTCACCTTGGCATTATTTACTATAAATAGTTCTAACATAAATTTTGATCATATATATCACTCTTCATTTTGATTTGATACTTGTTACCCTAGCAGCTAATTGTGTCCTCAACACATTTGATTGTATTTCTTCTAATGTGTTAAAGTGTTTATTGGAATTTTTCCATCTTTATTTTCCTAGCTCTGGTTTATACTTTTCTCACCCCTTTTTTTCTCTCTCTCTCTCTTTTTCCTACCGGCTATTGCCTCAAAATCTACTCCTCTAATCCGTTTTTTTTTTTTTTCTTATTTTCACTTTGGTATGTATTATTCTTTTCTATCCCTTTTTTGTTTTCTCTTTCTTTTGCCCATTTTTTCTCTCTTCCTTCTTTCAGACCCTATCTAATGTGATAGCAGTTTTACTATATTTAATTTATCTGTTCCAGAAATTACAAGTTTATGCCTGGTTTAGAGGAACTATGGAGAACAGAGTCAACAAATTTTTCATAAGATTGAATATTATATGGCTTTGTTCTCAAGTGATTGTAGTAAATAGGATTCAGTGTCTTCTCTCAAAGTGGTGCTGATACTGCGAACAGCAGAGGACACATTGAGTCAAAGTACAATAGTTGGATATTTGCCCAGTCTGGGGCTTTTAAGAGAAATAAGCTCACAAAATATAAGATGTTATATAAAATAAAAACATAAAATATGTTCAACATATCTATTAATCAGGAATAATTACACTGAGATTTATTATTTTAGAATGGCAATTATCAAGAATAAAAATAATAATAAATGTTGGTGAGGATATGGGGAAAAAGATAGACTCATGTTGTTGGTGGGACTGCATATTAGTATAACCACTCTGGAAAGCAGTATGTAGATTCCTCAAAAATTGAGATGGAACCACCATATGACCTAGCTATCCCACTCCTCAGTATATATATCCAAAAGATATATAATCAGCATAGTGTAGGGATGCAGCCACATCAATGTTTATAGCAGCATAAATCACAATAGCCAAGCTACAGAACCTACTTAGGTGCCCATCAACAGATGAATGGATAAAGAAAATGTGGTATGTATGCACAATGCAGTATTACTCAGCCATAAAGAATAGTGAGATTATAGCACTTGCTGGTAAATGGATGGAACTGGAGACCATTAAGCAAAATAAGCCAGACCTAGAAAGTAAAGGTTGAATGTTTTCTCTGATATGTCTGGTAGGCCAAAATAAGAAAGAAAGAAAAGGGTAGGAGAATTTTGTGGAGTTGAGGAAGAGGATTGAGGGGGAGGAGAAGTGATGGGAAAAGGGAAGAATGGTGAAATGAATCTGACCTAACTTTCCAGTGTACATATGTGAATATACATTAATTAAAAAAAAACACCTGTAAATAAATAGAAGAAATATCAATAGCATGGAGGGTCAAAGAAGACCCTCATTACTATACAAAATACATGTATATAATGAGAATTATATACCTTATATGTAATCAGAGATATGATAAATTATGATATAATGGTGTATTAAGAATTGTAAAGCAAAAATAAATAAATAAGTATTACCAAAAAATGTTATATGAAGACAAACAAAAAAAAAATAGAAGAAATATCAGTAGAGGAGAGGAAAGGGGACAGGGGAAGAGGGGGAAAGAGAAAGTGGAAGTCGCAGGGATTGAATTATAGCAAATTATATAGTATTTATGTATAGTTATGTAAAAATGAATGCTAAAATTTTGTATAACTAAAATGAACTAATACAAAAAGCAAAGAGGGCTGGGGTGATGGCTCAGTGGTAGAGTGCTTGCTTTACACATGTGAGGCTCTGGGTTTGATCCTCAGCACCATATAAAAAATAAATAAATACAATATAAAGGTATTGTCTCCATCTACAACTAAAATGATATATATTAAAAAATTAAAAAAAAAAGAAATGAAGGACTTAACAGTTAATGAGGAAAATAAAGAACTCTTTCCTTATTTTAGGAAGGAGTTAAAGATTTGTTTGTATACAGATGTATGTGGGAGAATTTCCATGTAGCTGACTTATGTTACATATAGAAAATCATCTTTTTGTTAATATGTAGAAGTGTTATTTATGTAAAATTTGTGTTTTGTTAATTTTATATGATCTCTTCCTTGTCATGATTTATTAGAACTGTAAATCATAATAGCTGACTCAAAATCTATTTTATTAGGTAACAAACAATACATATATTTAATGTTCATGTCTTATAGTCATTGTATAATGAGCCAGGAAGTTTGCAGATTTTAGGCTTACAGTCTAGTTGCAGTGGTCTGAATTAAGGTGATTCTTAAACAGTAAAGAAGTTTTTAAAAAGGAAAATGAATTTCAAAGATATTTGTAATAAGAAGGACTCAGGTGTGGGCTTAGAGGTAGAGCACTCACCTAGTATGCGTGAGGCACTTGGTTCTATTCTCAGCACCACATTAAAAAAAAAATAAAGGTATTGTGTCCACCTATAACTAAAAAATAAATGTTTAAAAAATTATTATAAGAAGATATAAAAATCAGATGCTTTTCCCTTTAAAAATAAATTGCTTTTTTTTCTTATACAAAAACATTGCAAACTGGTGAAAACTTAGGAAATACCAAAAACCAAACCAAAACAAAATAACAATCAATACTACCTTTCAGAATTATTTCAATGTTGTTATATAATAATAGTAACAGTTTAAATGTATTGAATGGTAATAGTGTTCCAGTCATTGTGATGTGGAAAATAAAGAACTCTTTCTTTATTTTAGGAAGGAGTTAAAGTTAAAATTAACTTAACACATTAATTGATATTCTCCATAACTGTATGATGATTGTTCTATTATTATACCATTTTAAAAATTAAGAAATTTGATCAGAGAAACTGAATGACTTATTGAAGATTACACAGATTTAAGTCCAATCTTATGACTTCAAAGTTTGCATTTCCAAAGTACTATGAATTGTTACTTCCTCTTTTGCAGAATTTTCTTCCTTCCTTCTGTCCTTCCTTCTTTCCTGTCTCGATTCCTTCCTTCCCTAATTGGATCATACCATTTTAAAAAATTTATCACAACCTAACTTTATTTGCCAAATATATTCAAATATCCTTATGTATTAATATTTCTTTGATGTGTTCTTTAACCACTTTTTTGTATTCATATATCACATGGTTTAACAATGGATAAATCATGGTTTAATTAGATTTCTATTATTGATGCAATAATAGTCCTTCCTTATCCAAAGTTTTATTTCCTGCTGTTTCATTTACTGTTGGTCAACTGGGAAGCATTATTGTGGATTCCCGGTGTTCCTCTTGACTATTTCTAGAGGTTAATAGTAGTTTAATGCTGTGTTACAATGCCTTCCATATTGTCTTTGTCTCATCATAAAGGGATTGTGTTTTCTCACATCATCATCAGAAGTGTGACTGTGGTACAGTAAGATACCTTGATAGAGATGATGTTATTATTACATTGTATCATTTTGATAGTCACATTATTAGTTATTGTCATTCATCTCATATTGTGCCTAATTACAAAGTTTATCACAGGTGCATATGTATAGGAAAAAAACATAGTGTATATATAGGGTTTGGTACTGAGTTTTAGGTAACACTGAGGGTCTTGGAATGTATTACTATGGATAGATAAATGGATATTACTGTATTGAAGTTGGCTCAATTATTCAGTATTATAAATAATGTGTGATGGACAACTTTGTACATATATCTTTTCACATATTTCTACTCATTTCTTTAGAATAACTTTAAAATTTTTTTTAGTTGTAGATGGACACAATGCCTTTAATTAATTAATTAATTAATTAATATGTGGTGATGAGGATGACCCAGTGCCTCACACGTGCTAGTCAAGTGCTCTACCACTGAGCCACAGCCCTAGGCCCTCCTTAGGACAACTTTTAAAATATGTTTTGAGGTCAAATGATAAGATCATTTTATAGACTTTTAAGTATATTTTAGCAAATTACCTTATTTTTATTCCTACCAGTAATATATGAGAGTGCCTGTAAAACTTGATATATTACTCTAGTAGAATATACAGTTAAGATTAGGAGAATGAAAAACTAGAAATTCAATATTTTTCCAAGTTAATGTAGTATATGTCCTACTTTTTAAAAAAACAAATATCTCTTTTAAAAGGAAAAGTAAGAAATTATAGTATCTGTAGACATAAAAATTATTTTTATGTGAGTAAAATTCATGGAGAGATTCTAAAAGAATGAAAATATTCACTTCAATTTAAAGTGGAGAATATAAGACTACCAGTAAATAAGGGAATGAGATTAGAATACAGTTTTTAAAAAGGGACTCTTAATGATCTGTCAGATTAAAATGTTGTTGGATCCATATCTGGATATTGGAGGGCAAAAAATCCATTGCCCGGCAGAGTCAGAATTCACTTGTTTTTTTTTCAGTGATGAATGAATGAGTGAGGAAAAGAAAACATGAATAGATTTTTATACTTTTACATCCTTGACCAAGTTAGCATTTTTGTTTTTGTCCTCTTGTTCTTTAACTTTGACCTGAGTAGAATCCAAGGTCTACATGGTGAACAGAGAGTGACTGGCAGAATTGTCTGATCAAGGGCAGGGGTGGTAACTGATTGGGGATAGAGCTCTGGAGTATGAAGAGGAGTTTGCACTGGGAATGTCACATACCACCTTGTGTTCTCTGGTGGAGCCTCTGGATACTGGAACAGGTATGGAGAACTCATTTACACATAATAAAGCATCAGGTGCGACTAGGATTTAATAAGTATTCATTTCTGGTAATGCTTTATTATTTGAATTTCTTTCATTTAGCACATAATGTGGAATTTTATGTGACTAGAGTTTTGTTGGGTTAAGAGCCCTAAAATAAAAAAATTGTATATATTTTGAGTTAAATGGATGGTCCTTATAAGGGGTGGGGGGTCAAGTATTATGGGGGTGATAGGTACCCTTTATGTGAGAGGAATGCTTCATTTTTAACTAAGAGGTTTGCTCTGACTGGGTATATTTAGTTCATTTTGTTATGCATACCTAGTGAGATAAATCTGAGAACTCTAGAACTATGCAAAAATGATAGAGACCCCTGAAAAATAAGGGAAGAAAGATGACATTTTAAATGATTTTGTCTACATTTTTTAAAACGTGTGCTATCCAATAATAATAATACGATAATCAATATATACATTTATTTTAATTAGATTTTATGCCTTCTGGCTAGTGTTGCTGTCTTAAAAACGTTCTAAACAAATTGTACAATTTCAATTTGAAATATCTCAAATTGAAATAGTATACACACACACATATGCACTCCTGCATACACATATACATACACATATATGCACAGATACATGTATATATACTTTATAAAATACACACATACATATAGCTATATGTATTTTATAAAAATATACATACATGTATCTGCGTATTTGTGTATTTCATAAAATTTACACATACATATATGTATCTGAATATGTGTGTATATATTATATATATGCATATGTATATGTATATATGATATATAATATATATAGTATTGAACCTATGGTCTCATGCATGCTGGGCAAATGCTCTACTTATCTACATCCCCAGCCCCATCTGTTATATTCTTTCACTATTAGTTTTCCCCTGACCATTTCTCTAATGCTTCTGTAAAAGAAGTCTGGAGGATACTATTAGTTTTTCATGACTGCTCTTGGGGACTATGTTATTTAGATGCATAAAATGTTTAAAATTTAAAATTTTTAAAATTTGTGATATTTAAAATTTGTAGGTTGTATATAACCAATGGTGGTGCTTTTATAGGCCAGAAAAGGTTAAAAGCATTGCTTTCAAAGAAGTTAAAACCAAGCTTTGTTGGTAGACTGTAGGCAAGAATCAGCGACTTTGAAAATTATTTTTTAAATTAGGAAATAGTGAAAAAAGGAGAAAAAACCCAGAATAATATGATTTACTGATTGTTAGCTTCAGCTAAATCTTATCAGGCAAGAAATCTATCTTGACTCTGTTTAATTCCCTATGGGAGTTTTATTTTTCTAAATGAAAGCCCAAGTTCCCTCAAAACTTCTATATGATTTAAACTTGTACACAAGCTGAAGATTTAGGACACTTTGACGATAATATTTGCTTGTGGGAGGAGTAAAAATCCTTCAACATAGTTTTTGAGCAGAGATAAACATTAAAGTCCAATTTTTGTGTTTTACTTGTTTGGAGAGCTGGTTCCATATTGATTCTCTCTAGCTTTAGCATGAAATATTAGCATCTGTTGAACTCTGCTGACTTATATTGTCTTTCTTAAAATGGACTGTATAGTACTTAGGTCAAAGAAATATATACAATTGGCTTTTTAAAGTGTAACTTAAAAATTTTCCAAAAAGATATATTTGTTTATCATAAATGTTAAAACGTATGAAATGCAACTGCACAGAAAAGGGAAAAGAAGATCATAATCTCAACCAGATTTTTAACATCTTTTTATATGTGTATTTATGTTTTGAAAAAGAAAGCTTAAAACATAGGTGGAATATTTTCAGAGATATTTATAACTTTATACTTGTGCACATTAAACATTATTTTGGATTAATTCCTAGAGGCAAAAAAATTTAGTTCCAAAATGAAAGCATGATGACTTATTGCTTGAAAGAAGTGGAGAAACACTAATGATTTAGAAATGAGTAGTAGAATTTTCTGTCTGGGTACTTCCAGCTTAATGTTTAAAATGAGAAAGGTCTTAGAATTATGAAAAAGCTTAATTTGTCTTGATCTTATGGAAGGAATGCTGTACTTTATTTTGTTTCCCTTTATTCTTTTGTTGTCAATATCATCATTATCATATTTGCTGACTGCTAGACTGTTTTATGTACTGTGTTAGGAAGGGTAAGAGGGTTTTTTTTTTTTTTTTGTCAGAGTAATCTGATGAGATAGGGGCACTATACTCCTGGTTTTATAGATGAAGAATGAGGCTTAGTACTATTGAATTATTTGCTCAAGGTAATATGACTAGCAATTAAATGGAGCCAAACTTAAAAATAATTTTCTGTATTTAGAATAAAACCTATTTGAAATTTCTCCAGGTTTGACTTAATTTTTTTTTTTTTTTCCTGGAAGTGCTGGTGATCAAACCTAGGACCTTGCACATACTAAGCATGTGCTCTATCAATGAGCTATACCCCCAGTCCCTCAAGTTGATTTTTTACCTGAGCAGTTCATGATAGAAGGACAAGAACAGATTGAATTTGTGAGAGAGTGAAAGTTTTTGAAGGGAAGTTCAGGCAGACCACCTGATGGGCTTCCTTTGTTCTTTGTTAATGAATCCAACCCTTATAATGTTTTTACCTTTACTATTGGACATTTCCTTTATTGCTAACAGCAATGTCACACATTTTGAGATATAGGTGGAAACTCCTAAATTAAGATTATTTTTGCTTAAAATCTTTATTGTTTATAATTTGATATAGTTTCTGGGAATCTAGGATTTAAAACATTTACAAAATTACAAAGAAACATACTTGTCACACAAGATTATCAAAGTTTATGGGTTTTAATTTTGATTTTCTGTTCATAGCTTCTCTGATTTGAAATGATTCCTTGCTCTGTCTGAAGTATATACTACTTTTCCCACAAGGAAAAACAAGATACAAAATTTCAAAGCAATAACATGTTTTACTTGGGATGGGGTTGTGGTTCAGTGGTAGAGTGCTTGCCTAGCATGTGCAAGATGCTGGGTTCGATCCTCAGCACTACATGAAAATAAATAAATAAAATAAAGATATTGTGTCCAACTACAACTAAAAAAATATTTTAAAAAAGCTTTACTAATTTTTCTGAATATCATCTAATTTACATTTTTAAAAAATTTTCCATTTAAATTTTCATTTTGAAGCTAGTGAATTTTCCTAAAAGTAGTTTTAGAAAAGTTAGAAAGTATTCTCTAAAATAAAATGTTTTATTGAAGTGCAGAGAACCATGGTTTTTGTAATGCTACAGAAACACTTTTCCAATTTAAGAAGGTTTTTCTTTATGATGTCTTACTCAGATTCATAAATGAATAGTAGTTATTTTATTGTTGTGATTACCACTATTTCATTATGGGTGATAATAATAAAGCAGTGTTATACTTTATTACTAGTGCTTACATTGCCTAACTTGAAGAGATAGATTTTTTTTTTTACCAGTTATCCAAATATGTTTTCAGTGATAGAGATGTGTATATTGTTTAGATAATGTACATGTTTAGGAACCATTGTAGTTTATAATGTTCTTTTAAGAGCTTTTATGTTTTGGAATTACAAGTATAGAAATATTTTCCTTTGGGATAAAGTATACAAAAGCGAATAAAATATGGGAAACTTACACTTGAGAGTCATATCTCTAGGCAGATACCTATTAAGTACAATCACTGAAGTTTACCTAAATTGCTATGGGTTTATAGATGGGGGAATAATTAATTCAACCTTGCAGAGGAGAGGAAAGGTAAAAAAAAAACTCTATTGCTTCTCTTGTAAAATCACATAGTTCTTCCATATGCTAATGATGATTTTCTAATATTTTACTATTTGAGATTAGAGATGCTTCCTTCTGGGATTTTTTCCCCTCTGTATAAGTGTTTTGATTTTTTTTGTTTACAGTGCCTTACCTTTTGTGTCTTACAATTAGTTTAAGAAAATTTGGGGAAAATGATTCTATAAGGGAAAGGTGGATTCAATTGCTCCATAGGGAGCAGCAGAATATAATTTTTAAAAGTCTTACAAGAGAACTGACTGTAGGCTTCTTTTGTTTATTAACATAATATTCTTTTTCTTTTTAAAAGCCTTTATAAAAGAGTGAACTGAATTGGACTCTGAAAGATGAGTAGAATTTTCAAAGTGGGGAAAGGGCATTCGGATTTGGCAGAAGGAAAGTCTGAGGATGGGAGTCTCGGAGAGTAGAAATTGAAGCTAGAGTCTTCTAGAATGGGGGACAGGTGAATGGTGCTACTGTTAACCAAAGAGGGTAATAAAGCAATATATTTGAGCGGCTAAGGTGAATGGAATAACATCTCTGTTTGGGGCATGTTAATTTGGGAAGTGCTTGGGAATTTCACTATTTTTTTTATTCTTTCTACTTAAATATGTTAATTTCCTTCAAAGTGCCTGGAACTCAAGAACACAAACCTAGGGAAAAAAATCTGTTTCCTAGATGTTTATAAAGGCTCTTGGAAAAAAAGATGAGGGAGTAATTATAATGTACATTTAAATATAATATGATAGAAATAATCACATATGGTGGGGAACTTGGGATTTTTGATCACCTGTGACTGAGGATGGAAAAAGGGAGAAGATGAATATTAGGAAAGTATTCCTGTAAGATGGATAAAATGTGCTTCCTGCTTAGTTGTAAAGACCAATAATAAGTAAAACAAAAGTTACAATATGCTCAGTATTGTAATATGAAGTGCTTGCTATAAATTTAGTTTATAGAAGGAGAAAAATCACTTGGGATTATTCATTTAATAGCCATCAGCCTAAGGGTAATATTTGAAACTGAAAATATTGATGAAATTTTCTAGAGAAAGAATTTAGAGACAGATAAAAGAACTAAAGGTATCATTCTTGGAAATTATAATTAATTAAATAATTTTTTAAGGACAATGGTTAAGGAAGAATCATCTAAAGCATTATACATACTATATGAGTGTGTGTGTGTGTGTGTGTGTGTGTGCGCGCGCGCGCATGTATGTTCGGTGATGGTGGTGGTGGTGCTGGGGATTGAATCCAGGGCTTCACTCATGCTAGGCAAACACTCTATCACTGAGCCACACCCTGAGCCCTTAGAGCATGGTTTTAACACTGGGTTGCAAAGCCATTTGTATGTTCAAGATCCATATAGTTAGTTTAAAATCAATATAGTTGGATATAGACAGAATTTTAAAAGCACAGATTAAGAAAAAAAAAAAAGGTATATGTAGCAAAGTAATTATTCTTTTGCAAAATTTTATTTAAATGTGTGTTTGTTCATGTACTGGATGTAGTATAAAATTCATTTCTTATTTATGGTTCTAAAAGATTCACAAACTTTTAGAAACACCAATAAAAGAGAGTATGGGAAAGCAATCAGAAATAATTAAATCATCTTTGTTTTTCATTATTCTGATGGCAAGGAAAAAAATGGTGAAAGAGCAGTGGGAAGAAAATTTTCCCTCTGTTGTCTAGAGCCCAGATGTCTGCCCCCCAGGCCACCTTCACTTACACCAGTTTTATAGGAGGAAAGAAATAAGGAAAGGGAATTCACAAGACATAGAATTCAGAGACAAAGAAGATGAGGGAGATAGAGAATTTGAAATAGATTTGAATTTGAATGAGAGCTAATGAACTCTGTGAAATCTCAACTTTTAATCTAATCATGCTATTTCAACACCAGGTATTCCATTCCCTAGCTCCATGGCCCAGTAAAGGTCTTCTGGCTTGTTCCATGCCTTAGCTCTGTGCCGCAGTCTGGCTGGGCACAATTCAGGAGCCACTTGTCAAAAGAAATGAACTTTATTTTTAGAACACACACACACACACCACACCACACAGCTCCTCAGGAAAACCCTCAGAGCCCAACTGCCACCACCGGCTTCCCACAAGTCTCTTCACCTCCCCCACTCCTCCTGCTCTTGAGGCTGATTGGCTGGATCACGTGGGCAGAGCCAAAAAAATTCCCCCAATGAGCAGCTCTGTGGTCTGAAAGGGCGGGGAAACAGCCCAATGAGCATCACTGCAGAGGAGCCAATCAGTTGGCAGCTAGAAGTTTGCTGGGGCCGCTGTGAGCCAATCATCAGCTGGCAGCTGGAAGTTTGCTGGCAGCTGGAAGTTTGCTGGAGCCCCTTAGGCTGTGGCTCTCAACAGCTCTGTTCCTTACTTAGGAATGCAGCAAAGAGGGAACTGGAAAAAGGATATGAAACTGCCCATAATTAAAATTGGGATGCAGTAATATCAGTAATAGAAGTTACTGAGAGGTAAATTATGGACCAAGAGCTGCTGTAACACTTTAAATGAATGATCTCACCAAATAAGTTAGTGTTTTTAAATCCCCACTGTCTTGCACAAATCAACCACCTAGAATGTCTATTCATTATTACTAGAATAGTGCTTATAGTAAGTACTCTGTAGGTAGTGACTATTATTTAATTATTAATTGTGTAATAGTTACTAATTATCACCATTTTCCCATTACAGAAATGCATGCTAAGGTTAAATAACTTGCTCAAGCTCACACAGCTAGAAAGAAAATGGAATCCTTTCCATCAGAGTTAGAAGAGGTTGATTAGTATTGTATCTACTAGTGTTATATCTATCTAGTTATGTGATGGAGGTGCTTAAGGTATGATGATGGTGGAAAAAAGAAAATCAGCTGAAAGACATTATGATGAGAAACAAAACTCTTTAGCTTGGTGACTGGTTGGAAGGAGACAGATGATTAAGATTTTAAGCTGGACTGGGAAAGTGGTACATAGGATGTAGGAAAATAAGAAACTTTTTATTTTAAAGGAACTGATGAAAAATCAAATGGGATGCTAGAGAAATTCAATATGAAGGTAGAAATTTAGAAATTATTATACCAAGAAGTTGGTGAGAACTCTGGGAATATTTCAGATCTCCAAGGGTAACCAACAATTTTTGGCTACACAAACCTGGGGCATCAAAATTAAGGTCATGATGATAGCCTCCATACCAAATTTTCTCATCTTTGCCCATTTCTACTTTGTAGAAAAGCTACCGATGATTCTAAGAATCTTTAAGAAAGAGAATGTTACTGCTACTCCAGGGACTGGCTTTTGCTTGGTGTTCAGTGCTTTCCTTGCTTGCCCTGGTTGCTGTGGTTTTGTCTCCTCCGCCTCTCAGTGAAGGCAGAGAGCTGCAGGTGTTTGGCACCCTTCCCATAACCACAGAAATTGTTAATACTTCCCATGTTGATGTTCTCAGTCAACCATGGAAAATTTCTTAGTTCTTGTTCTTTTGTCCCACCATTCTCACCTCAAGTCTTAGACTTGTTATCCATTGACTTTGTCAGTACCCCTGTCCAAAAGGCATTCATATTTTTGTGCCTAGTAGGTGGTTCCTTCAGATGAATTCTTACACAGTGTTTTTCAACATTTTCTTCCATCTATTCTTAGGCATAGGTACACTTACTTGTCTGAGTCCTAGAATGAAAGCCATTATAGGCTCAAACTGGGACCAGATCCCTTGGAATACGATCCCTTGGGAAAAGAGAGATTGAGATGGCAAATCCCTACATTTTTTTTAGAATATTTTTTTCTTAGTTGTCAATGGACTTTTATTTTATTTATTTATATGTGGTGCTGAGAATCAAACCCAGTGCCTCACACGTTCTAGGCAAGCTCACTACCACTGAGCTACAACTCCAGCCTGGAAATCCCTACATTTTAAATGATTATCCAATTGCCTGTTTCTTTTGCTCCCTCTAGTTTTTATATGGGTCTTCTACTGGTTGATTTGAGATTATTTCCTCTTTTCACCAGATGGAACAATGATGTGTGTGTGCTATTGTGTAATTGGGTCCTATCTGAATATTGGGAGGATTGGGTTGCTTCTTTCTCAACTTTTAAAATTCTTTATAAAACTTTCCATATTTCTCTACTTGAGTTTAGTAAAGATTTGAATATTTAGCACATTTTTTTTTTTCTTTCAAAAAAGCATTGGTAATTTATTATTATTTTTTCTGGTTCATTTATGGAGAATCCCAATGAGCCTTTTGAAAACTCATCATTTGCAGTTACTTTATAATAGCAATTTATTGAAAGGTACTACATTAGAAATGTTTTACTGCATTCCAATCAAGCTATGAAGTTCAAGGACTGTAAAGATTAAAAAATACAAATGAGGGGCTGGGGTTGTGGCCCAGTGGTAGAGTACTCGCCTAGCAGGTGCAAGGCCCTGGGTTTGATCCTCAGCACCACATAAAAAAATAAATAAAATAAAGTTATTGTGACCAATTGCAACTGAAAAATAAATATTAAAAAATACAAATGATAGATGTATCTATTTTCTTATTTTTTTAGCCTTCTTTGAATCCTGGGGGAAGCCAGTCATCAGATGTGGTACTTTTGAATCACTGGAAAGTAAGGAATTTTGAAGTACAACGTGGTGACATTGTATCATTGGTGTAAGTAATTCAGAAACATACTATCTTTGTATTTATTCTTATACTAGTTTAACTGTGAATCCGCTGGTAATACCATGTGGCCAGTTATCAAAGTTATGAGTAAAATGTAAATACTATATTAAAAAATTAATTTTGAAATATAATAATACTACAAAAACCTTTTATATTAAGATACATCAGTTGATTGGCATATTTGGATTTCGTAAAATGTGTTTAATGAAATAGTGACAGAAATTATTATTTTGATGATCCAAAGTATGTGCATTTGGTATTACTTTGGAATATTTTGAAGTTTTGCATCTTGGTAAGCAACTTTTATGTTACCTTAATGTTTCTTAGTTTTTGAAGCTAAAATTTAGCTTATAATTATGATGTGAAATTTAATGATAGTTACGTGTATCAACAGTTTAATTGAAAAAGGAACTTGGGAAGACTATACTAGAGGCTTTTGTTTAGAACCAAAAGGTGGCACTGTTTCTCTGTTAAAATATTGTGACTGGTCTGGAACAAAAATTTCATTCCTGTCTTAGTTGTTTAAGGAATGTCAAAGTGTGCATAATTGACACAATGATATAATACATAGTCCTAGTGTATGCTTGAATGGTTTAGATTTGAGATTTTTATTTGTTTATTTTAAAAGTAAGACACACTGAGAAGACTACTGCAAAACTTGCCTAATTTCTTTTGGTTTCAGCTATTTATAAAAATGTTTTAATTTAATTCTCTATTATGAAAGTTAGTGGACTAGGTTAGCAACTACTGTAGCAGTTGTACTGTTGTTTGTTTTAGTGGTAGTAAAGCCTGGTATTGAGTGAAGAAGACTTCCAATTTGTATTTCTTATTTTTGAATTATAATGATTTTCTTCTCATTGGATAATAATTTATAATTAGTGAAAGCAAACCAGTATCTGTTTCTTCATACTTACCTTTGGCTAATGCTTTGTGTAAATAGTCCATAAGTTTATCTCCTTCAAGATTGATTGTTCTACTAGGATTCATTTGAAAATATATTAACCAAATCTAGTTAGTAGCTAATGAAATAAACAAATCTGAGTGGAGTTTTGTATGGCAGACATCCAAGGATGGGGATTAAATGCTTCTTAGGTTTTGAGTACCTTCTTTAATATTAACCTATTCTTTGGAGTGTACTTTAATTTTCTCATTCAGAGTACTATTTTTGCAACCTCCTTCAAAACCTTTTCCATGCCGGTTAAGCCTGTCGTATCCTCATTATTCTTTTGCCTTTGGTTTGACAAGGTTACATCCTCACTTAGTCTGTTATAGAGCAGATACCTACCCAAATGAAAGAGGTCACACTGCAAGCAGAAAATTGTGCAGATTTTTTTTTTCTCCCCAGTAAGAAACATGCTATCTCTAAGCAAGTGAATTTTAATAGGTAATTGAAAAGTAAGAAAGGCTTCTTAAAATTCAGGGTTGCATTGGTTCATAAACATATCCTAGCATATCATGGATTATATTGAAAAGAGAACACTGTTCTTTTAGGTAAATATTGAAATGATGGATATTTATTATATAAATTATTTAAAAAAACATTTATATTCAAATTACAGTTATTATAATACATTGTGGCTATTCCAGGTGAATTATATTTTCAATGAGTCAACTATGTGCCGTTTCTTTGGCAGGTACAAATAAAATACACATTCATAATACTTGTTGCTACCTGGAGTCATATACACAAAAGAATATTTATTGTTGGTTTTATATTTTAATGATAAATAATCATTAAGCAATATTGTTGCTTTCTTTGAGAAAGAAAGGAAAAGTTTGATATTAAATTCTTTTTTTTTTTTCTTTTTATTTTTTATTGTTGGCTGTTCAAAACATTACATAGTTCTTGATATATCATATTTCACAATTTGATTCAAGTGGGTTATGAGCTCCCATTTTTACCCCATATACAGATTGCAGAATCACATCAGTTACACATCCATTGATTTACATATTGCCATACTAGTGTCTGTTGTATTCTGCTGTCTTTCCTATCCTCTACTATCCCCCCTCCCCTCCCCTCCCCTCCCCTCCCCTCCCCTCTTCTCTCTCTGCCCCCTTTACTGACATTCGTTTGTCCCCCTTGTATTATTTTTCCCCTTCCCCTCACTTCCTCTTGTATGTACTTTTGTATACCTCTGAGGGTCTCCTTCCATTTCCATGCATTTTCCCTTCTCTCTCCCTTTCCCTCCCACCTCTCATCCCTGTTTAATGTTAATCTTCTTCTCATGCTCTTCGACCCTACTCTGTTCTTAGCTACTCTCCTTATATCAAAGAAGACATTTGACATTTGTTTTTTAGGGATTGGCTAGCTTCACTTAGCATAATCTGCTCTAATGCCATCCATTTCCCTGCAAATTCTATGATTTTGTCATTTTTTAATGCAGAGTAATACTCCATTGTGTATAAATGCCACATTTTTTTTATCCATTCATCCATTGAAGGGCATCTAGGTTGGTTCCACAGTCTAGCTATTGTGAATTGTGCTGCTATGAACATCGATGTAGCAGTGTCCCTGTAGCATGCTCTTTTTAGGTCTTTAGGGAATAGACCGAGAAGGGGAATAGCTGGGTCAAATGGTGGCTCCATTCCCAGCTTTCCAAGAAATCTCCATACTGCTTTCCAAATTGGCTGCACCAATTTGCAGTCCCACCAGCAATGTACAAGTGTACCCTTTTCCCCACATCCTCGCCAGCACTTGTTGTTGTTTGACTTCATAATGGCTGCCAATCTAACTGGAGTGAGATGGTATCTTAGGGTGGTTTTGATTTGCATTTCTCTGACTGCTAGAGATGGTGAGCATTTTTTCATGTACTTGTTGATTGACTGTATGTCCTCCTCTGAGAAGTGTCTGTTCAGGTCCTTGGCCCATTTGTTGATTGGGTTGTTTGTTCTCTTATTGTCTAATTTTTTGAGCTCTTTGTATACTCTGGATATTAGGGCTCTATCTGAAGTGTGAGGAGTAAAGATTTGTTCCCAGGATGTAGGCTCTCTATTTACCTCTCTTATTGTATCTTTTGCTGAGAAAAAACTTTTTAGTTTGAGTAAGTCCCATTTGTTGATTCTAGTTATTAACTTTTGTGCTATGGGTGTCCTATTGAGGAATTTGGAGCCCGACCCCACCGACTGTAGATCGTAGCCAACTTTTTCTTCTATCAGACGGCGCGTCTCTGATTTGATATCAAGCTCCTTGATCCATTTTGAATTAACTTTTGTGCATGGCGAGAGAAAGGGATTCAGTTTCATTTTGTTGCATATGGATTTCCAGTTTTCCCAGCACCATTTGTTGAAGATGCTATCCTTCCTCCATTGCATGCTTTTAGCCCCTTTATCAAATATAAGATAGTTGTAGTTTTGTGGATTGGTTTCTGTGTCCTCTATTCTGTACCATTGGTCCACCCGCCTGTTTTGGTACCAGTACCATGCTGTTTTTGTTACTATTGCTCTGTAATATAGTTTGAAGTCTGGTATCGCTATACCGCCTGATTCACACTTCCTGCTTAGCATTGTTTTTGCTATTCTGGGTCTTTTATTTTTCCATATGAATTTCATGATTGCTTTCTCTATTTCTACAAGAAATGCCGTTGGGATTTTGATTGTCATTGCATTAAACCTATCGAGAACTTTTGGTAATATCGCCATTTTGATGATGTTAGTTCTGCCTATCCATGAACAGGGTATATTTTTCCATCTTCTAAGATCTTCTTCTATTTCTCTCTTTAGGGTTCTGTAGTTTTCATTGTATAAGTCTTTCACCTCTTTTGTTAGGTTGATTCCCAAGTATTTTATTTTTTTTGAGGATATTGTGAATGGAGTGGTTGTCCTCATTTCCATTTCAGAGGATTTGTCGCTGATATACAGGAATGCCTTTGATTTATGCGTGTTGATTTTATATCCTGCCACTTTGCTGAATTCATTTATTAGCTCTAATAGTTTCTTTGTAGACCCTTTTGGGTCTGCTAGGTATAGAATCATGTCATCTGCAAATAGTGATAATTTAAGTTCTTCTTTTCCTATTTTGATGCCTTTAATTTCTTTCGTCTGTCTAATTGCTCTGGCCAGTGTTTCGAGAACTATGTTGAACAGAAGTGGTGAGAGAGGGCATCCCTGTCTTGTTCCAGATTTTAGAGGGAATGCCTTCAATTTTTCTCCATTCAGAATGATGCTAGCCTGAGGCTTAGCATAGATTGCTTTTACAATATTGAGGTATGTTCCTGTTATCCCTAGTTTATCTAGAGTTTTGAACATAAAGGGATGCTGTACTTTGTCGAATGCTTTTTCCGCATCTATCGAGATGATCATATGGTTCTTATTTTTAAGTCTATTGATGTGGTGAATAACATTTATTGATTTCCTTATATTGAACCAGCCTTGCATCCCAGGGATGAATCCTACTTGATCATGGTGCACAATTTTTTTGATGTGCCTTTGTATCCGAGTGGCCAGAATTTTATTGAGGATTTTTGCATCTAGGTTCATTAGAGATATTGGTCTGTAGTTTTCTTTCTTTGAAGTGTCTTTGTCTGGTTTAGGTATCAGGGTGATGTTGGCCTCGTAGAATGAATTTGGAAGTTCTCCCTCTTTTTCTATTTCCCGAAGTAGCTTGAAAAGTATTGGTATTAGTTCCTCTTTAAAGGTTTTGTAAAACTCTGCTGTATACCCATCCGGTCCTGGGCTTTTCTTAGTTGGTAGTCCTTTGATGGTTTCTTCTATTTCCTCAATTGATATTGGTCTGTTTAGGTTGTCTATATCCTCCTGACTCAATCTGGGCAGATCATATGACTTAAGAAATTTATCTATGCCTTCACTATCTTCTAATTTATTGGAGTATAAGGATTCAAAATAATTTTTGATTATCTTCTGTATTTCTGAAGTGTCTGTTGTGATATTGCCTCTTTCATCCCGTATGTTAGTGATTTGAGTTCTCTCTCTTCTTCTCTTCACTAGCATGGCTAAGGGTCTGTCGATTTTGTTTATTTTTTCAAAGAACCAACTTTTAGTTTTGTCAATTCTTTCAATTGTTTCTTTTGTTTCGATTTCATTGATTTCAGCTCTGATTTTCATTATTTCTTGCCTTCTACTTCTTTTGCTGTTGTTTTGCTCTTCTTTTTCTAGGATTTTGAGATGAAGTATGAGATCATTTATTTGTTGGTTTTTTCTTTTTTTAAGGAATGAACTCCAAGCAATGAATTTTCCTCTTAGAACTGCTTTCAATGTGTCCCATAGATTCCAATATGTTGTGTCTGTGTTTTCATTAATCTCTAAGAATTTTTTAATTTCCTCCTTGATGTCTTCTATAACCCATTGATCATTCAGTAACCTATTGTTCATTCTCCAAGTGATATATTCTTTTTCCTTCCTTCTTTTATTGTTGATTTTCAGTTCCATTCCATTATGATCAGATAGGATGCATGGTATTATCTCTACTCCTTTATATTGTCTAAGAGTTTCCCTGTGACATAATATATGATCTATTTTTGAGAAGGATCCATGTGCTGCTGAGAAAAAAGTGTAACTGTTTGATGTTGGGTGGTATATTCTATATATGTCAATTAAGTCTAGGTTATTAATTGTGTTATTGAGTTCTATGGTTTCCTTATTCAACTTTTGTTTGGAAGATCTGTCCAGTGGTGAGAGAGGTGTGTTGAAGTCTCCCATGATTATTGTATGGTGGTCTATTAGACTCTTGAACTTGAGAAGAGTTTGTTTGATGAACATAGCTGCACCATTGTTTGGGGCATATATATTTATGATTGTTATGTCTTGTTGGTGTATGGTTCCCTTGAGCAGTATGTAGTGTCCCTCTTTATCCCTTTTGATTAACTTTGGCTTAAAATCTATTTTATTTGATATGAGTATGGATACTCCTGCTTGTTTCCGAAGTCCATATGAGTGATATGATTTTTCCCAACCTTTCACCTTCAGCCTATGTATGTCTTTTCCTATCAAATGCGTCTCCTGTAGGCAGCATATTGTTGGGTCTTGTTTTGTGATCCATTCTACTAGCCTGTGTCTCTTGATTGGTGAGTTTAAGCCATTAACATTTAGGGTTATTATTGAGATATGGGTTGTTCTTCCAGCCATATTTGTTTATTTATGTTACTAAACATGGTTTGTTTTCCACTTTGATTATTTTCCCCCCTTTAGTGTCCTACCTCCCACTGTTGGTTTTCATTGTTATTTTCCATTTCCTCTTCCTGTAATGTTTTGCCAAGGATGTTTTGAAGAGATGGTTTTCTAGCTGCAAATTCTTTTAACTTTTGTTTATCGTGGAAGGTTTTAATTTCATCTTCCATCCTGAAGCTTAATTTCGCTGGAAACACAATTCTTGGTTGGAACCCATTTTCTTTCAGTGTTTGAAATATGTTATTCCAGGATCTTCTAGCTTTCAGAGTCTGTGTTGAAAGATCAGCTGTTATCCTGATTGGCTTACCCCTAAATGTGATCTGCTTCCTTTCTCTTGTAGCTTTTAAAATTCTCTCCTTGTTCTGTATGTTGGGCATCTTCATTATAATGTGTCTAGGTGTGGGTCTCTTATGATTTTGCACATTCGCCGTCCTGTAGGCTTCTAGGATTTGGGGTTCTGTCTCATTCTTCAAGTCTGGGAAGTTTTCTCGTATTATTTCATTGAATAGATTGCTCATTCCTTTGGTTTGAAACTCTGTCCCTTCCTGTATCCCAATGACTCTTAAATTTGGTCTCTTGATGTTATCCCATATTTCTTGGATGTTCTGCTCATGGTTTCTTAACAGTCTTGCTGAGCTGTCTATGTTCTTTTCAAGTTGAAATACTTTATCTTCATTGTCTGATGTTCTGTCTTCTAAGTGTTCTACTCTGCTGGTAGTATTCTCAATTGAGTTTTTAAGTTGGCTTATTGCTTCCTGCATTTCTAGGATTTCTGTTTGTTTGTTTTTTATAACCTCTATCTCCCTGTATAGTTGATCTTTTGCTTCTTGGATTTGTTTATGTAATTCATTGTTGAAGTGATCTTTCATTGTCTGATTTTGCTGTCTGATGTCTTCCTTGAGACTCCAGATCATCTGAAGCATGTATATCCTGAATTCTTTATCTGACATTCCATCAGCTGCAGCTATTACCTCTTCTAAAGTTGAGTTGACCTGCAATGCTTGTGGTCCTTTCTTTCCTTGTCTCTTCATACTGTTCGCTTTCCTTTCTTCTTGGTGAAACTGTTGTGCTATTGAATTTTCCCCCTATATATTTATATTGGTCTTGTATAGTTGCAAAGTCTCCCTCGCAGGCACGGGCGGCGGCTCTGCCCCTCCGCCAATTGGGGCAATGTGCCTACCACGCCGGCAGGCCGCTGGGCCTGATCTGCCAGTCGGTAGCAGGTCCACCGTCCTTGCAGGCGCGGGCGGCGGCTCTGTCCCTCTGCGGGCCGCTAGGCTTGTTCTGTCGGTGGTCGCCGTTCTGCCTACTTTGCAGGCGCAGGCAGCGGCACTGCCCCTCTGCAGGCCTCTGGGGCTGTACTGCCAGTGGGTCGCAGGTCCGCCTACTTTGCAGGCGTGGGGGGGGGGCGGCTCTACCCTTCCTCAGGCCACTGGGCCTGTTCTGTCTCTCGGTTGCAGGTCTGACCTGTTCTGATGGTGGTCTCAGTTCCGACTACCTTGCAGGCGCAGGGGGGAGGGGGCGGCTCTGCCTCTCAGCAGGCCGCTGCTCCTCTTCTGCCGGTGGGTCGCAGGCCCGCCTACCTTGCAGGAGTGATTGGAGGCTCTGTCCCGCCGCGGGCCACTGGGCCTTTTCTGTCTGTGGTCACCCTTCCCCTACCTGGCAGGCGAGGGGAGTGGGGGGCGGCTCTGCCCCTCAGCAGGCCGCTGGGCCCGCTCTGTGTTTGGTCCCAGTTCCCTCTACTATGCCGGCACAGGGGGAGGGGGCGGCTCAGCCTCTCAGCAGGCGGCTGCTCCTCTTCTGCCAGTGGGTCGCAGGCCCGCCTACCTTGCAGGAGTGATTGGAAGCTCTGTCCCGCCGCGGGCCACTGGGCCTTTTCTGTCGGTGGTCACCCTTCCCCTACCTGGCAGGCGAGGGGGGTGGGGGGCGGCTCTGCCCCTCAGCAGGCCACTGGGCCTGCTCTGTGATTGGTCCCAGTTCCGTCTACTATGCCAGCGCAGGGGGAGGGGGCGGCTCAGCCTCTCAGCAGGCGGCTGCTCCTCTTCTGCCGGTGGGTCGCAGGCCCGCCTACCTTGCAGGAGTGATTGGAAGCTCTGTCCCGCCCTGGGCCACTGGGCCTTTTCTGTCGGTGGTCACCCTTCCCCTACCTGGCAGGCGAGGGGGGTGGGGGGCGGCTCTGCCCCTCAGCAGGCCGCTGGGCCTGCTCTGTCTTTGGTCCCAGTTCCCTCTACTATGCCGGCACAGGGGTAGGGGGCGGCTCAGCCTCTCAGCAGGCGGCTGCTCCTCTTCTGCTGGTGGGTCGCAGGCCCGCCTACCTTGCAGGAGTGATTGGAAGCTCTGTCCCGCCCTGGGCCACTGGGCCTTTTCTGTCGGTGGTCACCCTTCCCCTACCTGGCAGGCGAGGGGGGTGGGGGGCGGCTCTGCCCCTCAGCAGGCCGCTGGGCCTGCTCTGTCTTTGGTCCCAGTTCCCTCTACTATGCCGGCACAGGGGGAGGGGGCGGCTCAGCCTCTCAGCAGGCGGCTACTCCTCTTCTGCTGGTGGGTCGCAGGCCCGCCTACCTTGCAGGAGTGATTGGAAGCTCTGTCCCGCCCTGGGCCACTGGGCCTTTTCTGTCGGTGGTCACCCTTCCCCTACCTGGCAGGCGAGGGGGGTGGGGGGCGGCTCTGCCCCTCAGCAGGCCGCTGGGCCTGCTCTGTCTTTGGTCCCAGTTCCCTCTACTATGCTGGCGCAGGGGGAGGGGGCGGCTCAGCCTCTCAGCAGGCGGCTGCTCCTCTTCTGCTGGTGGGTCGCAGGCCCGCCTACCTTGCAGGAGTGATTGGAAGCTCTGTCCCGCTGCGGGCCACTGGGCCTTTTCTGTCGGTGGTCACCCTTCCCCTACCTGGCAGGCGAGGGGGGTGGGGGGCGGCTCTGCCCCTCAGCAGGCCGCTGGGCCTGCTCTGTGTTTGGTCCCAGTTCTCTCTACTATCTGATATTAAATTCTTATTTAACTTGAGGTAATAGTGTAAAAGCCATAAAAGCCACACACTATTTAATGTTTATTTTTTTGGTTTTAGAGCAAAAACGTTTTCTTGACACATCTCCTTGTTTTCATACAATTTATAGGCTGCTTTAAAAGATTGATGGTGGTTTGATAAATGTTCATGTATAGATTTAATCCATGTTGAACAACATTGAATATTCGCGTTCTTTACAAAGAGCATCAGTTTGATCTTAGCATAGATGGTAATTTTCATTATTACATTAGAACATTATATCTAAGAAATACGTGATGAATATTGAAATAATTGAATGTTGAATTTAGAGACCATGTAAAATGCTCTTAATCTTTTTGTTGAGCACATTTAATTGATACATTAGTAATCTTTGGTAACAAGTTAGTATATTTTTATGTTAAAAAAAACCAGAAAAAAACCCCCAGGAATGGCATTTTATATATTTAGACTGTGTGAAGATACATCATTTCTATCATAATTTATAACATATTAATTTTTAGAAAAATTTCAGTTTGTAAATTCATAGTTAAATTAGTAAGGTTTATGAAACTTTGTAACTGAAGCACAAAAAACAAAATAATCCTGATTAAAATTCTATGTTTCAAGGGTGTATGCATTTTTAATGAAATAAGAAATTAAAAATTTGTTGCCTTTACCTTTTTTTTTTTTGGTTTTAAGTACTTAGAAAAAAGTATTAACATTTTGTTATTTAACTTCAAATAATCACTAAGCAATATTATTGCCTAATTATAGATGATATAAGGAAGGGTTGAGGCTGTCTGTGAATACAAGGGCAAGGAAGGATATTGTCATTATAAGTTGCAAGTAGAGGAAAGATTGTAAACTTTGTGCAAAATATGCTGGTATTAGAGGTGTATGCTATGATCATTGTTTTATATTACTTTTTAAAGTTTATTTTCAATGTGTGTGCAGTTTTTTTTTTTTTAAGAAAAGATCAGGGTTAACTTTGCAGAAACCACTTTTTAGAAGATGATTAAATGTGTAATACTGATTCTTTTCTCATACATGGCTTTTGGTTATTGTTACTATAATAAGGAAAAATATTCGTGGTCTGAGGTAAAATTACATTTAAACACATGTACCTTCTGCATTGTATTCATCTTTTCTCCTTTTACTAACAATCTCTGAGCTAGTTCATGTTACAGAAACACATGGTATAGCAGAACTGTCTGTCCTTTCTATTGTAAAGGGGTATTGTTTGGAACTTGTTGACCACTGCAACTTCCTAAAGAAAGAAAGGAATGGGGGAGGGAGGCAGGTACATACTGGAACATGCTTCTTTGTATCTTGTTAACTTTTCCTAGCTCCCTTTTTCTGTAAAAGGTTGATCTCAGTGGAGCTATTGTTTAAGCATGTTATTTAGTAAAGTTAATTAAAAAGGCATATTTATTTAATAAAACTATAGGTCACACAAAATATGATTTGCTGTCATTAAATTCTCAGTATAATTGAGTGTATATACATGGTATCATAGGTACTTAGTTGATTTGCTAACTAATAGTTCTGATTAAAGTGGATTTTCTATACCTTGGAATTGACTTTTCATTAACCTGTGTGATGGCCTTACTGCAACAGGCTTAACATAAGTAGCACTATTTCCCAATAATATATCATTAACAAGTCCCCTGGAACAGAGGCTTTTCCATAACAAAGTTTCAAATAATCACATTTAAAGTATTTTAACTTTTCATTTTAAAATAGTATTAAAGAATAGTTGTAAAATTGGCAGAGTTCGCATTTATGTTATTACATGCAAGCATAATGTAATTATTGAAAGCAGGAAATTGATAAATTACAGTATAATATTTTTAATTAATTTACAGACTTTAATCATTTGCCATTGTTTTGATTAATGTCCTTTTTCAGGGCAAGTCCTACTCAGGCTCTTATATTTAATTTTTATTTTTCATGTCTGTAGTCAAGTCCTTGAGTCTGTGACAGTTCTTGGTCTTTGTCTTTTATGACCTTGGTACTTTTGAAAGGTACTGGCCAGTTATGTTACAGAATGATGTTCAACCTTTTAAAATTTTGAGGCAAGTCTGACTTTAAATGCAGAAGCACTGATGTTAGTGGCAGTTGCTGAGGAGGCCACAGCCATAGTAGCAGCTGAGTGAGGCAGAAGCTCAGGCTGAGTAGGCAACAGGGCTAGCTGGGCAAATGGTTAATATCAGGGCAAAGGAGAAGATTGTAGGGTCACTTTTTCAGGCACAGATCTTTTTATTTTCTTGGGACCATATTCTTGGATCATGACTGAAAGGGTCCATGGTTTATAAAAATAAACCCAATTAAGTCTGTACTTGCTTCAAGAAGCAAGGAGTCAGAGCTGTGCAGATGAGGGAAAAGACTAAGGTGTATAGGGTGTGTATAGTTAGAGGTAGAAGGGAAAGTAGAAGGGCTTAGTCACAGATTATGCTACATTGAGCTGGTTTAATGTTCTAGAGTAGATTAGGGTGAGGGAATTATTTAATGACCATCTCTCTATATAGACATTGTGCTAAATGACTTGAATGTGTCATTTTTATTTATTTCTCATTATAATATCTAGAGCTACTTTAAAAAAAATTTTACAGAGCTACTTATTTTTTTTTAAATTGGTTGTTCAAAACATTATAAAGCTCTTGACATATCATATTTCATACATTAGATTCAAGTTGGTTATGAACTCCCAATTTTACCCCCAATACAGATTGCAGAATCACATCGGTTACACATCCACATTTTTACATAATGCCCTATTAGTAACTGTTGTATTCTGCTACCTTTCCTATCCTCTACCATCCCCCCTCCCTCCCCTCCCATCTTCTCTCTCTACCCCATCCACTGTAATTCATATCTCTCCTTGTTTATTTTCCCATTCCCCTCACAACCTCTTATATGTAATTTTGTATAACAATGAGGGTCTCCCTCCATTACCATGCAATTTCCCTTTTCTCTCCCTTTCCATCCCACCTCATGTATCTATTTAATGTTAATCTTTTCTTCCTGCTCTTCCTGCCTGCTCTGTTCTTAGTTGCTCTCATTATATCAAAGAAGACATTTGGTATTTGTTTTTTAGGGATTGGCTAGCTTCACTAAGCATAATCTGCTCTAGTGCCATCCATTTCCCTGCAAATTCTATGATTTTGTCATTTTTTAGTGCTGCGTAATACTCCATGGTGTATAAATGCCACATTTTTTTTATCCATTCATCTATTGAAGGGCGTCTGGGTTGGTTCCACAGTCTAGCAATTGTGAATTGTGCTGCTATGAACATCGATGTAGCAGTATCCCTGTAGTACGCTCTTTTAAGGTCTTCAGGGAAAAGTCCAAGAAGGGCAATAGCTGGGTCAAATGGTGGTTCCATTCCCAGCTTTCCCAGGAATCTCCATACTGCTTTCCAGATTGGCCGCACCAGTTTGCAGTCCCACCAGCAATGTACAAGAGTACCCTTTTCCCCACATCCTTGCCAGCACTTGTTGTTGTTTGACTTCATAATGGCTGCCAATCTTACTGGAGTGAGATGGTATCTTAGGGTGGTTTTGATTTGCATTTCTCTGACTGCTAGAGATGGTGAGCATTTTTTCATGTACTTGTTGATTGATTGTATGTCCTCCTCTGAGAAGGTCTTTGGCCCATTTATTGATTGGGTTATTTGTTTTCTTATTGTTTAATTTTTTGAGTTCTTTGTATACTCTGGATATTAGGGCTCTATCTGAAGTGTGAGGAGTAGAAATTTGTTCCCATGATGTAGGCTCCCTATTTACCTCTTTTATTGTTTCTCTTGCTGAGAGAAAACTTTTCAGTTTAAGTAAGTCCCATTTGTTGATTTTTGTTATCAACTTTTGTGCTATCGGTGTCCTATTAAGGAATTTGGAGCCCGACCCTACAATATGTAGATCGGAGCCAACTTTTTCTTCTATCAGACGGCGTGTCTCTGATTTGATATCTAGCTCCTTGATCCACTTTGAGTTAACTTTTGTGCATGGCGAGAGGAGGGGATTCAGTTTCATTTTGTTGCATATGGATTTCCAGTTCTCCCAGCACCATTTGTTGAAGATGCTATCCTCCCTCCATTGCATGCTTTTAAGAGCTACTTATTTTTAATACGATGAAATTCAGAGCAAATTAGGTCCGAGTAAATAAAAGAGCTAGAATTTGAATGTACGGTCATTTGACCCTTAACTCGATACTACTATGTGATGGAATAGGCAATGTGTTTGTAGAGAATTAATGTGAACACTGCCATTTATTAAAATGATAATACTTAGAATATTTTCAATCAAATATACACATTATTAAAATTAATTTCATCTATTTATTTTTAATTTTATTGTGGCTTGAGAAAATTTAAAATTAGTTTGATATTCATCTTTTTTTTTTTTTTTTTGGTCAACACTATGTCTAAACCTTTCATCAATATTTACTGTTGTTTCCCTGGAGTATATCTAAGGTGAATTAAGACGAAACCTCTAAGTCTAAGATGGAAAACACTAAGGTAAATGCTGGGTTTTGTTGAAAGTCCTGGAGTGATGAAGTCCAAAGACAAAAGGGAAGAGACATGCAATCTACAAGAGAAAGAAAAAAGATAGCCACAATAATTTTTTACTATTTATTGATTGCTTATTATTTTTAGTCAATGAGTTCTCTGTTCACTTTTATTTAATCTTTATTTTTTTTGGTGTAGTTGGACACAATACCTTTATTTTATTTATTTTTATGTGGTGCTGAGGATTGAACCCAGGGCCTTGTATGTGCTAGGCCAGCATCTACCTCTGAGCCACAACCTCAGCCTCTTACTTATTTAATCTTTATTTAAAAAATATCCAAGAAAATAGATAGCATTGTTATCCCCACTTTATAGATGAGACTTCTGAGGCATACGTTAAGCAATTTGCTTAAGGACAATTTAATAGCAGAGCAAAGGTTTGAACTGCCTTACATTAAAGCTGTGTTTTTAACTATTGTATCATAATGCCTCTTTATATATGGTATGAAGAGCAACTTAACTATTCTCAGCAAATAAGTCATGAAGCCTCTTTTATGTTTACATCTGTCAATTTATTCCTATTTCTGAAAACAGATTCCTGATATAGTGGTTTCTAAAGTGTAGTCTCTTCATTAATAGTGCTCTAGTATGATTATATATTGTGCAAACAATTTCAACAGCTGGTTTGTGACATGTTAAACTCATTGCTATGTTCTGACAGATGGTCAACGTGTTGGCTACATCTCTAGCAGTAAATGTGTTATGGAAATGTGAACCAAGGAAATAATGAAATAGAATAGAAACTTTCTGGCGGTGGTCAGGATTAAGTAGGAAGAAAGGTGCTAGTTCCTTTGGGTCTTTAGTATTTGTAAATCTTTAAAGATCTTGGCCTACTAAGGGAAACAAAGTGGAGCCTGCTAAAAAAGGAATTTCATGTTTTAAAACAAATGCCTAGGCAATGATAATATTGAATAATAACCTATAATTGTATTAAAAGCCGGTTATCAGTGAGCTAAAAAAATATAATTGTGTACTGTCTTATGTTTCTGGACTGATTCTGAATTTTATTTTATATTTTGTCTATAACCAAATGTTTTTCTGAGTTTGAAGGTAATATTGTACATCTTAGGAATATGCAGAATAATCGTGGCTTTCTTTTTTTCTTTTTAATATTTATTTTTTAGTTATTGGCGGACACAACATCTTTGTTTGTATGTGGTGCTGAGGACTGAACCTGGGCCGCACGCATGCCAGGCGAGCGCGCTACCGCTTGAGCCACATCCCCAGCCCTAATCTTGGCTTTCAATGAAAGATTTTGTAGGTGATAGGAATTGCCTGGGTTTCTGTTATTTTTTTTTTTCCATTTTCTTTTTAAATTGACAGTAAAATGCTGAGAAGTGAAATCCTGTGTTTCCATTTATTTAGAAGGGATTTAGCTTTTGGTAGTCAGTAACCCATCATAACTTGTACTCATTACAAAGTAAATTTACAAATGATACCTTTAAAAACATAATGAGATAATGTAAGGATTATTTCTATTATTTGAAGTACATTAAACTGACTTTTAAAATACTATCACAGGCATGCAAAAAATTGGTATCATTAAGGCAGGCTTAATAGCAGTGTATTTTTTTGAGTAGGATAAAACTACCTTCACAAAGTTTTAATTATGCAGCAAAATATTTTCTTAGTTTAGAGACAAATTACAGCTTAAAAATATTTTAGTGATCATAAATTTTAATTTTTAATTATTGAGATTTTATAACTATAGGAGACATCCATAGCTTCTGTTCATCTTATTTTATAAATCTTACATCCTTTGAGAGGTAAGTAGACATTGTCAGAGAACAAAGTTGCATAGGCAACATTCTAGGAAATACTGGATACTCATACTTACAACCTTTCGTTTTCAGTGTGAAAAAAGCAGTCTATAAAAATACTCTTATTTATATTTTAAAAAATAAATGCAAGACAACATTTGCAAAGAAGGAGCTCCTGCTAGGCCAGTGGCACATACCTGTAATCCTAGTGATTCTGGAGGCTAAGGAAGGAGGATATCAAATTCAAGGCCATGCTCAGTAATTAGTGAGACCCTGTCTCAAAATAAAAAATACAAAGGGCTAGGAAATAGTTCAGCGGTATAATACCTCTGGGTTCAATTGGCAGTACAAAAACAAACAAATAAATGATCCCCAGTACATAAATAAATAAATAAAGAAAGAAAGAAAGAAAGAAAGAAAGAAAGAAAGAAGCTCCTGAGTACACATCGTATGTTATGTATAAGGAGTTAGACCAAGCTGTGGAGGAAAGGCATTTTGAATATGAGTTTAATAGTTCAATTAATAATTCTAAGAGAGAGTTAATTGAGATTTTAGAGCAGTAAATAGCTTAGTTTCCAAGGAGGAAATATAAGTCAAACTATCCTATAAGTATGTCAATTTATTTTAATTACTTTTGAGACCAGTAATATATGGAACCATACATAAAGTCAGTCAGGACCTAATTTTACTTTCTGCTATCGTGGACTAGTTTATTTCAAACTAAGGTCCATCCTAAGAAAAATGAGATACTTAATTAAAAATAATGTAAAGGCATTTAAGCACCATCAAGGGGTAAAGATCCAATAGTGAAGTGAAGCACATTAAGGTGAGTTCTATATTTGGTACTACCTCTGTCTTGGGTTCTGTCAGTTTGTAAGCAGTGCAGGCCATAGGTTAAGAAGTCAAGCAATGGTAGCTAAGATGATGAGAGGCTGAGCAGAATTTTTGGTAGTTTCACAGTGTTGGGAAGTCACACACTAGAATTCAGGGAAGAGAAGGGAGACTCTGGTAAAACACTCTCAGTTTTTAATCGGAACCCCAAGGGCATATCCTATGAGTTTTGGAAAACTAGAAAGAGACTATATTTTACAGAAATTAAAATGTAACCTCTGATGAACTAAATTCTAATTTTAAGGTAATATGCCTTTATTTTAACTATCTGCTGTTGCCAAAAAGAAGTTCTGGCTTGTAGAGTTCCTGTAACTTTTTTTGGTATACTACCTGGCATTAAATAAAAAAAGATTTATACCACATATATATTAGAAGCCAAGATCAAGAGGAAAAACAGACAATAAATGATAGAAACAATTGCATAGTGATCCAGGTAGTGGAATAAGAGTGTACACGATCTATGAGATAATAATTATTAATACATTAAATATTGATGAAAGATGAGAAATTCATCAGATACTTAGAATACATAACAAGAATTCAAAGAAATTCTAGAGATGAAAACTACTATAATTCAAAATAGGTATTTAAAAGAAGAGCTTAATAGCAAATTAGATATATATGAGGAGAGAATTAGTGAAATGGGTAATAGTTTATGAAGAAGATATCTAAAAGAGTATGGAGAGAGAAAAGAATAAAACATACAGTGAGTAGTGTAAATAGTATAATAGTGGAAAAACTGACTTCCATCTAATTGGAGTTCCAGATGAAGAGGAAGGAAAGAATGAAAAAGCAGCAATATTTGACAGGTTCAGGACTCGAATTTTTGAAGTTTTTATGCCATAGATTAAAGAATAACTATAGACACTATCAGAAAAAATATAATGAAAATCACATTTTAGGGCTCATGGTAGTCAACCACTGAAAACTAGAGTAAAAGAAAAATCTCAAAAGTAAAAAAAGACATATTACCTTCAAAGAAGCAAAAAGGAGGAAAAAATGATATTTTAATCAATGGAAGATAGACAATTCATATTTAAAGTGGTACAAGACAAATAATATATCAAATCTGAATTTTGTACTTATTGGAAATATTCTTCAGAAATGAAAAAATTACATTCTTTTTCAGATAAGCAAACTCTCAGCACATGCTTAATTGTCCTATTGCACTTTATTTACAGAATTGATTAAAAGTGTTATAGATGGGAACTTCAGAAATCAAACCCTAAGTATGGCCCTTCTAAACCCTGGACTATGTGTGACTGTACTGGTTGAATCCTCAGGTCGCTGGTGCTGGTGATTGGTGCGTTTTGGGCATGCACATAAACTGGACCAGTGAGAGCCCTTCCTAGAAATTGATGTATAAATGTTAGGGGACTGGAAAGATGGTGGAATGAAATGGACATCATTACCTTAGGTACATTTATGACTTCACATATGGTGTGATGCTACATTGTGTACAACCAGAGAAATGAAAAGTTTTCCTGCAATTGTGTACAACAGAATCAAAATGCATTCTGCTTGTCATATATGCCTAATGAAAATAAGTAAATAAATAAATTAAAATTTGAAAAATTTAAGAGAAAAAGGAATTTGTTAGAGTTTGATCTCTAAAATCTCTTCCACTTGAAAACTGAATAGAAAGCATTTTAAGAATCAAGATGAAAATGTTCTGGAGCTGGACGTATAAATCAGTCCCAAGAATATAAGAAAAACGGTTGCAACTTTTGAATCAGGAATCAAAACTGATTTTCAGTTTCTTAAAGAAAAAGCCAATAAACAGAAATTTGAAACCCATAAGGAGATTTTTTTTTTTTTTTTGGTGATAGTATGGAGTGAGACTATAGCCTCCAGCATGTTAGGTAAGTGCTGTACCACAGAGCTACATCACCAGTCCAGACAAGGAGATTTTGAACACCAGGTCTTTATTGGCCAAAGGCATCAAAAGAGTATATACTCATTGAGATTATGTCTTTGGTGGGCATTTTTGAAAACGGAAAACTTAGAAATTGGTATGTACATGTTTTACAGAAGGATTAGCACAAAATTCATTCTATTTGTTTAAAATTATTCAAGGTAAGAAGATGTAGGAATCTTACTTTTCTTTAGTCTTTGTTATTTGTTACAAGAATAGAATTTTTAAGATTCTAATGGTTAACCTTGTTTGGATTATGTCTATCTCACTTGTCAATTTAGAATGAATTTCCCACCAGTAAACATACTGTCTGCTGGTTCTTACAAAAAAGATGCTCAATTCCATGTTCTTTTTCATAGTTTAGGTATTGGAAATGGGGGAGAAAGTTGAAAACTAAACTTAAACTTATTTGATCCAAGATCAGCAGTTACCTTCCTATTTTTCTTTTATTAAAAAAAAAAAAAAGACACTATGTTTGGTTAGTGGAAGTGATAGTTCCTGGAAAATGTGTCTGTGGCTGATAAGAAAGGGGAGGGCTTAAAGCAACAACCATGAAAGTTTATAAGTGCTTTGGAGCACAAGAAAATGCTTCTCAGAAAAGAAAGGGAATACCTTTTTTGTTTTAATGAGAAACATCAATGACCCATATTATGAAAGGTTATTCTCTTGCATAATCTAGTGACAGATTTACTCATACTCAGAGGTCACATTAATATTTACTGAAGGCACAAGTTTAGCTTTCACTTTATTAGGAATTGTATGGATATTGAAATTGCTGACAGAGAAGCTGGCTCAGTTTGATTTGGCTATGGATATGATAATTATAATATGGCTTTCTGTGCTTTTAGAGGTCATAAGTTATGTGCAAAGATTTGTGTATTTGGATTGCTGAAAATTTACTGTGGAGAATTATAGTAACACAGTAGGAAATATCAGTGTGACTAGTATATCTCTCCTGAATTTCACCATATAATTAAGAAGAATCATTAAAATATTTCAAGTTTATTAAAAATTCATTTTTTTACTAGAGGATCCTTAAAGAGCAGTAAGAACTTGAAGAAATAATAGGAAAGCTTTGGTAATGGTGACAATGTGTTAATTGAGTTGAAAGAAGGTAAGGAATGTATTAGAAAAGATCCAAATTTGGCAAAAAAGATTTGTAATAAATCAAGGGGGTAAATCAGTTAATAAAGAGGCCAATTATCAGTGAAGGAGGGGAGTGTATTTAATGATTCTAAATGAAAGGTTAAACTGCTTGGGTGAATTTCAGTTTAACAAAACGGAAGAAAAGCAATATGGATAATTAGGCAGTAATAAGATCATACTAAAAAAAAAAATCAGAAAACTGCCTTAGGTTTTAGGGGACTATTGGCTAATGAACTTAACCTCCTGCAGTTTTCTTTGAATTTTCACATTTCTTTTTCTAGAAATGGGGAAAAATGATGTTTTTAGTTATTTTTTTAAGGAGGTAATGATTCCTTGGCATTGTTTATTATATTATGGATTTTTAGGTGTCAACAAATAATGAATTATAGAAAAAGATTTTTTTGTGAGGATATAACAATATGTTATCATTTTTTAGTATTGTGGATCAGTTCTTTAAATTTGAGTTTATTTTACTCAACTGTTTCAGTTAGAAGCACATTAGAGGCTGACGTTCTAATTGATCCAGTAAGAGAGATTCAGTATAGAAGATTATGACTCTTATAAGTGTGTCTCATATAAGTAAAATCCCAAATATCATCTAAAGAAAGATTTTTTCTAGTTATTTAAATAATTTATATTTATTAAATAATTTTATATATATATATAGTTATTAAAGTATTAGAATTATGTTAATAGATTCTTGACCACTTTTACAGCTTATACCTTATGCCCCTATGAAACTTGAATTATGGAACCATTTTGATGATTGTTTCTAGAATCAATATAAGATCTAATTTTACATGACCTCTGTACTAGTGTTCAGATAGAGGAAATAGTAGCCAAGATAATTAAATTCAGAGATGATTCCAAAAGTAAGGATGGCTTGCCTAAGAATTTGGGCTTACCCTTTGTGATGATGTGTTGAGGAAAAGGTCATCTGATATATACAGAAATACCCTTTTTATTTGTAGCCTCTCTTTTGTTACTGGCTTAGTATATTCTGTTTTTACTATTAATCACTATATCAAATGTAGTTTTGCATTGAACACCAAGGAGAAAAACTACTTTTCAAAATGTTTGTAGCTTTGCCCCGGGGTGAATTTAATAGGCAGTAACTCAAGGGGCAGTCATGATTATATAGTCCAAAAATAATTGGATCAGATACCAAAAGACCTAGTTTCTGGGCTCACTTTGACATTAAGGAACTGTATGTTAATTAACTTGTCAATTAACATTTGTAGATCAGTTTTTATTATACAATGAAAGGATTGTATCTAATAACTTCCAAAGTAACCTTTAACTTGAAAGATTTTTTTCTCTGTGATTATTTTACTTTTCACATCGTGGGTTAAATTTATTTTATGATGTGAGACAAATCATAATTTCCATTGGATACTTATTTAATATTTAAAAATATTGGGTTTTTGGCAACTGATTCCTAAGTGTGTGTTTTGTGCATAGAATTAGCCACTGGTAATAAAAGAATAAAGAAAACAGGAAAAGCATCTCTTCATGGAACTTACTATTCTGATAGATGTATGTTGAATAGGACAGAATTGAAAATAGACATTTTTGAAACTTGCAAAAAATATGGTGTGTAGTCATATTAACACGGAAGCTTGATATTCAGTAAATGAACAATTATGTCAAGCATGGTACGGTGACTAGTACTGGTTCCTAAGATTAAGTGCCTATTCCCATAATCAGTTACTTTATTTTGCTAATTTGAAATCAGCCTTGGTGAGAGTATTTATATAATAAAAATTGGCAATTATTTCACATCAGTCTCTGTGTGTGTGTGTGTGTATGCGTGTGTGTATGTATGTGTATATATTACTGGGGATTGAACTCAGGGTGCCTTATACATGATAGGGAAGTACTCTACCCTAGCTACATGCCAGGCCCCCACCCTTCTTAAAAAATTAACTTATCTAAAAGCATACAGTGCCAAATGTTGCCAGCTGGCACAATGGAAATGGCAGATGTAGTTTCTACCCTTGTGTGTCATATGAGCAAATTAAATGTGAGGCAAGAACCTGATATACAGTGAATTTATAGTCACCTGAAAAGTTATTGATATAATGTTGAAATAAATGAGATATTGAAGGTAGAAGGGCTGAAAGAAAAAGAGATATGAATTGAAACTAAATTTTAAAGATGGTTACTATATACTTGACTAGAAAATAAGCAAGACAGTTTTAGAGATGGTATATACAAAAATTTGAGGCAAGAGTGGACAGTTTTATGGAAGAAGTGGTAAAATAGTTTTGTTAGTTTTGAATAGGTATCTAAGCTTAATATCATATAAGCATAACAATAAATCATAAATTAGCTTGTACCCAATAAGTTCAAAATATAGCCAGATTTTCACTAGTAGTAAAAAATTGAAGACAGTCATTGAATTTTGACTTGATCTCTTAATAATGTTCTGAGAGGTAAGGAAATAATCGTTTATATCAAAGTATAGACTTTATACCATATTCAAGGCCTATAAATGTTGTTTGTTTGCGGTAAATATTTCCTAGCATATTGATATTGAATCTACTGTACATGCATATGCAATTCCATTATCATCAACTGTCAGTTATTCATAACATGAAGTATGTTTCCATAAACCTACTTCACAACAATTTGATTCATTCTGCCAACATAGAGGAAGGCATAATTCTCGGTAGCTCCATGCTAGATTATTCTTTAAGAATAATAGAGGACATTGAGACACTTAGCACTTGCTATTTTGTAATCTGAAAAGGGACAAATACAAGTAGAGAAAACTGAAAAACCTTTTAAGGATGTATTGAAGCTCAGCTTTAAAGGACACTGGGGGCTCTACTCTAGGGTAATAATAGTAGCCATTGTCCAGCTGCTGAAATGGAATAACTGTGGAATGGATGAACTCCATTTATGTGAAGAGGGGACACAAACAGCACTGTACAGGAAAACATGTAGATCAAAACTGAAATCTCTTTGGAAAGCACAGTCACCATGTGCCTGTCTAATTCTATTAGATAGACTTGCAGCAGCCTTTTATCTGTGTGATACATTGAAATAATACATTGAAATGTATCCATTGATACATTGAAATTGATACATTGAAATTCAAAAAGTGGAAGTTAGAATTCTTTTTTTTTCACTTTCAATAATGTCATTTTAGAACACCAATAATAGTTTTTATTTGTTAAAGTAAATGATAGGGTATGTATTTGGAATGAAATAAGCATGCTCAAATAATAAGCATGATCAGATAATCTTTATTCATTTTTATAAATGCTATTTGGAGCAATAGCTGTATAAAGGAAATAACTATCATTATTTTGGCAGTTATTAGCTTATTAATCTACCTCATAAACTTACATACTTTGTACAATTTAAAATGTTTATTTTTTGATTTCACATGGAAAATTAACATGAAAATAATCTGATTACTTTTTATTTTTCACAAATATCTTCTTTTTACATGGGAAGAATAAGTATATTTATAGTACCTTGGAGTATTAAAGAAATTATAGCCAAAGATTTTGGTTGGTTATATTTGTAGGTGTTCCAGAAACAACACATTGATTGAATGAAACTTTGAAAGTTTTGCTGGGCAAAGGACTTTCAGTCTTGCCAGAATTTGAAATACTATATTGTCATATACTGAGCCATACTCTGAAATTTTTAAGTTTAAATTTCTGTGGATATTATATTAATGAACATTATAAAGTCTTAGTTATCACTCTCAAATGGCAGATAATAACACAAGAGTTGAGAAATAAATTCTTTGAACTTTTCTAGATCTATTTTTTAATTTTAATTTTATTTTTTTTTACTCATACATGACAGTAGAATGCATTTTGACATATAATACATACATGGAATGTACATACATCAATCAAATTGAGAGGAGGGGAGGAGTAGGGAGGATAGGAAGGGCAGCAGAACTGAATAGACAATTTGATAGATCTATTTTTTTCACAACTACTTTATAAGTTGTATGTGCTTGTGTGGATGATTATTTTCTTTAAAATCAATACAGAATTGGGCTTGGGGTTTTGTGGCTCAGTGGTAGAGGGCTCACCTAGCATATGTGAGGCACTGGATTAGATCCTCAGCACCACATAAAAATAAATAAATAAAATAAAGATACTGAGTCCATCTACAACTAAAAATATATTTTAAAAAGTTAATACAGAATTGAGTTGAAATAATTCAGAGTATATATAAATATATGTAAATGTAAAAAGTAAATGATAGGGTATGTATTTGGAGTGAAATAAGCATGTATATACATATATATGTATATATACTCTGAACTATTATGTAATAATATATATTATGTAATATTTTATAATAATAAATATATATAATTATATAACATATATATATATATATATATATATATATATATATATGCCCGAAGTAAAACAAAACCAAACTAAATCATAAGTAGGCATAACTTTAATATATTAAATTATAGATTTGATGAACAAAAGACACTGTATATTGAGGTCCTAATTTTAAGATGTTTGGGGTTACATCATTTTGAGTGTGGGACCGAATAAGGTTCATAAAGAGTTGAATTAATATCTTCTTAAATTTAAACTTTTAAAGTTGTTACTGGTATTGTAAGAGGTAGGAATAGGGGTGAAACCAATGGACTAGAGTCTAGTCTGGGTTTTGTTTCTAGCTATGTGACCTAAATGAGTCACTTAGTCTGTTAGGACCAACTGATCGATAGATTGCTCGATCTATCTACCTACCTACTTACCTACCTACCTACTTATCTTTTTTTTTTTGCCTCTTCCTACATTTTTATTAGTGACTTTTAGTTGTACATAATGATGGGATTTGTTATTACATAATAATATATGCATACAATTCAACAATATAATTTGGTCAATATCATTCCCAGTACTCCTCCCCGCCCCTACCCTTTAGGCCTTGTTTTCTTAAACTATAATATTTCTTTATCCTCTAAAAGCCTATAAGATATAAGAAATGTTTCAAGTGATGAAATTTTAGGCTTCTTGATGGCTACTGGAGTAAATTTGCCATCAAGTATGGATAGTAAGTTTTATAGAACAATCCTATATCATTAATAAGTGGTGATAACCCATAAATAGGTTAGCAAGCAGATTTATTTCTTTGTAAAAAACATCCATACATAGATGTTTCTGTTACTGGAGAGCGAGAGTTAATAACATCCTAGTAACACTGAATGATGTATACTTTATTTATTTACAATATGATTTCTATATTTGGAATCTAATACAGAGAACTATCTTGGTTACGCTGTTCAGTTCACCTGACTTTTATAGGAAAACAATAGATCCCCTGAGGTAACACTAATGTAGATACAAAGTAATTCTGGCACTTAGTGGATTTAGTTAGGGTGAGAAATAATGACTTTAATTGTTACCTATTTCTTAATATTTTTACACTTGGTTGTCTCTTGGTCTCTTTATTCTCCTAGCATATTTCAGTTGGATGAGATGGTAGTTCTTTATAATGCAATGTGTTTTTTTCTCCTAGCTAAATTCTTTTATTATTAACCTCATCTGCCTTAGCTGGCAGTATAGTCATCAGTGCTGTAAGGAACAGGATAAATATTAATTGTAGTATGTTACTTCTTGGAGACCTTTAAGAATTACTAAATACGCTGAGGAAATGATTTTTGCTTCTATTCCCTGAGTGTTTGTTTAAAATTTAATTGCTTAATTTGAAAGAAAACTAGAGGTCATAAAAAGCAAAGCATAAATTGTCAACAGAAATATTTTTGCATATAGTAAGAGTGTTTTGCTCTTTCCTCAAAAAGAAAACAAGGTAATAACTGATCATCATATTTAAAATGATAATTAACCTTTCTATCTCTGTAATTCGATGGAAGTCTAGACATGAACTCAAGATCTGGCATATTATTTTCAATGTGTAAATATCAGCCATCTTTGAACATTTATTATGGAAAATCACTTGTATTGTGCTTCAGCATGACTCATTAAAGTGGGACAAGACAGAACTGCAACTTCAATAAAATATTTATTCCCATTAAAATGAGTACCATCTTTGGGCTGGGGTTGTGGCTCAGTGGTAGCGTGCTTGCCTAGCATGCATGAGGCACTGGGTTCGATCCTCTGCACCACATAAAAATAAAGACAATAAAGTCCATCAACAACTTAAAAAAATTTAAAAAACGAAAAAAAAATGAGTATCATCTTTTATAGAACTGTATATTTCTGGGCCATGTATACAATTGGAAATTTTGGAAAGGAAAGTCTTTGGGGCTTACTATATTCCAAGAATTGTTCTAAATTTTTACCTTTATTACCTCATTTAATCTTCCACAATAGCTTTGTGAAATAAAAAGTATTATACAATGAGGAAACTGAAGCATCTAGAGACGGGTAACTGGCCCAAGATCAGCCTTTAAGTTTGAGAGTGAGGATTCAGACCAGGACTTTCTTACCTCAGAGGCCACTCAACCTCATACCACTTCTAATCAGTGATTTGGTCTGCCCTCAGTCTGTCTAATTTCATGCTAATGAACTCTAGAAGCTCTACTCTTGGCTAGCTAGTATTCTCATTTTTAGGATGAACTATGAGATATTTTAAATTTATTTATGATAAGCATGTCCTCATATAAATACTCAAATATAGTAAATATAACTGTATTACATAGTCATTTTATACCTTAACAATAATTACTGCTTGTTCAGTATAGTTATTGTTATGACTAAGAAATATTCCTGCTAAGTGAAGTAAGGGGATTTTTTAACACAGTTTTTTATTTATTTTAAAATAAGGCTAGTAGTTTGCAAAATCAATGAATTTCCTTTCTTAGATTCTTTCCCCAATTTTTCACTCTTTCCTAAAAAGCTACTAAATCTAAGGAGCTTTCATATTCTTTTGAGTCATGCCAGGGCTCAAATACCATCTCTTCTTCCCCCTCCCCCAAATTAAGTGGACATCAAGCACCCACATTTTGGAAGGAAAATCACTACTGAAGGCCCATTTCTCCAGATGAGGGAGGAGTTTGAAAACTGCTGTGAAAAGCTTGAATATATGATGGGGAAGTGGTTGGGAGTGTATCCTGGAATAGCTTAGACAGGGGATTAATGAATACTGAGATCTTGTCTGACAGTGAAGTCATCAAAAATGTGTCATAAGCAGATAGAACTCCTCAGAATTTAAGATGTACTGCCAAGTGGAGGACAGAGAATCAGGTATAGTATAAATGTCAAATCTTAACTGACTTTTTGAATAGGATGTTTGGATAGTTAAAGTTAAAAAAGTTGGCTGTATTTATATATCTTCCTATTCAATGTTTGATTGATCAAATAAGGTCCACATAAAAAGACTGAGAATAGATAAATTAAGACATAGTTCAGAGGAAAAACATTAGAGGAGAAATTAATATTAGCAACTAGCACTCATGGAGTACTTATTTTAATAAGGTATTATTCTAAGTACTTTAATATAGAATAATATTTAATGATTATAAAGTTAATGTAATTTGACATCTCACATAATGATACTGTGACTTTTGTTTTTATACCTATTTTATCACTGTAGAGAGGTAAAGCAATTTGCCCAGTTTACACAGTCTAGTAAATAATGGAGGTAGGATTCAAAGTGGTTCATTCTGCCTCCACAATTTATGATCCTACCATATGCTTTTCTGGATGAAGATGTAAGTGTGAGAGAGGGAAGGATCAAAAAAGTAATATACATACATGTGATAAAGAGCGATGTCATTACTACCAATATTTCAAGTCTTGATTTGGGTTAACCATGTTGGAGGCTAAGTTTTGATAAGTTTCTGCTTCAAGTTTTGATAAATAAATGATTTAGATTATCTGGAGTGGCTCAAATAAGATGGATTACGTTTTGAGATTTACTTTGATAATTAAATATTCAGAATATTAAAAAAATCAAAACATGTAAATTTAGTATAAAGATACTTAGAAAATCAATTTTAACATAAATCAACTCCTGAGAATGTATAATCTATTTTTTGGTATATATACTTCAGGCTGTGTGTGTGTGTGTGTGTTTGTGTGTGTGCACACGCCTGTGAGCACACTTGTGTATTTACTTGGGTTAGAGTGTTTTGGGTGTTTCCTCCCCTATTTTATCATCTGTTCAATATATTCTGAAATTTCTATATTACCTATTGTTTAATTTTATAATAGAAAAATGTAATAAACTCAAATTATGATAAAATAGTATGATTTTGACCTTAGATAATCTTGCCACCTGACTCTAACATTTGTGATAATTGTAGGAATTAATTAAAGGCAAACAAATAAAATATTTTGATAAAGGATTTTCCTCAGTGCAAGTTTGCAAATGACTGCAGTCTTTCTTCCATTTTCTTATTTTTTTTTCTTTTGCCACTAAAAGAAAAAGAGAGAAGGAAAACATTTATGTAAAAATCTCTACAAATGCTTTTGTTTATGAATTACAAACAAAAAATAAACGAAATGTGTGTCTTTCTAACTAATGGGCTTTTGTGGATTTTTTAGGGACCTTATTGATCAGGGAATTATCAGTATAGTGAATCTATAGAGGTGGGAAGAACACATCAAGGATGAGGTGCACAAAAATGAACTCTGATGTTAAATTGATAGGAAAGGTATTCAGGTCAGGAGGCTCTATTATGGCATTGCCCAAAGTGGAAGAAGAAATATGCAAAACAATGGGATGCTTTAAATTTTTTCATGGCCAAAAAAATGAGGTTAGCCAGGAATAGAACTATCGTTTAGATTTTATTAGAGGCTGAGCTGTGCCTTCAGTAGTTCCTCCTTCTCCATGTGAGATATGTTTCAAGTCTTCCAGTGGATACTAGAAACCCCAGATAGTAGGGAACAATGCCTTTTCCCTTGTAACCAAGTTTCTATTATACACCTGACTCTAACTTTTACAATTTAAATTGCAACAGCAAAGCTAGCAAAAATTTCTTTTTTGTTCTGAACAATTTGTGGCTAGAAGATTTATTCCTTTTGTAGATTAGTAACTTCACAATACAATTTTGTCTTTCTTTTTTAAGCCGAGAACTGTTGCCTTTCCACTTAAAGGAGTTACTTTATGGGTTTTATTTGGCATATTTGAGTTGCCAGCATCTGTACTCCTGTTGCATCAGTGTCATTATTTAGTAAAATAGTAGTTACTACCACATAAGCACCATTATACTATGATAATTGATCCGATAACCCAGATGGCTACTAAATGTCCAACAGGTAGGCAGTATACACGTTGTGAATATGCTGGATTTATGAGATTGTGCCACATTTCTCAGAATTGCATACAGGTTAAAACTTATGAGTTATCTATTTCTGGAATTGTCTATTTAATGATTTTCAACTTTAGTTGGCTACAGGTAATTGAAACCTTTGCAAGTGATACTGCAGATAAGGGGTTACTACTGGATATCTCCTCCAACTGATATGGTAATGGGCTGTTACTCATAATAATATGTGGGTAAGAAAAGTCACATGCAAATTAAGTAAGTTAAATTTGAGCAATGAGTAGTTTAGGTAGTGCTGCCTCAACTGAGGAGTTTGATATAAGCAAGTAGAAGATGATTCATTGAGTATGTTTGTGAGCATCTAGTAGGAGTCAGGTACTGTTCTAGTGTTAAGGAAAATTATGGCAATGGAAAGAGATAAGTGGCACTTGAAGATGCAGAAGTACAAGGTTTATTTATAAGAGTATGGCCTCAATGCAGTCCTCTCTTCAAGCTGAGTGTTGCCCTTTGCTCAGCATCTTTTATAAAATAGTCAGACTTCTAGGTTTCAGGATTTCTCATGCAAGTAACCTTGATTTCTCCCCTTTTCTTCAGCTAGCTCCAGCTGCTTCCAGAGGTGCTAATCAAGTACCATTATAGAAGCAGAAACTAGCAGGTTGCAATTATTAACAGAGATAAAAACAAAAAGGAAAAAGAAACATCTTAGGAAGGAGTTGCTGCTTCACTGGTACTTGGGATAGGCTAATGAAACAAAATGATGTAGGTCCCTGCCCTGTTGTGGCTTACTTCCTAGGAAGAAGAGACATATAATAAATATACATGTAAATTTTATAATATGTTAAGAAGATTATGCTACACAAGAATGTGAAAGAGGGGGATCAGGAGGGTTGCAGAAGGAAATGTGATAGATTGCTATACAAAATGGAGTGATGACTTGATTATGAATTGGTGAGTCACAACAGTCTCGTGTTTATATTTCTTTCATTTTCCCTTACAACTCCAGAGTATTGGAAGTTGGGCCTGTCCAGAGAGATTAGTGGCGTAGGGATAGGAAGCGAATACTCATTTTTCAAATTGAAAAAAAATTCATATATTTTACCTAAGATTTTCTTTTTGTATTTTCTATTCAGGAATAGGAAATAATAAAGTGTGTTGCAGGAGAATGGGCAGCAGATTATCAGTGTTCTGAAACAGAGATAATATTTTGGAAATTAATCTTGTGAAGGATTTTGGTAGCATTTGAGTCATGGTCTTCATAGAAATTTTATGACAGTTTTGTGTAACTCTGGTTTGCTGAGGGAATTCTAAGTTTTATCTACTTTTCAAAAGACTGGTATAAAAATGTTTTTTTTTTTTTGGCAAAACTATACATTTTTTTGTCAGCTTGTTAGTATAATAGTATCTGTCTTTCAATTTCAAATATGCAGACTGTATCATAAATTGCCTTACTAAATCTGATTGCATACACACACACACATTCACACACACACACACACACAGTTTTAGTAGGTTATACAAGATTATTGCTGGTAAGAACTTTAAAGTAAGGCTCAGAATTAGATTATAAACTTGGTTCTTGATTACTGTATAATACTATATAAGTGATACTTAAAACAGATTAGTCTCAACTATTCCATGTATCACTGAGTTATATAGTCTTAGAGATATCTTCCTCTCCTAATGCTACTATGCAATTAGTGACCAGGGCTAATTTTAATCTGTATGAAAAAATATTATTAGTTTTACATTCTCTGTGGTCTGTTTAAACCTGCCTTTTAAAAATAATACCTGTTGGTTTCTTGCTTATGTTTCTAGTGATATGTCTGGTGAAAATATAGGATTTCTTTATAGGATAAGCAGTATTTTAGACTTTAGACAACATTTGACAGTCCATGACATTTCAGTCACTGATTACATTCTATTAACGTGTGACCTTTATTGAATTGTTTTGTTTGAAAAGATTTTTCCCTTTACTGATTACTCAGTTTTCCTTGTCTCCTCTTTCCACTTTGTTCTCTTATTCTGCTCTTTTCTTCAATTAATCCTGTTTTCCAACCTCTACCCTTTTAGCACTCCACAAAAAGAATTCTCAAAACTGAGCTCTAAAACATATTAGAGAATGCTCATGTTGTAGAGAATGTGCTTGAATTCTAATTCAAGAGAATTAGAGAATTTGAACTTTGAGGTTTCCTTATTCTCAATCTTCAAATCTGTTTCTTTTTAATTTTAATTTTATTTTATATGGCAGTAGAATCCATTTTGATATGATTATAAAAGCATGGAATATATTTTGTTCTAATTTAGTCCCCAGTAACTCCCCTTTCTCCTCCCCATTCCTTCTGGTTTTTTCCCTCTACTGATCTTTAAAATCATTATTACTTTACATGGTTTCACTCCTTTTGAAGGCAAAACAATTTAATGTATATGTCTATCTATCATTTTTCCTCATACATTCCTTAGGAGTGAGGAAGAATAGATGTTAGGAAGGTGGAAAGAAGGCAGAATGTTTTCTCCCTTGGAGGGCTACTCCTCACTTCAGGTTAAACACGTCAGGTGATGTTCACTTTTGGTGTCGCCCCAACAGTGTCCCATGTAAGACATTGTTGTCTCTACTTGAGAAGCACTTTTTACATAAATTATTTTTAGGGAAAAGAGTTCAAATGTCAAAGTGTGAAAGATGATATATCAAGAACTATGTAATGTTTTGAACAACCAACAATTAAAAAAAAAAAAGAGTTCAAATGTATGTTGAAGATGGAGAAATTGATCCCTTAAATATATGTATATTCCTAACCACACTTTAGAAAAATCTTCATGTAATTTCAGTGGCAAATATATATGTTTAAAGACCATTGCACTATGCCCTATAGTTTCTTATTGTTATTTTTATTCTAGTCTTGGTGTGAGATATGTACATTATCATCATGGTTAACAGTGGCTTGTTGTTTATGTTCGGAGGGTAGGCAATATATAAATGTTATCTGTAATGCCGGATTTGATAGTTTAGCTTTTGATAAAGATGTTGCAATGAAAATAATGATGAAGAAGAAAGTAAAGGAAAGGAGGAGGAAGACCCTAAGGAGTAGTTACCATCATTTTCCCCATTTATTAGATAAAGAAACTATGACACAGAGAGTTTACTTGTCCAAATGTGTGCCTTCCCTGCTGTACCAGTATGCAGTCATGTGCATGTGCGTGTATGTACATATACATATTCATATGAATGAATGTATTTGCCAGCACAATATAGTGGGCTCCATCATAATATGTGTGCATCAGCATATACCTGATCACACAGAGCATTTTAAACATTTGAGATGGACTGGTGGTTAGTTGAGGTAAAGTGTATGGGTAGTATGTGAGTCCCTGGGTTTGATTTCCAGGACTGAAAAACAAAACAACTATGAGAGAAAGAACATTGTAACTAATGCAGAAAAACAAATTCAAGTTTTTGATAATAGGAGAAAAATTAGAAATGTAGCAACAAATGTATTTCTTTAAAGTGAAAAAGAAAGTGATTTTTAAAATAAAAGCATTTAAAAATCACTTTCACAGAAGTTAAGCCTATGTACATTTATTATTTTGTGACATTTACAGATAAAATAATTTATAAATTTATTTAAACGTTTTTATGTTTTGAAATTGGACAAGATGCATATGCTATATCCTTTACATTTCAGTTTTTACATCTATAATGCCATTTTTCTTCCCTTTCTAATGGATTAGAAAATTAAATTCTTTCATTTAAAACTCCTTCCTCCTTTGCATGTGACTACACAGAAAGAACTGAAAATACACCAAGTTTTACAATATTTATAATGATTATCACATTTAAAAATAAACAGGGGAAATAAATAAATAGTTAAGCATATTTGAATTAAACATAATAATTTCTGAGATATTAATGATTTCAACCTTTACATTATTGTGTCTGAACATTTGAAAAAGTGGATTCTGCAGTCCCTCTGGGATATTTAAGTAGACTTCTATTCTGTGCTGTCTGGACTGAGAAGCAACATAAAACAGCACACTGATATGTCCCCCTGTTAAGAACTGTTCAAAAGGGACTTGATAGATGTTTGAGCTCTGTATGCCTAGCTGCACCAAGCCAGTTCAAGTTTACTAGGTTTCCTGGGAATTAAGTTCATTCTTAATCAAAATGAGACCTTGATTTTGTCCTTCTCTCTGTCCTTTTCCTAACCATTCAGAGTTCTTTCTCTGTCGACAGTGGTCTCAGAACTCTGATTATCCTGAAAATAGGAAGTTATTTTGGTGAATTTATAAAATAATGTATTTTATCATATTTGAAAAATTGGTTATTTTATGGGTAAGAGGTATATGTATGCTGAGAGCCATAGCCAAGTAGGAATGATGCATGGTATTTTTGGTTGAAAGGTGATGCCAGCAAGCCATTGAGATGATATGATTATGTTAAGATCTACATTCAATTGGATATTAGACCCCTGCTGTCCGCCTCAGCCTGCTACTTTGGAGCTCTAGTGGGACTCCCGGAGAGTTCCCATTGGTTGGGGAAGTGCGGTAGGAGGCAATTCCAGAGGAGGGATTTCCTGTTGGTGTAGTGTGGCCCGGGAGAATGCTGCGTGTGTGGTTCGGCATATTTCCCGGGAGCATGTGTGGCATTGGCGGGAGTTGGCGGGAGTTTCAGAAATAAAGTTTGTTCCTGCTTGAGTGGCTCATGATTTTGTGCCCAGCCAGACTGTGGCATATGTAATTAACAGAGAAATTCTTATCTCTGATATTTTGTGTGGCCATGTTTAAATCAATTACCCTTTAGGCTTCATTTTCTCTATCTTTCAAATGAAAGGTGTTAAAAAGCATTTGAATCTCCATCCTTAAAAAAAAAAAATAAAGGCAACCTATGCTATTATGTGTACAGATTGTTACTGATTAAAAAACCTAGTGGGTTGTATGAGGCTTGCATTCCACTTTGATGTTGCCCCTGTCAGCACAGAGGATTTTCTTGTATCATATTTAAATGGAAATTGTACCTAGGTCCAAGCCAACTCAGTTTGACTTTCCAATTCACAAGACTTGTTTGTACAGCAGCAGTTAACTATATAGGAAATTTAGTGTTAAAAACATGTATCTTCCTATGATTTAAACAGACCTCCTGGCATGGAATCATAGAAAATTCTGTTAGTATATATTTAGCATTATAGCATCACATGCTGTATTATCTGCACCCAGTCCTAGTTTGTACCAGATTTTTTTTTTTTTTTTTGGTAGTTGGAAATCATTTGAGATAGCTACACAGTGGTTGCAAAGAACACCTTGTCTTCTCATTAGCACAGGCCATTACTGAAGGTTAGGGAGGTACCTTGCTGCCTTCCTCCATCTGACTGCTGGCTTCAAGGTTATTTCATACAATATCATAGCATCAATGAGAGTTTATATTGGGATTAGAGGGTCAGGAAAGGGGTAAAATTCTGTATTGGAGGGTCTAGAAAATCAGTCAACTGCAAATGATGAAGTTCCCAAATACCTTCTCTATATATATTTCCAGTGATTGAAACCAGTTTTGAAAAAGCAAAACCTGAAGTAGTTTTTGGCTATAATTTCCTATAGAGATATACACTAAGACTGTTGTGGGACCAATTTGTGGAGCATGATTAGGTGGCTCCCAAAAAGGAATCCTTACTCTGCAGTGAGCACTTGAATGTATTGATTTGGTCATTCCTAGGATAAATAATTCAAACCATATTACCTGCAGAGGTCTCATACAGTTTTTGCACTGCCTTATCTTCTAGTCCTTGTGTTCTTGTCATTCATTATTGTAATGTTGTGACTCAAGTTTCCTCTCCCTGGGTCATCAGGACTGATAATGCAGTTTTGAGATGTGAAAGCACTTGATGCAGAGATAGAATTGCCTGAGACTGGGGCTGGAAAGGAAGGACAGACTTCTTACTGCTGGACCTCACCTTGAGTTGACATTGGATCTGCACTCTTTCTTTGCCAAGTAATGCCCTCCTATGAGTGTGAAGTTTCTCTGGGAACAAGTATTTTCCTAGTCATATCTTATCCTATGAGTGTATAGGACATAGTAGACCTGTATATTTAAACTCAAGACAGCTGCCAAGTGGTTCTAATTTCTGCTTTAAGTGTATATGTGAGTGTAAGGGAATGAGAGATTTATTGTTTAGTGGCTACTAGTATTATTGATCAGCATCTTCTAAGAAGACAAATGACTGACCCCGCTCCTTGTTACAGTGACTTCAGTTTCATGTTTTCTTTAGTCATTGTCTTTGTCCAGATTGTAAACAACAACTGAGCAGAGAAATGTTTATATTCCATTATTATTTTTTTTAACAATATGATGAAAAGGACAATCTCAAGTAAAGGAGATTGTGTACCTTTAAATTAGCTTTCCAAGGAAACAATTTTAGCCTTTAACTTCCATTAAAACTGTATATTTTTTTCCTCCTCTGGATGATTGTCAGAAGTTACTATAAAAAGAAGCATTTTTTGAAACAGTGAATATGAAACTCTTGAATATTATAGATGTTTAAACTCAAACCCCTTAGTTTTATGAAAAAGTGATGGTAGTTTATTAAAAAGATGTAGTTCTATACGTTTTAATGACTAAGAGCTCTTTCTATGCTCAAACTTCAAATGGATTGTTATAGATAAATGTATATATACAGTATTCTTTGAATCATTAGAAGTTAGTATTTTTGGTTGAAAAATACCTGCTCTTATAACTCACTTATATTGGCATTTAATAAATAACTCTACTAGATTTGTTTCGACTCAAGAATATTTTGCTTTTACAAATTTTGTGGAATAATAAAGAACAAATAATTCTTACATACTTATATGAACTAATGTTAAAGAAAATTTAGCAATTGAATCTTTGCATGCCTGAGTGTGGTACATCACCACAAAGGATATGGTATTGTTAAAATCCTTGTCTTCTATTACATGTATAATAATTGCCCATAACCTAATATATTTAGTTGTGTAGGTTGTGCATTCTAGAAGTGCAGATAGATAATCAATAAAGAAAACACGAATGTTTCAGATGAAAATAAGACCTATACAAATAATTAAAATAGTGTTATATGATAGTTACTAGATAGCTAGAGTAGATGATTGGGAAGAATAATGAAATGGTTCTTTAAAATTGTAAAAATGAAATAATAATACTTTTCTAAATAGTAAAAATAAAATTATTTTATATACATCTTTTTAGAATTTATTGTTTTCATACTTTATTGCTAAAAATGCTCAGACTGACACAGTTCTTTTCTGTTTTTTTTTTTTTCCCAACAGTTGTAGCAGTGGGATTTTCTTTTTTTTTTTAAGATCTATTTTAACTGATGTTTAAAAAAGAATATGTGCATTTTTGTGTATTTATGTAAATATTAACTCAGAGACAATATTCCAAGTATAATAATATATTTAGGGTTTAAATTTTTTTAGTTTTACTTCATTTTAATTTTTTATAGTGAAAAAATTGTATTTGGAATTATTCAGCAATATATACTATATATTTAAGCATATGAAGAAAAGACTTATAAAGCAACTCAGACCTGTTTTAAAAATACATCTTTATTTAATTGAACTTTTAAATTTCTTTATTAAATATACTAAACAACTTCATTTTTGTGTTTTTACATTGTTTGGATAAAACTGTTCATTTTTAGGGATCATTATATTTCCTTCTGTTTTCTCTGAGCAAACCATTTCCATGTTGCCACTTGATTTTTACGTCCATCATTTTAATGGCTTTGAAATAGAAGGTCAGGTGATTATGGTTCAATTTATGTGATAATTCTCTTATTTTAATAGTTTTGGTTTTAGTGGAGTTTTGCTGTTACAGATAATTCTGTGACAAATATTTTATGGTTTGTAGCTTTGTTTTAGTCAGATTTTTTCATTCCTGCAAACAATAGATGTGACCGGAACAATTTGAGAGGAGGAAAAGTTTATGTAGGGACTCACAGTTTCAGAGGTCTCAGTCCATAGATAGTAGCTCCATTCCTCAGGTGTCAAGGTGAGGCATGACATCATGGCAGATGACTGTGGTGGGAGAAATCAGCTCGGGACATGACAATCAGGAAGCAAAGACTCCCCTCACCATAGACAAAGTATATACCCCAAAGACATGACCCCAATGTCCTACCTCCTCCTGCAGCCACACCCTCCCTGCCTACATTTACCACCTGATTAATCCCTATCTGGGGATTAATCCTCTGATTAGGTTAAGGCTCTCATAACTCACTCATTTTATCACTAAACTTTGTTGCACTATCTTATACATGAACTTTTGGGGAACAATTCACATCTAAACCATAACATTCTTCTGTTGACCCTCAAAAGCTCATGTCCATCGCATAATACAAAATACATTTAATTCATTTTCAAGAGTCCCCATAGTCTTAATAGTTCAAGCATTGCCCAGAAGTCCATGTCCAAAGGCTGTGGCTGTGAGACTCATGGCATACTTACAGCTTGAGCCCCTATAAAAATGAAAAGCAAGTTATATATGTCCAATATATAAAGTCATAGAGTAAACATTTCCTTTTGAAAAGGAAGAATAGATCATAGAAAAAAGGGAATCAAAATGAAAGTAAAATCCAGCTTGGCAAATAAATTCTGTAGTTCCACATCCAGCATCTGGAACACATGGCATAGTAATGTCCTCTCTAAGGGCTTCTACAGCTCAACCCCTATGGCTTTGCTGGTTGCAGCCCACATGGCCCCCCTGTTGGCTTGTCTCTGCTGGATTCCTATAGCTTTCCTTGTTAGACATTTGATGGTACTGGCATTTCTTAGTCTCGGAGGTCACCAGTGCTGCTTTGCCTACCTTCACACTTCTCCATGCATCGCCCTTTCAGGGGCTCCTCGCAGGAAATCTGACCCTGCTGCACTTTGCCTGGCCTCCCAGGTTTGCCTTTGAAATCTAGGTGGAAGCCTCCATGACCCAGTAACTCCAGCAAGCTCCTTTGTATTTCGGAGTATAGTGTCTTAAGGCAGATTGTTCAGATATGCATTTCTAAGTACTGATTCTTTGTTGTCCAAAGATTATATTCACTTTATAATAGAACTTAGGGAAGATTTGACTTGATCCTTATTCAATTTGTGATTAGATATTCTACAAAGGTTTTGATTTGAAAAAACAAAGCAAAAAAAAAAAAAAAAAAAAAAGCCATGATATCTCAAAGAGAAGCTATACTACCTCCTTATGAAGTGTGGAATCAGAGCTTTTGATAGGGCTTTGGTGAGTCTTATGGAGGCCATTCTTTAATAAAGTGAGTCAACAAAGTCAATAAAGTAAAAAAATTATTTTCTTAGTTAATTTCTGTCTTGGAAATCTTCATTGAAAACTTATTTCTAGTAACAAAAAAGATACAGTAGTTTTTCAGTTTATCTTCAACAAAGGCAAATAATTTTTCAACAAAGGTCCAGCGAGCACTGGCCTTCCATTTGTTCCATTACATTTTTATGGACCCACCCATCCTCTTAATTGATCTACTGTGTTTTATAGGCCCTCCCACCCAAGTATCAGACTTAAAAACTGTATTTGTAGGTTCTTCATGTGTAGATCGAATCAACCATAGATTGAAACTATTCAGAAAAAAATTGCATCTGTACTGAACATGAGCAGACTTTTTTCTTGACATTATTACTAAAATTATATGTATAACAAATTTTTACATTGTATTGAACACTTTTAAGTATCTAGAAATGATTTAAAAATATACAAGAGGACGTGTATAGGATATATGCAAATACTGCACCATTTTATATAAAGACTTGAGCAACAGTGAATTTGGCACCTACTGGGTGGCTGGTAGCATCTTGGAACCAATCCCTCCTGGTTGCTGAGGGACAAGTGTATACCTGAACATTAAACTGGATGAAAAGAACCATTGTGGTATTACATTCTGCATATTTTTTTTTCTTATTTTGGATGGCTGTTAGGGTTACATTGTCCTAGTTTAATAGGACTTAGTAAAGTACTTGTGTATGAGAAGGCAGACCCAGCGAGCACTGAGCAAAATGACTTCCTCATGAGAACACAATAGTTTCCTTTTTCTTTGGTTAGTAAAATTTTGAGCAAGTCCTAAGTTCCTTAGTGATGAATATTAGCATAGCATGAGTTACATTTACTTTCTAGGTTTATCTGAGTTTTCTTATCTCACAAAAGAGCTATAAATCTTCAGTAAAATATCTTTTACTGAGTTGGAGCATTCTTGTCCTCCATAAGAAAAGGGCATGATATATTTAAATTTAATAATGTCTATTGTTTATTTAATTCCTAAGGTAAAAGAGAAAACTGCAAAAATATTCATGAGCTGTAATATATTCTTATTTTGTGTACCCAGCATCAAGGATGATACTTGGAAATACTACTTTAAAGAAGTTTATTTTTTAAAAATAGATAATTTAAAATAGTTATCTCACTATTTTTCTAAGTGATTGTGTTATTTGTTAAGTAGGATTGTGTCCTAAGGATGGAATATCTGGTAACTTAAGGAAGGTCTGGTGCAAGAACAAGAGTTTTATCTACAATTATTTACTTCTTTTTAAGTTAGCAGCAGAAGAGACTCTTGGAACTATAGTTCTTTATAAACTCAAACTTTGAAAAAAATTGGAGAAGGATTTTTTCCTTTCATTAAAAATTTGTAAATTTTTGTGTTTTTACTTTTCCTATCAGGTAGGAAAGGAAGAATAATATTTCAGTTTTTGTTATTTTTAGATTCCATTTCAATAGTTTTTGGACATATGTCATTTAGCTTATACAGGGGGCATATTGCAGAAAGTGAAAATATTAAATACATTTTCTCATCTTGTTATTAATTTTCAATACACTTACTTTAAATATTCTCCATTTTTTCTGTGTTTCTTTTTCAGGACTTTGTAATTTTATGAGTTAAATTCAGGGCAGAAATAGAGTGGCTCAAGATACATTCCCTTATGATTGTTTTGTATATATGTGGCAATAGTTTCAAAGGCAATTACATTAGGATCATTGTTATCCAGGAACTGAATCCATCCCTCTAGTTTTAGAGCTAAGACTGTAAACCTTCTGATTTGATTCTGGTCCAGAATATTTCCTAAAATACTGTGTTGCCCTTCTGCTGTGAATTTGATTCTTGGGTCTGCATTTCTCAAAGTGCAAGCTGATATGTCCAATAAAAAATCTTAATGAAATTATTTTGCTACACGATAAATGTTTTGGAAAAACCCAAAGGTATTCCTAGGAAGGGATCATTTCTCTGAAATTCTATTGCCTTTGAAAGGCAGCATTTAGCTGTTGGAGTCTCAATTTAAGAAACACAGGCTGTTTCATCTGGGTTGAAGGTCAATTAGATGTGAGTCTTTAAATCCGTTACTTAATTCTTCTGTGCTATTGTGAAAGGATGATGTTTCATAAATATGGAATCAGAGATGCTATGTTGATTTTTTTTTCAAGCCAACTTTCAGAGCTTTTATTTCATAATGGGCAGGTATTATCCTGCTGTTCAATTCAGGAACCATGCCTTGCACCAGCTGTGTTTGTGAGTGTCTACACTTCCCAGGTCTATGTGTGGGGAGCCTGCTCTGTCAGTTCAGGCTGCCAGCCCAAAGCAGGCTTCATATCTTTTACTGAGGCCCTGCTTCTTTTGATGACAGGTGAAACACTGGTGAAGGAGGGTTTTTAAAAGAAGCAGTTTAATTGTTTCAGGTGAACAGAAGAAGGGACCCTATTTGGGTATATAGTCTAATAAAGAAAGAGATGATTCTATGCTTCTGCAAGTTATTTTAGGGTACCTTTATGGGGGCTCAGGCTATGCTATGAAGAGTGTTCCCCTCACAAAATACTGAATGTTATGACTGAGAACTTTTTATGTCCCTAACAGTGACCTTATAAAAGTAAATTTTGAGAACTGTCAGAACCTATTTTGACTTTCAGTTTCATTTAAAACATCAGTATTTAGTTCAACAATGTAATTTTCAACTTCTTTAGGGTAGTTCAGAGTTTTGTAATTGAGTATCCTGAATTTTAGTTTATTGTATGTTTTCTTAAAATTATTAGCATGGCTTACCAATACTAGGTAGCCTTTGAGAAGGCTACCTAGTATTGCTCCACCATGTAAATTAAATTAAACATGTAAAACATATAAATTAAACATGTAAAACACTTCACGATAATGGGCGTTAGCCTTTTCCTAGGCCATGATACCTGTAAGAAGCTGTCAATCCTTACGTTAGAAATAAATCATGAGTAGGTAACCTATACACACACTCACAGGCACAACCCCTTTCTCTACCTCTCATCTCTCTCTCTCACTGTGTCTCTCTCTCTCTAACTCTCTCATATTTACACACATTCCTGTGAATGTTTACCTATATCATCATGCATCCCTTCTCTTACGGTTTGGTTCATAGAGATTCACAAACCTTCCGAAGTTCATGGGTAACTAAACTCCTAAATTAAGACCATTTGAGTGATACTGAGTGAAAAGAGGAACAGAAAAGATGACTTTTTTTTTCTTTGAAAGAAAGCAGCATATTTATACATTTACCTGTCCTGAATATTTGTTCATCCATCTGCTGTATATAAATATATCTAACTGTGCCCCCACCCATTCATCCATGCAAGGGTCAGATGTTTTATGTTTGTCAAAATGTCTTAAATATTTTATTTGTATAATTTTCTCCCTCCTCTTCCCTTTTAAAACCTGAAACTACACTGCTTTCTAAATACAGAAAATGAAAGAATGATTCATGGAAACTATGAAAGTGTTTAAATAGAGAATATGTAGAGATTTGTTTGTGGTTGTATAATGATATTCTTTAAAGCATTTACAGATTTGTGAAGGTGCTATACTCATTTCATCTGTGGCTTGGCTAATCTTAGGGCTCATTTTATACTTTGAAAAGTCTTCCTTTGAACTTTTTGTACTGTTCTAGTTTTAATATAAAGCATATTGTCAAGAAAGCAGAATAGGATTTTCTTGGGTGAAAATAAAGCTGTTAGGCATCTGCTATTTCTTTAGAAAGGTACTCTATCAAAGTTTTTAAAAAACTTTCTAATGTAGATTATATTCCTTTTAGAAAAACTATTTTCCTTTATTTTTTTGAATTGACAGATTTGTTTATTTGACATACAAATTGACTTGTAAAGGTGTTTTAGGACTGTAGAGATTTACCTAAGTATTTTTAGATGTTCAAATTTTTATATTAAATTGTTTTTTCTGGTCCTTTAGTTCTTTAACAAATTACTATTGAAATCTTATTTCTTTTAAAATTTTCAGTATTCATTTTCTACTGCCTATATATTTCTTATTCTGATATGAAACAAAATCGATTTTGCTTTAGACAAGTAAGGCAGAGTGACTTATTTGTGAAATAAGGTTCTAATTGCCCTATCATTTTCTCTAAGATTGAAATACAAGAAAGGACACAATGAAGAGAATCCCTTAGAATATTGTAAAATATTTAAAAGTATAAAAAAGCAACATGAAGATTTAAATGCACACAGTCGGCTACAGGATGTAGCCAATGAGGAGTGCTGCCTGAGTGTTAGTGCTGCACATTGTGCATTCTTATCCGGAGCATTGCAGCCAATCAAGAAAGATGAAAAAGTAAATGTACTAGTAGCACTAAGGTGTTTTTTTTTGTACCAGAGATTGAACTTAGGGGCACTTGACCATTGAGTCATAACTCCGGCCCCATTTTGTATTTTATTTAGAGACAGGGTCTCACTGAGTTGCTTAGCACTTAGCTTTTGCTGAGGCTGGCTTTGAACTCATGATCCTCCTGCCTCAGCCTCTGGAGCTGCTGGGATTACAGACGTGCACCACTGTGCCTGGCAGAATTAAGGTTTTAAAGTGAGCATAATCAGAATTCTAGCAAAATAAGATGCATACCTATATCTTAGAAAAATCAACATGTTTTATGGGAAGAATATATCAGTGTTATGAGTTTGACTAATAGAGCTGAGCTACAGTCTCTGTATTTGCCCTAGTGACATTCAAATGAACTGTTTTTAAATATTTATGATATGTGGGACTAGATTTATAATTTAATAAGTATTCTTAATATTAAGAATACTTGGATTTTTTTTTTCGAGATGAAAACAGTATGGTTCTTCATAAACTGATCAATAGTCACAATCATTTTGCAAGGTTGTTCCCAAATTTATAGCCTGTTCTGATACTCTGTGCAGAAATACTCCCTTCTATTTATCATTTATTGAGATGGATCACTTAATTGCAATCTCAAAGTTATAACTTCAGTTTCTCCAATTTCAATGTGATGATAGTTTTCAGTTAAATAGTAACAGACATTATTATATATACAAACAAATGAAATCAGATTTTCTTTTTAATTTTTTGTTGTTCTAGAGGTCTTTTCTCTAAAATCTCTGAATATTCTTCTTCTTTCATAATGCACTGTTTGATCTTAAGAGTACCCTAATATTGCTTTTCCTAACTGATTTTTTTTCAAAGTCTTTTAGAACAAAACATCTCATTCAGCCTAGGATCATTTGAAAGTACTGATAGAAAATGGTTTGAAGCAAATTACAAAGCATCTTGAGTCTGAACCTCTGGCCCAACTCAGTTACTGGAAATTTTTTTTGCAGGATTATTTGAGGCAAAGGTCCAGTGATATTTCTCTTCTTAGCCACTAACAGATAAATGATAAAAGAATTCTAAGGTCTTTGCTAGTGAACTCTGTAAAGAGTACTAGTCTTGGTTGAACAGAAGTAAGGAGTTTGGTTCTGAAAGGGAGTGAATGAAAAACTATGACATTGAGGTGGTCAGTAATGCAATGAGATTAAGCTTTAAGACTTTGTAACTACACTCAAAAGATAGGATGAATTCTCATTTACCTCAGCTCCTGGCCCAGATTAAAAAGCCTGTCTCCAAACATGGATATGTACACAAGCAAATGTTTTTTAACATTAATTATATTTATTGAACACCAAAACACTGAATGTTTTTAGTCTTTTTTTAAAAAAACATGTTGTACATAAGCATGTGAACTCTATATTTTACATATGTGTGTGTCTGTGTGTATGTAATATATGTATATGTGTAAATATAGCATATATAGCCATATGTTGCAGATAATAAAAATGGCATGTTCCAGTAAAACTGCATATACTAGAATTTTGGTTAGGTTTTTTAGAAGAAACAAACTAATCATCAAAGAAAATGAGATCACTTACATACCTGACAAAGAAAGTTGTAATATTTGTAATATTAAAAAATATCTAAGTAGATTGTAGATAATTTAGACTGCATTTTGATGTTTATCCTTTGTGCATTTTATATGGGGCTGAGTTGCTATATGAAAGATATACATTTTTAATTGCTACCTGATCTAGGAAATTTGTCTAAGCCCCTAGTATTCACTCTTAGGATTTTAAGGCTTTAGAGGATTGTTTACCAAAGTGAACTGCAGGTAAAACTTATCATGAAAACAAAACAGAACAAACTCTAAAATCAAAAGTGAATATATCTTTAATGATTGAAAATATCATACATGAAACTTAGGTTCAGTGGTGAACAGCTGACACTTAGATTATACGGATGATTAAAAATGTAGTGAATCTTTTAGCAGTATATAAGATAGTAAAAGGAGGAATCATGTTTATGTGTCTTTAGATATTTTGACATATTTATGAAGCAACTGTCATAAATAAGTTACTTTTTAGCGGTAAAATATATTTTATATATCACAGGCTTACTTATAATCCTTTCTGCAGCCTGAAATGAACTTTCTCCTCTATCCCAGCTGACAAAAATCTCACTTACTCTGTATGGTCCAGAAATTGCCTAGTCTGCCATATTCCTGTAACACTTTATATCATACTGTATTATAATTAAGTTCTCTTTCTTCTGTAGCACTTAGGGACATCTGCTACATAGAAGGGGAAATGTTTGATAAGTATTATGGAGTGAATGAGGAATGGATGAATAAATTATGTTTAATTAAATAAGCAAGATTTTTGAACAGTCTTAATAATTTGGATCAATTTTTCTAAATGCCTGAACTGATCAAGGAAGGAGAAAACTACATTTATGATTCCAAATCTTTGGGAGCACTTGCTATTTTCTCTTACTCAGTGAATTAAAAAATGAAGATTATGAGGAAGTAACTTTTAAAATTTGTACACATTTTATTATGGAAAATTTTAAACGTATAGAGAAGTTGAAATACTTTTACAGTGAATATCACTTATATTTTACCATTTTTTAATTATATAACTATCCACCTGTTAATCCATTAGGTCATCTTCTTTATTTACAGTGCATGACAAATTAAATTGCAAGGGCTTCCCCCTTAATAACTTCACTATGTTTATCCTTGACTAGAGTTCAATAATAGCTTACAGTTTTTTTTTCTTTTGAGCAGAAATTTAAATACAATGGCATGCATAAATCTCAAATGAACATCTGTTGAGTTTCAACCTATGCATGTAGTGGGCATTTGAAACCTCAGTCAAGATACAGAACATTACCATCACCCCCATACAGTCCTCTCAGGTCCCTTCCTAATCAACCTCTTCCCCACACCTCAAAGACAATCCCTGTACTAATTTTTTCCCCCACTATATATTAGTTTTTCCAAAATGTGACATCTTTAATAAAGTAAATGTTACAAGAGAAACATGCAAAGACAAAGGATTGTTGAGCAAAATGAATAACTAAAGTGAAAATTGGAAAATCTGCAAGGACAATTGATGAATGTAAGTGACTTGATAAAATGACTAATGACAAGTAGTTAGGGGGATGCCACAAGTAACTCATGGCTAGCATGCCTTCAAGCTTTGTAATTGCTGTAATCTTATTAGAATATGTAAATCTAAAAAATCACTTGATGAAGATTTTTACCTGGTGATAAAATTTTGTAACCCAGATATACATATATTTCTCAAAAGTCATAAGTCAAAATATGGTGTTAGTTTCAAATGTTTTGCTTTGGAGATAGAATTACTTAATTTTTAGTTTTAAAATGATCTAGTATGGAATGTTGAAAAAATATATAAAGAGTATTAATTAATGTATGTGAAGACAAATCTTTTGGTATATATGAAATTACTTTACATTACAGATGTAATGACTCCCATTTGTTATTTAGATACCTTGTGATATATCTATATATCAATATATATCATACTATGTTTCCATTTTTTTATTTTAAAGCTTAATTTTTGCTTTCTAAAATTTTTTATTTGTTCTTTTTAGATATACATGACAGTGGAGTCTATTTTGACATATTATACATACATGGAGTGTAACTTATTCTAATTAGGATCCTATTACTGTGGTTGAACATGATGTGGAGTTACACTGGTTGTGTATTCATATATAAGAATAGGAAAATTATGTATAAGTCATTCTATTGTCTTTCTTATTCCAATTTCTCCTCCCTTCCCTTCATTCCCCTTTATTTAATCCAGTGAACTTTTATTCTCCTCCCACCCCTTTTACTTTGTGTTAGCATCCAGATATCAGAACATTTAGCCTTTGGTTTTTATGGAATGGCTTATTTCACTTAGCTTGATAGTCTCCAGTTCTATCCATTTACCACCATATGCCATAATTCCATTCTTCTTTATGGCTGAGTAATATTCCATTGTGTATATATATGTCCCACATTTTCTTTATCTATTCATCTGTTGAAGGGTACTAGGTTGGTTACATAGCTTTGCTATTGTGAATTGAGCTCTATACCATTGATGTGGCTGCATCACTGTAGAATGCTGATTTTAAGTCCTTTGGATGTAAACTGGAAGAATGGGATAGCTGGGTCAAATGGTGGTTTTACTTCAAGTTTTCTGAGGAATTTTCATACTGCTTTCTATAGTGGTTGTAGAATTTGCAGTCCCACCAGCAATGTATGAGTGAACCTTTTCTCTAACATCCTCGCCAACATTTATTGTTACTTGTATCTTGATAATTGCCCTTCTGACTGTAGTGAGATGGAATCTTGGTGTAGTTTTAATTTGAATTTCTTTAACTGCTGGAGATGTTGAATATTTTTTTTATGTATTTGTTGACCATTCATGTTTGTTCTTCTGTGAAGTGCCTGTTCAGTTCCTTTGCCCATTTATTGATTGGGTTATTTGTTTTGTTATTATTAATTTTTTTGAGTTCTTTTGTATATTAATCTTGGGGATTAATGCTTTATCTGAGCTGCAGGTGGCAAAGATTTTCTCCCATTCTGTAGGGGCTCTCTTAACATTATTGATCGTTTCCTATGCTGTGGAGAAACTTTTTAGTGTGATACTATCCCATTTATTGGTTTTTGATTTCACTTCTTGCACTTCTAAGAGTCTTGTTGAGAAAGTTGGTTCGTAAGCTGACAGAATGGAAAGTTGGGCCTACATTTTACATATTTTGTTTTCTCTGGTCTAATGCCTAGGTCCTTGATTCACTTTGAGGTGAATTTTGTGTAAGGTAAGAGATAGGGGTTTAATTTTATTTTGCTACACATGGATATCCAATTTTCCCAGCACCATTTGTTGAAGAGGCTCTTTTTCCCATTATATGTGTATGGCACCTTTGTCTTGAATGAGATAACTGTATTTATGTGTGTCTCTGTGTCTCCTAATCTGTTCTGTAGGTCTTTATGTCTGTTTTTGTATGAATGCCATGCCATTTTTGTTATTATAGCTCTGTAGTGTAAGTTAAGGACTGGTATTGTGATGCCTCATGCTTCACTTTTTTCCCTGAGGATTGCTTTGTCTATTCTGGGCATTTTTCCAAATGAATTTCATGACTGCTTTTTCTATTTCTATGAAGAACATCATTAGAATTTTAGTAGGAATTGCTTTGAAAGTCTGTATACTATCCAGATTTTGGTAGTATGAACAGGTTTTGGTAGTATAGCTATTTTGACAATATTAATTTTACCTATCCAAGAACATAGGAGATCTTTCCATCTTCTAAGGTTTTCTTCCTTTAGTGTTTTATAATTTTCACTGTAGAGGTCTTTTACCTCTTTTGTTAGATTGATTCCCAACTACATTTTTTAAAGCTATTGTGAATGGCATAGTTTTGCTAATTTCTCTTTCAGTTGATTCATTTTTGGTGTATAGGAATGCAATTGATTTATGGGTCTCAATTTTATATAGTGCTACATTGTTGAATTTGTTTATGAGTTCTAGAAGTTTTCTGGTGGAGGATTTTGAGTATTCTAAATATAGAATCATGTCTTCAGTAATTAGGGATAGTCTGAGCTCTTCTTTTCTTATTTGTATTCCTTTAGTTTATTTCTTCTGTCTACTTGCTCTGGCTAGATTTTCAAGAATTTGAATAGGAGTGGTACAAAAGGGCATCCCTGTCTTGTTCCAGTTTTTAGAGGGAATGCTTTCAATTTTTGTCTACTTAGAATGATGTTAGCTTTGAGTTTAGCATTTATGGCTTTTACAAAGTTGAGGTATGTTCCTACTATCCCCAGTTTAACTAGGATTTTGAACATGATGGATGCTGAATTTTGTCATGCTTTTTCTGCATGTTTTGAGATAATAATGTGATTCTTGTCTTTAAGTCTATTGCTGTTTCAGTTCTGAACGTTAGTCCCCAATTCAATCTAAAATATAGCATGGCTTAGTTTAGACACTAGCCCTTGTCATTATGAACTCTTTGTGGTTTTTAACTCTCTCTATATATCTAACTATAGCCAAAAGCCGAATATTAGCTAATTACCCATAAAATCATAAATCACTATCCCCTCCCACTCACAGGTACTCACTGTTCCATTTTCTGTCTCTCTGAATAATACAATAGTTTTTGAATGAGGGTGATAAATTATTGCTTTGTTCCCAGTCCTCTCAGGTAAATAATTTTTCTTTTCTTTCTTTTTTTTTTAGTTTTATTTATTTAATTTTTTTTAAATACACGACAGTGCAATGCATTACAATTCTTTTTTCATATCTTTGTATATAGAGTATGTTCGAGCCAATTCATGCCTTTATACATGTACTTTTTTTTTGCATTACAATTCTTAGCACACATATATACCACAATTTTTCATATCTCTATTTGTATATAAAGTATGTTGACACCCAATTGAAGTCTTCATACATGTACTTTGGATAATGATGTCCATCACATTCCACCTTCCTTGCTAATCCCCTGCCCCCTCCCTTACCCTCCCACCCTTCTTCCCCTTTTCTTTTTTATCTTTAGTAAATGAATCAGTCAGGGCTAAATCAGAGAAACAGAATTATTAGAATATGTATATTTCAAGTCTAAAATTCGGTTCTTTATTTTATAAGACTTCTCATTTTATATTTGATTTTTTTCCTCCTTGGTTGTCAATATATTGCTCATATATTTGATAACATTATTCTACAGTTAGAGGAGGCAGCAAGTGAAAACACTTTGGAATGGGTGTACCTGGGAAGTCATATAAAATGTAATCCATTTAAAGCTTAAGCCATTTATGTGAAATTAGGCATTTCATTTGATTTCTATCCATGGCTATGGCTTTTAGAAATTTGACATACAATTTATTTGATGCAATTTCAGATTGAGAATAATCTTGAAATACAATAATGAGATATTATGTTACTGAAGTATTGTTTACTAAAGTGTAAAGGGTATGAAATTATATAAATAAAAAGTAACAGGTAATATTTGCATGAGTAGCATTTAGGTACTGGGCGTTTTTATATTTATATTGTATGTGCATTTTTATAACACAAAAAGGTGGTTTCAGAAACGTTGGTGTCATTTAGAATAGTCTTTTAAATGTAATTAGATGAGTCACATTTTTTGTATTTTATTTTCTCTAATGAATTTGTATTGTCAGGCAAGCATTTGTTTCAATATATTGTTTATTCAAGGAAAAGCCTTGTTAGTTTGAATAACCATAACTGTAAATGCATTAAGAACTTCACTGGTATTAGCAGTACAAAGCTCAATGGTACCTAATTCGAGGAATGACATATCAGTGCTAAATGTGATCCTTTTGTACTGAAGGTTAAAGATATAACAAATAAGTCCAGAGTGAGAAGAAAGGATGTATTTACAATTAACCCCTTTTAAGGTCTACTATGCAATGACAAGGTTGTGACTGAGTAATTAATGTAACACATATGGAATGAAAGAAATGAAAACATAGAGATTATTAATTAATAAATATATAGTTTAATGAAGATTCTGTTTAGCATCAGGGGCTAATCAAGAGATGTAGACCTGAAACTTAGACCATTTAGGGGGAGTCCTCTGTCAAGGAAAAATACACACACACACACACATACACACACAAAAGGAAAAATACAAATTACAAATACAAATTTATGTTCAAGAGTCAGAATGTATTTAGAATAAGAAGTCATAACTGATTGCAAATTTTAATGAAGATGATCAATGACATTATCATTGCAGTATTTATAATATAGTATTTTAAGATGGCTGATCACACCTTTAAACTTCTTCTTTACCTACAGGATGTATAATGATGATTGCCTCTCCATATGGGAATGCTTTTATAACGTTCTACAAAGAGTTTTAGAAGGATAAATTAGTCTTCCATATAGTATGGTAATAAAATTTGTTTTTATTATTGAAATTGGAATCTATAAAACATGCAACTTCATACATATATATTCAGTTCTTGAAAAATTGCTTATAGGTGTGTCCTCTACAAACACAGGGTTTCTGAGAATTCCTCTTTTATGTGTCTCATTTTTTTTAAAAAAATGAAATGTATGGTACATTTATAATTGTATATGCATTATCAACTTTCTAATAAGAGGGAACTTCTGATTTGATTAAGCATTCATTAAAAACTTAATTATCTGCTTATACTTTTTATGTTTCCTGATTGTAAGAATTTCCCACAGATTAGCTTCTGGCTATGTGCATTTCAGACTTTGATTCTTTTCCACTTATTGCATACCTCTAGTCCTAATTTCCATTGAAGGTATTCATATCCCCATAGATTCTGACTCTGCACCTTTATATCATGACTCCAGGTTATTTAGCAGTGAGAAAAAGGTGTATTCCAAAAGTAATTCCTGTACTGGAATAGATAGCAGTAATTAACTACCTATGGAAATGACAGAACTATGTCTGTATATCCCAGAAAACCCAAACTCTGTTCTAATTCACCTTCCCCTTTGCTTAATCCCCAAGTTGCTTGCTGTTGTTCCCACCACCTGACACAAAAGAGAGAAGAGGGAATGAAAAGAGAGAGATAATTTATGCTTATATCATTTTTTTTTCTAAAATATGTAATCATGTAAATGTATTGCCAAGGCTCCTTCCAAGTTCTGAAAGGATCTTTGAAACTGAGGAGCCCTGAAGCTTAAGCTTCATTACGAGTTTGATGATAAATCTACCTCTGCCAAACAAGTGCTATTTCTGCAATGATGAATGTCTCTAATATCTGTGCTGTCCAATATGGTAGCTACTTGCTTTATACAACTGTTGTATCGAATGCTTAAAATGTGGTTAATGCAACTGAGGAACTGAATCTTTGATTTAGTAAATTTAAATTGCTATCAATTTAAATAGACACATGTAATTCATAGTTACTGTTGGATAGTGTTGGTTTAACATCTAATTTATTAATATATTTAATAAAATTAATGCTTATTTTATCCTAGTAAAGACTTGTATTGTATCTTTTTCTGTTGAACTTTTGATGTTATTGAGATAGTTGACTTTTAATTACAGCCTAAATTTTGTATCATATATGATTTGTTTTTTGTCTATAAGCAAAGCAAGTGATTCTCATATTATGGACAGTATTATGCTGACAGAACTACAGTAAACTAAAAAAATACCTTTAAAGTGTTCCTTTTTGTTGACATATTTTACTCTTATTGTAAATAATCTTGAGTCAATTTTATTGAAAAATCTTAAATTATGGGTTAAAATCTTTTTGCTTGAAATATTTTTTATTTTTCTTTTAAGAAATTTAATAAGTCCATTCCAGACAAAGGGAAAGTGAATTATTTAGTTGACATACTCAATATTTTATTTGACTACTTACCTATGAACCTTATATCAATGCAGATTTCTGCCACTGCATTAACATATATTCATGAGTATTCTATGTATCCTAGTCTTACACCACAAATAGTTTAGTAATAGATGCTTTTGGGGTGAAGCATGCTGGGGATTTCACCCAGGAGTACTTCACTACTGGAGCCACCTATCCGGCCCTTTTTATTTTTTATTTTGAGACAGGGTCTTGCTCAGTTGCTCAGGGCTTCACTAAGTTGCTGAGTCTGGTTTTGAACTTGAGATCTCCTGCCTCAACCTCCTTAGCTGCTGAGACTACAGGTGAGTGCCACCATACCTGCCTAGCAATAAATGATTTTTAACACAATTAAAAAAAATTTTAAGCATCAAATAACAGTAGCACTCCACATATTTTCAAAAAAATTCACCATAAAATTTGTGATGATTATGTGGTAAAATATAATAGTTTGCTAATCCTAGTGATCCAAACCGGATTTCAAATTTTGGACTAAATTGTAGTCTTTTAGGACACGGTATTACATGGTAACTCATGGATATTTAATTGGTAGAACAGAAAGAAATCACACATATTGTTTAGTACAGTTAGTGTATATCATGGTGTATCATTACATATAATTTTCTGAAAGACTGTGTATTTTATTCATTATATGCTTAGTATTGGGTAGAAAATTTTCAGTACTGTTAATGCAGTGTATTAATGTGTAGTTTCAAGCATAATGTGTAGGTTAAGGGGCCAGTAAATAATTTTCAGTTCATTTGCTATTTTTTTGGGGGAAAGGGTGTATTGGGGATTAAACCCAGGTATGTTTAGCCATTGAGCCACATCCCCAACCCTTTTTGAGACAAGATCTTGCCAAGTTGCTTCGGGCCTGGCTAAATTGCTAAGGCTAGACTGGAACTTGATATCCTCCTGCCTCAGCCTCCCACATTGCTGGAACATTTGCTATTTATTTTTATTTACATAGTTGAGTGTTGACAAAGCTGGGACTAGATAGTCTCTACACATGTATATGTAATAATTATAATTAACATTTAGCTAGATTAGATTATTTTTTTAATTGGTGAAATTTACTTAATATAGTTAACCATTTAAAATTGTATGATTTGGTGGCAGTTAGAACCTTCAAAATGCTGCATCACCTCTATCTAGTTCTAAAACATTTCCATTATCCCAGAGGAGGATTCTATACCCAATAAGCAGTTACTAACTGTTTCCCCTCCCCTAAGCCCTGGAAATCACTTATCTTCTATCTGTCTGGATTTACTTTTTCTGGATGTTTCATGTAACTGAAACAATACAGCTAAGTGCAAAATAAAGTAATTTATGTTTTATGACTATGAAATTTAATGATTCAGTTTTCAAAATGCCCTGAATCCTCAAATGTCTTTTTTTAAAACTTAATTTGTTGGCTTTGATGGTTTGTCAATGTGAAGTAACTATTATTAGTTTTCTATTGCTGTGTAACAAGTTACCACAAATTTAGAGCTTTAAAGCAACATTAATTAATTATCTCACAGTTGTCAAGAGTATGGGTTGGACATAGCTGGATTATATGTTATAGGTCTTACAGGCCCAAATCAAGGTTTTGGCTTGGATTTAGCATGTGCAAAGTCTCCTGTGGGATTTCATGGGATCCTCTTTCATGGTCATGTTTTTTGGCATTATTCAATTTGTTAAAGTTGTGTGATTGAAGACTGCATTTTTTGGTTTGCTTCTGTAGAGAGACTACTTACTCTCAATTACCGGAGTCCCTCACCCTTAGTTCCTTACTCTATTCTCTCACCCCCCCATACAAGGCTCAATTCTTAGAGATCAGTAGAAAGAATATATTGCTGGAGCTTTGAGGCTCTTTCTTTAAGAAGAGCCTAGTCCCTTGTAAGGTCTTGCCTGATAAGCCCAGAATAATTTCTGTTTTAATAAACTCAAATACACCTGCTTTGGGACCTTAACTACATAATGGTAGTGAAGTCTATTCTATTTTACAGTTCCTGCCCTCACTTCAAGGGAAGGGATGATAGAGTGTGCATCAGGATACCTTCATACAATTCTGCCTACCACACATAAATTATGTGAAAATTTTATTTTATTTTTTGTTTGTTTATTTTGGGAACTGGGGATCAAACCCAGCACCTTGCACGTGCTAAGCATTGTTTTGGTCAGCTTTTTCCACAGCTGTGACCAAAAGACCTGACAAGAACAATTTTAGAAGAGGAAAAGTTGATTTGGAGCTCATGGTTTCAGAGGTCACAGTTAGACTGCAGGTTCCATTCCTCAGGGCCCAAGGTGAGGCAGAACATCATGGTGGAAGGGTGTGGCAGAGAAAAGAAGCTCAGGACTTCCTATCAGGAAGCAGAGGAAAGCTAAGCTCAGCACACAAAATATATACCCCTAAGGCACAGCCCCAGAGACCCACTTCCTCCAGTCACACCTTACCTGCCTATAGTTACCATTCATTTAATCCAGTTAATCAGAGGATTAACATACTGATTAGGTTAAAACTCCCCAAACCCAATCATTTCACCTCTAAACTTTCTTGCATTGTCTCACACATGACATTTTATGAACCATAACACATGTGCTCTACCACTGAGCTATTTCCTCAGCTCCCAAGTTGTGCTTTTTTAAAAATAGTTTTTAGTAGTCAGTGTACCTTTATTTTATTTGTATGTGGTGCTGAGAATTGAACCCAGTACCTCACGCATGCTAGGCAAGTGCTTTACCACTAACTACAACCCTAGCTCCAGGTTGTATTTTTTAGACTAATTTTTCATTTGATTTTTGGGTAATATTTTCCTGCATTTTTTTTTTGGCCTGTGCCAAACCTTTTTTTAAAATTTAAATTAGATAATGAATGTTAGGATTTACATTGTTCAGCTAAATTTTCAGCCATCCCAGCTGCATCAAACTCCAGTGTGTTTCTCAATTTCTTTGGTCCATGAGGCTCTTTCTGAGTTCCCCATCCCTATTATATCATTGTCTGGACTTTATATCTAGGTTAAAATATAGGCAGTCTTAGAAATCACCTGATTTATTTTGCTTCTCCGAATAATACAGGGCAGTCCTTTCTTTTTCCAATATCTGAAAAACCTTTTTATATTTTCTCCACTTTTCTAATTCATTACATCTTTGGGAGGGCAGTTCTATAGCAGTTTAGTATAGTTATTTTTAACCCTTAAATTCATTGTAATGAATATACTTGCTTTAAATTTGAACATAGAATTTAGTTAATCTTTAGAGCAAGCTGTTATTATATACTTGTGTCAGGGATTGCATAGATTCTTTGTATAAGGCAGTAAGATTATTTAATAAATGTTATATCAAACTCTTTATAAAGAAAGCCAAACAAACTATTACATTTTTCACAAAAGTTAAGATGCTTGGTAGGTCATTTAAAAATTTTTGTCTAGGGGCTGGAGTTGTGGCTCAGTGGTCAAGTGCTTGCTTAGATGTGTGAGGCATTAGGTTTGATTCTGAGCACTGCATATAAATAAATAAAATAAAGGTCCATTCACGACTAAAAAATATTAATTTTTTGTCGACGTTTTTGTACACCATTCATTACATTGAAAACATAGAGCTTTTCTTAAAAACATAGAGCTTTTCTTAAAAACATATACAGCTTTTCTTAAAATTACATTGAAAACATATGCAGCTTTTCTTAAAAACATATACAGTTTTTCTAAAAACAAACCCATGCTGTTTTGATGGTTCTTACCATATTACATGTTGAATAATGAGAGTGGCTCATTGTTATATGTTACCCAGGGGGATTATTTAATGTTCTTGGTTACATAGACTTACAAATTTTTAGATGTGGTCTCATGTCCATACTGAATCATAAATTTAGTATTGATGCATTGCTTTCTAGGTAGATATGTTATACACTTAAGATTTAAGAGTAGGGATTGATTTTCTATTGTGGAATGGTTTCTTCAACTTTAAGTGAATGCCTTAAATAGATATACTATTAATGTGTATAGCTAACACACATACACAAAAGTTGTTTAATTATTAGCTTGGAACATTAATTATAAAGTTTCCTAATAAAATACTAGAGGAAACATTTACTGAAGAATATTTCTACATAAAAGCAATTTAAATGACAGAAACTTGTCATCACTTAGAAACATTTATTCTGTTATAAATGGAATATTTTTTAGCACGAGTTTTATTCTAGGTTTGCATCAATATATCATTTAGACAGAAAGTGCTGATGTAGGTTTTTTAGCCCTAGACTGCAAAGATATTGAAGGTGAATATGATTTTAGTTACACATTCACTTTCCTTTACTGTCTGTGTATTGTGTTTTATTAGACTGTTTAAAATACGTTGTGGTCAAATATTATAGGCTTGCCGATCATTTATATGCCTTAGGTTTTTTTTTGTTAAATATTAACTACGTACTAGTGGTTTATTTATCATGTCTTTTATTTAGTACTCTCTCTAAATTTGAAGAGTGTTTTATTGGGAGATACACAGTAAGTTAGTGTTGCCAAGTTTTCCATTCATATTGGTTTACTGCCATGTGAAATTTACTACTAAACTTTCATATGAAAATGACAAGACACACTGTCATGTTATCTTGTCCCATTGTGTTCTTCAGTTGTAAGAGCAATGTTATACCTACATTTTGTGACATGATAAACTAGAAAAATAGAGTGTGTAACTCAGTATTTGTGCTTATGTTTATGCATGACTCTTGCTGAATAAAATTGTCTTCATATATACCATAGTGATATTTCTGTATCTGTTTGAACATAGTATTTAGTAGATTAGATCATGTGCATTCTTTATATTTGTTTATAATAATATAGTCTATGAATATAAACTATTGTGCAAAGAACACATATTATTACCAGTGTCAATGACTACTAGAGATAATCAAAAGATTTGCAAGTTGGTTACTTATTGGACTGACTTTAAGAGTATATTCAACTTACCATGTTTAACCATATTTGATGTCATTTTCTAATTTTGCCAGTAATATGGATAAATGTTATTGCTTAGCATATAAAGTTAGAGTTATTTACATTTATTAATATAAGCTAATGTATTTGTAGTATATTTAGCTTTGTGACCTTGGGTATATTATTTAATTTCTTTGTGCTTCAGGTATTCCATCTCTGAAATAGGTATAAAATTATTTTGCTTCTAGGATTGATAAAGATTACTATATCAATGTTTACAGCAGCTCAATTCACAATAGCTAAACTGTGGAAGCAACCTAGATGCCCTTCAGTAGATGAATGGATAAAGAAACTGTGGTTTATATACACAATGGAATATTTCTCAGCATTAAAAGAGAATAAAATTATGGCATTTGTAGGTAAATGGATGGAGTTGGAGAATATCATGCTAAGAGAAGTAAGTCAATTCCAAAAAACAAAAGGTCAAATGCTCTCTCTGATAAGTGGATGCTGATCCATAAAGGGGTGGTGTGGCATGGGAAAAATGGGGCAAAGAGAAGGGGGTGTGTGGGGAGAGGGCATAGGGGCAGGAAGGATAGTGGAATGAGATGGAAATCATTCCCCTAGGTACATATATGTCTGCACTTATGGTGCAATGCTACATCATGTACAACCAGAGAAATGAAAAGTTGTGCTGTGGTTGTATGCAATGAATCAAAATGCATTTTGCTGTCATGTATACCTAATTAAAACAAATAATTTAATTAACAAAAAATAATGAATTAACCCATACATGCAGTTAATGGATTGGTAGATTAATGGGTTTATCTCATTTGTGGGTCTACTCTAAAAGACAGTTTGACTAGGTCTTCCACATTCTCTGAGGTGCAAGAAGGCCATCACCAGATGTAATCCCTCAACTTTGAACCAGGATCATGAGTCAAAATAAACTTCTTTATAATTTAAGAAAAAAAAAGATTAAATGAATTTATATATGTAAAACACTTGGAATAATTCTTGACTTCTAGCATACTGGGTATTAGCTATCATCATCATTATTACTTTAATTAAGTCAAGAAACACTTAATGAAAGATCTTTTTTCTTTTTCCCCTACATTTTATCAACACACAATTTACATTCCATAAAAACCCATGCTAAGCATAGAAATCAGTTATATATAGTGAATTTAGAGTTGTGTTCATCACCTTCATCAAATTTTAGTATGTTTTTATTATCCCCAAAACATTTCTCATGGCTCTATGTACTTATTCCCCTTATTACCCACTAATCCCAGTCAACCATTAATGCACCTCCTGTGTTTCAATGGATTTGCCCTTTGTGTATATATTTCTTTTAATGTGAACCATACAATGATTTTTTTGTGTTGCCTTCTTTTATTGAGCATAACATTTCTGAGGTTCATCCCATTTTATAGCATGTATCAATATTTTGTTCCTTTTTATGGCTAAATAGTATTCCTTGTATAAATGTACCTGATTTCATTAACATATACCTTTTGACAGACTTTTGTTTTCAGTTTTTAGGTATTATCAAAAATATTGATTCAAATATATTTTTACAAGTCTTTTTGGAGTCAGGTTTTCATTTTTCCTAGGGAGATTTATAGACGTAAAACTACTGAGTTATATGATAAATTTATGTTTAACTTTTAAAGAAACTGCCAGAATTTTTTCCCAGGCAGCTACATGTGCCACTTTACATTTCTACCCGCAATACATATTCTGCTTTCTCCACATCTTGTTAACATTTGTTATTTTATTTTTGTTTATAGCAATTCTAGTGAATGTGAAATAGTATTTCATTTTGTTTTTAATTCATCTTTCTCTAATTTCACTGCACCCAAGGTTACACTTCTCTGGTGATACCCTTAATCTTAGGATGCATTAACATATGGGCTCTAAGATCCAGCCCCTCGGCCTCAATTAGGACAATTCTGCCATTCTGCAATTCTCTTTTCACTCCAGAGATTCCTGTGGACAAAGCCTCTGTAATGTGGTTCTGTTTCTTCCTCTACCTACCCAGCTTCAACTCTCCCCCAAATGAGTGCAAATTTCAAGAGTCTTATAATCTATTTTGCATGGAATCCAACTCTAGCAATGTCATAAAGAGATTGACTAAGAAAGGACCTCTATTTTGAAATAATGCTTGAGGAGAGACCTGAATAAAATTAGGAAGTGAGCCAACTAGATATCTGGGGAAAGAATCTTCCAGATAGAAAAGGAAGAGCAGTGATTTAAGGCAGAACTATTCTTTTTTTTTTTTTTTTTTTTAGAGAGAGAGAAAGAGAGAGAGAGAGAGAGAGAGAGAGAGAGAGAGAGAGAGAATTTTTAATATTTATTTTATAGTTTTCAGCGAACACAACATCTTTGTTTGTATGTGGTGCTGAGGATCGAACCTGGGCCCCACGCATGCCAGGCGAGCATGCTACCGCTTGAGCCACATCCCTAGCCCAGCAGAACTATTCTTAACAGTAGAGACCTATACGGAGAAACAAGAATCAGGGGGAAGAGAGCAAATATAACAAAGGGACACACCCTACCTGGCCTTTGCAATATTTTCAGTAGTGTAATTCTATGATCATTCTAGATTCTCTGTAAAAAATAGCATATAAGGAACCTAGAGCAGAAATAAGGCTCCGGGTCCGATAAATATTGTTGGTGAAAAATGGTTGTGACTTGAGTTAGGGTGGCAGCAGGTAGGATGTGGAGAGAAATGTATGAATTTTGAGAATATAATTTTGAGAATTGTATGAATTTTGAGAATATAATTTCTTGAGAATAGAGAATCTGAGAGTAAGAGTCGAAGAAGATTCTATAATTTTTGGCCTAAGTAATTGTGCATGAATGGAAATGTATATAGGAGTAGGTTGGGTGGTAGAAATAGCATTTTTATGTTTTAGATATGCTAAGTTTTTATCCATTAGGCATCCAAGAATATATATGTCTTGAAAAGAGGGAATGTAAATCTAGATCAGGACTGAAAACAGTATTTTGGAAGTTGTCAGAATATGTAATATTCTGAATATGTAATATTCAATATGTAATATTCAACATAGTAAAGCTATGTGTCTGCGAGACATCCCTTAGACAGAATTTGACAAACCTTTCCTGTGAAGCTCAGAAATATTTTAAGTAGTTTTTATTATTTTTATAATTACTCATCTCTGATCTTATATTGTTATAGAATGTATAAACAATTAAGCCAATGGGTATGGCTGTGTTACAGTAAAACTATAAAACTTTATAGGTACTAAGCTAGATTTGTCCTACAATCAATAGTTTACTGACCTCTAACCTTAACAGTGAGTAGAGACAGAAGAGACCTAAACCGTAGCTGAGTCCTAAGGTAGTATTAACTCTTAGAGCTTTGAAATAATGGGAGAATGGAGACAGGGTTATGAGAAGGAATATCCAGAATATCCAGTGAGACAGGATAGAAACTCAGAGTATGTGGAGAGGTTTCCATTTAAGGTTCCTCATTTCACCTCTGGGTTTAAGTGGACAAATGATTCATGTAAGAGTCCAAATAGGTAATATTCTGATTTCCTGTAGTCTTAGACATACTAGTTCTCTGATAATATACTTTAATAATTATTTTGTAGAGTTTATTTTATCATGTTAAATTTTCTTAGTCTTGAGTGTAAAGTTCTAATTACAATTTTTAGTACATTCTTTTGAGTGGTATTCTAAAAATTTTTATATAATCTAATATGTGGGGGCTTTTTGTTAAAATGCTATAATTGGATATTTCTGTTTCAGATTATTTATCTGGTTTTGTGTTGGAGGATATACATATGTGGGAACAATGAAAGTAGAACAGAGTTCAGAGATAAAAGATATATCCTTTAAGTTTGAGCATTTCTATTTCTTGAGACCTTTGAAATCTTTGTAAAAGGATGTTGTTGCATATTTTCTATTAAATAATAAGTATGAGCTGTATATGTACATGTGGAATTCACTATACCATCATTGGTAAAAGGACTTTCACAGACTTGTAATGTTATAACTCAGAAAGATTACTGATAATATATAATCAGAAATTTTGGTCAAACTTGTATTTAATTTGTGGAATTCTAGTTCTAGCAATCTATACCTGGTGTAATTTTAATTTTTTTGATATTACTATAAGCACAGATGTAAAGAGAAATAGGAACTATGGAATTCCTTTAGATGTGTATTTTTTTCTTTAATTTTAGGACTTCAGACATTAGAAGTGGTTTTGAAATTTTTGTATTGCTTACTGACGGACATTATGTATCAAGAACTCACATTATTGTAGGTCACTGAATTAATTTAAGAAATACCAATTGACATCATTCCTTTAGGGAATTGTGGGCTGCTCTTTGATATTATTGTCTTTGTCAAATGTGAAAATTTAGAATAAATTTTATTTTAGTGTAGAGGATCTTAAGAATGAAGTGATATCCCTCTTCAAATTTGTTTTCAAATGGATGGCAAGTGAAGTTGATAGACTTTCTTTCTAAGATAGTTTTCTCTCCAAAATAGTAAAGTACTTACATTTACCATGTATTGTTGTATATTATTGCTCAATCCTAAATGGAAAAGAGGTTTCAAAAAACATTTAAAACTCTTCAGAGTTATGTTCAAAGGTCATTTGTTATTTGTGAAAGAAGTTAGCCATAATTAATATTCTTATGTGCCTATTATATTCAAATGTATTTATATTCTGTCAAATATAATGTGTTTTAGATGAGATCATTAGGAAATAAAATTTTCCATTGTCATTACTTAACAGTTGGGCAAACCCTTTTTGCTAAAAGGCTCTCAATTATTCCACTAAACAATGGTGGTAAGCATTTTTAATTATATCAAATTGAACCTGATTACTTGGTATGCTAGTTATCTGCTCAGGTAATTTACATTCTTTGTGCTCTGAAATATTTTAGCAAAAAATTGACAAATAATGAATTTATGATGCAATTTATTTTCTAGTCATGTAGATTACATACCATGATCTAGGGCAGTATTTAATATGATAGATTAGTAAGACCTTTGTGATAATACTCCTTATGTGTTGTGCTTCCACTGATATTATTTAATTATTATATATGTATTTAGGGTTGTTCCATGTATGCCTCTTACAATAGCATGTAGAATAAAAAATACTTTTCAAAAGACTTTAAATTGGCATGTCTAATTTTTCCCAAATAATTTATAGTTAGTTATGATGGCAATTTTATATTTAGAATTCAAGCTACCTTTTTAATCAAGGAGACCCCAACTTTACTAATACTACTAATAGTAATACAAAGGAAGAGGTCCTCATTCTTAGCTTTTATCAGCCATCTGCAGGATTCTTTATAACCTGAAGAATACAGAACTTGGGGGTTTGAGGTAGTTTCTCAAGTTGTATGTAATTTTGGAGTAGCTGATTAACTTTTGGTCTATGTTTTTTCATGTGTAAAAAGAAAATTTGGACTCAATTGTTTTATTGGTCATCTTTAAATAACTTGTATATCTTATATTTACTATTCACTAATTGATATACTAAATATTATAGGAAGTATAAAATAAATAAATGATGAAGAATTGTAAGCTAGTTGGCATAAAAAAAGCGAGACCAATTTAAAATTATATAAGGCTGACAATATGAACACTGCATACTAAAAGGGAAGTAGTATGGATTTGGATGATCTGGGAGGACTTTCTGAGGAGGATAGTGCTTGAGTTATACTGGAAAAGATTTGGATTGGAGGGAGAGGATTGCAATGCAAGGATGGTCATAGAAAGTACAGGTGTAAGTAGACATAAATGAATGTAACATTTGTAGCACTCATTGGAAGCTAATAGGTAGCAGATTTTAATATGTAGATATGAAGTTTCTTGAATGCTATCTTGAAGTGTTCCTGTTTGATGATGTGGTAACTGGAGACTTTTAAGGTTTACAAGAAAAAGGGTGATTCCATTTCATTATGAGGGTAACCTATAGGAATAAATAAAGGAACTTGATATCAGGGACCAGGAATAACCAGGTGGTGAGTTTCATAGACAGTTTTAGAACAGCAGGCTTTTGCTTAGTACTGATTTTTAATACATAGGATATATATAGGGAGAATGAATGAAGGATTGGTTTATGAATTTATTATTGTCATTTTTTTAACCATGAATATTTAACATAGGAGAAAATTTCCTGGAGAACATTGTTTCCTGGATTTTATATACTAATCTAACATTTACTACTATGGAATATCAGAGGCTTTTATGTTGGTTTAACTTTGAATCTGTGATCTTTCTACTTCTGTGGCTTCAATAAAGCATCTCATTTTTTCTACTGATTTTTGTATATATTTATCCACTTTGTATTTAACCATGTGAATTGCTTGAAATGACCATGACTTGGCTGACATTTTTGTCATTCAGTCTTCACATATAGTTTAGGAACTATGGTCCACCACCAGTTAGAGCCCATACCTCTAGAAGTGCTATAGGAATTGTTACTATACTGTATTTTTGGAGAGGACATGGCTAGGAATTTTTCTCTTATTAGTAGCTCAAGAAGTACATTGAGCTCAGCATTAAAAGAGAATAAAATTATGGCATTTGTAGGTAAATGGATGGTGTGGGAGAATATTATGCTAAGCAAAGTGAGCCAATCCCAAGAAACTAAAGGCCAAATGTTTTCTTTGATTAGTGGATGCTGATCTGTGATGGGAGGGGCATGGGAAGAATGGAGGAACTTTGGATTGGGCAAAGGGAAGGGTGGGGGAGGGGTTATGGGGGGAGGAAAGATGGTAGAATGAGATGGACATCATTACTCTAGTTTATATGCATGATTGCATGAATGGTGTGTCTCTACACCATGTACAACCAAAGAATTGAAATGTTGTGCTCCATTTGTGTATGATGAATTGAAATGCATTCTGCTCTCATGTACAAGTAGAACAAATAATAATTATAATTACATTGACATTTAGATGGGTATTAGAGTTACAATTTCAATAATTTCCGCCTATCTATATTTTAATGCTATAATTTTTATGTAGAACCATTTTATTCTGCCTTGTTAGTTGAGTACAGGTTTCTCTATATTACCAGAGTGTACATTCCTTACAGGAAGAGAATTGATTTTATGTGCCCTTGTTCTTTGAGAACACTTATTACAGGTTGACAGAAAATATTTGATTTAAAATATTTTCTTTAGTGGTTATGTCTGAATATTGACTAAAATTGGAATTGTATTTTATTTTGTAGACTTCTTTTTAACTCATGTTTTAACTTGGTGAATGATATTTGAAACAATAGGCTTAATTTTTTAATATTTCTCAGTGAGATTAAGCTATTTCAGCAAATAACATAAGATTCTGAAAAAATTTAAAACTAATGTTAGCCCAAAAAGAAGTTAGTCTAAAAATTCATGGAAGTATTTAAACAATTTAAACTAGAGCAAAAAATGGGAAAAAATAAAACAAACCTTTTTTAATCAGAATATATTGGCAAAGGACTTGTTGGTTTAATCTCCCCCGTCTTTTCTCCCTATATGTGTCTGAATAATCATTTCTATTGGTCATTATAGAAACAACAGAAGTTGTAGAATTGAAAAATGTTAATTATAAGAACTTTTACTACAGAGACATCTGATTTTTTTTCATTTTTTTAGCTTTGTGAAGATTTAATTGACAAGTAGAAATTAGATGGTGTACAACATGATCTTTTTTTAAATTTTTATTGTTGGTTGTTCAAAACATTACATAGTTCTTGATATATCATATTTCACACTTTGATTCAAGTGGGTTATGAACTCCCATTTTTACCCCATATACAGATTGCAGAATCACATCAGTTACATATCCATTGATTTACATATTGCCATACTAGTGTCTGTTGTATTCTGCTGCCTTTCCTATCCTCTACTATACCCCCTCCCCTCCACTCCCCTCCCCTCTTCTCTCTCTACCCCCTCTACTGTCATTCATTTCTCCCCCTTGTATTATTTTCCCCTTTCCCCTCACTTCCTCTTGCATGTGATTTTGTATAACCCTGAGGGTCTCCTTCCATTTCCATGCAATTTCCCTTCTCTCTCCCTTTCCCTCCCACCTATCATCCCAGTTTAATGTTAATCTTCTTCTCCTGCTCTTCGTCCCTACTCTGTTCTTAGTTACTCTCCTTATATCAAAGAAGACATTTGGCATTTGTTTTTTAGGGATTGGCTAGCTTCACTTAGCATAATCTGCTCTAATGCCATCCATTTCCCTGCAAATTCTATGATTTTGTCATTTTTTAATGCAGAGTAATACTCCATTGTGTATAAATGCCACATTTTTTTTTTTTTATCCATTCGTCTATTGAAGGGCATCTAGGTTGGTTCCACAGTCTTGCTATTGTGAATTGTGCTGGTATGAACATCGATGTAGCAGTGTCCCTGTAGCATGCTCTTTTTAGGTCTTTAGGGAATAGACCGAGAAGGGGAATAGCTGGGTCAAATGGTGGTTCCATTCCCAGCTTTCCAAGAAATCTTCATACTGCTTTCCAAATTGGCTGCACCGATTTGCAGTCCCACCAGCAATGTACAAGTGTACCCTTTCCCCCACATCCTCGCCAGCACTTGTTGTTGTTTGACTTCATAATGGCTGCCAATCTTACTGGAGTGAGATGGTATCTTAGGGTGGTTTTGATTTGCATTTCTCTGTCTGCTAGAGATGGTGAGCATTTTTTCATGTACTTGTTGATTGATTGTATGTCCTCCTCTGAGAAGTGTCTGTTCAAGTCCTTGGCCCATTTGTTGATTGGGTTATTTGTTATCTTATTGTCTAATTTTTTGAATTCTTTGTATACTCTGGATATTAGGGCTCTATCTGAAGTGTGAGGAGTAAAGATTTGTTCCCAGGATGTAGGCTCCCTATTTACCTCTCTTATTGTTTCTTTTGCTGAGAAAAAACTTTTTAGTTTGAGTAAGTCCCATTTGTTGATTCTAGTTATTAACTTTTGTGCTATGGGTGTCCTATTGAGGAATTTGGAGCCCGACCCCACAGTATGTAGATCGTAGCCAACTTTTTCTTCTATCAGACGGCGTGTCTCTGATTTGATATCAAGCTCCTTGATCCATTTTGAATTAACTTTTGTGCATGGCGAGAGAAAGGGATTCAGTTTCATTTTGTTGCATATGGATTTCCAGTTTTCCCAGCACCATTTGTTGAAGATGCTATCCTTCCTCCATTGCATGCTTTTAGCCCCTTTATCAAATATAAGATAGTTGTAGTTTTGTGGATTGGTTTCTGTGTCCTCTATTCTGTACCATTGGTCCACTCGCCTGTTTTGGTACCAGTACCATGCTGTTTTTGTTACTATTGCTCTGTAGTATAGTTTGGAGTCTGGTATTGCTATACCGCCTGATTCACACTTCCTGCTTAGCATTGTTCTTGCTATTCTGGGTCTTTTATTTTTCCATATGAATTTCATGATTGCTTTCTCTATTTCTACAAGAAATGCCGTTGGGATTTTGATTGGCATTGCAATAAACCTATAGAGAACTTTTGGTAATATCGCCATTCATTTTGATGATGTTAGTTCTGCCTATCCATGAACAGGGTATATTTTTCCATCTTCTAAGATCTTCTTCTATTTCTCTCTTTAGGGTTCTGTAGTTTTCATTGTATAAGTCTTTCACCTCTTTTGTTAGGTTGATTCCCGAGTATTTTATTTTTTTTGAGGATATTGTGAATGGAGTGGTTGTCCTCATTTCCATTTCAGAGGATTTGTCGCTGATATACAGGAATGCCTTTGATTTATGCGTGTTGATTTTATAGCCTGCCACTTTGCTGAATTCATTTATTAGCTCTGATAGTTTCTTTGTAGACCCTTTTGGGTCTGTTAGGTATAGAATCATGTCACCTGCAAATAGTGATAATTTAAGTTCTTCTTTTCCTATTTTGATGCCTTTAATTTCTTTCGTCTGTCTAATTGCTCTGGCCAGTGTTTCGAGAACTATGTTGAACAGAAGTGGTGAGAGAGGGCATCCCTGTCTTGTTCCAGATTTTAGAGGGAATGCCTTCAATTGATGTGGTGAATAACATTTATTGATTTTCGTATATTGAACCAGCCTTGCATCCCAGGGATGAATCCTACTTGATCATGGTGCACAATTTTTTTGATATGTTTTTGTATCCGATTCGCCAGAATTTTATTGAGGATTTTTGCATCTAGGTTCATTAGAGATATTGGTCTGTAGTTTTCTTTCTTTGAAGTGTCTTTGTCTGGTTTAGGAATCAGGGTGATGTTGGCCTCGTAGAATGAATTTGGAAGTTCTCCCTCTTTTTCTATTTCCTGAAGTAGCTTGAAAAGTATTGGTATTAGTTCCTCTTTAAAGGTTTTGTAAAACTCTGCTGTATACCCATCCGGTCCTGGGCTTTTCTTAGTTGGTAGTCTTTTGATGGTTTCTTCTATTTCCTCAATTGATATTGGTCTGTTTATGTTGTCTATATCCTCCTGACTCAATCTGGGCAGATCATATGACTTAAGAAATTTATCGATGCCTTCACTATCTTCTAATTTATTGGAGTATAAGGATTCAAAATAATTTCTGATTATCTTCTGTATTTCTGAAGTGTCTGTTGTGATATTGCCTTTTTCATCCCGTATGCTAGTAATTTGAGTTCTCTCTCTTCTTGTCTTCGTTAGCACGGTTAAGGGTCTGTTGATTTTATTTATTTTTTCAAAGAACAAACTTTTAGTTTTGTCAATTTTTTCAATTGTTTCTTTTGTTTCGATTTCATTAATTTCAGCTCTGATTTTAATTATTTCTTGCCTTCTACTTCTTTTGCTGTTGTTTTGCTCTTCTTTTTCTAGGATTTTGAGATGAAGTATGAGATCATTTATTTGTTGGTTTTTTCTTTTTTTAAGGAATGAACTCCAAGCAATGAATTTTCCTCTTAGAACTGCTTTCAGTGTGTCCCATAGATTCCGATATGTTGTGTCTGGGTTTTCATTTATCTCTTAGAATTTTTTAATTTCCTCCTTGGTGTCTTCTATAACCCATTGATCATTCAGTAACCTATTGTTCATTCTCCAAGTGATGCATGATTTTTCCTTCCTTCTTTTATCGTTGATTTTCAGTTTCATTCCATTATGATCAGATAAGATGCATGGTATTATCTCTACTCCTTTATATTGTCTAAGAGTTGCCCTGTGACATAATATATGATCTATTTTTGAGAAGGATCCATGTGCTGCTGAGAAAAAAGTGTAACTGCTTGATGTTGGGTGGTATACTCTATATATGTCAATTAAGTCTAGGTTATTAATTGTGTTATTGAGTTCTATAGTTTCCTTATTCAACTTTTGTTTGGAAGATCTGTCCAGTGGCGAGAGAGGTGTGTTGAAGTCTCCCATGATTATTGTATGGTGGTCTATTAGACTCTTGAACTTGAGAAGAGTTTGTTTGACGAACATAGCTGCACCATTGTTTGGGGCATATATATTTATGATTGTTATGTCTTGTTGGTGTATGGTTCCCTTAAGCAGTATGTAGTGTCCCTCTTTATCCCTTTTGATTAACTTTGGCTTGAAATCTATTTTATTTGATATGAGTATGGACACTCCTGCTTGTTTCCGAAGTCCATATGAGTGATATGATTTTTCCCAACCTTTCACCTTCAGCCTATGTATGTCTTTTCCTATCAAATGCGTCTCCTGTAGGCAGCATATTGTTGGGTCTTGTTTTGTGATCCATTCTACTAGCCTGTGTCTCTTAATTGGTGAGTTTAAGCCATTAACATTTAGGGTTATTATTGAGATGTGGGTCGTTCTTCCAGCCATATTTGTTTATTTATGTTACTAAACATGGTTTGTTTTCCTCTTTGATTATTTTTCCCCCCTTTACTGTCCTACCTCCCACTGTTGGTTTTCATTGTTATTTTCCATTTCCTCTTCCTGTAATGTTTTGCCGAGGATGTTTTGAAGAGATGGTTTTCTAGCTGCAAATTCTTTTAACTTTTGTTTATCGTGGAAGGTTTTAATTTCATCTTCCATCCTGAAGCTTAATTTCGCTGGATACACAATTCTTGGTTGGAACCCATTTTCTTTCAGTGTTTGAAATAATATTATTCCAGGATCTTCTAGCTTTCAGAGTCTGTGTTGAAAGATCAGCTGTTATCCTGATTGGCTTACCCCTAAATGTAATCTGCTTCCTTTCTCTTGTAGCTTTTAAAATTCTCTCCTTATTCTGTATGTTGGGCATCTTCATTATAATGTGTCTAGGTGTGGATCTCTTATGATTTTGCATATTCAGCGTCCTGTAGGCTTCTAGGATTTGGGATTCTGTCTCATTCTTCACGTCTGGGAAGTTTTCTCGTATTATTTCATTGAATAGATTGCTCGTTCCTTTGGTTTGGAGCTCTATACCTTCCTGTATCCCAATGACTCTTAAGTTTGGTCTCTTAATGTTATCCCATATTTCTTGGATGTTCTGCTCATGGTTTCTTAACAGTCTCGCTGAGCTGTCTATGTTCTTTTCAAGTTGAAATACTTTGTCTTCATTGTCTGATGTTCTATCTTCTAAGTGTTCTACTCTGCTGGTAGTATTCTCAATCGAGTTTTTAAGTTGGTTTATTGCTTCCTGCATTTCTAGGATTTCTGTTTGTTTGTTTTTTATAACCTCTATCTCCCTGTATAGTTGATCTTTTGCTTCCTGGATTTGTTTGTGTAATTCATTTTCGAAGTGATCTTTCATTGTCTGATTTTGCTGTCTAATGTCTTCCTTGATACTCCAGATCATCTGAAGCATGTATATCCTGAATTCTTTATCTGACATTCCATCTGCTGCAGCTGTTACCTCTTCTAAAGTTGCGTTGACCTGCATTGCTTGTGGTCCTTTCTTTCCTTGTCTTTTCATACTGCTTGCGTTTCTTTCTGCTTGGTGAAAATGTTGTGTTTTTGAAAAATTTTTCCCCTTATATATTTACATTGCTCTTTTATAGTTGAAAAGTCTTGCAGGGTCAGGCGGCGGTCTGCCTACCTTGCAGGCGCGGGCGGCGGCTCTGCTCTGCCCCTCCTCCAATTGGTGTGACGTGTCTACCATGCCCGCGGACCCCTGGGCCTGTTCTGCCGGCCGGTCGCAGGTCTGCCTACCTTGCAGGCGCGGGCGGCGGCTCTGCTCTGCCCTTACTCCAATTGGGGTGACGTGTCTACCACGCCGGCGGGTCGCTGGGCTTATTCTGGGCACAGGAAGCGGCTCTGCTCTGCCCCTACTCCAATTGGGTTGATATGACTACTGCGCCGGCGGGCCGCTGGCCCTGTTCCGGGCGCGGGCGAAAGCTCTGCTCTGCCCCTACTCCAACTGGGGTGACGTGTGTACCACGCCGGCAGGACACCGGGCCTGTTCCGCCGGTCGGTTGCAGGTCTGCCTACTTTGCAGGCGCGGGCGGCGGCTCTGCTCTGCCCCTCCTCCAATTGGTGTGACTTGTCTACCACACCCGCGGACCGCTGGGCCTGTTCCAAATGCCCCTACTCCAAATGGGGTGACGTGTCTGTCGCGCCGCCAGGCCACTGGGCCTGTTCCCCTGGTCGGTGCAGGTCTGCCTACCTTTCGGGCGCGGGTGGCGGCTCTGCTCTGCCTCTACTCCAATTGGGGTGACGTGTGTACCACCCCGGCAGGCCGCTGGGCCTGATCCGCCGGTCTGTCGCAGGTCTGCCTACCTTGCAGGCGCGGGCGGCGGCTCTGCCCTGCCCCTCCTACCATGCCCGCGGACCGCTGGGCCTGTCTGACGGTCGGTCGCAGGTCTGCCTACCTTGCGGGTGCGGGTGACGGCTCTGCTCTGCCCCTACTCCAATTGGGGTTACGTGACAACCACGCCGGTGGGCCGCTGGGCCTGTTCTGGGCGCGGGCGGCGGCTCTGCTCTGCCCCTCTGGCTTGATGACAAAGTGAGAGAGACTCGGGTGTTTGTGACTCACTTTCTTTACCAGGAGACCAACTGTTTCTGTCGCTGCTGGTATCGATAAAGTTCTCTCCTCTGCCGCTTTCTGATGACATTAGATCTCTGCCATGTTGGTATCTCATGCGAATGGCAGCATTTCGTTCCCTTTGCGGGGTGAGCAAAGCAACAGGTGAGTCCTGGCCGGCCCTCACAAGCCCCGTCTCAGTCCTGTTGCCACTGCCTATGAAGGCTCGGTTGGTATTTACCTCCACAGTATTCAGCAGGACCCGGACCGAGAAGCAGTTTCCGTGGGTTCTTTATCCCTGGGCCAGAGCAGTTCCGGGATCCGGAATTCGGTCGCTCCGTGCTTGGTGTATGTTCTGATAGGAGCAGGCTCCAAGAAGCAGTTTCCGCGGGTTATTTAGCACTGAGCCTGAGTAATTTGTCTGCGAGCCGCAGGCGAATGGCAGCCTGAAATTACCTGTTCTATGGCTGAATGAGCTGTGATCAGTCGAAAACAGGGATGGTGACGTCAGCTCTCCAAGATGGTGGCCGCTGGCTTCCTCTGTGGTCTGACCGGTGTGGAGAACCGAATTGGACCGCTTCCTTCCCCTGTCTCAAACCCAGAATTCAGCACTGAGTACGGTGATTGCACAGCTGGCAGAAGCCCGCAGAAACTGCAGCGCTGTATCTTTGCATTGCTATCTCCTCGTTTCCCAGCGCGTGCCTCAGATTCTAGCCGCGGGGCGATTTGCTGAATAAGCAGCGTGACCTTCCGTGCGGACAAATCTCTCGCGTTTGAGCCCCCATAGCTGATCCTCGTGCGATGGAAATCCTTCCTCTAGGTTTTGGAGCACCCCAATTTTGCTGGAAATTCCTAACAAGATAGCTTTTAGCCGTTCTAACTCGTCATTCTCCCGCACAGTGATGCAGTACACGGGGGTAATGCTCTCCCTTCGCTGCCATCTTCCCAGCTATCTCCAACATGATCTTTTTATTCATGCATGAATACATTATGAAATAATCAAATCAAGGTAATTAACTTATCTATCACTTACTTTTTTTGTGTTGAGAACTTAATTTATTTTTTTTTAGTTGTAGATGAACACAATGCCTTTATTTATTTGTTTTTCTGTGGTGCTGAGGATCAAACCTAGTGCCTCACAGGTGCCATAAGCGCAGCCCCTGTGTTGAGAAATTTTAAGGTGTACTCTCCTAGAAAATTTCGAGTAGCTAATGTATTGTTATTACCTATAATTAGCAATACTGTACAACACAACTTCAGAATTTGTTCTTCCTATCTGACCAAAAATGAGTCTTTTAGTTAAACAGGATAGGCCAACAGTTCCTCTTTAGCTCTGTGTCTGATGTCCTGTATCATTATTTTCTTCCCATTAAGCTCTGCAGAATATCTGAATGCAAATTTAGCATGGGGAAGAGACATTAAAAGATGTTGTCATTTAGATTACACACACTCTGAGGATCAATCACCTAGAAAAGCTCCAATGAGAAAAAGATAGGGACATTTTAAATGGACAATAGGTTATGTAGAAATGCCAAGTCTGGAAGAACAGAGTGGTGGGAACAGAGAAATATCACCAAGTAGGAGGTACAGTGGCAGAGTGTGTAAGATTAGGTTCTGGAAATAGAGGACAAGTCATAGAATTTTGAGCTTGAACAGACTTAATATATTTGTCTTGCTGAGAAATTACTTATTTCTAAATTGAATATCATGGCCTAAAAGGTTAAATGACTTGTTCACTACTGAAATCATTAGGAATTGGCAATAGACCTGAAAGGGATTAGAAATATTACTAATATTTTTATTAGTAATCAATTTAGACGAGAGCAAAATTCATTCATTCAACAGATATTTACAAAGTGTTTAATGTGAGCTAGGTGATAGGGGTAATATGATACCTGAAATATAATTCTTCTAAGATTATTGTTGGTTAGTGGGAAGACCCATTGGTAAGTTAGAATGTGATATTTAAGGTGGTAAGTGCTGTGATCAGGCATGGCTTTGAAAGCAGGAGAAATACCTATCTAGTCAGAGTGTGACCCAGGGCCCCTGAAGGCCTTCTGGGCAAACTGACATTTAATTAAAGTTAGTCTGTACTCTATTGGTAAATAGGAGATGACAGGGTTGTTTTAATGGTAGTTTAAAATGGGACTTATCTTGTGCTTCTAATTTTGAATTTGTTTCTATAGCTAGAGGAATTGAGTTCTTTTTAAATTAATATATTATAAATATAGTGTGTTTTACACTAAACAGATATACCAAACTATTCTTTATAATTAGGGTATTTGTTGATTTTCTTATTTTATAGTACTGTTAGCATAAAAGCAAGGACTGATGGAGAATGCTGGTTTTGTATTTTAGAAAGTAGTCAAACATGCTAATATATGTTTATGTTCTAGATTTTAAAAACATCAACTTAAGTTTTTTTAAATGTGAAAGGATCATGGATAATACATTTAATCTGAACGTGTTTGTTTGAACTTGATGGGTGAGATTATTCTGTCTAAAATATAACCACAGTTAATGCCCCTCTATTTCTGTGTGCAAAATATGGAAACCATAAAAATGCTTGAAGTATGGATGAATCATTTGAGAATAGGTTGAGGAAGGTCTTCCTCAATTGAGAGCAGAAATTATAATGAACAGTTTGGCAAATTTGATTATAAAAATGAAAAAAGTTATATGTCAAAAGAATTAATATTTAAAAGCAAATGAGCACCTAGAAAATATGTGTAATATCTAATATATTACTCATTAAAGAATAGCTAAAACATAGTAAAAAGCAAATGGTTTAAAGGAAAAGGATCAAAGATTGTGAACAACAGCTTAAAAAAGGAAAAAAGTGAATGGAAAGTGAACTTATCCAAGTGATTAGCCCTAGTGATAATTAAAATAACATGAAATTAAATAAGGTGCACTTTTTATCCACCATAGCGGTAACACTCAATGTTGATGAACTTTCTGTTATACTTGTACTCTTAGGCATTACTGGACATAGTTTGGTGGTAGGTATCAAAAGCCTTGAAAATATTTGTATGCTTTCCATTGCTATTTTCAACTTTTATATTAATATCCTAAAAAATAAACCAGAAACCAAAGCAAAGATAAGATTATATTCTTTACTGAATTATCATGGTAGTAAATGTATTAAACATTGGTTTGTCAGCCAAATACACTGGCATAGTCAAAAGGAGGAACAGGTATGCAGCCATTCAAAAATCATTTTTTGAATAGTATTTATCTTTTTAAAAAAATATTTATTTTTTAGTTATAGGTGGACACATATCTTTATTTTATTTTTATGTGGTGCTAGGGATTGAACCTAGTGCCTCATGTGTGCTAGGTGAGCACTCAACCTCTGAGCCACATTCCCAGCCTCTCATCTTTGTTTTTTAATCTCATTGTTTATTTAGAAACATGATGATGTTGCTGATGTATCAATTAGAATTTTTTGAGCACTTACTGTATTCTGTATTTAGTGTTATATTTCATGCTGCTAGAGTGGCTTTTTGTGAAAGTAGAGCCTAAGCTAAACAAAAGGTTGCGAAGTTGTACTCCTGGCAGTAGGATATGATGGTAGGGTTTTAAAAGTAAAACATTAGTTTTGAAAAATAGATATATTGTTCCTTAGGGAATGTTCTTTCTAGCGGTACTGAATCTGTATAGCTCTTCCTAGCATGCAGTTTACAACTGTAGATACTCCCCAAGCACAGCAGATGTGAGAGTAACTGTAATTGGAAATTTCTAATGATCTAATTTCTGCCTAATATCTGGTACAAACTTGGGAAAGGAGGAGGAAAGAGAAGGAGAAATGGGATAAATTTTTCACAAGAGGGTGGTGGGAGCAGGGCAGTTGTAGGGGATAAGTCACAATTAAGTAACTATTAATATAAGGTAGTCTGTGGAAAAGCAGAAGAAGGAAAGAAAAAAATTGAAGTATTGTGGTATCATAGAAAGACATTTGGTCTTTGTTTCTGTAGTGTTCTTGAGGTACAACTTATTAAACCCTTGGAATTTTCTGAATAATAAGGGTGTTTTAGTCAGCTTTTTCCGCTGTGTTCAAAAGACCTGTCAAGAACAATTTAGAGGTCAAAGACTTTATTTGACACTTAAGAATTTTAGAGGTCTCAGTCCGTTAGTGCCACTTCCATGCTCTGGGCCCAAGGTGAGACAGAACATCATGGCTGATGAGTGTAGAGGAGGAAAGCAGCTTAGAACATGGCAACAAGAAGCAAAGAGAACTCACCTGAGACAAAATATAAAAACCAAAGGCATGTCCCCAGTGACCTACTTCTTCTAGCAGCACCCTACCTTGCCTACAGTTACTACCCAATGAATTCATCAATGGATTAGTGCAATGATTATGTTAAAGCTTTCATAACCCAATCATTTTACCTTTAAAATTTTTTTGCATTGTCTCACAAATGAGCTTTTGGGGCACACACATATGTAAACCGTAACAAAGGGTCATTTCATTCTGAGACAACTCTTGGTGGGCTCTTAAAAAGCTTATGGATTAGGGTTGATAGTCAGAAGATTCATCACAGATTAGAACTTGGAACTTTAAGCACTATTCCATAGCCACTAGGGAGGGGAAAGGAGATGGAGATTGAGTTAATTCCCAGACTTTGAGGATTTAAGCAAACAGGCCTATACAATGAAACCTTCATAAAACTGAGGAATTGGAGAGTTTGACCTTAGGCAAAGTATATCCACCTACTGGGAAATGGTGCCCCTCAAGGCTTCAGGGACAAAGGCACTTGCATGGACCCTCTATATCTATCCCTGTATATCTATTCATTTGGTTGTTCATTTGCACCCTTTAATAAATCAATAATAGAAAGTAAAGTGCTTTTAGAGCTTTGAGACCCCTTGTAGGAAATTATTGAACCTGAAATGGGTGGGGATGTTGTGGGGAGTTCCCTTATACTTTGTAACCAAGATAGACAAAAGTGAGGGTAACCTTGAGACCTGGTGTTTGTGATGGGCATTTGAAGTAGGGGATCTGTGTTGTATGAAAAGACCCTTAAATCTGAGAGTATGAACCTTAAACTTTGGGTTATTGGTGTCAGAGTTGAATTGAATTTTGGGATGCCCATTTGGCGTCAGAACAAATTCATGTCAGAAGGAAAAACATGTCTCATTTGATATTAGAAATGTGGTGTGAGTTAGAACAGCTGAAGTATGTATAATCAGAAGCAAGAAATCTGAAGGTGGGAGATAAGGATGTAATAGTTTGATGAGAAATGAGGTTAGTAGTAGATAAGGAAGTTAAGACAATAGAATAAAAAGTAGTGAGAGAAAATGCTTTAGGATCTTAAGCTACAAATGTTGAGCCTTTGGCAAGAAATTCTTTTTATGGTAGTTCTTGTGTATTTCCAACTGATAGGGATATTAATCATTAAAATATGTCTAGAGCAGGAAAAAAGAGACTTGACTAGATCAGGTAACCTTTCTACTGGTTAGATAGTATATACATTGGGAAGGTCACTTTAATTATTGAAAATGTGATGATTAAGTAATTTCCCATGTGACTTTGGGGTCAACAAAAAATTCTTGTTTGAGGTCCACTTGGGTAGAAGATGGCTAAAGAGCTAATACAGTTTGCTGATGTGGTATGCTGGGTAAATGTTGGCAATGAAGACTGTGAATGTGTAGCGCAAAGCGAAAACTGTGAAGCAAACTGGGCAAGAACAGTTTCTGAGCCTTTAATGCCAACCAAGAAGAATTAGCCTTTAGATTGCAGATCTGTCAAGGACAAGGAGGCACTGTCATCCTTAAGAATAGAGGGCAGGAATCCCATTTGGAGAGCAAAGGCAAATGAGTGAGGTGTGGTTGAATTGTTGTGTATTAAAGGATCATGTCAAGGCTTTCTTGAACTCATAATCTCATGATCTTATTGTCTATTTGTCATTTTTTTCTGGTAAAGCTGAAGCTTTTCACTTTAAAGAGCTTGAAGTTTTGCATATTCGTTCTTGTATAAAATGTTCACAAAGCAATATTTAAGGCATTTATAAAACAACCTGAGTGTAGAATCCTTCTAGATTTGAATTATTATTTCCTTAATTGCTCACAGGCTAGTGATACACCTGATTTGGTCACATTTTTAATGATTTTTTCAAAGCATTGGAGTTATTTTTCTTGGATGAAATAATCTTTCTCTTTTTGCACTCATATTTCATCAGTTTCTAGATCATTTACTTAATGCAATTACAGTAATAAGAACAACTAGTAACAGGTGTGGCCACAAAACAGCAACTCTTGGTGAGTGGTAGCTCAAGTGCTAAAGGAGAAGAACATATGTATAGTAGACACTGGCCTGGATAGGGTTCTCCACAAAGGCGCCAGTCTCTGTGTTTCATGTGTTGGAGTTGGGGATGTTTTCAAAATGGGCATCTTCTGATATTGACAAGAAATCTGCTGATATTGCTTAGAAACTCTCCAGTTTTTCTATCCCTATGCTCTTAGAGGCTCTTTAGTTCTTTGACAATCTTTCATATATGTATTGGATATAAGCTATGTTATTATTAAAGATAAAAATAATGGTATATATTATTAATTAGAATGGACATTACAGAAGATAAAAACTTCTGAATAAAATAGTAAGGATTCTCAAATTTACAAGGGAAGAGTTTTTTATATTGATAGAATATATTTTGGTAGTAAAGTAAGGAGTGATATTGATTATTGAGATTTCTTTCTTTTAAACTTATCCTATAATTAGGATTTTACTTTTCATAGTTTTCTATTATGTTTGTGTGCATTTTTTTGAGCTTTCTTTGTTTGAAAATGTGATGCAAACAATACACACATAGAAATTGAATTTAGCTCTACTGCAGTCCCATAATCTCCTCTTGTTTTGTTCTGTTGCTAAGGCAGAAATTCCCATTTACTTGATTATTATCTATTGCCATGGAAATCGTTTTGTTATATTTCAATTTCACTACAGAAACAAGCAGCAGGAGCTAATGGACCATAAGAGGGAAATTTGTTGTTTAAACAATGATTATCTTTTATATTTGGCTAACATGAAAAGGGGAAAGTATAATTCCTCTGTCCTACAGCATGAGAAGGTAAATGGATGAAAGTTAGAGATAGAGTGTACCTGAAAAAAAATTTCTATCTGCCTTGTGAGTCAGAAATAAAATTACTGACTCACAAGGTAAAATTATAAGATGTGCCCATATCAAGTGATGTTTTATCAAATCAGAAAGGAAGACTTTGTGTCAGGTTGGGCCACAAGATGTATGTTGGAGTTGGAGTTTGGTCTATTAGATGTATGTTAGGGATCACCCTGGGGAGACGAAGGGAAAAGATATGGGAATTGGGCCAAGGAAGTAACCAAACTACAATGGAGACCTGGAAAAAAACCTGCCAATTTGGCAGAGTGGGGTCCTGGGGAAAGTATGACCTTCATAGTTGTTTCATATCACCCTGCTTTGTCATAGGATGCCCAAGGCAGGGCATTTATGGGGGATATGTTGAAGTCTCTTGGCCTAGAGGCCATGCATATGGACAGTGAGTGAGCCAGTTCTTCCGGAGAGTGAACTGGATGTGCATCTCTTTTGTCTGCATGGGTCTTTTTATTTTATGACAATCAATATTTTCTTCAGTTTTATCTTTATAATAGTTATATAATTCCTGAATATACATCATCCCAATCAACCAAGTGGTTTTGTTTTTGTTTTTTTCCTTTTTCTTTTTGCGTCACTAGGGATTAAACACAGGACTTCACACAAGCTAGGCAAGTGCTCTACCCCTGAGCTGTATCTCCAGCCTCCAGCCAAGTGTTTTGTAAGAATCAACAGATGTTAAAATTTCTTTTGACTTTCTTATTTTATTTGAGTCCTTTTAGAATTATATAGGCTGCATTTTTGCCTCTAGCCACAGTGTGTTTTTTGTTTTTTTCAAATTCATAGTAGATTGTAGACCTTCATAGGAAGTTGAGGTTTTTCTTAACAGTATATGAGCATTGAATGCCAAATTTTTTTCTTTGTTAAACTTTTTTTACAGTGATTTTAGACTTCTAGAAACATTATAGAAATTGGCCAAAAAACTCAAATGTGTTTTTCATCAGATTACTATTATTAACATCTTATTACAGTGGTGGTCTTATTATATTCTCTTTTTTCCCCTTTCACTCCTTTCTCTCTCTCCTTACCTTCACACATTTTTTTTGCGGGGGGGGTGGACCAGGGATTGAACTCAGGGGCACTCAACCACTGAGCTACATCCCCAGACCTGTTTTGTATTTTATTTAGAGGTAGGATCTCACTGAGTTGCATAGTGCCTTGCTTTTTGCTGAGGCTGGTTTTGAATTCACGGTGCTCCTGCCTCAACCTCCCCAGCCGCTGGGATCACAGGCGTGCACCACCGTGCCTGGCACTTTCACACATTTTTATTTTGAATAATTTTTTTGGCTTGAGGGTGAGTTGCAGACATGAGGCCCCACTAGTTCTTCAGTACTTCACTTCCTATTTTCTCAAAATAAGGACATTCTTATAATCAATTCAATATAAATAGAAAATGGGAAATTAATATTGATACATTATTTCTATCTATTGCACAGATCCAATTCATAATTCACCTATTTTCCCATTGATGTTCTTAATAGGTACAGAATCCAGAGCTTATGTTTAGTTGTCTTGGCTCCTTGGTCTCTTCACTCTGGAACTGTTCCTGCATCTATCCTTATATGTCCCTTTATGACCTTTGTGTTTGTGAAGAGAATAGCTACATTATATTTCTCTTGTAGGGTTTTTCTGATGGTTCCTCATAAATAGGTTGAGATTACCAAAGAAGTGATGCTGTTTGTTCTCAGTTCATCAGGCTAAAAGATGATCTAGGTATATCTTAAATTTTTCTTGCCCCGGTCCTGGAGCTATCATGGATTTCTGATTCATTTTAATGGAAAATGACAATTAAAAACCAAGATCTGGGTCCTAAGCTTAATGATAATGGGTGTCTTACTTCTAGAGTTTTTAAGTGGACAATCCTAGGAAGTATAGGTTTGCATGTACATACCTATACAAACAATATATGTTCATTTATCTATCAAAACAGCATACTACAGGACATAGCCACTCAATGTTTATAGCAGCACAATTCACAATAGCTAAACTGTAGAACCAACCTAGATTCCCTTCAATAGATGAAAGGATAAAAAAAGTGGCATATGTACACAGCTATAAAAGATACTAAAATCATTTCATTAGCAGGTAAGTGGATGGAGTTAGAGAAGATAATGCTAAGTGAAGTTAGCCAATCCAAAAAAAAAAAAAAAAACAAAACCAAAACAACAACCAACCAACCAACCAAACAAACAAACAAACAAAAAAACCCAAATGCCAAATGTTTTCTCTAATATAAGGAGGCTAATTCGTATGGTAGGGAGAAGGGAGGAATAGTCAAACTCTATAGAAGGGAGGGGGCATGGGGTTAGAAATGATGGTGGAATGTGATGGATATTATTATTCAAAGTACATGTATGAAGACATGAATTGGTATGAATATACTTTGTATACAACCAGAGATATGAAAAATTGTTCTCTATATGTATAATAAGAATTGTAATGAATTTCATTGTCACATATAAATACAAAAATAATTAAAAATGTCATTCTAAAGTGAAAATAAAAAATTTAAAAAAAATCTTAGTAAAAGAAAAAAAAATGTTCCCAGTGGTATTTCAAATTCTGGTCACAAACAACAGAGTTTCTTCTTTCTCCCCACCTTTATACTTGTAGTTTACTCCAGCATTGAAAAACCTGGCTCCCATTATTTTTAATATACTTACTAGTTTGGTTAGTTCTTTTGTATGTAAACCAATTTGACCCCTATATGCGTTACCTCCTTAACCTTGCCCAGTGACGTCAACCATAGGGCTGAACATTAGTTTCTTACCTTGCTGGCCATGCCAGCTACTTCCTTAGCCCCAGTCATGGGCAAGGGGCCCAGATACTTTGTTTCCTAGCCCTATTATTATTTTCTTTTGTATATAAAGTGGTACATGGAATATAAAGTGATTAGACTGAGCAGGTAGTATTTGGTATAAAGTGATTAGACTGAGCAGATAGTATTTGGTATAAAGTGATTAGACTGAGCAGGTAGTATTTGGTATGGGATATGTCATAAAAGAAATTTTCAAATTAAATATGAATTCTTTAGTATTTCAGTTTTTAAAGATTATTATTCCAGATGTGAATGACAGGTTTTTAGTGTTTAACTTAAGATTCTTTCATGGATGATAATAATAGCACTAGGATAAATGCTAGCCATTTCTGATATTAAAGATAGCTTCTGGATAAGAATTCATCTACATTGTTAAGGCATATTTTTCTTTGGTTTCTTTTTGGATTTAATTCTTGGCAGCTTGATAAGCAAGAGCTATTAGTATAAAACAATTTTTTATTGAGGCTTGTTTATTGGTTTGCAATAATGAGAACAGTTATTGAGTCTGGTGATTTTGTGCTTTTATTTTCAAGTAACAAAGTGTTCTTATTTTGTGATGATACCATAGAAAGCTAGTTTAAAAGCTAGTTTTAAAGGATCTGTAGCTTTGAGAGGTTATAATTTAGAATGGAGGCATGGTGGTCAGAGGAAATGAGCCAAAGTTAAAAGCCTTTTCTGTACCATTGCATCTGTAACCACCCTCAAAGTACTCTGCACTTTATGTCACAAGAAAGCCTCAAATCCTGTGGGTAAATGTTATCTGCAGGAACCTCATCATTTCTGAAAACAGTTCTTTTATTCTTAGAGTGTTTGAACAAGAAATACAAATAATAGTATTTTCTTTTCTTTTTATAGGACAACATATAGATATAGGGATTCTTCTGCTAGTTTTGAATAAGTGCCATTTGATACAAAAAGCAAAATCAAACTTAAATTCAATGGATGATAGGACAGAAACTTATTGTGTTATGTTGGTTAAATCTCTTTTGTGAAACAGGGTTATCAATTTTTCATTTATGTGGGGCTGCTTTATGCCTTATTTTATTTTGCAGAGTAAATTATAATTATACTTAACAAGCTAAATATTTATGGCACAGATATTTTTGCAAATAGATTTAAAGATAGAGCTTGGTTATGTACAAACTGGAGGGAAAACAGGAGTACATTGGATTTGGATAGAACAGTGAGTGACTCACTCACTGATAAACAGTGAGTGACTGAAGTGAAGGCTCATGGCTCTTTTTTTTGTTTAAAGTTTTACATTTTCTCATAATTATGTTGAGTTTTTCCTTTGTCTAATGTAATTTAGTTATTCTTATACCCTGCCTCTTTCTTTTATGAACACATTTACTCACAAAATAAACATACATATACACATGAATTTAAATAGTTGACATACTTAAAAATATTCCCAGCTGAGGATTGTATAGAACCTATGTATGTGCTCTGTGTGTGTGTGTGTTCACATAAACATAGCATTTTCAAATAGCAAATTATATACAATCAAAGTATTTGTAGGTGTTCCTTTTGTGCTTGTTAAGTGAATGAATGAACATATGAGTCTAAAAGCAGAAATGGTATTAAGGACTGGAGTTAACTAGATATAGGGATGGATTATTCATACAATGGTAATTTATTCAGAAAAATGTATTTGTTGTCTAGTTGGTTATTTAAATTATTTATTAATCATACAGAGCAATTTGTAGGTCGTATCTGCTTTCTTACCCCACTTTTTTGAACCAAATCTTACTCCCAGTTGGTAGAAGTTAAGTTGATAATTAACTGAGATACACAGATAATTCACTGGAAAAGATAAATCATGCCTTAGAAGAAGATGGTGATCTGTTAGTGGGACTAGAGATTTATGTTTTCCTCCTATTAATAACTCTTTTTACTTCAGCTCATTTTCCATTTTGTGATAGCCAAGAAACTCTGTAGAATCAAAGTACTTTTTTTTTTTTATGATAGAAACCATAATGAACCACCCAGGACATCTGCCTTTAAAAACAACAATACAAAGATAAACTTTCTACAGTTATAACTTTAACATTTTATTATTTGTGGTGGTATTGCTATTGCTGTCTGTGAAAATTGCCACTTGTCATCTTTTTGGACTATTCAAATGTGTGGTTGGGGACTCACTTTGGCCTGGAATAGTGGTCTGGATTCTGTTCAGGATTTTCAAACAACTTTCCTGATGTTCTGGAATGTCAGTGAATGAATATTTTATTGCCAGATTGAATAGACCATTGGAAATCTAAGATTTGGTACTCTCCTCTTCTTTTAGATCTTTGTCTAAATATCATCTTGTCAATGAAGCCTTCTTTGGTCATTTTATTCATTTACCCCTCACTCTGCTTTATTTTCTTCATAGCACTACTTGACATAATTTTATTTATTGTATTTGTTACCTGTCTTACCCAAAGAAAAAGGTCCAGTAGGGCAGGACTGCTGCAGTCCCAGTGCATTGCACATAACAGGCAATTATTCAATATTTGTTGATAAATGAGGTCTTAGAAAACTCACTTAATTTTTATGACTTTATGTCCTCAAGTGTAAAATGGTACTATTTGAAATACTTTTTATACTATAATGTACATTATAAAATGCTCTGCCTTTCTTAATGGAGTTGAAATTCTGTATTCATTAAGTACAATTTGTGTAATTTTGGTAAAATTAATCAAATCTTTGGAACTGTGGAATCATATTTGCAGTTATTATTAACCATATATTCTCAATTATTATTGTATATAATCCAAATAATATTTTAATTCGAGGTTAGACTTTTTTCCTTTTTGGTACTGGGGAATGAACCCAGGGGCACTTAACCACTGAGCTACATCCCAGCTCTCTTTATATATATATATATATATATATATATATATATATATATATATATATATATATATATATATATTTTAGTGATCAGGGTCTTGCTGAATTGCATAGGGCCTCACTAAGTTGCTGAGACTGACTTTGAACTTGCAATCCTACTGTTTCAACTTCCCGAGCTGCTGGGATTACAGGTATGTGCCACTGGGCCCAGTTCAGAGATTAGACTTTTTATGTGCACCTGTATTAATTGTTGCTTATTCTATCCCTTCTATCCCTGGAGAAATTGATGTGCTTTCTCTTGTTCAGAGTTGCCTCTCCATATGGTTCAGGGTCTCCTCTCCCAATTCCGCAGACCCATGCTCCATTATTTATTTCTTCTATTTTTAATTTGTTCTAGATAGTTATACATGACAGTAGAATTCATTTTGACACATTGTACATAAATGGAGCACAACTTCTCATTCCTCTGGCTGCCCATGATACTGAGTCCATTATTTATTTCATTTCTTGCTGTTTTAACCAGTTCCTCTGCACTATCTTTCTGAGCTTTTGAACATGCCCACCTCTCTCATATCAAAAACAAAAATGAAAACACTGCAAACTCTTTCTTGATTTTGGGCTCACTACTTTATTGTTTTTTTTTTTAATCCATAAATAAGCTTTAGAATCTCTTGTCTATGGTTGACCTATTTCCTTGCCTCCCCTTTGCATTTTGCAGTCTTGCTCCTTCTTACCCCTGGGATCCCTTTCATGAAGGTCTTCAATGATCTCTCATTTGCTAAATATATTATTTTTGCTTTTAATATTTTTGTATGCTTTTCAATGCTTCTCTGAAATTACTTTTCTTCTGTGCTTGATCCTTTCAAATGGTATTTCCTTAAAATATTCTTTTCTTTTGACCAATAAAATACAAATTAATAGAGTAGTGAAAGAAAATCTAGTAGAGTAGAGGAAGGAGAATGGGACAGGCGAGAGAGGACGGGAGCGGGAAAAGGAAGGGAAAGGGGGGATCATGATCCAAAGTAGATTTTTATGAATGTATGAGTTTGTGGGGATGAACCCAATTACTAAGTACCCAAAGCTCTCATAATAAGAAGATTTTTTTGGGGGGGTGCTGGGGATCGAACCCAGGGCCTTATGCATGCAAGTCAAGTACTCTACCAACTGAGCTTTATCCCCAGCCCCAAAAGTTCTCATAAAAAAAAAATCTTATCTTTTGGTTTCTGTGACTCTACATTTATGTATTTTGCTCATTTATAACTGGCTGCTCCTTGTTAGTGGACTTATTATTTCTTTTTGCCTTTACTGTCCTTAAATGTTCTTCCTTTGTATAGCAGGCCCTTATCTACACCCTCTGCCTGAGCAATCACAGCCAAATCCTTCATTAAGGACTGCTGCCAATTCAACACTGATAACTCCAAATTCTCTAGCTTTTGCTCAGATCTTTCTCTTGCATTTTAGATCCTGGCATCTAATTGCTGGTAATTCCATTTAAGTAAACTAGAGGCATTTCATACATGATACATTGATGATAACAAAAATATTCCTCCTTCCTCTATTTGCTGCTTCAACAGATGATAATAGTCTCCTCTCAGTTTCCCAAACCAAGTAGCTGATAATAATTTTTAGACCTTCATTAAGCTCACTGTAGTATGACCAGCACGGTATCCACCATATAACAGGCATGCAATAATGATTTTAATGAATGAGTGAATGAATATATGACCTGCTTTCTCATATCTTATATCCAGACAGTTCCCAAGTCTTGTCTCTTACTTTCTGCTCTTGAATTTTTTCCCTTATTATTCTTCACTCTACCTGTTCTGGATTAGGATTTATCTTCTCTAACTTTGGTGATTGCAGTAGCATAATGGTCTTCATTTCCTCCTACAGTTCCCTATTCTACATTGTGCTGCCCAATTCAAATTTATTATGGAAGCTTATAGATATAGTTTTATATATTTTAGTAGTCACAATGAAGAAGGTCATATTGATTTAACTTATTTTATTTGATCCAGTCTATCCAAAATACTATTCCAATATGTGGCCCTAGCCAGCTAAATGTTTAATAGGCACAGGTTGCTCAGGGCTAGCATACCGATGAAAACAATTCTACCTACCCTGCTGTCAAGATAAAAAATATCGTTTCTCTCCTCTACTTCAACTTTTTAAATAAGTCCCCATGTCTTATAGGACAAATATCTCAACTTGGTATTATCTCTTTAAAGGTTTGACATGACCTGGTCCTTATCTACCTCACTTCATGGTATTTGTACTTTGAACCCCACTCATTAAACTCCACCAGCTAACACCAACCTAATCTAGTTCTTAGAAATATGATGGGTGCTCAATTTTCTTAATTGCTTTCCTATCTTTATCCAAAAGCTACCTACCCTTTTATGGAATCAATCTCTCCATACTTTATCCTGAATGCTGTTTCCTTCATGAAGAATGCTTTCACATGTTCAGGTAAATTTTCTCAGCCTATGGCTTTCACAGTGGTTTGAGAACATCTGGTTAGAAATATATTTTTTAATGTGACGCAGCACATATATGCACACATACATTCTCATATTACTGTCTTTAGTTATAGTAAAATATATGTCTGTTAATATCTAAATCTTTGCCTATGTAAAACTGAAACAAAGTTTGCAAAGCATTGTTGTGTTTCATGAAGTATACTTTAGTGTTTTATATTCTATTTAAAATTTACACTAAAAATTCTGGGTTTGACTATACTAAATCCATGACTCACAAAATTAATCAGCATCTGCAGTTAGAATAACACAAATTTTAAAAAAGAATAAAAACACAAATTTATACTAGCAGCAATCTTATACATATAAAGTCTATTATTGACATTTAGCAGGTTGCACTAACATTTGTGTTTCGTATGTGTCTCCCTGCTAGATTCTAAACTTTCTTTCTCTTTTCCTAATCTGTATGGTTCTATTGCCAAGTCCAATGCCTATTGTAATATAGATGCTCAATATATGTATCTGTTGAAAGACTCAAGCCCAGAAGAACTATTCACAGGGGTTCAAGGGCATATTTTAACCATCCAAGTTAATCAGCTGCAGCAGTTTGTACTGTGTTGTCTTGGCCCTTGTTGACTGAAATGCAAGCCCCTGGGTGATAACATGGTTTTCTTTATTTTCAAATCTACTTATACCTGAATAAGCAGCTCAGATTTGTTCTTTCATTCTGGCAACGTGGAAAATGGATAGCAGTGAGAACAACTTGATATTTTTTTATTATAATTAACTCAAGTACTGTAGAGAAACAGGTTCTGTTACTTTTTTGTGAAGGAAGCTGAAATTATGTTTATATTTAGAGATTAGCAATTTATATCTGATATTTTTGTTATTCCTGATAACACAAAACTAACTCAGAGATAAGCCAGTTGGCTAATTTCTAGGTTAGTTTTACTGCTAATTAAAAGGCTGATTTTTCTCTCTCAAACTCAAGAGTGTGAATGTATTTATTGTCAAAATATTCAATAGCTGGACAAGTTAAATTGGTCCAGGAAGACCTAATTGGGTATTTTCCATCTTGCATAACTCTGGTGCTTATATTTATGAGAGCCTGGGGAATAGCTGTTAGTAAAGGTATTGATTACAAGTCTGCTGCTTTTTAATAGCTGTGCATTAAGTCAAGAAGTTAAATTTCAAGGGACTAAAATTTTAAAAGAAAAATAAAAATCTGTAGAACTAGTTCTTTCACTTCTCCTTAAGTGAGTAGCTTGCATTTATTACATCTGGAGTGTTGCTGTCAGTCTATATGAAGAGGAACTCATGATCAAATTGCTCAGATTTTGACAAGAGATCATTTTCTGGCTGGAGCATGTTGTAAGAATCAATAAATATATAATTTGCCATTGCAGATTCTTTAAAGATACCAAATATAATATTATTTTGAATATAGAATGTGTTTCTTTGGTAAATGTTTAAAACTCTTATAGCAGGGTCTTAATATGACAAGTAATAAATATACCATTGGAAAAGTGTTAACCAAAAGACAATATTTGAAATACCTTCAAATTATTTAGATGCTCTAATAAAGTATTGTTTTTATCCTAATAAGAAAATTAGTGATTTAATTATTTCATTTATAATGTTGAGGGATACACACAGAAGAGTTTTTGGTGGAGCTATTTTTACTGTCTCTGGCAGTTCACTTTTGATTTTTGTTTAGATAATTCATTATACTAAATTGACTATAGACATGAGTTAGAATATCCACATTTGTCTTATCTGTACATTTCTGTTAATTTTTATCTAACCTTATTCATATGTATGAATTTTGTTATTAGTGTTAGGAAACATTTAACCAAGATTGTAATTTAGAAAGCCCCTCATGAATCTGTTCCACACTTGAACTCACTTGCTAGTTTTCTTACTCTTAAAATGAGTTCCTTTATATTTGCTGAGCAAATAATTGGTAATTATATGTTGAACAATTTTTTTATCTAGAGTTTGATATTATCTATAATTTTGATATCTGAAATTTTCTGATTTTGAAGTTGAAGGCTTCAGGTATATATTGTTATTATCATTATGAATTGAGAAAATAACTTGCATTTCAGCATGTTTTTTTTTACCTTATTAATATGATAAGGGAATTGATTTTCAGCTCACTGAAATATCAAGAATGTTTTTCTGAGTTGTAACAATCTAATTGTTTTAAAGTAAAATAGTGTGAAAGATCATTTTATCATATAAATATTTTGACCTATTTTGCATTTTGGAAAATGGCTTATGTTTAAATACCTATAATGATTATAATCATGTATAATGGATATATAATTTATGGCTCTCATTGGTAATTTCTTTGACTAGAATATAAATTTTACTATTAGTCTGAGTTTGAAGTTTGCCATAGAAGTGAGGAATTGATATTATACATGGTCTTTCTTATCTCTAATGGGAATTTTTACTGTAAAGTTTATGCTAAGCTTTCAATGATATTTTATTGGTAATTCTGGTCTTCTCTTACTGTGTACAGATGTCAAATATCTTGCTCTTCAGCTAATAAACAGATTGTATTCTACTGTCTCATTAGCTTTTTAGTTAATTGTGTTTCAAAATGATCTCATTAGCCTTTTGATAAATATCATTTTAATTAAATATGCATAAGTATGGAAGGATATACAGTATAACAATGCAGTAATTAGGATATATTTTATATTGTATTATGGATTTATGATTGTATTTCTCATGCAAAATAACTATATAGTTAGGAGCATAAACTAACCTGTTTTCATGTTGTAAAAATCACAAGTCTGTTAAGCATGTGGATTGGATTAATTGAGTTAACCTTTATCACAATGCAGAGAAATTGATATTGTAAGTTGTCAAGTTCCAAGAAGTAAAGAACTCATGTTTAGTAGCTCGTTGTGCTGATTTAGAGAGTTGACTTTTTGCCTACAGGATTTTAAAAAATATTGATCTGAGAATGCAATTGCATATTATAAAAACCCCTGAGTTAAGTTCTCCAGCAAGATATTAAAATAATTCTTATGGTATTACAGAAGCATTTGTAAGAAAAAACACACTTTAGAGATGAAAAGAAATGGCTTCAGATCTCTTTTCCAGTTATAACTACCACAATGCCTTTGACTGATTATAATAATACCTGCCTCATAGGATTGGTTTGAAAAAAAGTGAAATAATTAGAGTTAGTGAGTACTAAAAATATTAAGTATCATCATCATCATCATTGTAAAAGTCATTTTGTATTCTAAGTGTGTTAATTTTTCTGGAAATTTTGTTTATCAATTTTTATATTTGTGACAATTGTAAAATGTTGACTAAGTGAATTAAAAGTATATTAAGCTTTAAACGTTTTGTGTGTCTTGAATGCCAGTATAATTAGCACACTGAAAAAGATACAATGGATATTGAATAAATTTGCTGAATCCCTAGCAACCACTAATTTGCTTTCTGTAGATTTCACTATTCTGAACATTTCATTTAAATGTAGTTATATAATATGTGCTCCATTGTTACTAGAGTCTTTCACTTAGCATAATATTTTCAAGGTTTGTCATGTTGTACTATGTATCAGTACTATATTCATTGTTATGACTTAACAATATTCCATTGCATAGATGTACTGTATTTTTTTTTACCCATTCACCCGTTGATGGACATTTGAATTGTTTCTATTTTTTGACTACTTTGAATACTGCTTCTATGAAGCTTCACATATACTTTTTTGTTTGAATCCTTCTTTTCAGTTCTCTTTGGTAGAGAGCTAGAAGTAGAATTGCTGGCTTATATGGTATCTATATTTAAGCACTTAAGAAATTGCTAAACTGTTTTCCAAAGCATCTGCATCATTTCCCAATTTCACATTCTCACCAGCTGTGCATGGAGTTTCAATTTCTCCACCTTCTCATCAACAAAAATTATCTTTCTCTTTGATAATAACCAACCTAGTAGATGTGAAGTGGTATCTCATTGTTGTTTTGATTTGTTTTTTCCTGATTGCTACTGATGTTTAACATTGTTTTATGTGTTTATTAGTCACACACCATATTCATATATACTACATATGTATATATACACACATATATAATGAGATTATAAAGCTGTTTTACTTTCATAATTTGTTTTTAACTGAAGTAATATTATATTTGTTCATACATTTATACCATTACTTTTTATTCTTTATGGTTTTAAGCATGTGTTAACACAAAGTCAGTTGTTCATCATAATTTCTAGTGAGCTAAGTATTATAACCATTAAAAATTGAGACTTACATAAGATAAATAATTTTCTCAAGGTTACAGAGCTTGTTAATGGTATAGGGTTTAGCTTGTTAATGGTATAGGATTTAAACTTTTTAAATCCAGAACTTGATGAGTTCTTAAAGGTGATACTCTATTACATCTCAATCATGTATTTTAAGCTTTCTATATTATTATTTTTGTTGTTGTTGTGGTTATTTCTTTATACCTGATTGTATAATTCCACAGAAACAAAGACTCACATTTAAAAGGACTTTATAATTCATAAACAGTCACTTTTACCAAATGTAGGAAATCTTTTCATATGTTTGCTAAGACATTGTTATTTAGCCAGGATTGTACCTTGTTTTCTATCTAAATGAGAATTAACTGGATTGTTTGTTAAATGCATATTTTTAGGTATTACCCAATATTTTATGAATGATTCAGGCCTAGAAAGTAAAATATAAGCGAGTGGGTGAGAATCACTTCTTTGGTGATTCTATCTCATAAGACAATTATTATTATTTTTGATAGTTTTTCATCTCTTTTCTAGTACCTTTTGTTAGTTTATCAGTTTCTTGTATTATTTTATCTGTAGCAATATTTAAATATTTTAAAACTGGCAAATATGGCACCAATGTGAAGGGAGACTACTCTAGTCTCAGTTTCCATCCTGGGAGTTCTGCTGAGTTAATCCTTCAGTTAGAACTCCATTTCTGAGAACCACCTAAATTGACCAGAGATAGCACACTTGAAGCACAAGATCTCTGCCATGAAGGAGCCAGAACTCTTTTAGTAATTATAAGCATTTATTTATTTATTTTAATATATATGTGCGTATATATATATATATATATATATATTCATATGTGTGTGTATGTATGTATGTATATATATATATATTTAATTGTAGATGGACACAATACCTTTTTATTTTGTGTATTTCTTTTTTTGTGGTGATAAGGATTGAACCCAGTGCCTCATATGTGCTAGGCATGTGCTCTACTACTGAGCCACAACCCCAGCCCAAATAAGCATCTATAAAAATAGTGAAGTCTTTTAATTAGATTATGATATCATATTAGAATATATTAAATTTTGTATATTCCTTTGGGAAAACAAAAGTCTAGTCTGATTTCTTTAATGAACTGTGTGATACCTATAGCTAATATCAGATGAAGCATTCAGTGTCTTTGCACAGGAAATAACCCCAACTCTTTGTTTTCTCATTTACGCTGCCAAGCTAGTGGGACTATTAAATGGTCAAACTTATATACTCAGATCCTACTAGCTTTTACATTTTAAGAAAAGCTATTTTACAAAGAGTCTATTTATTTGACTCACAGGAGCTGACTGTCCTTTTGTTCTAACTTGGTAAGAACTGTATGAGTTCCTTTTTTGACTTAACATTTGTGAAATATGCAAGGAACTTCATCACAGAAATAAGGATAATGGAATAGACCGGACCTGGAAAAGCTCACTTTGTAGAATTGTTAAGTCCTACATTTCTTCTATTTATTTATTTATTTTTTGCCTAAAAATCAGCTTCTTATCATGAAGCTCTATAGATTTTTCTTAGTTATTTTCTTTAGAAGCCATTTTTCCTTTCTGTTTATCTATTGTCATCAGCTTAGTTCAGGACCTTACCAGCTTTGAAATGATCAATACAAGGAAAAGTAAAAGGGTCAGAGGTGAATTTATTACAGGAGTGTTCACTTGATTGATACAAATGCTTTGTCAACAGGTTACCAATTTGCATTATTCAGTATTGATTTATAGACACTTATGACACTGTCAAACTCTAGTGTGTGAGCATTTTAAAAAGACTGGCTTTGTGCTTGGATAGTTCAAAGTGGCTCCCGTTAAATAATTTGAAATCACTATGATGCAGGTTTGGCTTTTTCATGAACCAAATGGTGTCTTTACTGAAGACTAAAATAGAAAGGGTCAGAGTAAGTCTAGAGCATCAGAGAGGAGTCTGACATTTTCCTACCCATTATTAAAAATCAGGAAAAAAAAACACTTTTAAGCTTTTATTTGATTCAAAACAAAAGCATAAGCCATTCTTGTCATCTGTGAGTTTCCTAATTTAAAAATGCATTCATTTAAATCTTTGATCTGTTTCTACATATTCTCCATTTATGCTTGGTGGGCAGAGTGAGTGGGATTTATGAACTACTGTACTCAGTAGAGGAGAAATTAATTTGGCATGATATATATAGGGTCAAATCTTAGTGCTTTTTGTATGTGTGTAGTATTAGAATTTATTCTACCTTCATCACCCCATCCTTGAAGACATTTTCCTTTAGTTCCTAATCCTCACTACCAACTTGTCTCCTATAGGAACTTATAAGCATCAGTAAAGCTTATAACCAAAGTTTTCAAGAAAAACAGGCAAATTAACATCTCTATCCCAACTAGTTTTACAAGTAGCAGCTCCTGGAGCTTTAAGGCATCAAGAAAGCGGAAGCTTGCTGCCTGCCCTCTTTCACTTCACCTTACTTAGCAGATTTGAAAGGCAGTTTTCTCTCCTTTATTCAGTGTTTTTTCTCCATGTCAGTAGTTTTGCTCCATTCTTGATATTTACTGAGCGTATTTACAAACACTATTTCATTTAGTTTTTAAAACAACTCTGCCCAGTAGGTGATACTCATTCCACTACGCTATGCTGCCTATCCTCCAGTATATCAACTTTTTTGACCATCTCTAATCCTTTTTCTTTTTTAGTGAAAATTTGTTATTTCCTTTCCCTGCCATGTAGTTTCAGATGAAACATATTCTTTTAGCAACTTCTTTGTGAAATGCATGAGCTCTCTCTTTTCTTCTATATTTATTTTTTTCTGTCATATGTGCCACTTTTTTAGTGTTTTTAGGGCAAGTTGTATAATTCTTTGTAATGAGTAAACTGGATAATTTTGTAGGCCTCATCCTCAGTAGCCAAAAACAAAACAAAACAAAAAACCCAAAAAATGAAAAAGTAAATTACATTGGTGCTTTATTTTCACTTTTATCCAGGCTGATTATTGACCTTAAATGTGTAGATTTATGAGTATTTGCTGAAATATGATTCATAATTTATAATATTTGAGACAGGAAAATGAAACTGATAAAGAATTCTGACTTATCATGCTAGGGTTCCTTGTTTAATTTTTATAGTGTTAAAATTGGTGTTTCTAACCATCCTTGTTTATACATGGTGTTCATGACCTCTTTGGTAGACTAGGAGTAAAAGAGAAAGCTTTTATAATTTGAATTTCTTTATTTATCTGCTGCTCTGCCCCCATACTCATCATTTTATTTTCTCCTTTTTGGGGCGTGTACTGGACTTTGAACCCAGGGGCACTTTACCACTTAGCTATATCCCAAACCTATCTACTTTTATTTTATATTTTGAGACAGCTGAAGCTGACTTTGAACTTGCAATCCTTCTGCCTCAGCCCCCTCAAGTAACTGGGATTACAAGCATGCTCCTCTGCCTGTGATTTACCATTTCACTTTCTATGAAGCAGAACTTGCTTATATTAAAGAAAAAAGAAAAGAAAAAGAACTCACATGAGAAATAATCATGTCAGTGATCATCGAGAAACTTATAGGTAATGTTTTTACCTTTACATTTTTATTTTTGATTGATAGACTTCATTTTAAAAGAATATTTTGTTTATGAAAAATTTAAGCAGAAAGTACAGAATTTGCATAAAACTCTCTCTGCCAAGTTTCTTCTTTATTCGTTGTCTTGTACATTCTATGGTTTTGACAAATGCATAATAACATGTACCGACCTTTATGTTATTATACAGAATAGTTTTACTTCCCTAAAAATCTCCTGTTCACCTCTTTCTTTACTTGCCTACCACCACCAATCTTCTGAGTTTTTTATTGTCTACACTTTTGCCTTTTCCAGAATGTCATATAATTGTAGTCCTATAGTATATAGTCTTCTTAGACTGGCTTCTTTCACTTAGCGATGTGTATTTAAGACTCTTCTGTGTCATTTTGTAGTTTGATAGCTCATTTATTTTTATTGCTGAATAATATTCCATTGTACAGATGTACCATAGTTTATTTATTTGCTAATTGAAAATATCTTTGTTGCTTCCAAGTTTTGGCAATTATAAATAAAACTGGTATAAACATTCCAGTGCAGATTTTTGTATCTATATATGCTTTCAATTCATTTGGGTTACTAGAACCTTTTTTGTTTTTTAACACTTCAAGAAGTTAGAATGACAATGAATGAGTGTTTTAAAACAGTTTATATAAAAGAGAAAACATAAGCTTATTTCAGTAAATATATGTGTTTGTGCATTGATAGTGATTGATACCATTTTGTTAATAATTAGTAATTCATTTTTGAAATTTATTATTTACTTGAGAATATATATTTGTATTTTGTATGAAAAGATATTATTGTATATACAGAGAACAAAAATAACTCTTTTCAGAGCAGGATTCCAAAGTTTATAGACATATTTTTTGTTAGTGTTTGTATGTGTTGAATATGTTAACTTCACATGAATCCAATATAGGATTATTACCTCATCCTAAAAGAGTCAAACATGACTAGTCCAGGGAAAAGAAAGAAAGAAACCTCTACTCCTGTCCCCAAATTTTTACAACTCTTTTGGGTATTGTTTCACTGAACAAAAACTTTTTGAATATACTTATTGAATGCTCTTTGTGTACTAGGGAATACCAGTTAAGAAAACAAAAAAATTCTGCCCTCAAGGAGCTTACATTTTAGTGATAGAAACAAATAAGAGCATTTGTGGAGAATTCTAATAGAATTCACAGTGCATAAAATATTTGCAAACAGTGTTGGAAAGAACAAAACTAATACAGAGAGCTGTGGAGTGGCAGGTGTGTCTGGGGAAACCTCACTGCCCAGAGAAACGGTGTGGGAATTAGAGGAAAACCTGAGAGTCCTGGGCTTCTCTGGATGCTGATGAAATGGGGAAATGAAGGGCATAATATTAATTCTGATGGTTCCAGGAAGATAAAATTGTAAGATTATGAGTGTTGTGGTGGCAGAGGAGAGGATGGGCTTTCAGGTTTTACTTTTTTCCATGGCTGTATAAATGCTGGGGAGGTTTGGTCCTCCCAGAGCTCCAAAAGTCTCCCTTGGTTTGGTGTTGATAGAATCTCAGAAGTTAGGGAAGGCAATGTTTTTATCTAAAGATAAAAGGGAAAGGATCTTTTTGGGCAGCTTATGTGAAAAGACCAGAGCTGGGCAGGGTTAAGGTGTGGATTAAACAGTGCCTCAACCATGTCACTAAATCCCCACTTCCATAACTCTTTTCCGCCTCTGTGGTATCTTCCTTCTAAAGCAACCCATTTTGCGGTTACGTGACAACAGCCAGTGGCATCTGTGGAGTGGCAGGTAGAGGACAAATGTATTTTTTTTTCCTGCTTGGCATCAGAAAGAAAGAGAAAAGAGATGAATATCCCTTTCTTTAACATGGTTCCATTCTTTTTATAGAAGCATTCAATATGAAGCAAAATTTATTCCCAAGTTTTCGATCTTTTGTTATGTTTTGTGTCTTATTTGCTAGTCGCTTATAATTTTTATGTGTGAGACTGGGCAGAACCTCAGGCTAATCGTTGTGTAATTTTGATTGCATCTCCCTGGCAAAACTGGAATGGTAAAGCTCTGTGAAATATTTGCCAGAGTGATCATTCTTTCACCCAGAATTGTGACCATTTGTCAATATATTCTGAGTTTCATAGCTTGGAGACTGCCAATTATAACTGATTAGCTTGAAATACTACTGGGCTTGTTTATTCTAAAATGGACACACCTCTTCACACCTTTTAAAATGTTAAATTTCTAATATATGCCATAAATATTTTCAGTTGTTCACTTGACTTCTGTTTCTTTAAAGAAATGGCCTAACTGCTCGTGTGACCTGTGAGTTCAGTCTCTGTACATACAGTCTGTCATTATGTTCTTTCTGGTCCACAGCGGGTGCCTGATAGTTGCAGTGAATCTTTTTTACAAACCTCATGATACATATTATGCCATAGACCTCCTTTAAATGATGCATTCTATACATGTTACTGAGATTTTGGTTTTGTTTTTAACTTTGTGACCCCATTATCCAACTGTCATTGAAAGAAAGTCAATCAAAGGTATACAGTCATTGAGGGGCTGCCATGAAGACTCTGCTCCATAGAAGAAAGCAACACACCCCAGTAATATCTTCCCTCTGAGGAGGGATGCAAGTAATAGAATGAAGCAGATGTATGCACTTATTCTGAGTGGAGGCAGGTTATAGAATTCAGGAAGCTGTTGCAGTAATCGGGAAGAAGACAGTGTCATCAGACAATGGAGAAGGGCTGTGCAGAGAAATTGGTGGATTAGCAAAGGAGAGAAATAGGCCAAGGAGAGTCCAAGTATGGAAGACTCAGACTTGCCTTTTGGCTCCTCAAGTTGCTCTATTCTGGGGACAGGTAGATTCTGTTCTTACTTAGCTAATCATATAGCCTCTCCTTTCAATAACCCCTCCATTCCCTATTATATCACCTGACATATGCTGAGTGTGTTTCTGTTTCAGCGTTGTCTGAAAGAGTTGATGTGTCACAATTGCCTATTAAATAATAAATCATATTTTGAATTATGATAATATGTAACCCTTAAAGACCTTACACAGTGAAATAGTCTAAAACAAGTCTGATAAATGCCACGAATGGAAGTGGAATGTGTGAAAAAAAGAAGTGAGATTATAGGTTTTGTGCTAATATTTTCTTTCTGTGTATAAATTTTATTCATCTTTATACACAGTTTATCTGTTTATGTCACAGTTATTAAGAAACTGTAATAGTTTAAATGAGGAAGAAAAGATGGCTGTCTACTAAATTGGTTTGGAGGGAATCTCTTAATACTGTCTTTTGGTCAAACTGGTAAGGCTCACTGATTCAGTGTGAACTTTGAGTAATGTGTTTTTTTTTTTTTTTAAATTAGAGCTTCATAGTCATAAATAGTTGTGTTTATCTCAACAAACTCATACAAGCATGGAATTCAATTTTAGTTCATTATTGCCCCCTTTACCTTTACCCCTTTTCCCTACCTCTTCTCCTCCATCCTCCTTCCTCTACTAGACTTCCCTTTGCTTGTCTATTTATTTATATTTATTTTTTTTTTGCTTATACATAAAGGTGACATTCTTTGTGGCATATCTATATATACACATAAATGATTTTTTAAAATTTTGGTACCAAGGATTGAAATCAAGTGTGCTTAATCACTATATCACATCCCCAGCTCTTTTTTTTTAAATTTTTGAGACAGGCTCTTGCTAAGTTGCTTAGGGCCTTACTAAGTTGCTGAAGCTGACTTTGAACTTGAGATCCTCCTGCTCAGCCTCTCAAGCTGCTGGGATTGCAGGCACATGCCACAGTGCCTAACCCTAACATGATTGTTTAAGAATTCATTTTGCACTGCCTCCCCTTTCCCATTCCTCCACTCTGCCTCTCGATCTCCTTCTTCTCCATTACTGCTCTTACCTTTATCTTTATGATAGCCTATTCTCCCACCCCTTTCCTTTATTTTACCCTAGCTTCTGCATATGAGAAAAAACAAAAACAAAACATTTGACCTTTGACTTTCATGGCCTGGCTTATTTCACATAGTATGACTTTGTTCCTTTCTATCCATTTGCCTGTAAATGCCATAATTTCATTCTTCTTTATGGCTGAGTAGAACCCCATTGTGTGTGTGTGTGTGTGTGTGTGTGTGTTATAAGAGAAATGAGATCCTGACAGCATCAATTGACAATTATACTTCATCATCTAGAGTTTTCTTTGTTTTTTAATGTTTTTGGTTATTTGAAAAATTCCCATTGTTAATTTTTTTAATACATAGATGAACTTCACAGGGAAACATTAAATGGGGACAATTTTTGTGGCTTTTAGTGCCTAAAGACCATAGATCAATTTGTATTCCTTTTTTGCCATCCCACAATTTAACATAATGACTTTCATGATAGATGGAGGTTTTTGTGAATTAGAATTGCTTTGAAAGGTAGTAACATCCAAGCTTAGGTCTAGAGAAGTAAAACTTTAATAAGGGGAGTGAAATATCAGACTTTCAAATATAGTTAGTATTTGATAAATGTTAATATTAAATAATGATCATTCTTGGAAATGTGATTTAATGACATTGTTCTTCTTGACTTGAAGGGATTTTTGAGACTAGCCCCTTTTTAAAAAAATATATATATTTTTAGTTGTAGATGGACACAATATCGTTATTTTTGTTTTATTGTTATGTGGTGCTGAGGATGAAACCCAGGGCCTCACACGTGTGAGGCAAGCACTCTACCACTGAGCTACATACAACCCCAGGCCAACTAGCCTCTTTTTTTTAATATTATAAAGAATTAATAGTAGTACTTTCCTATTAGATGTCTTGGTTTCAATACTGAACTCCTTCTGACTTTATGCTATGATTTCCTACTGGTTTTCACAACTATTACCAATCTATGGCCAATGCCAGTTTAAACATTTTTCGTGTACTTGACACAAGTAATTGTATGCTTTTTAGGAAAATTAAAAGCACAGTACTATTATGAATATATTTCTTTGAAAGTATACTAATCATTTTATACACATGTAGTAAAATAGGTTTATCAAATCATTTAATTTTTAAAAGGAACTATTCTTTTGAACATACAACTTTTATATAAGGCTGGTATTTATACAGTATTTGAAAACATGAAGAAAAGCACATTTGAGGAAAATGTTGTGGTATTAGAAAATGTAAAATCCTATAGAAGATGCATTGCTTTGCCTGTGGATCTCATAAATGCAGTGGCATTTACTGAATACTGATATTTTCAAAACAATTTATTTCTTATAGCTAAATCTTCTTAGTCATGACATGTTGTTCTTTTAAGGAAAAGAGTTTAAAAGTATTTGATTTCTGTTCTGTTAGAATTTGCTATAACATCTTATCTATATGTAAACCAGTAGTATCAAACAAGAAAGAAAAAGGGAAAATACTATATTTCAACAGTTACACATGTCTAATTTATTGAAAAAGGTCTATATTATTGGCATTTTGTTATTTAAGAATCTTTGGTCTCTTCTATGAAACATAATATTTTATGATTGTTTTCAAACAACATGCAAGCTGGGCACAGTGGCACATGCCTGAAATCGTAGTGACTTGGGAGGCTGAGGCAGGAAATTTGCAAATTTGAGCCCAGTTTGAGCAATTTAGTTAGACTTTGCCTAAAAAAAAAAAAAAAAAAAAAAAATTAGAAAAAGCTGGAGATGTAGCTCAGTAGCAGGGCACTTGCCTAGCATGTGCGAGGGCCCAGACAATAAGCTGGGCGTGGTGGTGCATGCCTGCAATCCCAGCAGCTCGTGAGGAGAACATGACTTCAAAGTCAGCCTCAGCAACTTAGCAAGACCATAAGCAACTTAGCTTCTAAATAAAATATAAAAAAGTTCTGTGTATTTGGCTCAGTGGTTTAGTGCTCCTGGGTTCAATCCCTGGTTCCCAAAGGAAAAAAAAAAAAAAAGAGAGAGACAAAAAACTTGCAATTCATACCATCTTCCTTTGTGAGTTAGGAAAAAAAAAAAAAACTAGAATTAATTAAACCTTCAAATATTGAAGCCAATTGATGGAAAAACCTGGGTTGGATTCTAGATCTTTAAATCTTTTGGCCAGTACTTTTTGTAACATACCAAAGTAGTGGAAAAGCATAAAAGTCACCCAAAGAAATGTTCAATGTATTATATTAATTTTATCATCTTATGTTTTTTCTATACATTTATTATTGCTGTTATCATTTCCAGCAAAGGAAACAGACTGATTTAAAAGCTGAAAAGAAATTCCTTCAAAGTATGTAGAATGAGAAGAGCTCACAGAATTGAAGAGAGACTGCAGAGAACCAGGCAGATCTGGAAGGTGTTGGTAGTAAGAACACTTGGTAGTAAGAAAAGAGAAGAAAGGAAAACCCAGTCTCATGAATCAATTCTAAGCATCTCTTTGATATGTGTGTAGAGTTGACCTAATAATATACTATGTGTCTGATTGACTGAGCTTGGGTTGTATGCTCACTTTTCTATATACCAGTAGAGTGAGCATAGGGTTTTCTTGAAGCAACCTTCAAGGGATGCCTTTGGTTGAGAATAAAAGTTCCCAAATGTGAGTTGGGATGAGGTCCAGAATGGGGCTGTGGAGGCTGGGTTGCCACATATATCTAGTTGCCTGATAATTGATCATATTATATTAGAAAACATATTTTTTCCTGCCTTCAATATTATTAGCCTTTTCTTTAGAGTATACTTAAATTTTTTTTAAATGTATATTATCTAATAAATAGAGAAAATATTTTAAGTTTTTGTACCATTGCTTTGTTTACGCAGTAATACTTCCCTTCCTCCACCCCCATAAATGGCCAGAAGAAGAAAAAAAGAGGGGAATGAATCTAAGATAGTGTTTCTTTCTACATTTTATATACAGTGTCTGCTGCCCACAGCAAATGGAAATAATAGCTGTAATTTGTTGCTTGCCTACAGGTTTAAAGTAGTGGATTTAAAGTAGTATGTGGACATTTTATCTATGTTTTCAATGCAAGAACCATTGAGGTCAGAATGTTGGGTTCAGAGAGGTAATAAAGGTGTAGTGGAACATAGTGTTTACACAAATATGAGTTGTAGAGTGAGATTCCCTGGGTATAAATTCTGAGTCTAACTGGGTGACCCTGGGCAAGTTACTTGATGTTTCTGTTTCTGATTTTTTTCCCATCTGAAAAGACAGTAAATAATAAGATCTATTTCATAAGAGTGACTTGGAATGAAGTAAGTGCTGATTAGCATGATGCCTGGTACTTAGTAAGTAATAAATTTTAGCTATAATTATTTGTAGTACTCTTGTTAACTGTGTTGTTTTATTAAAAATAACACCTCATGTTTGTTGACAGGAAAAAGTACTACCAAGTTAAGGAAGAAGGAAGATAACTAAACACAAAGTAACTCAACCTAAAAACAATATTATGCTTTTTACCCCCCAGTGCAATAAAATAAATTGAAGACTATTACTTCAGAAGTACTTATTCACCTAGGTCCTGTTGTGCTTGCATTGTGACTTTTTATAATCACATAGTAGTTTTGAAAGACTCATTGAAACAACTCATAGAGCATGATTTTTTTCCTTTATTCTCTTTTCTAACATAATCTTGCCCACACAAGAGTACATGCAGTACATGTAGTTGTAAAGTATGATTGTAAGAGGAGCAACCATGAGTCTGTCACCCAGGAGGGTGAGCCCGTGGTATCATCAATGCATTGCTCCCCTCTCTGACAGAAGTTGGATTTCGTGTTTCTCATTCCTCCATTTTTTTCTTTGCCTTAATCTTCTTATTTGAAAGTAATTTTAAACTTACACAAAAGTTACAAGGGCAGTACAAAGAATGCCCATATGCTTTTTTTTATATCTTTATTTTGTTTATTTATTTTTATGTGGTGCTGAGGATCGAACCCATGGTCTCACATGTGCGAGGTGAGTGCTCTACCACTGAGCCACAAACCCAGCCCATGCCCTTGCTTTTAATAAGCAATCTGTGAGGAGACATTTTCTGACTCTTCTTATGTTTTGCTCCTAGTAGAAATTTCTCCTTTTGACTTAGTGTCTGTTAATATTTCTTGCCTTATCCAGACATTTTTGTGATGGCTGCAGAATTTTGATATTCCAATGCCAGCATCTCCTTCGCCCAGTCAAACTTCAACATTCTACTATGAAACTTCCCTCTGGTATTTCTATCTTTTTAATTTTTTTCCCCCAGTGGATTATAATTCTGCAAACTTGTGACAAGCAGTACCCTTCTTTGAGCATTTCCTTATTTTCTGGCATAACAAGTTACTTAAGAACAATCATGTATTTTTTCTGTCCAGCCCTAGACCTAGCCATTTCTTTAAAAGTCACAGTTCACTTTAGAGGAATGGCATTAAAAACAAAATCTGTGTACTAGGTTCACTGTACCTGAAAGTTGATTAAATTTTGGTTTATAACCAGTTGACAATTGTTTCTTCTTTTCATCCTTAAGCAGGTTTTGGTTATTTATTGGGTTTCTGTCTTTTAAGTCAAGATGCCTCCTTCAGAACCCGTGATATTTTAACTCCCTAAGCCTTATAGTTCCTTGTATATTTATCATGGTGTTCCTTATATGAATGTCACGATTGGCTGCCATGTTGTAGGAAATCCAATAACTGCTCTAGTGTGGCATGAAACAAGCAGCTGTATGAAATTAATAATGATGCCTGTCATGGGAAGATGAAATAAAGTATTATGATGAGGCATTGTTGAAAAGGATAAGCATAAAAATATTTTCAAGAAATGAAATATTCATGTTGGCAGATCATGTTTCAGAACCTGACCAGTTTAAAATAATCACTTATAAATTCTACATCTTTCATGAAGTACAGGAAACTAAGGAAATATAGGATTGTGCAAAGGCCACTCCAGGATATTAATTTTATATTGAATTAAATTCAAAAGTTCAGCATCAGAAAGGTTAAGACCTTCTCATTTAAAGTTTACCTTATTTCTTAAGGTACTTCCTGTCTTTTTTTTAAAGAGTTCTAACCACAGTTTTTGCTACAGTGGATCTGGTTTTAGCAAAATGAGTAATTACAATAATCCATACATAATGTTTATAGTTTACATATGATGTTTCACTGTATCACTAATGTGACCCCACATACCTACACTGATTATGTAATTACTGTTATTGTAGAAAATGTTTCTGAGACAAATTATGTAATTTCATCAAAACAATAGAGCCATTCTCTCTCTACATATTCAACTTGTTGCAAAAAAAAAAAAAAAAAAAAAAAGAATTGAGGCAGATTATTAAAAAAAAAGAAAACCCAAACATAAAACCATCAGATAACATTCATGCCAAAAGCACATGAATAGTGAAGAAACAAATTTGCCAACTGTAAGATTTATTCTTTTTTAAAAAAAATTTTAAAGTCATATATGGACACAATGTCTTTATTTTGTCTATTTTTATGTGGTGCTGAGGATTGAACCTAGTGACTCACATGTGCAAGGCAAGTGATCTGCCAATGAGTCACAACCCTAGATCTATTCTTATGATTAAGAATTAAATTTCATTTTATTCAATTTGACTCTTAATATTTATCACCTTATTTGTGCTATTAAGTTTGTTATTAAAATAGAAAGAGATGTAGAGAAATTTTCTGAATATAAAATGATAAGTTCTGGAGAGAACAAAGAAAATAAACATTGCTTATTGTGCATGTGTTTGAAGGGGGAATGGCATGTGTTGGGGGGTGGTCATACATGAAAAAGAGATGGGTAAGTTGAGCCTTGAAGGACAGGTAAAAATTAAGTAGGGCTAACTAGGGCAAGGTGTTCTAGAAAGAGACAACATGATGGACAGTTGAGCCTTGAGAGGTAAATAGTGGCCAGGTAATCATGTCATCATATTCTTTGTTTTCAAGTTAAAGATACGTTGAAGACTTTTAAACAAAAAAGTGTCATGATCAGATTTGTTTTATAGATCCTCTCTTTAAGTTGTGGAGAAGATGGACTGAAGAGAAGAAAGAATACTGGTGAACAGGAAAAGCTAGTCTAACACTTCAAAAGTTCAGGATAATGATGAACAAAGGCATTCCTAATTGGTTTAGAGTTCAAGCTTTATGGTCTTAGGACTTAAACTGGCCCAGTGCTAATAAGATGGACAAAATTGTAAATATGAGGGTTACCTAATTCTTATGATCAGAAAGGTTGAAGTGTCATTTCTTTTAGAGACAAGTGTTTTTTATACATTACATTTTCAAAATTAGTTTTCCCCTTCTTAGGTCAATGTTTCTCAAAATTTTATCTTCATAGGAATCACCTAGGGGTTTTGTTAAACTCAGATTCTGATTCATTCAGTTTGGGGCAGGATCCCCAAATTTTCAAGGTTACAGATAATTCTTTATACTGTTGTTCTGAGGTTAATATTTCAAGTAGCAAGAATTTACATCTTTTTTAGTTTTCTGATGATTGTGGCACCAACAATAATGTTATAAATACAGAGGTCATCTTCATATGATTGCTTTCTGTGAAGTGCTTTGGGGTTGCATCTGGAGGGAAGGAGAGAGGGAAGAAGATAAGGATGGGGTAGGGGGTGGGGAGAGAGAGAAAGAGAAAGGAGAGAGAACTTAAAATACTGAAAATCCTGAAAGATAGAATGTCCTTTAGCACTGAGGTCTTCAAAATATGGTACATGATTACTTTGCAAGGAGTATGTAGTTGTTTTTGAAGAAGTCGGTTTTTCAGTCTTTATCATACTCTTCCCTTTATCATTCATCCACCTGCAAACCCTGCAAAAACATGTTTTCCTTTTCTACCTTTTAGTTCATAATTACTTTTCTCTCTTTTTACAAAAGGATGGCAGATCTCTCACCCAGTACTAATCTTATTATGGTGCATATGTCTAGGGCGGAAAATTCCGCTTGCATCAGGAGTGGACAAGTTAGAAAGCATTGTTGTTGCTATGAAAAAGCAAATGACCTGGACACTTGGTAACAAGTCATTTTTTAACTCAGAGGCTTTCTAATTTTTTGATTTTGACAAATTTATAGGAAGATGTAATTGTGTTATCAATTACCAGTTGAAAGATTATAAGAACATTTGATATATGAAAACTGATTTTGAACATTTGAGTAGCATTGTTAGTTGAATAAATGAACAAGGGTTTTTCAGTCCTTTCATAAAAAGAGAAAATAAAAAATGAAAAGAAAATTGAAGTGGAAACTAGTCTTATAATAGCAGCAACTAATAATCATCCAGAAACATGAACTATTTTAAAAAGAAAAAAACTAGCCTTTTTATTTGATTAATAAATGTATTTCCAACATTTTTTTTAGTTTGAACATTATAGTTTTGGAAATAACACAAGCTTTAAAAGTTCAGTTTTAAGATTTTACCATAAATATTTTTGTTATAGAGAAGTATGAGAAGGTGACCAATTAAAAACTTTCAGAAATAAAAATTAGAGTAAAATTCTGTGGGAAAGTATGGATATGAGTTTAAGCAAAAAAGTGGACCAAATCTAATTTCTAACCCTGATTCATTTCTAAGAAATGTATGCTAATTTTTATCAAAATACTATGAATTTTAGATACCTTTAATATTCTTCAAGAAGTGATAGAATAGTTTTACTTTAAATTAGCAACTTTTACAACATACTGGAAATTATCTTTTGTGATCATTTAAACTTATGATGAAAAATTTTAGATGTCAAGTGAAAGTATACATTGTGGAGTTTTAGAAATTTTTTAAAATGAACAGGGGAGGACAAAAAAAATGAAGGCTATTGCTTCAGATCTCTTTTCATAGAATGTAATTCACTATATCTCTGTATAAAATTTGGGTGATAAATAAAACTAAGATAATGCTCTTTAAGAGTATGTTATTTGTTAGTAGAAAAGAGTATAATCCTAGGTTGTGAATGTCTCATACGCAGCTTTATGATAAAGCTGATCTGTTATCAACAATGAGTGGCACACATAGCTCTCTTAGATGAACACTTTTTCACTGAAGGAGAAGACTATTCCTAGGCAACCCCAACATATTCCTGGGAAAGAAACTTTTGGATCAACGCAGGCATGAGCAGAGAAGTATTTTGTTTCAATAGAGTCCAATAGATATGATTTAGATGGGAAAAATTTATGTCCTAGGTTTCATTTGCCTGATTTAGCCATGCTCAGTTATGCTGCAACTGCTATGATAGCTTGTGGAACTCTGAATAGTGAATTAGCTGCAAAATATGCTCCCTAATAATTGAATTAGTAAGTGTATATAATTATATAGAAATTACTCTATATACTACTGGATAATTAGATGTTGGTAAGTGCTTGCAAAATGCAACAATTTTTGTTTTGATATGCATACTGTGTGTTGTATTGGTAGTAGTGAGAATAATAGGGACCAGATGCCCACACTGCTAATAAGTTGTGAAACTGGTATTTAAACCCTTTTATTCAATATCATGTTCTTTCAACTCAGAAATTGGAAAAGCTGCCTAGTATTTTATGCATATAGAAAACTGGTTCTATTTAAATATAGTTTATTGTTTACTAAAAGAAATCCTGGTGGTATTATAGGATTGTGCTAATTTGTTTATGGTTTTTTTAAACTTAAAAATTCAGGACCTAAGCAGATTTTATTAATATAGAAATTATCAACATTCAACATATTAGAAATTAATACTGAGAACATTTTAAATACCTTCTTAATTAATTTGAAACTGAGTAATACCCATTTTATATTAATACAAATAAGAAATTTTTAATGAAAAATAGATTTTCTGAACAAAAATATTTAGTAAGAAGAGAGGCACTGTTTTACATTTTTGTAAATCTCTTTAATGTCTGGCTTAATAGAAACAGCTGTATTCCCCTATCTGCTTTAGTATTCAATTTGTTGTGGCATGTTTGGGTTGAAGTATATATCAAGACAATCTGCTCTCAGATCAGTATGTACTTGGAAAAGGGAGACCTTATGGAACCCCAGAAAAGTTTCCAGAGACTATCAGAGTCTTTGTATTACACCATGAGGTATGCTGCTTTAAAATATTGTCACAGTGTTATATTACACTTTCATAATTTCTTTGTGATGTAATAAAATGGGAGTACAGCTTTTACATATGTATTATTTTGATATTGTCTGCACTTGATTTTAGTGACATATTATGGAGAACATTTTCTAACTTTGTGTAATTACATTTATGGCAAAATTATAATCAGAACCTGAAAGGACTAAAATAATTTATGGAATATATTAGAATATTAGATTCAACAGGATAGGATTTATGGACAAATGTTTTTCTCAAACAAAAATTCATTGAAAAGAAATTAAGATATATTTTTATTAATTTAATAGTTGTAATAGTGCTAAATACTTCTTTTAGGAGAGAACATTTATCTCATAAACCCTTTAAAAAAATCTATATCCCCAACCATTTATTCTTCTTTCTCCTTCTTTCCTACTCTCCCTCCTTCTTTCCTCTTACCTTTGTTCCCTCTTCTTTAACATTATTTTAATACATCTCTCTTGAACCCCTTAGGGTGAGGACTAACTTAACAGATTACAAAATATCCAATGGTCTAAACACAATAAAGCTTAATTTCTTGTTATACCTAATGAATATGTTTCTGTCTGAGAGAGGGGCTTCTTGATGCATAGGTGGCCAGCCAAGGAAGCTGCAATTTCTGCTGTTCAAGAACCTGGAGGATTATGAGACCACTTCAATACTGTGGGATCTAGGACCACATGTCTTCCTGGATCACACTAGTGAAATGGATGCCATGCCCTGGCTGCTGACACTCATGAAAGCAGAGATTGAACATTGGAATCTATGCTGCAGAAAAATGAAATTTCTCTGTGATTGATTTTTCATGTGAAAGCAGAGGGAACAGCAGCGGGCATTTGCCCCACTGTATTCTCTGCTTTCCCAAATCAGAAAATACAGTGCCTCTTGCCAGTGCCTCTTCTTGGCAAGAGCTAGATCATGTGCCGGAGTCTAGCTATCCTGGGTGTCTAGGAAATAAATTTTAGCTTTTGCTAGCTATTCAGCATCTATTAAAGAATGCAACTAACATGAAGGTGAAGGAACCAATCTGCGTGCATTAAAAAAAAAGGACTAAAATGAAATATAATAAAATGTTCATAACAGTTGTCTCTGGGTAATTAAATCACAACACCTTTTACTGTCTTGATTTCTCTTTTTACCCTTCTTAATCTTCATTTTTATAAAGGAGACTTCATCTTTCTGCCATTCCAAATGCCTCTGTTAGTTGCTGTAAGAACATAAAACCAACAGCTAAAACCATCTACATTGGTCATTTCTAGCAGCCACTGGAAGATGTTACTTTTCATTTGAAAACTATAGAAATTTAACCTGTGCATAGTTCTCTTGGTATTGGGGGTAGTTTAATGACTTGTTTAAGTGAGCCTTTCGTTAGTACTATAAGTTATTGAAATTTATCAGTCGAGACCATTACTGCTTTGCTGCCTGGTATGGATATTTTTGGGTTTCTAACTCCTCACTCTGGCCATTATGGTAACCAGAGGGTATTGTGATAATGAGTAAAACAAAATAATTTTATGCTTTGTGATTTTTCCCTTGGGATGTCAGAATCAATTACTATTCTCTCCTATGCATTGCTGCATGTTGAAGAGTCTATGTAGAATATGATGGGAAAAGATACTTTTGTTAACTCTAGGGTTTGCCAAAGTAAATGGTGAAGTACATAATTTATCCTCACCTCCAGTGGTATCCTGATCTTTGGGGAGCAGGAATTAAAGGTAATAAGATAATGAAGCTGTGGTATAGATAAGGAAACATGAAAGAGTATTCCAGGAAGGAAGTCAAGTTCAAACTTACTGGGAGTATACATATCAACAAGTTTATAGAGATTGAGGCACCCAGGAGAATACTGCAAAAACAAGCCAAATTTTATTCCAGCTAATCTAGAAAGTTAATTTTCTCATAAATAGCACGGCTTATATGGGTATTTTCCTCAAAATTTATAATTCTATGTTAAAATTGGACCTTTAGGAAGTGATACTTAGTAAAGTATTATTTGAACATGTTGAGTGAATCAATTTACTAGTCTATGTATTCTTCTGACTGTATTCTACAATAGCCCAGTAGAGATTGGGTTTCTGGATCTGAAGTGGGGTGTCCTAAGGGTTCAGCTAATCCTAGGATGAAAAGCTTAGGCTCTTCATTGTTTGCAGACATGAATGAGTATAGTTGTTGGTGGTGGAGAGGGCCTGGTGGAGGATTGATTAAGTAATAATCCAAATGACTGGCTAATGGCTTCTATTGACATGCACCCTTTGTTTACCCCATCTCTCTCTCTCTTTTTTTTTTATTAGTTGCTCAAGACACAACAATGATCTTGACGTATCACACATTTGAATCCAATAGGGTATGAATTCTCATTTTTCCACATGTACAGATTGCAGGATCACATTGGTTATACATCCATGTGTATACATACAGCAATCCTACCCCATCTCTTTTTTTATGGGAAGATAGTTACATCCCAGATGGTTCAAAGTAACTGAATGGAATAGAAAACAGCATTTATATGTGTATCATAAGTGTGTACACACACACATGCAAAAAATTTTCATGATGACTCATATTGTTTAAGGTTTAGAGAATATTTTTAATACATCGCTTACTTCATTCATTAAAATAGTTTTGTAGACTTAATTGCATTAATTTGTTTAATAAAAATATTTAGACAAAATAGAGCTCATGAATGCTCCAGTAATAAAAAATGAAAAAAACAAGTGCAACATTTAGGTAAAACAAGTTAATTCAGCTGACAGTGTTTTTAGTTGTGAAAGGACAAACCAGCATCTGAAGGGAATGCATTCAGGATTTTTAATGTGGCAATTAAACATGGTTAGGGGGCTATGCAAATTAGCATGTTTTTAACTGCCTTTATGGTCATCTTAATCTGATATGGCTGACTTAATTTCATAGTCATTTGAGGATAGTTAATTCTACTTTATAGTTGCTTACCAGGAAATTATGCCTGATGCTGTGTAGTGAGGTTTTGCAAATGAATTTAAAGAAAATTGTTATTATTGGAAAAAAATTCATTGTTTAAGCACCATCTAAAGTTGCTGCCTCTAAGGGATCATTGCTGCATGGTATTTAAAAAAGGTTTTAAATGTGTTTTATATCTTGACAGTTTCATAGAAGGACACAGATGTGTGTATTTAACCAAAAAACTTTAAATACCACAGAGGGCCAGACTATGTCCACGACTCCTCAAAGTGGTTGGTGATTAACCCCATGACAAATGAGTTTGCAGTTTATGAAGTACTGTATCAGTTGATAATACTCTTCTTGTTTGTACATATATGTATTTTTAATCTTCCGAATATCTGTAGAAATATTTGTTTTTTTCCTCTTTTTTTTATACCAGAAATTTTATTCCAGCTAATCTGAAAGTTAACTAACTTTCTCATAAATAGTACTGCTTATATTTTATATTATTTTCCGAAAAATTTATAATTCTCTGTTAAAATGGAAACTTGAGTGATATTGAGTAAAGTTTTATTTGAACAATTGAATCAATTCACTAGTTTGAAAAGGGCTCTGGATGAACTAATTCTCTTTATAGTTGATTACGTTTATTCAATGTAGATATATATATATATATATATATATGCAAAAAATATGTGTATACACAAAAATATGTGTGTATACATATGTATATAATGTGTGTAATATCTGTGTGTATATTTTGTTTTGTAAATTCTGCCAATGTAGAATCCCATGTGGCATAATCATTGTCCTTTGGCATTTGTATTTTCAGATAATCATTATATACTCATGAAACCAAATATTTTAAGGCTCACAGCTTTTCTAATAAATTAGACATTCTATTTCCAGATATATGTAATCAAAGACTTATAGAAAAAGAACTCAAATATTACTATTATTAAAGCTTAAACATAAATCATAAAAACATGAAGCAAAAGTAAAGACTATGTTCTATGTATATTCTCCTTAAGTAAAAAAAAAAAAAATCTGAATGTGCTTTGATCTTTACTCAAAAGGAAATTAGAAAATAGATTATATTTAATATATAAGTGAAAATTCAAATGATACTAGAAAGAACATTTTTCTGTACGTCTTAAATATGAGTAAAATGTTTTACTATTCTATTTTTTTTTCTCTTTTTAAAATTGCTTTTCTTTGAGTTCTAGGGATTAAACCCATGGCCTTGTGCATGATATGAATACAAACTTTTAAAAAAACATGGGAAATTTATGACAAATGGAAAAAAATAGATTTTGGAAAAATACCAAGTTACTATTAATGAGAAGATGTACAGTTTACATCCTCTTTATTATGTAATAATGCTCAGTATTATATTGAGACATTTTTGAAGAGTAATATATCTTGTATTTATACTGTGTCTCTGGTTAATGATTTACAGTGTATTTACAAATTTTCATGATTTATTTTTATAAAGAACATTTTAGCAAACTTATTTCCTGCATTATTAGTAATATATGCACTATATATGTCTAACTTTAAAAAATTTAATTCAATTTTGTTTTTTTTTTAAATGCCGTGTTCATTGTAGGAATTGTTAAAGAGAAAATCTCTAATTTTACACTACACAGGCAACCATTGTTAATTATTTTAATGAAAACCATCATGTTTGTAGCAATATAATACATTCAGTGGACATTCATGAAATGTTTTTCATTGATGTCCATGTTAAAGACTGACTTGGGAAAACTAAACATTGTTATTTTTCCCTAGATGGCTTCCTCCTAGTTTCTTCTCTTTTTCTTTCTTCTCTTGTATTTTGTTCTAGTATCTATACAGTTTCATTTATTCTGTTTGGATTGGGCTTCAGTGTAAGGTAAAGATTTATTTATTTTTTCTCAAATGAATGGCATATCTTCATTTTGGAGAACTTTCATTGCTTTTGATAAAAATTTGCAGATATCTTTATATAAACTTTGCACATCCTTCTTAGATTTATTTCTACTTGTTCCATAGTTTTTGTTGCTCATGCTCAAAAACTTTTTTTAAAAAAATAAAATTTGCAACTGGTTATTTCTGTAGATTAGAAAGCCATTATTGTTGATCATGATTCTGACCATGTTCTGAATGTTGTTATTTATCATTTTCAGTTGAATTTATGAGTTTTTCCAGGTGGTCATATCATAGATAGCAATAAGTTTTCTCTTTTCTTTTCAAAATTTTGTACTTTTCTGTCTTGTTTCATTTCTTGTCCTGTCCTCCCCGCCCCCAACCAACCCCCCAGTTCTTCTTTGACCAGAACCTCCACTGCCTTTCATTGACTTTCATGGAAATCCTATTATATCGCCTTAAATGCAATATTTGCCTTAACTGTTCATATGGTGTTAAAGTTTTCTTTTCTCTCTTCAAGGTTTATTGATTGCTATTTGTGTATCTTAAGGTGGAAATTAGATTTTAAGCACTTCAGCCTTTGACACTAGATGTCAGTCAAGGTGGTGATAGGATGTTCTGTATTTACCATTAATAAAGTATGTTATGGTTTGGATATAATGTGTCCCCCAAAGCTGCTGTGTTAATGAAGAAGTGTTCCGTGGTGATATGATTGGATTGTCAAAGCTGCAGAGCTGTAATCTATCCTATTCATATTAATTTGAATGGACTGAGTGGTGACTGTAGGAGATACAGTGTAGCTGAAGGAGGGGGGTTACTGAGAGTTTGCTCTGGAAGCATGCATCTTCCCTGTGGTCTCTTCTCCCACTTTGCTTCCAGGCTTTGAACAGAGGAGCATCCCTCTGCCACACCCTCTTGTTATGATGTTCTGCCTTACTTTGAACCCAGAGCAATGGAGTTGTCCCACTGTGGAATAAATCTCTAAACTGTGAGCCAAAATAAATTTTCCATCCTCTAAGTTATTTTTTTATTAATATATTTAGTTGTAGATGGACACAATCCCTTTATTTTATTTGTTTATTTTTATGTGGTGCTGAGGATCAAACCCAGTGCCTCACACATGCTAGGCAAACATTCTACCACTGAGCTACAACTCCAGCACTGTTGTCTAAGTTATTCTTGTCAGGAATTTTGATTACAGTGAAGTAAAGCTGACTTAGTACACAGTATCTTAAATTAGCTAATGAATGAGATAATTTTATCTTATTTTTAGTAAGTGTTGCCTTGGCTAGAAGGAGAGTTGAAACAAATTTCATAGATTAGACAATACCACATCCTGCCTATCTTTATTCTTCAGGCTGAGACTGAGGGTGTGTGATAATACAAACTCTTTAGGCAAAGATTTGAGCAGAGAAGATTTGTGCTTCACTCTAGGTGAAAGCAGCAAGGAGCAAGTCTTACAAGAAGGCCTTTCTGTGACCATGGTATGGGGCAGAATTATTGGAATGGCTGCATAGCCTGCTGCTCTGAAATTTTGTGAATTAGCAATGTCATGGATGTGTCCCATATGAAGTGACATTTGTTCAGTGCAGGAGAGATGGGCCCAGGGAGGCAGCTGAAACTTCTTGTGTTCCTGGGCAGGGTGTGGCAGCTGTCTACAAGACCAGAGCTTGAAAGGACCATCACACTTATGATGAGACAAATTTAGAATGTCAGCATGGAGTATATGATTGAAAGCCAAGAATAGTACAGATTGCTAGCTTTAGCAATGGTGAGATTGTCCGAATGCTGTTGACCTTAGACTTGAACAGGTTTCAGAGCAAGATGCTACAGATGCAATGCCTCCTACTAATGCTATGTCATTGCTCTGTGAGCTGTCACTCAGTGTAGAATCCTTACTTCAAGGAAGAGAAAGAGAAAGTCTTGATTTCTTGAGCTTCTGCAGAAATTTCTGAGGAAAACCAGAAATAATATAAGGTTTTCTAGAAATGAATATAATGTGTGATACTAGGTGGAACTGGAAGTTGAGATAGGTGATGCGTTCCATTCTAGGAAACAAAATTCTTATATTTGCATATCTGAATTTGTATTTTGTGAAATAATGCATGTGCAAAATCAATAATGTACTTTGGAACTACACAGTCTTCATGTTGGGTTGAGGGAATATGGGAGAATCCCTGAAACTATCTTTGGAGGTCTCTGAGCTGTACTCATTTTCCTTCCCTTTCCCTTTCCCTTTCCCTTTCCCTTTCCCTTTCCCTCCCCTCCCCTACCCTACCCTCCCTTTCCCTTTTTTTTTTTTAGTACTGGTCATTGAACTCAGAGGCACTTGACCACTGAGCCACATCCCCAGCCCTCTTTTGTATTTTATTTAGAGAAGGGGTCTCACTGAGTTGCTTAGCTGATTTTGTACTTGTGATCCTCTTGCCTTAGCCTCCCAAGCTCCTGAGATTATATGCTTGAGACACTGCACCTGGCTGAACAGTACCAGTTTTGAGGGCACAATGACTTGTATAATAATAAGAATGATTTATTGGTCTTTTTCATTCTCATTCTCATGAGCATACAGTGAAGTTTTCCAGAGACTGTAGGACATGCAACATCAGAACAAATTAATTTAGAAGCAGAAATGAGAATCCTCTTGTTTCTCTTAAACCAGACACCAAAGAGATCTATGGAAATGTAAAAAAAATATATTTTTTTAAAAAATATTTTTTAAGTTGCAGAAGGACACAATTCCTTTATTTAATTTATTTATTTTTATGTGGTGCTGAAAAATCAAACCCAGTGCCTCACCTGTGCTAGGCAAGAGCTCTACCATTGAACTACAACCCCAGCAACCCCAGTCCCTGCTTTTTTTTTTTTTTAACTAGTTTAGGGAAAATATAGTTATTTGAAATAAAAATGTTGTTTATGATAACATATAATGGGGTTGTACTTTTATTTTACATTGAATTTGTAAATACTTTACTTTGCTGATTTTAGTTTCTAATGTAATATAAAAAGATTATATTAGAAACTAAAATTTTAAATGTAAGAAATTCCTATGTCAACACAGTTTGAGAATGATTGACTTCCACTTGGTCCAACACTTGAATTGGAGGATATAAATGTAGAGATTAGTAAAATAGAATATTTGAAAAGCACCCAATATCATTCAGCTAACAGTCGTGTTATATTGTTATATTAGTTCTGTTCTAGATATTATGGGAGACATCTATCAGAAAATATCATATTGTTTCCTTTTTTTCTTATTCTGTATTTGGAAACTGGTACAAGAGTTAGAAAAATGTTGAGAAGATTATTAGTTTTCTTTCTCAAAATGAACAAATTTATACTTATATAGATATATGAGCCTGTCTTTTTCTCACATTTTTGAGCTAGTCATGCATCAAGTATGTTTTCACTCTGATATATAATCTGAATTCTTTATTTCTTCTGCATTTTCTCTGCTTATACAGGTCTTTGTCACCTTTATACTATGCATATACCGGTCTTTGTCACATTTATACTATGTTTATAAGGATTAAAAAAAATTTCTTGCCAAGTATTACCATTCTGGTAGGCTGTATCATGCCTCTGATGTTTGTGCCCAGGATTCTAAACTGATTGACAGCTTTTATAACTTTTCTCATATGTCTTGGTGTTATGGATGTATTTGTTGTCTTAATGGGAAAAAGGCTAATATAAAATGCTACAGAGAATAAAAAATTCTCTGTCAAGTGCCATTGTATTGAAATGAAAGAGATGTTTAAGAAAATGAGCATTATTTCACTGAAAATTTGTAGCCTAATCAGATTCAGTTTTATATTAATATATCAAACAAGAAATATTAACGTACTATGTAGCAGCTGTCTTGAAATATATAGGTCAAAAATCTAAAGTGGTATACATTCAGTAGGTGGTACAACATGTATGAAATTGAGATGGGCAGTGTGTCAGAATTCATTCATTTCAAATGCATAGATTGAAATTAATAAAATAATTACGTGATTAGTTAAAAACAAGGAGTAGTGAGTGTGTGTCTTTTCTTTTTGCAATCCCATGTTACTGTAGCCACTTATTTAACAATTTTTAACTGTAGCACTCATTTGAAATTTACATGTGTCAAAAAGGAATAGGTTTTATCAGGAATGAAAGTAGAACTTGATGATAAAACTATGTTGGTAATGAACTGCTCCTGTTTCTGGTTATCTTCTTGAATTGGGAGTTATCTATAGTGCAGTATGAGGAAAAATAAAAAATAAAAAAGAAGAGGCCACCCTCATTCATTTTGATTTAATGGATTGGTAGAAAATACAAGATACCATTTCCCCAGTGTATATGCAGCAGTGAATTGAGCAAAGTAGGTATTAAGTTCTTTAGTCTAACATCAAAATCAATGCCAGTGTGTTGTTGAAAATGTGAAGATTATAATTTCCTCATCAATTCTGGTTATATTTCATCTCTTAAAATGTAATAGTTGGCAATCTAACATAATAACATTAAATGTAATGACTGAAAATGTGTAGTCCATTTTTTACATTTTATATCATCCCCAACAATTACTGTGCTCATTGTTCTGGCCTAAGTAAATGGAAGTTCTGTGAGGAAATTAGTGTATGTGCACTCACAGAATTAAAAATAGATCAAAAGAATGTGAAGTGAAAGTCTTCATGGTGATAATGAATTAAGTATTCTGGATTATTTCTGGAAAATATATTAATCTATTTTTCATATACTTTAAAACATTCTGTAGAAAGTAAGTGAAATAGTGAATGTTCTATGGTAAGGTCAGCTGAAGCTTATTTCTAATCACAAGCCACTTCAGATAAACTCTGCTGTTGTGACTATAATATTTTATGGAGGATAATTGTGCAAGATAATTAGTAAACTCCTAGACACACAACACACCTGTTTGAAGTATTATCCCATTATACTGTGTTGAATTTATTGAATTCAACATTATACATTTATTAAATACCTATTGTACTGGTATAAGCTCTGGGGCCACTAAGATGACTCTGTCTTGAAGGAGTGCATCATCTAGTAATTATAATTATGCAATACATTAATAATAATCACAAAATAGAGCAGTTCAACAATATAACTATATATGCAAACTTGATGATTATACATGTTATTATTTTAACAATTAAATCAGGATTCCTCTTAATTAGAGAATATCTTTGTGTTAATAAGGTAATGTGCTCACATGGTGTACATGGAAGCCATGATTTTGGAGGAGTGATTTTTACACTTATGCTTCAGACAAGAGACATTCGCTTTTTAAAATTTTTTTTTTTTTAGTTGTAGTTGAATGCAATATCTTTATTTCATTTATTTATTTTTATGTGGTGCTGAGGATCAAGCCCAGGGCCTTGTACGTGCTAGGTGAGTGCTCTACCACTGAGCCACAACCCTAGCCCAAGAAACATTCACTTTTATTAGGACAGGGAGAGGATTGCTGAGAGAAATGAGGAGAGGAGGTTGAGGCAGAAGGCTGGGTTGGAACTGGTAGACAGCATGGTCCTGCTGGAGAAGGTCAAGTATTTCTTCCATCCATCCTTTCTTCCTTTCTTTTCAGTGGCTATTCCAGCTTTTCTCTTTCTCCTCATGTGAAACATTCCCTTTTATTCCCCTCACATGACCACCTTTCTTCTTCTTTGGACATTCTTAGTTAAATTCTTTTGCAGAAGATAATCTATTAATGTTTTAACACAACATAGTTAGGGCTCTTAGTGCTCCATGGAAACAAAGAAATGTTTATTTGCTTTCCAAAATTTAAAAAGCTGACATTTCAAAATTAAAGGGAAATTCAATTGATATAAATTAACTATGTACATTTGTTCAATTATTGCTGAAAGCTCTTTACTTTTTTATACTTTTTTCCAGACAGCTCAACCTGTCTGGAAAATTCTTGGAGGATGGAAATAATGTTTCATGAATTTCAGTTGCCATCCCAATACCTAACATAGCAATCACCTAACATGGGTGCTCATTCCTAATTGTCAAATAATTTATTGCTATTAGTTTCATCAATAAATTTTATTCATTTTTTTGTTGCCAAAATTGCAGAGAAAAATAGAATTGAATTAATAATTCTGTGTTCTGATTCTGTTAATTAAAACTCTGGGAGGCTCATCTATTTTGATAATGTGGTTTTTGCTCAGATATCATTTTTTTTTTCTTTATGGCAAGTAACTACCATTTCAGGACAATGGCCTCTGATATGTTCAGCATGCAAGCCCACTCTTATGTAAAGTATTAACCAGTATGCTCATAACTCAGTCTACTTGGGGAGGAAATAAATACTTGAAAGGATTTTTTTAAGGTAGAAAGTATATCTTTGCTAGTCAAAATTTATTCTAGGAAAGTCTTTAGTCTTCATGATATGCACATGTAAGAAGGACAGAAGAAATCTTGTTTGCTTTCAGGCATCAAAACCCTTGGGTGACAGAGTCTACCAGGGTGTTAGTTGAAATAGCAGAAGATCATTTTCTTCTAGGAGAATGGGTAGGTACCTATGAGATGTGGTTAAATGTTATTTTAGAAGATTCTATGGATTAGCTCAAAAGTTTAATTCTATAAATGATACTAATAATGTTATTTGACATATTTTTAAAACCTATGGAGGCAATCAATGATCTTAATTCATAGAGATTTATATTAACTGTCAGGAAAGTCTTGCATTGTTTTTTTTTTTTTTTCTATTTAACTAAAACTGCATCATTTGGTTTCAACTATACTAAAATGGAGAAAGAAGCATATTAGAATACAGTTAAGTGGACTGATAACTGACTTGTTCCTTTTTTTTTTGGGAACAGGGGATTAAACTCAGGGGCGCTTCATCAACAAGCCACATCCTAGATCTTTTTTGTATTTTATTTAGAGGCAGGGTCTCACTGAGTTGCTTAGCACCTTGCTAAGTTGCTGAGGCTGGCTTGGAACCTGTGATCCTCCTGCCTCAACCTCCCCAGCAGTTATGATTAAAGGCATGAACCACAGCATCCCACTGGCTTGTTACTTTTAAGAAATTTAGAAAAGTATTTTAAGTATTATTATAATACTTATAAGTATTGTGTGAGAGACAGAAGTTTTATTTAAGAGAGAAGAAAGTTGGAGAAAATATCACAGATGACACTACTGAACTGGCCTTGAAAGATGAGTACTAACTGTGGGAATGCCTTTCCTATATCACTTTCCTCCCCCTTTTCCCCCCAAATATTGCTTTTCATCTTTGCCGTCACACTCACGTTCTACTCCCTACTCCCCAACTTCCGTCTACTCCTACTCCCTTAGAGTTGATTGCAAGTTATTGAGAAATACCAACATTGGAGAGAAACTTATTCAGTTTCTCTCTACAATTTTAATCACCTCTGCTTCCATCATTGCCTCTTCCCTGTTTTCCATGAGGATAAAGGTCCCCTCTGTTACTGCTTAAGTCTTGTCCTTCTGCTCTGTAGCCATTTCTCTGGTTTTCCTGTATCTGAGACAGCTATCTTTCTCTCTTCTGCTCTGGTTGGGTCACTCCTGAAGTAATCCAAGACAGGACATAGGATTTGGGTCAACCATGGGTTCAGTCCTGACCTTGTCACCTAGAGCTTGCTTTCACTCTGTAATCATTTTTACCTTAGACCCCTCCCTTTCTTCAGATTTTTCTCTTAAATTTTACCTGCTAGTGCACCCCATTAAAATAAGTCTCTCACCTTCTCTGGCTCTTCAGTCCTTTTTACTTTCCTTCATAGCCAGCCTCCTTTAAAAGCCTAGGCTACACTGCTGACACTTCCATGCTCTTAGGCTCTTTTATGCTGCTGTAAGTACACCTGAGACTGGATAATTTATAAACAACAGAAATTTACTTCTTATAATTCTGCAAGTTGGAAAATCTGAGTCAAGGGATTGGTAGCTGGTGAGGAGCTTCCTACTGCATCATATCATAATGGAAGGCCAAAGGGAGGGAGAGGAAGGGGGGAAGGAGGAAGGAGATGGGGAAAAACAGGGAAAAGGGCACTTTAGCTGCAATGAGAGAGTTGTGTGAGCCCTGAAGAGCTGCACAAGAGGGCGCTGAGTTTCTTTTTTAAGGAAATTGCTCCTGAGATAAGGAATCCACTTCCATGATAATGGTGTGAATACATTAAAAAAGAGCTCTCATGACCTAAACATGTTTTAAATGTCTCACCTCCCAGCACTTGTGCACTGGGGATCAAGTTTCCTACACATGAACTTCAGGAGACATATTCAAGCCACAACATGTATTCTTCAATCCATTGCTGCTCATTGCATTCAAAACTGTACTCATATCTTCCTCCTCAGACCTGCCTTTCTGTTTGTGTTGTCTCTTGTGTTTATCTGGTCACCTAGACAGAAAGTTGGCAGTCATTGTAAGACTACTCCCCCACCCCATCTTATTCCTCTTCCTTCTTTTCCTCATTGCTAATATTGCATATTCTCACATGGCAGAGAATTTTCTAACCTTCTATTATCACAGTTAATTTTACCAGCATCTCCATGAGTTAGGTGCTCTTATGCCTATTTTATAGTTGTAGGAACTAAGTTGTAGGAACTATAGCAACTTAATTTCCACATTAAGGTGGTGGAGCTGGAATTCTAGAGTGTGACTGGAGCTGATTCCAAACCACAAGCATATGGGAGCTTACAATCACCAGCATATACTGTAAGTTCTGTTTTTTAGATATTTCCAGAGTCCATATGCTTTGTGCCATCCCCACACCACTAATGTAGCCAGAGTTTTTTCATGACTCACTTAACTGTTGTTAGAGATACATTACTGCTCTCAGTCTCCAGTATGGCTTCCTGTTTATTCATATCTACTTTTAGAGAAATCTTTAGAAAAATAACCTTAGTATGAATATAATTCTATTATCTAAAAAATCATTGGCTTCATAAGTCCAAGATAAGTTAGTTCATACTTATTTCCGTAGCATTTGTAAATCTCTATTCTCAAATTTGTCTTGTTTAGCCTTTTTAAAAATTTACTTGGAGAAAAAAATGAAGTTTGCCTGTTGATCACATAGATTGAATAAATGGGTCAGTTTATATATTAAATAACAGAATGTAGATGTAACAGATGTTCAGAAACCTCTCTTACCCCCATTTTGTCCTCTGTTCTGGTTACGTTTCCTCTGAAGTAGTCCAGAACAGAGGTTGGGGCATAGGCTTTGGAGTCAACATGGGTTCAATTTCTGACCTTGTCGCTAACAATATAGCTTCTAGCAAGTAGTTCTATTTTTATACTCCTCAGTGTCTTTTTTGTAAGGTGGTGATTATCATTTTTCCTCATTAGCATTTCATGAAGTAAGACATGCAAAGCACTTAGTACATGTTTGGTATTTTTTGTTTGATTAGAGTGCATTTGACTTTAATTATTGAAATACAGCAATGTCTATGCCAAGAAGAGAGTGGGTAGGTGATGGAAATGACACAGTCCTATGGTTGTCAATAAATTGAATAAAATATAATTGTATAAACTACAGATATTTAATTGGAAGACACAAAAACTGAGGTATGGGGGTATATAATATTTGTTTCCAAATATTTATGGAGCTGTGGAAAACAAATTTGATTTGTTGATTCTAGAGAGCAAAACCTTATGAGTAAATTAAAAAATTGAGGTAGATTTTCACCCAGTATAATGAATTCCATAGTGGGGTTGCCATAAAATGCCCTGTCCAGTTTGGTAGGCATTCCAGTGAAGACCGGATGTCCACAGTCAAGGTAATCAAATGGGACATTAATGCTTTGAATAGAGACTTAGATCTTTTAACCACCAGCCACAGCTCCACAAGTTAATCTCTATACTGCCTTCTACCTCTTATGTTCTACAAGTCAACTCATTTTTTTTGCCCAACATGTCATTTTCCAGCATATTCCATCTGGGCCATTTACAGATCATAGTTTCTGTGGTAACTAATTCCTGTAATATGTTGCTGTCTGCAAATAATCAAATACCATGCATTATTTTTCCCTCTGTAGTTGTTTGCTGTCTTTTTTATATTTCCCCAAAGTGTGAAATCTGGCCTTTAGGAATCAACATCCTGTAAACCCCAGGAGACAGTCTAATGTTGTCTGCAACATGGGGCTTATTGAAAACAGCTGCCTATTGCAGCGTGGTGGGTAGCAAATTGTGCCTCAGGTGACCAACATAAAAGGAACCTGAATGCATTGAGTTTTCTAATGAAGCAGAACCGAAACAGCTTGGTATAAAAGTCCATCTACTTGGCATTTTTACATGACCTCAAATTAGTAACATTATACATTTAGCAATATTAGATTTTGCTATGAGCTCTATAGGAATTGATTGAATTTTAAAATGTGTATAACATTTTATGTGATCCTATGTGAAATTTCCAATTTTCATGAGTAATATCTCTGTTCAGGGAAATACTACAAAATACATACGTAAAATAATCAGGATTTATTTTTGCTACCCTCTGTACCAATCGGTTTTACTCTTCCTATGGCCCTGGGTTGAGTCCCTGGATTTGGGGATCCAAATGTTTTGCCTCATTTTTTGCCTTCAATGTCTTAACTTTGTGGCATCTTTCTGGTGCCTTTAGTTGATATTTCATTTTGAGAACTTTGTGGGATTTTTCTCTTATCAAAATTATTAAGTATTTTTTTCTTCTTTCATATTCTTTTTGTCCTTTCTAAGTAATAACTATCTACTTTTAGAAACTTTTGTCAATACATGATTTACCTCATGATAACATATATGAAGAATAGTTTTCAGAATATAAGGCATTTTTACCAACTCTACTGATAACTATCAGACTTTTAAAGGTGAAATTTAAGAAAATAATGAAACTCTCTTCACATCTAATAAGAGTGTACATATTATAGTTGTGTACATGCTTCTTGTCTTTTCTTTCCTTTTCCTTTTTTAAAGATCAATAGTCTGTTTTCTATGTTCCAGGCATGATTTTATATATTTGAAATATGCTGAAGAGTGAAAGAGGAAAGACCAGAGTATGGTGATGGGGTATAATAGGAATGTAGACTGAGGTTCAGTTAGATATGGGATTCAGGAGAAATTCTCTCCATAACTATTATGTTGAAACTGAAAGAAGCAAAGGACAGGAGAGAGTATGCTAGGGTAGAGTGAACAGCATGTGTGAGATGGTAAGAAGCTCTGAGGTGGTAAGAAGCTTGGTGTGTTCTGGAAGTAGGCTAGTGTGACTGGAGTTTTATTAAGGTAAAGCTGAGGGAGGTGAGTATGGAGAGATTGGTACAGAAGGAGCTGGGTCATAAATAGGACAGTAGGAAATTGTTGAGAAAGATATTAGGTAGGCCGGACATGGCACATGCCTGCAATCCCAGTGGCTCGGGAGGCTGAGGCAAGAGGATCACAAGTTCAAAGCCAGACTCAGCAAAAACGAGGTACTAAGCAACTCAGTGAGACCCTGTCTCTAAATAAAATACAAAATAGGGATGGGGATGTGGCTTAGTGGTTGAGTGCCCCTGAGTTTAATCCCCAGTACTCCTGCCCCATCCCCCCGACACTCCCCCAAAAGATTTTAAGTAAAGTAAGTTCTGATTAATGCTGACTCCTCTATGATGAAATAAATTGAATGGAGACAAGACTGGAAATCATACACTTAGAAGTCTAGGAGAGAAAGCGAATCACTGTGAGGACAAGGAAAAAAAATGAAGAGAAGTAAGTGGATTGAACTATGTCTTTGGATGTACAAAAATCTAGGAAGAGATATTCAGAGCTGAGAATCCAAGGAGCTCTAAAAACCTGAAGTTGGTTTGTATAGTTGTGGATATTAATCTGGAGAGAGTTGGGAGAGGTAAGCCTATACAAGTAAGCACAGCACATTATCTCTTTGGAGGCAGATTTTTTGGTTGCATTGGCAGTAGGTAGTAGAGGGAGAGAGAGAACAAAAAGGACCATGACCAGATTTGTGGATCAATCAGTAAGTGGATGGTTGTACCACATAATGAGCTGGTGAAGCTTCTCTCTTTCTCAGAAGAGAAGGATAAAGCTTGCAAATGTCAGGTGATTTCCCCAAAGTCATGCTCTCCTTCACACTGTCTTTTCAAATTTAAATGAATACCTAGTACTATGATTTGGACATAGTTTGTCTTCCAGTGATTTATGTGTAGAAATCTTGTTCCCCAGTTTGGCAGAGTGACAGTAGTTGAGAAGAGGTGGAATGTAATTGGGGATTGTTAGGTCACTGGGGGAATGACCTTGGAAGGGATTAAGGTAGATATATATTTTAATTCTTATATATATTATATGGGTCCCAAAGACCAATAACAAGGCTGACATTAATATCAATCACTCATTTATCCTACAGATATTGGGTTTGCTAGGTGTCACTGGATTCAGAGCAGTGACACTAAGAAATGATTCCTGATGTCAGGGAAGACGGACATTACACACTATAGCTTAATGTGTGGCTGTTGTAAGGGACAGTGCAGTGTGACCAGGGAAGTAGGAAAGTCTTGTGGATGAAGGTCCTGTCTCAGATGAGTCTTGAAGGCTAAAGAGAAGAAAGATCAGGACCTAGGTATCTAGGAAGAGGTGATGGCTAATAATCAGAGCTGGGAATCCAAGAAGCTCAGAAAACCTTAAGTTGGTCTGTGTAGTTATGGATATTAGTCTAGGGAGGGTGTGGAGAGGTAAGGCTACACAAGTGAACAGGGCACACTAGCTGAAGAGTCGTGTTAAGGAAATTGGGCATGTATCTGTGGTAGAAGGGGAGTCATTTATAATTGTTAGAAAGGACATGACTTGATAGAATTATCCTTTCAGAAAGACCATTGTAATTGTAGTGTGGAGAATAGATCAGATATGGATGCACTCAATAAATGTTTGTTGATAATATTCTCTAAATGTCTTATGTGTGTAATAGGTAGTAGCAAGAATTTTCACTGTGGTTCAACTTGACTGATGAGGCACTATTTGAAACCAATAGTGAGTGACATAAACGGGGCCTTAATGAGTCTCATTGCTATATTATTCTGTTATTTGAATATTTAGATAATTTGACTTTAGGCTTTTCATTAAAGTTTGCTAGAGTTTTCAACAGTTTGTATGCTAGAACTGCATTAAAGCACACCAAAGACAAATCATGCCACTTTTTAGATATTTGTATATCTTTTTCCTATTTGAAAAAGAGAAATTTTTTTGGTATAAAAATTCCAGTGTAGTTAGAATTAGAGCAAGAGTTAATTTATTCAGAATACTTATGGACAGAATTCTCAGTGAGAAGGAAGCTAAAATTTTGATTTAATTATGTGTAAGTCTAAAAACATTTTTAGTATCTACAAGAGAATATAAAAATTCAAATGTCAATTTATTATCAGCATAAGATTGTGCATGATAATTAATCTTTTTATTGTTGTTTATGTGAAGTTAACAAAGATTTTTTAAAATTTTGTAATATTTTAATATATTTTCAAAACTTTCAAATTATTCATTCCATTTCATAAGATTAAGTTCTTGAAGGATCTTATAAATCAAATCTATCTCTTTCAAACACAAAATTTATTTATCTTTTATGATCCTGTATTAAATTTTTATTTTAGCATTTAAAAAATGTTTTTTATTAAAGAGTAGGCCCTAATCTCCATCACGTGGGGCTAGGCCCCAATTTCCTTAATAAGACACCTATAGCACAAGAATTAAAACCAAGAATCAACAAATGGTATGAATTCGAACTAAAAAGTTTTTTCTCAGAAAGAGAAATAATATGTGAAGTGAATAGGGAGCCTACATCCTGGGAACAAATTTTTACCCCTCACCCATCATATAGAGCTCTAATCTCTAGGGTATCAAAGAACTCAAAAAGTTAAACACCAAAAAAAACCCCCAAAAACCCAATCAACAAATGGGCCAAGGACCTGAACAGACACTTCTCAGAAGATGATATACAATCAATCAACAAATATACGAAAAAATGTTCATCATACCTAAAAATCAGAGAAATGCAAATTAAAACTTAACTCTAAGAAACCATCTCTAGTAAGAATGGCAGTCATGATGAAGACAAACAATAACAAGTGCTGGCGAGGGTGCGAGGAAAAAGGTACACTCATACACTGCTGGTGGGACTGCAAATTGGTGCAGCCAATTTGGAAAGCAGTATGGAGATTCCTTGGAAAGCTGGGAATGGAACCAACATTTGACCCAGCTATTCCTCTTCTTGGACTATACCCAAAGGACCTAAAAACAGCATACTACAGGGACACAGCCACATCAATGTTTATAGCAGCACAATTCACAATAGCTAGACTGTGGAGCCAACCTAGAAGCCCTTCAATGGATGAATGAATAAAAAAAAAATGTGGCATATATACACAATGGAATATTACTCAGCACTAAAAAATTATAAGATCATGGCATTTGCAGGGAAATGGATGGCATTAGAGCAGATTATGATAAGTGAAGTTAGCCAATCCCCAAAAAACAAATGCCAAATGTCTTCTCTGATATAAGGGGGGTGACTCAAAATGGGGAGGAGAGGAAGAACATGGGAAGAAGATTACCTCTACATAGGGAAGAGGGGTGGGAGGGAAAGGGAAGGAGAAAGGGAATTGCATGGATGGTGGAAGGAGACCCTCATTGTTATACAAAATGCATGTATGAAGATGTGAGGAAAAAAAAAGAATAGTGCTACCTTAGATTAGGTAGAGAGAAGTGATGGGAGGGGAGGGGAGGGGTTGGGGAGATAGGAAGGGTAATAGAATGAAACAGACATTATTATTACTGTGTGTATATATGTGAATGCATGACCAAGTGATTCTGCAACCTGTATACTCAGAAAAATGAGATATTGTATTCCATGTGATTCAAATGTATGATATGTCAAGGTCATTGTATTGTCATGTGTAACTAGTTAAAACAAATAAAAATAAATAATGTTTTTTCTTAAATACCATATTAGTCTTTTTTTCTTTTAAATACACTTTTTTTCAGGTCCAGCTCTACCCATGGTTTCAGGTTATGTTTAAATATTTCATGTTACCAAGACTTTTTTCTTGAAGGTTTATGCAGGAGTGTTTTAAACTGGAAATGGTTTTAGTTCTGACAATAATGAAACAGTTACTTAAAGCTATTTTTTTTCTTGTATGTGTGTGTGTGTGTGTGTGTGTGTGTGTGTGTTCAGGTATGCTCAGACCTCCTTTGGGGTGTGTGTGTGTGTGTGTGTGTACATGCACATGCATGCACATATACACATGAGACTGTATATAATTTAAATACTGAAGTTTACATCATTCATTCATTTATTGTATTGGCTGCATGTTTTCTATTTCTCTCCATTTTAAGTTATAGGTTCCTACAACAATGTTGTGTGCATGGTAGTCTCACAATAAGTATTTATTCCACAATTTAATTATTATTAGTTTTTGGAGTGCTCAGGATCAAACCTATGGCTTCAAAATATTAATATATCTCTAAAAAAATCTTTAGAACTCTGAGATTTGTTGACTGCTAGAATTATTACCAAAAGGTTAAATTTTGTTATAGATCACATAACTAGTTAGTAGTGAAGTCATCTCTAGAATCCTATTATTTTCAGTACTGCTTTGTTGAATCCATCACTGCAGGATGTAGTTTTAGAAAAATTCTAATAAATACTTAACATTTTTGGTGAAAGTTTCAAATTGAAATTTAACAGGCAAACAGAAATGTGTGCATCTTAAGAGCAGGCTTGATGGACTTTTCCAAGAGGACAGCCCATATAATCACCACATTGATTCAGATAAAGAAACATACCTCATTCATATTCTTTTCCTTTAACTGGATGATTTTTGTCTCCATAGATTAGTTTTGTCTGTTTTTGAAAATGTGTATAAATTAAATTATATAGTAAGTACTCTTTTGTGTTTGGCTTCTTTCACTCGCCATTATGTAGGTGTAGTTTATTCTTGCTATGTATAGCAGATGTTCAATGTAATTGCTATGTAGTATTCCTTTGTGAAGTGTTCTGAATTTGTATTTTCGTTCTATTACTGATAGATGTTCTGATAGATGTTTGGGTTGTCTGCAGGTTTTGAATACTGAAATGATGCTTCAGTTTTTCTGTCTATGTATGAATTTCTCCTGAGTCCTATCTAGGAGTAGAATTATGGAATCCAGGATATGTGTATGTTTGGCCTCAGGAGCCACAGCTCAAGAGTTCTCTAAAGTGATTATGTTATATTCCTTATTTTATAATGTGAACATTAGGGATATGTTTAGAAGAAATAGGGGTCATATTTGCTGAAACTTAGTTTTAATTCTTATGAAATATAAATAGCATATAATTACTTAGTCTTTTAAAAACAACAATAATCTCTTTTAAACTTTTTATCCCAACTTTTCCTTTTGATATAGAAAAATGTTAAATGGATAAATATGTTGCAGCTTTCCTTCTTGAAGTACTAAGAGATATATAACACATCATTAAAAAATTCAAATATTCAGGTAACACATTAAATTACTATAGGTATATTGTTGCCCTGAGAGTAAGATTCTTTTTTGTCCTATGCATATTTCAAAAATGTTATTTGTATAATAAAGTTGGGGAAAGAAAACTTACAGATACCAGTTAATTTGATATCCAGTGAATTTTTCTTTCCCTTCGGTCCCAGAGTTTCTTAATTATGTTTAACATGTTACAGAAAAAGAACGTACAGTGCCTACAATGTTGTATATACACGGGATAAGTATTAGTAGTATTAGTATACATCTAAATAGGATTAATATATCTTTGATAATTATAACTGCCTGGTAATTCCAAACTAAGTAATTCCAAATTAGATCTCTCCAAGGTTGTTGGTATTTTTTTAACATAGGTTCCCTTATTTGATAATAGGTTATCAATATTATTTCACCTTCAGTTCCACTTAGTATTGTGTTTAGAAAGTATTTTAGTATATTGCAGAAGGCTAATGATTCAGTGTTTTACTCAGCTTTTTTATCACTTTGACTAAAAGACTTCATAAGAATAATTAGAGGAGGAAAAGTTTATGTGATTCATAGTTTCAGACATCTAGTCTGTAGATGGCCAACTTCATTGCTCTAGGCCTGAGGTGAAGCCGAAGAACATGGTAGAAGGGAGTGGAGCAGAAAATCTGCTCTGGACATGGCAATCAAGAATCAGAAAAAGAGAAAGGTCTGCTCACCAGGGACAAATATAGCCCAAAGACATACCCCTGTGACCTCCTCCTTCTAGCCACAATCTAACTGCCTACAGTTATGACCCAGTTAACTCATTCAAGTTGATTAATGCACTGATTAAGAGAAGGCTCTCATAATACAATCATTTTCCCTCTAAATTTTCTTGCAGTGTCTCATACATGAGTTTGGTGATACTTCATATCAAAAATATAAAATTCAGTTTTCACCCTAAGACCTTTAATATGCAAATATAGGTTCAAAAGAAAAAGTTGAGTTGAAATATGTGTTTAAATGAGATAGAGGAATGAAAATATCACTGTCATGTTTTTGCTTCATATTCAGTTATACTGAGTAACTTTGATCTAGCTGAGATATGGTTATAGTTTGTTTAATTAGTCTTCTAGTTATGTCCAGAACATTGATTGGATGAACCCTTTACTTGACTAGGTCTTGGTTTCTCTCTCTGTAAAATGAAGTTGTGGGACTAAGCTGGTCCCTTCCAGAGCTGATCCCTCTTTGGGGATTAGATGTATATTTAATAAAAAGAGGCTTTATATATGTTAGTAAATAAAGACTTAGGTGGGCCTCTTTAGTTATTTTTCTTTTTCCTTGCCAGAGGAAGGAAGTATTTCAGAAAGTGAATTACTATCCTTCTCTTCCAGAACTGAATGACTGGTGCTAAATGAACTAGGCAGGAGAGAGAGTTGCTGAATCACGGTATTGAATTTGGTGTTCTAAGCATTATAATTTCTGATGAATAGTGTCTCAGCAGACTTCTGTAAAATGATACATTCTGACATCCAGTGACCTTTTAAACTAATATTTCTATAATATAATTCAGTTGCTTCTGTTTCCTGAAAGTAATAACATTAGTTTGTACTGAGGTAGATAATGATTTTGTTAGCAATTTCCTTTGTGGTAAGTGTTTTCACAGTAATTTAGTTTGAAGGAAGAATCGTTTATACAAATAAAATCCAGAGAAACTCACCTGTAGTGTACCGGGATCAGCATTGAAGCTAGTCATCAACCTTTGGGACAATTTTCTTGAGACTCAAAGTAAATAGTTACATGGACTGAATTATTTTGGGGAAAGCTTGTTGCTAACTACACATTGTTCTTAAGAAGAACCTCTCTCTCTCTCTCTCTCTCTCTCTCTCACACACACACACACACACACACAACTTTGTGGCAAAGGGACGAGAATGTAAAGACCTATTCCTAATTCTCATTAATAGATAAACAACATTTTAAAGCTGGATTTCTTTATCCCCGAAACAAGAGTAACAATACTTCACAAAATATATAGTATTTGTGAAATTATAACTATTCATAAACCTACACTGCCTAAGTAATGCTAAATGAACATCAGCCAGTTTACTTTCCTTCAGTGTCCTATAAGAAACTTTATTTTAATGAGTTATTAAAGAAAACTTAAGTTATTTCTTATCAACTTTACTGTTAGGTGTACTTATTAATTTGATTGTTTAATAATATATCCATTAATATTTTTTTCAAAATATTTGGTTGCTCACAATACCTAGACTCCATTTGTGCATGATAACAATTTACTGCAACTAAAATTAACAAGGATGGGAATGGATTGTTGAACTTTAATCTTCCATTTTTACTGAAAATATGACAATGATAGTTTAAAAAGAATGAAATATGGGCTAAGAAAAAAAAGGAAGCTTTCTATTCACAATTTGCTTCTATTAATTAATCATGTATAATTTCCACATTGTTCCTGTAAAGGCTTTGCTTTGCTAAATGGGTCTTATTTTTGCCTTCCAACTATCATTTCTGTCCCTGTGCACTTGATTGAAGAACTTTCTTTTCTCTATCATAGCTGAGGCTTGCCTCCTCCTTGAAGTGCTTTATTATGCTTCTGCTCCTGACTTCTTTTCTATCACATTGTTTTGTGTTTGCCCTGTATTGTGATATATATCCTTACATGTGTATTAACTTTGACTAGATTATGTCTAGCAGCAATCGATTTTATCTTTGTATATCTCTCATGAATCTCAATAGTCTATTGCTATTTCTGCTTCTGCTAATGCTCGTGAAAACAATGAAAATCTTTTTCTAGATGTATGACCCTTAGTTTTGCTATTTCTTTGGTCATCTTTTGTAACTAAGACACTCTACATTTGACTAACTTGAAGTCAGACTAGTTATTTCTGCTGAATGGTCGATTTATTCTCATTCATCCACTGTCCACCTCATCTATCCCATCAATTGATTCATCCATTCAAATTATTTACTTAAATCCTTCATTTTATTGATACATAGCATGTGATAGGAACCATGGGAAATGGGAAGAAAACACATCAATTATTAGGGGATAATATAGTAATTACTGTTATTGGCTATTCCTAAGGAGTACTTTGAGTAAATTCAAAAAACTGGCAAATCAGTATTTATGTATTTTTATAAGCTGAAATAAATTACTTAATATGGGGTATTTTTTTTGTAATTCTGGGCTTTGAAAACCTTCTGACATTTCCCTTTAAGTAAAAGTTGCTGATCTTGATGCATTAGAGTTTTTATCCTAATTAAAATAAATCTTAATCAGGAAAGTACTGCAGAATTTCTGAAGACCAAATATTCAAACTTAAATAATAACAATGTAGATTTGCTTTTAAATAATTTGTTTAAAAATTAAATGTGGGGTTGAAAGAAGATTGGGAAACCAACATTAAATATTAATACTTATATATTAATTAACTATTTATATTAGTTAATTAATTATTATGTATTACTAATCTGTATTTGACTTTCTTTTTGCTTATTTGATTTACCAGTTGAGGCTAGATTTTTATTGGGCTATTTTACCTTATCTGGTAAAAAAGAGCATACCCACCAAAATTCTAAAAAAAAAAAAAAAAGAAGAAGAAGAAATCTATCCCTGAGAAAGACAACTTGATCAATTAGTAACATAAACATAAATTCATTTTTAGTATAATTAATCTAATGGGAAGGTCTGATGATTAAAATAGGTATGCTTGATTTTCATAGGTAGAAGTAAGGAAATAACTTTCACTGAAAAAGAGAAAGGAATTATGTAACAAAACAGGCAAGATCAAAGATGAGTGCATGGATCTAAAAAAGACTAATTGGAAACTTTGAAATTGAAAAATGATGTTGCTGAACTTAAATTACCACTATAAACAAGACAAATTACAGAAAAATCTCTGGTAGAGATTTTTTGCAAGATAGTTGAAGATTCCTCCCCTACACCAAATACAGGAAAAATATTTAAAAATATAGTCTAGGCTGAAAAATAGGTTCTGACATTGTAACTAAACATATCTAAAATATTTTGAACACATAATATCTTCCTTTTTTTGTCCTCCCTTTCATTTAAAAAATAAGGTGAACTTAGGATAGGGTATATGAACCCATTCCTGTTATAGACTTTCAAACATGAAATAAATAGATATTGATTAAGAAGTACATTACCTCTTTATTCTTTTTAGCCTGCTATATTTCCTACTCCACAGGTAACCATTATGTATTTTGTATGTATAATTACAGACCTTTATTTCTTTGTACTTGCATGAAAATATGTATATGCAGAAATGCATAATATTCTTATTTTCATGAGGAATTAAAATATTCATATTACTGCATACTTTAAAAAAATTTTATGGCAGGTGTGATGTTTCACACCTGTAATTCCAGTGGCTCAGGATACTAAGGCAAGAGGATCGCAAGTTCAAAGCCAGCCTCAGCAAAAATAAAGTGCTAAGCAACTCAGTGAGACCCTGTCTCTAAGTAAAATACAATATAGGGCTGGAGAGGTGGCTCAGTGGTTGAGTGCCCCTGAATTCAATTTTTGGTACCCACCCCCCCAAAAATTTCATAATAAAATGTCACCATGCTTCAAGAAATCTGACAAACTTTCTGTGTTATGTAACTCAATTCAGCCTTTCTGCTGTTGCCTGATCTTTTAAATTGTTTTCTTATTAATGGACATTTAGGCTCTTTCCAATTATTGCTGCCATTAACAGAATTTCAGTACATATCCTTTGATGTATTTCTTTGTAATCATGTGTGCGTATCTCTACAAGAGATGATCAGAAGTGGAGATAAAATTGTATGTAAATTTTTAATTTTAATACATACTGATAATGTTGCCCGCCAATAATGTACTATTTTGTATTCCTATCAGAATTCTTTTTAGAATGACAGTTTCTCCATAATCTGATTAATTATATTATGAAGCCATTTAAATTTTATAATTTCATGGGAAGAATATCTTTATTTTATTTGTATGTTTTAAACGGTTATTGAAGCTGGAGGTCTCTACATGTTGTAAGGTTTATTTCTATTTCATTGGTAAATTTCATGTTAATGATTTCTTCTCTCCCATCCTCCCTCCCTCCCTCCCTCCCTCCCTCCCTTCCTCCTCCTCCTCCTCCTCTTCTTCTTCTTCTTCCTCCTTCTCCTTCTCCTTCTCCTTCTCCTCCTTCTTCTTCTTCTTCTTCTTCTTCTTCTTTTTCTTTTTTTTTTGGTATTGGGAATTGAATCCAGGGGTGCTTAAGCACTGAACCACATCTCCTGCCCTTTTATTTATTTATTTAATTTTTGAGACAGAGTCTTGCTAAGTTGCTTAAGCTGGCTTTGAACTTGTGATCCTCCTGTCTCAGCTTCCTGAAGAGCTGGGATTACAGACATGGGCCACTGCACCTGGTAATTTTTACTTATTATTTGGAGTTCTAAATATGGTAAATATTAACCTTTTATCTCTTATTTGTTATATAAATATTTCTTCCCTATACATTTGCTGTTTAATTTGTTATATTCTCAATAAAGTCCTGTTTACTTTTTAGGTCTCTCAGGCTTATAGTAATAGGAGTTGTTGGTACTCATATTCATAATTGTTGTTAAAGATATATAAGAATATTTTGTGAAATACAGGTTTAAATATGTAGAAAATGTTAAAATGAGAAGGCAATGGACACCAAAGCCTAGCTTTAATTCGTATTTTTTTGTAGGAAGGCTGTTCCTGTTTCCTTTGCTTCTTGAGTTAGTGTTAAAATATAGATTCCAGAACAGCATTAGTAAAGTAATCTCTGATAAACTCATGGGACTTGGCCTGTAACCTGTTCCTGCCACAGGGTCAAAGGCCAATGAAAGTTTTTTGTCAGAACTCTGTATGGGTGATTAATAGCAAAATGCAATTTGTTTGAAAAAGAAGGTGGGAGGCCAGCAGGAAGAAGAGGTGTGTCTCATGCTTTTGGTTTCCAGCATTATCTGATTGATATTGCTTGAATTTGACCTTCCTCATCTCCTTTATTCCCCCTCTGTACTGAGATAGAATCAGAAAAGTGAGGGAAATGAAAAATGAAATGAAGGATTAATAAAATGCTCAATTTCTTTAAGCCTACCGTCTCATACACTGTTTCAATCAGTGCCTTTAATCACCAGGGAGCTATATTTCTAAGAACTCTTCCACTGTCAAGAGCAGGTAGAAAGAAACAGCGAAAACCTACAGTGTACCTGGGCACTGTGTTTCTTTAGTCATGCACTATGAACTAACATAAAGATTAATGTTTATTACTCTGAATGTCTTTATGAGCTGGGAATTTGATTTGTTTATTTTTATTTCTTTAATTTTATTCATGGAAATGTTTAAGGCTTATTGGTTTTCCTCTGACCAGTACTTAAAAAATATCTGATATCTAGTGTTCTTATTTTCATTTTTAAAAAAGATTTTAAAAATTTTGTTATGTATTTACCTTTTTACTTAAGAGTTATTTAAAAATGGATTTTATTTTTTCATGGGTTGGGCTGGTTATGGTGTCCTCTTCTGTCATTGTATCAAAGTATTGTTTTGTTATTGGGTGGCATTGTTTTTGAATAGTCATATGATTCAATTTTTAACTTTCTTTTAAATTACATTCTAAATGTTTCCTCTTCTTTTTCTCTCTAATATAATTTCTGAAGAAACCTATCTTGTTTTAGCTCTTTTTTTTTTTTTTTCCACAAAGCAAAACCTTTCCAGGATTGTTTTGCAGTATCCCATGTGTTTTTCCAAGTCCCTTCTCTGTTGTCATTGTTCTGATCTCACTTGTCAGTATTTTCACATACAGGGTCAACTTGCTCTTTATAGCATAGATTGTAGATCAGGTTATGGAATGCTGCTAGCTTCTCTTTTCTGTGTAATATCTCCTGAACTGCTCTTATCTCCATGAAAGCTGTGATAGGAGGATCCAAGAGAGGTGGGAAGTTCTGATGTTTATTTTTGTACTTGCTAATAATTTGAATGTTTGAAGTCCTCTGTTTTCTAGTCATGTTGAAGTCATGATATCCAGGATATTTGAAGACTTTCAGATTTATACCTCTTCATGCTTTGTCTACCCAAGACCCTGTCTATCAGTGCATCTTTGATATCACCCAACATTTCATAGCAACATAAATGTTTCATATTTTTGTTTATAATTACATTTAAATCATCAACATATATTGATTGTATATCAAAACTGTGTAAGATATGAGAATATATTTTAAATTGTTTGTAAACTTTATCAGACACATAGTCTGAACAGATTAGGATGTAGGGGAATCTAAGATCATCTTACCAGTGTCTTACTAATGTAAAAATCAGTGGACTTTTTTCTTTCTATTATTAAAGTTTTAGTGTTTTGTGGTACTAACTAATAAGATGGTGGTCTTTCTCTTAAAGTGTGATGCATAATTGCCTTTTGTCTTTTTTCTAAGATTTAGACAACTATCTGTATTTAGTCAATCCAAGGGCGTGGTAAAGTTTCATGTGGAGTAGTTACATGGAATTTGCTGCAGCAATTACTACAGTGTTTAATGACAAGTAATTATTCACATCACTTCCGAAGATATACATCTCTTTCTTGCCCTTCAGCATTATGAACATCCCACCCACTGGCATACACATTTATTCAGAACAGAATTCAGCTGTTACTTCTCCAAGATGTAATACACCTCTCATTTTATAACTAAATCTAAGTCTTGCTTCATTGGGGATTATAAAATATAAAACTTTACTTTTTCTAATGGCCATTTATTTTATATTTTTCAGAATTTGGAATGCTTTTAGAATCTATGGTTTCTGAAATAATTTTTGTACCAGTAAGGAGCAAGAAGGGACAGTTATTTTTCTACTGGACCAGACTGAGTAATCATGTAAATGCATTTCTAATTATCATTCTGTGAGCTCCTATTCATTTCTAGCCATCATGGATTTCATTGTAACATGTCATAATTGCAGTAATATTGTTTAAATTATGTTTCTGAATTGTATAAGTTTTTGAACATCTTTAATATTCCATTGTAACCTGTATCAGTGTTGAAAAGAACCTCAGCTGTATTGACAATTTTCAAAATAACTTTCAAGAATATATAGGAGAGTACTCAGAGATCTGTTCTAATGGTACTCTTTTTTTAAAAAATCATATGAGTTCTGAGTGAGATTGGATTATTGTACTTTCATTAGTTCTATTATGACTGAGAGGTCATGAAGTGGCTACTGCAGTTATCTTTTATATTTTTCAGCTTAATGATGAGAAGAAATTGGAGAAATTTGAGTGGTTCCTATGCTGATAATGATGTATTCCCATATTTTATATATTTCCTATATATCCTATATATACCTGTCTCTGTAAACAGATAATGAGGTATATAGTTAAACCCCCATTTTCACACCGAAATTATGAGATTTTGATATGTAGAAATCCAGAGTTCCAGTTTAGGATTTCTGATATTATATTCTTTATGAATTTCAGCTCCATTTTTGACATCAAGCAGTCAAAATGGCTCTCTCTTGCTACCTCTACATTTACCTTGACTAAACGAGAAGATATGATGATAACATTTAAATTATGAAGATAATATAAGATCACTTTCTTGCCCCTGACTTATCTCTGAAGACAGATTAAAATATTTTTCTTTTTTATTCAGAAATAGCATATTTGTGAGTTAAATTTTCCTATATTTATTTTGCTTCTATTTATTCATATATCATATATTTGTTCTGTCCCAAATATGTGAAAGACATAGCTCAGTCTTCTGGTGTATAATAAAGTGGATGAATAGATGAACAGTTGGTCAGAATACCTTGCAGGCACAACTGTAATAGAGATGTGGAGCAAGGGAAATGGAATGCATACAAATGAAAGCATGTAGTTATTTCATTATAGTGTCACATTTAAATATATGATCTGCATGTGAGTGAGTGAAAACTCCTGAGTAAAAACAGATTAAATGAGGGATTCTATTAGATAAGAGTTTCTTTTTCATAAATTTTAGAAGTTAGTATTTTTAGTTTGATTTTTCTCTATAATTTGTTTTCCTACTTGAGTATAGGAGCTGTCTATCCCTTTGAAGTCATGATATATAAATTTTAAAATCTGTAACCCCTCAAATGTACATTATCCTGCATCAAATTATGCAGATGCCCATTTTCCCTATAAATGATTATATATATAATTATATAATAATTATTGAACTTAGAGTGCCTGCATGTCATATCTCTAGTTTTTGCCAAGTAGTAAGATTACACTATATGTTTATATATAAATTTGGGCTATCAAAAAATTATATTTTTAGGTAATTCTCTTTTAAACAAAAAACCTAAATCTAAGATTTCTAATTCCAGTGTCAGATAATTTTTGCTAAATGATATTGTATGCTGGGTTTCTGCATAATTAATATATTATTTATCTTTTATAGTTTCTGAATATTCACATAATTTGTTATTATTTTCAAATATTTAATTAAAATAACTTCAGTAGCTGAATTGAATATTATTTCTCCATTGCCACCCCACTGTTAGAAATTTTTATTAATTCATGCATATGACCTACAGTTTCATATATTGTATTGAAAAATGAATTAAAAAATAACAGACAGTGAAACAATGTAACTGAAAACTAAGTGAATCAGATTGATATGTGAACAGTTATTGTTATAATCCTTATTTCTATTATGCTATACAAATATTAATTGCCTCGACAGAAAAAGAATATCTGAAAATGAGAAATATGCTATAAAGTACAAAATAAATTAATATACAAAATAAATTAATGATACTTTCTGTTTTCACAAATCATATGACTCTTTATAAAGTCTTGCTTAGGGTTGCCTAAGAGTCTGTGATCCAGTGACGTCTTTTAGTACATTTGTGCTTGCTCAACAAAGGACAGCTATACTTTTGACAAGAATGGTGATTGAGATATTGGGTTTGCAAGAGATCATTGTAACCATATCCTAATGGGTTACAGAAAAATTTTCAAAATAGGGTAAAGAATACATCAAATACAGAAAGGTACAGTTCAAACTCTAAACAGTCATTGCCAACTCTTTAGTGTTTACGATAAGTCAACTAATGAGAAGGATTAAAGAACTATCAATTTTAACAATTCAGGTGTGAGGGATCACCTTTTTAAATCTTTCTTAAATAAGTTCACTTAGTAAGACAGTGTGTGGTTGTCTACTTATTATACAATTCACTGTTTTTAATGTTAATATTAATTAATTTAAATATATATACAATTATTTCCCTATATATTGAAGAAAATAGTAATTTCCTCCATCTTAAACATGCTGAATATTATCATTGTACCTAACTATATTTTGGTGTTCAAGATAGCAATTGGGATGAAAATGTAAAGATAAATAGCAAGTGTATGAGGGGGAGGCAAGAGAGGAGGGAATGAGAAGGTACTGGGGAAGAATATTAAGCCAATTATATTATCTTTATAAGTATGGCATAATGAATCCCCCCATTATGTATTGTTATAATTTAAAAATTTAAAAAATGTAATAAAAATTTTTCTTTAAAGTTCATGCTTACAGATAATGGACAAAATATTCTATGACTATCTTTTGATACCTAAGAAAGTTAACAGCAATTCTATAATATCATCTAACATCCAGCCCTCAATTGTCCCTTAAAAATGTCTTTTATAGTTTTGTTTTTTTCCCCTTTAGTATCAAGACCAAAGTTCACAAAATTGTTATGTCTTAGACATGTTTTTTATTAGAATCCTATACTTTCTGTTTGGTGTCTGTGATTGTGAAAAGGAGAAATAGATCCTTCCAGGTGAATATTCCTAGAACTAGTAACATCAAGCTCTTTTCTCGCTACTACACCTTTTACTCCCTTTCTCCTTTATACTTTACATCATGACTTCTATTCCATATTCAAGAAGTAGGACTCTTTTCTTTATGTGAATATTAAAAATCAGTTTATTTGGGGCTGTGCTTGTGGCTCAACAGTAGAGTGCTCACCTAGCATGTGAGAGGACCTGGGTTTGATCCTCAGCACCACATAAAAATAAATAAATTAATTAAAGATATTGTGTCCAACTAAAAAATAAATATTTAAAAAATCAGTTTATTTTGTGGAAAATATTTTGTTAGTAATCTTTTAAAACTATCAACTAACTTTTTAAGTGTACAATACAGTATTGGTAATTATAGGCACATGTTGTACAGCAAATCTTTAGAACCTTTTCATTGTGCTTTACTAAAACTCAACACTAGGTGGGTAGCAATTCCCCATTTCTCCTTTTCCCAGCCCCTGGAAACCACCATTCTACTTTCTGTTTCTTTGAGTTTGACTCTTTTAAAATACACATATAAGGGGTATCTTGCATTATTTTCTTCTGTTCCTGGCTTATTTCAGGTAGCATAATATCCTACAGTTTCATCTATGTTGTCTAAATGGCAGAATTTCCTTCTTTTTTAATGCTATAATAATCTTCCAGTGGATGTATATATCACATTTTCTTATCCATTCATTTATTGATTAAATGTAATTTTTTAAAAGTACTGTATATAATTTAAGTACAGCATATTTTACCATATATGACTTCAAGCAATAATAAATTGTAAACAGCACTGATACTTATAATTCACGAATAGGCAAAACTACATTATAATTTTAATCAAATTCCAGTGGATTATTACTACAATAAAAATTCATTTGTGTTTAACCTAATTAATAAAGAAATACAGATAAATAAGCTCTGAGGTTCCATTTTGATCACCACATTGACAATGCTGGAAAGTAATATGTAGTATAGACAAAAGCTCAAAGGAATAGAAGTCATAGTTGGAATGTAAAATGCTTTTCTTTTGGAAGATCTTTAGATCTTATGTATTCATGTTTATATACTTTGAATTAGTAGTTTTACTTCAAAGAAAAAAAATTATGGATATAATCACAAAGGTTTTTTTTTTATTACAGAAGGTTATAAAATGCTAAATTATTCTAAAACACAGTGAAATGATTAAAATATTTTGGTAAGTTCATATGATTATCATAGTATGCATTCATTTACAATTACATTTTGGATTTTATTTACTGACATATAAAATTCCTATAACAAGTATATTTAAAAAGGTGGAATAGAAAATTATATTTATTTTATATACTTTTACATTCTATTTTTTAATAAATGTACCTGAATGCAGGAAAATGTACTGAAGAAATGTACTGAAAAAATGTACCACAATATTAACAATTAAAACTCATAATATAAAGATATCAGACTTTTAAAATGTTTCCTTTTTATTTGCCTTTTTGAACTTCCAGGATTTTTGCCATCAATAGGTGTTATTTCAAAAATTTTAAAAAAAGGTTAAAAAACATGTCAATTTCCTCAAAGACTATAAATCTGTGATATAATATGTATGTAAATTATTTTGTGACTAAAACCTTAGATACTTTTTTTTTCCTGTTGACTAACCTATTGTTGAGTTTTATACTAGTCAAATAATATTCACTAATTATATTTTGTGGTATGGCATTTGAAAAAGTCACAAATTTAAAGAGTATAATTATGCCAGTGAATTGAAATTAATGAAATGGCATCCCATACAGGCACCATAATTTGCATATTAATTTCAGTTAATGTTTTTATGGATGTGACAGACTTATCCTTGTCAGATTTGGTAAAACAACAACAACAACAACAACAACAACAACAACAACAACAAAACAGATTGTGAAGCAACCAAATGTTGAGCAGTCATTCCAGTAAATTCTCAGTATTCCAAAAAACATCTTTGACGTTATTGTTAGGTACTTAGAGTTTTAGTTTCTTTTTTTTATTGCTTTTTAAAAATGATGATACATTTGCCAATAGGTGGAGATATAGAATTGGAATTTTTCTTTTATGGAAACTCAATTTAAATAAAAGTTCTATTTCACATGACTTCATATGAATTTTATTGTTTTGCTATTGTACCTAATATTAAAAATGTTCTCGATTTCCAACACCAAAAAAAAAAAAAAAAAAAATTGGGGCTGGGGTTGTGGCTCGCATATGTGAGGCACTGGGTTTAATCCTCAGTACCACATAATAGTAAATAAACAAAATAAAGATATTGTGCCCATGTATAACTAAAAAAATTTAAAAAAAAAAGCTCAATGACTTTCTCAAATGTGCCCTTAGGTTTTCTTTTCTTCAAAGTGATTTGCCTTAACTGATTAAAAAAAAGTTTTATGAATTATGGTCTCTAATTGATAAGATTTTAGGCATTTCCTTAATAGTGTTGTGTGACTCCATTAAGGTAAATTTTGCCAATTTCTTGTCTATTTCAAATTTATTTGTAAACATAATAGACTTTCTTCCTGAGTTTCTTTTCTTTTCTCTTTGTTATATTTCTTGGTGAATATTTCTCTCTTTTTATTTCTCAATTTATGTTTTAGTTTTTTTTTTAACTAACTTCATATCTTATTTTTTAAAATTTAGGTTGTCTAATAGTATTCTTATTTTGTTGAGAGTTCCAAAGAACCAGGCTTTAAATTATTTACTAATTCTAATTTTTGTCTGTTTATTAATTTCTTTGTTCTGCTTTTGTTTTGTCAGTTTTTTCTATTTTTTGAATCCAATGTTTAAGGCATTTATTTTTTAAGAAAATTATTTATAGAAGTAATGCTGCAGATTCTCCAGAGAAGTGCTTTTGTCATGACTCATAAATATTAGCTGTATAATAGCTTACTATTTAACTTGAAAGTGAAAAAAAACTTTTTCTTTTTAAAAATATTACTAGGGGTTTTTTTTTTTTTTGGTTGTTACATTGTGAAAAAAGAACACTATTAGTTCATTTGTATATTAGTGTTAATATACTAATGTTAGTATATTTCTAATTAATTATGTTTCTGCTACCACCCAGACTTTGAGTTCCTTTTTCAACTTTGTCAGTTGGAGGTTCCTCTTCATTTGTTTAAAATTTGGTTATATAATTCAAAACTCTTATGTTATTTTCTTTTGCTTCTGCATTTTGTTGACTTGCATTAGAGAATGACTGATACTTTTGTCTGAATAATTTAGTGTAAGAATCTGCTGAATTTATTGTGCTTGTATTAAAATGACTTTCAGGGTACCTTTATCATCTGAACTAAAATTCTGCATCCAACCACTCATGGGGTCAATTCAATCCCAATAAATGCTAATTCAGAATATGTTATCTATCACATACTATTTCATAGATAGGAATGAGGAGATTTTTGGAATAGTTTCTTATTTAGTGATAATTATTCAATATATGTGAAATCTTAAAGTTATACTGGCCATGTTAAAAATGCAGCCAAGTCTCTGTATTGGAAGCTATTATGTTACAAATGAGATATATCTCTTGGCATTGTTTTCTCCTGTAGAAATTATAAAAATACAAAAATGAAAAAATGTATTTTAATTTCTATGAATGATGTAGACTACATTATACTTAAGGTTTTATATATTTCAGGTTTTAACCTAAAGTAATTTAGATTTAAGAATTTGTACTTTAATGTCTATTACTTAGCCACAAAGGCAAGGATAAAGTAAAGTCTTACTATTTTACAGACCTTTCAAAAGGCATGTTGAATGTTTCTAGACTAATCATTCTAATGTTATATACCATTTAATTAAGTAAAGTGCTAATTATAGTTTCCCCTAATTTTGGACTTTGAAAAGTGATTCTGTTAAAAGGGTGCTTAAAATGGAATTGCATTTAGGAGTCTATATTCCCTTGAATTTAGAGATGTGTGGCACAGTTACATAGTAAGTCCAACATTTGGATTAGGAATTAAAATTTTTACATGCAGTTTTTTTTAAAGACTCCCCTCCCTTTTTTAAATTATGCCCTTGATCCATTGCAAACATCTAAGACTCTCAACATCAAAGAAAAATAACTTAGAAACAAAAAGAGTTTTATTGTTTTTAAAAGGTTGAGAGTAATTGCATTTAATTTAGGACATAGAAAACATTTTCTCAAATCAGAGATCAGAGATCCCTCTGAGCAGTTGTAAGCTTCTTAAGAACACACAGAGTGGATGGAAAATATTCTTTATAATTACTGTCATTTATGTAATCAGTATGCAATGATTAAATCATGTAAGGAAGCAGGATTTTGATAAAAATTTTTTTCTTTTTATAGAGGTTGTAATTTGCTGAATCTGAGCCAGTTGGGTGCTGACTTAAATTCTCAGTGTGGACAGGTGCTTTTTATGGTATTATGGGAAGGCAAGCAAGGGTAATACAGATGCAAATGTTGGCAAACTCTTAGTTATTATTTCTTTGGACAGACCTTGAACAGTCTTAGGTTCATAGTTCATATTTTGGTGAACTTTCTTTTCTTAAAGAAAGCATACATCACATCTTTATATACATATAATTTATTCAGCAAATATTGTTGGGAATCTCATTTGTTCCAAATACCATGCTAGTGACTATGGTACAAATATGAATATGGTTGTTTCCAGTTTTAAGTATCTTATACTCAAGACAAGGGTTGGGGAGAGAAAAAAATATATACATTACAGAATATTGTGATGGCTTTAAGCACAAGGGTTTTTGGACAGAGAAATGGGTCTGGAAAGGTTTCACAGTTCACAGTGTTTTCTTTGAGGATTACATTTAGGTTCTGAGGGATGGGGAGTGGTAGGGCATTATGCTGAGAGCATATCGTCAATTGAGTAATTCTAACTAATTTTGCATTTTGGGGGGCTATGAAAAGTAGGGGTGTTAAGAGATTGAGCATGTAGAGTAAACAGATTAAAAAGGGCCTTATAAAGTATGTGAAGGATTTTGGACCTGACCTAATGGTGGTGGGGAGCTCTTAAGGTTTTAAGGAACATTATGTTTTGTAGTATGAATTTATAGGTCATAAACCAGAGAACAATAGTAAAACAATTGATAAAATAATCTGAGACAGAATTGATGTGAGCTTAAGCAAGTATTGCTAGTTGTAGAGAAATGAGTTAATTCTAGAGCTAACAAGAATTTGAACTAATTGACTGTCAAGAAGGGGAAATGACATGGACGTCTCCCAAGCTTCTGCCTTGAGTGAGACGGTAGAGGGATGTCTTTGACTGAAGTGAATGAAACAACACAGGAAGGCATACTTTAGGAGTTTGAAGTCATTCATATTCATTTTATAGAATTAGCTTCTGTCCTAAATGACAGTGTGACTTTGCCCAATAGTATGCAGCCCAGGGAAGGATTTCTGGTGTTGAAGCCTCAAGTTACATCTGGATAGTCATCAATGACTTGTTTTCTCTTTCTGAATAGAGGTCTTCCCAGGATGGATATTGGTATGAGGATAAGGCCATTTTTTAAAGGAGGTTTCAGGGCAGAAATATATGGTAATGAATAGTTAATAAGGGGGCTGGGGATATGGCTCAAGCGGTAGCGAGCTCGCCTGGCCTGCGTGCAGCCGGGTTCAATCCTCAGCACCACATACAAACAAAGATGTTGTGCCCGCCGAAAACTAAAAAATAAATATTAAAAAATTCTCTCTCTCTCTCTCTCTCTCTCTCTCTCTCTCTCTCCTCTCTCTCTCTCTGTCTCTCACTCTCTCTTTAAAAAAAAATAGTTAATAAGGGAAGAAAGAGTTCCATTTAAGGGTTCCAATTAATGATATTAAAGTTAAAAATGAAACAAAAATAGAAATGATTTGTATATAAAGTTATTATCACCTCCTATGGAATGCAGCATCTGAAATACTAACCATACATTACCTTCTAATATTCCTTGGCAATAGAAGTGTGCTACCATGAAGGTATATTTTTAGCCAATGTTTTGGCCTTCCTTTAATCTCTCTCTCTCTCTCTTTTTTTATATTCCATTCTAGGAAATGCTATGTTTTAAATTGCCAACATTGGAAATGAAATGATCTCTTTCTTAAAATTGTACCTATCTGTATAAAATATAGTGTTCTGTATTAGGACAGATTTTTTTTTTAGGGCTGATCCTTGGGAAAATCAAACATAAGGAATTGATGAATGATGAAAATTTTAGTACTTTCCTGACTGCCATTCTTTTCTGACTAAGCTTCTTCCATCTCCTACCCCAATCCAGCCATATTATAAAAATGGAATTCTGCTCGGATCTGTAGTATTATGAATTTTTCTACTGTTCAGGAAATAAGATTGTATCACATTTGAAACAGATTATAGAAGTCTATATTATGTACCATATTACTGTAGAAGGATATTCTTGTGTGGACATGGTTTTTAGTGCTTATGAGGACTTTAACTGTGGTCTTTCAGCTATAAAACATCAGGGTCATGACTTGATATTGCCGAACAGTCCTCTGGATGCTGTGAGGATGAAAAAAGAATGTTCTTAGCACTTAGTTGCATGTGACATGATTACCAATGATTCATCACAAAGTCCTGAAAGTGTAAGAATGCCTTCCTTTGCTTCCCCACAAACTTATGTGAAAGCATTTACTTAGTCTTTTGAAGTCTAAAATAGTCTTATATTAAGACAATGTAGTGATTTTGTGATTACCATGATGGTATGAGGAGACGTTTTCTTCTTTGCTTATTAGGATGTATGGACAATATTTAAAGTAATTACTATGAAGATATAGTTGATGTAGATGTCTAATTTCTGGCTAATTAGATTAATCTTAAAGTTATTCAGTAATGTTTGACTAATGCTGAATTTTGTGAAGAATAGGCAATATATTTGCTCATTATTGATTTGAAAAAACTCTTATTTCCATACTCAAAATGTAAACAACATCAGTTATTTAATAATCCTAATTTAGTAGCTAATTTTTTTAAACTAATGTATTAGGTTAGAGAAATCTTTCATAATTTTGTTATAGAATAGATTTGTTCTTGAAGTGGCTTGGCAACGTATCACCTTAAAAATGTACGTTCTTCTAGGATATTTTTTGTCTTAAAAAAAAGTTTGCTTTGTACTTCAGAACTATAAAAACCTATTTCTGGTTTGTTCTTAGTTATATCAGTATTTTGTGGTAAATTCCCTTGGTCTAGGGTATAGTCAGTGCAGGCCTGCTGTAAGTTCTGTTCACCTGAAGATTCTTTAAAGATTGGGATGATTGGTGGGGGGGTGGGGTTGTGGCTCAGTGGTAGAGTGCTTGCGTAGCATGTGTGAGGCCCTGGGTTCGATTCTCAACACCACATATGAATAAATAAAATAAATGTCCATTGACAACTAAACAAAATATTAAAAAAGAAAAGATTGAGATGATCTCTATTGTATACTCTTTTCATGGAGAGTGGAATCCCAGGTTACTTACTGTGTCTGTTTCCTTCATTCACCTGTATGTACATGCAACTTATTACTGCCATACTTGACCAGCCCTCTTGTATTCACTTTGAATTGTTTGTGAGTTCAAGCCCTACACTAAACTTTGTAAGAAACTGAGTTCTGTATCTGTATTAGCCATGCATCTTGGGGAAAAGGGTGCCATCTGCCTTGTGGGAAGAATCAATCAGCATTTCAATTACACTGATATTTGGGCCCCTTAAAGACTCTCTGCTGGCACCTGTGACCCTCTTTCACTCTTTAGCTTTTCAGATCCTGGCCTATATTGAAAAATATAATTTCTAATTATAAGCCAGTGTCATTTCTACTTCTCTAATTCTCCATGGCTTGGATGACTAAGGATTGCATTATGTTTATATTCTATTAATATTTATTTAACATAATTGGTGTTCTTCAAAGGTCAGATTGAGTATAATTCAGATTTTAAAAAAACATAACTGCCTACTTCATATTTTTCTTAAAAATAAAAGAAAATGAAGCATGTAGAATTTAAAACAAACTTTATTCAACTTTTCCTAGATTTTGGAAATATGATTTAACTTGGACTGATTGAGGAAATTATGAAATTGACAAACTTTAAAAATTTGAAATAATTTGCTTTAAGCATCTTGAATTTCCCTTAACAATTCAAAAACAAAACAAATACCCTAAACTAACTGAGTAAAATCAATGACTGATATTCTATCACCAGCAGGATTCTGTCTCTTTGGGACCATGATCTGAGGGAATGAAGATGAACAGTTGATTTTTATAAATTCTTTGGTTTCCAAATTTAAGAGTTAGATGGACTCACATAAAACTTTTGCTAAGAATGGCCTTTGAATATTTTTTACTAGTTTATTTCTGTCTCTGACTTATTATTATCATATCTTCAAAATACTGAATTTCTAGAGACACTTTGAGTGATAGACTTCAGTTGGGGAATCATATAATATTTCTTAGACTATGTAATATGGGATTATTTGTTTTTTGGTACTAGGGATTGATTCCAGGGGGTGCTTTACCATTGAGCTACATCCCCAGGAACTTTTATTTTTATTTTGAGACAGGGTCCCTAAGTTGCTTGGGCCTTGCTATGTCACTGGGGTTTGCTTTGAATTTGTGATCCTCCTGCCTCAGCCTCCTGAATTGCTGGGATTACAGGCATGTGCCACTTTAACTGGCATAATCTGGGATCTTAAAATATACATCTTACATTCAGCCAAATTGTTTGGCTAATTTTATTTAATATTAGGTCTGAAAAATGATGCATTGACAATTAAAAGTCTTTACTTCTAGTTCAGAATGTCTTTAAGTATTGCTGAACTTTACGTACATATCACTTGGATGAAATGAGGTCCATTACAATGCATATGGAATTTAGAGTTGGAGACCTGGATGTGAATCTGAATCTTCATGTCCACTTAACCTCTTTGAGCCACTTTTCATGTCTATAGAAAGAAGTCAACAATATTTCTCTCACTGGATAGTTGTGAGAGTTGAAAGAAATATTATATGTGAGATCCTTTACAAATCATCCTTTATAGTTGTTTATAAATATGAAAGATACTTTTTCTTGAGCATATGAATATGAGATAATATGTAGTGATTATCAGGTGTATTTACTCATTTTAAAATTTTCCCTTCAGTTTTTTTTTACTTTATATATATTTATTCTTTCTACTCTTTAATAAAGGATTATGTGTGTTAAATTGAGATCCCTGGTACGTTGAATCTTTATGCAGTCGCCCCCTTCAGAAAGGAGTACCAAATAATAATGTTAGTTTAATTTATTCAAAGCTAAAGAGTTTTTCTTTTCTCCATAATAATGTATTCATCCTTGAATCATACATTTAGCTCATAACAAAGAATTTTACTTTGTTGGCTTTTGACACAATGAAATATATTCTGTGTTTTAGACCCTTTCTCCTAATTATGTTTTTGTCCCATCTTCTCTTTGTCTGTGAATCTTTCACTTTGGGAGGCTGGTTTGTGCTTTTGAATACATCCAACACTTTTCTCTGTTTTTTTATGCCTTGCTTATATCATCCACCCACTTGCAATTCCTTTCCATTCTTGAGATGCTTTCCTATTGTTAAAGCATAATTTAAGCTTTATCTATTCCATAAAGTCTTTCCAGAGTACTGCAGCCAGAGCAATTATTATTTTTTTACACTCTTATGTAGTTATCACCTGAAATACTCGCCTTTTTATTAGTTGAGAAGTAAGAAAGTTTTTTCCCCCCTAGAAGCTTTTAAGGGACTTTACTGGAGAAGTCGGGTAAAAACTCTTTAGCAATGCATTTTTTAGTGTTACAATACAGATATAAGGAAGATGCTAAGGAAATAGCAGTGTTCTCTTATGCTACCACTATCCAGATTAGTTCCCCATTATTTCCCAGTTGTTTGACCCATCTCTGCCCAATTTCCCATATATTCCATAACAATGAAAGATGTTGAGTTCAAACAGATTGATTGTGGTTGAAGAGAACTTTTTTTCCTGATTGGCCATATAAAATGAACTGTGATGCCATCACAAATGATTGATTTTATTGATTTTATTATTATTGATTTTATTTTATTATTGATTTTATTAAGTGACCCCAAAGTCACTTTCCAAAAGTCCCTTTTTTCTTGGAGCTATCCCTGACTCTTCCTATCAGTTGTGGTTGTCTCTCCTCTATTCCTGAGAATTATTAATTGCTACATTGTATTTTGTTTCTTTCAAAATTTTATATTATGATATAAAAAAGTGATTACTGTTCTATGGAAGAGCCACTATCTTAAAAACAATATGGATTCATTCTTTATTTTTACATAGGAGGGATTTGCCATTATACTTTAAAAAATATTTCCTTTCAGTTTATTTTAGGCAGTTTCTACTTCTTTTAGTTAATATGTGTGAATTTGACATATTTTATGACATAATTTAAATGATAAACAATATTAACTAGGATAGGTTTTTTTTTTGTAAAATAAACATGACAAAATAGGTAAATAAGAAATAGAGTATATTCCAAAGCTTAATTCAAATTACTTTTTTTAATCTCCCCCCTTTTTTTTTGTACTATAGATTTAACCCAGTCATATCCCCAGCACATTTTATTTTGAAACAGGGTCTTGTTGATGAGGGCCTCACTAAATTGCTGAGGCTGGCTTTGAATGTATGTCCCTCCTGCCTCAGCCTCCCAAGTTTCTGAGATTACAAGTGTGTGCTACTGCGCCTGGCTGTTAGCTACTATTTTAAATTATATTCTATAGGTATTTACAACTTTTGTTTTGAAAGATCCACAAAATAATTTTATTTCTTTAATCTTAGTAAAGAAATATAATTATTAAAATGAACATTGAATGCATGTTAATAGTTTCCAAACTGGGTTTAACTGACAGATTGACTAAATGCTGGGAAACATATATGGAAGGAAGCAAGCCATACTTTTCTTAGACTATGATTATAGAACAAGTGAGGATTAATTCAGTTTTTTACATTCTTGGTTTTATTATCCTGCACTAGATTTTGCTTTTTAACTGAACTTTCATTCCCCTAGTCTTATCCACTCCAATGAATCCTTTATTACTCTGGCAATTATTTTTCTAAAATGCAAATTTATACTGTGCTACTCTGTAATACATCATCCTGTCAAAGGTAGGAGCAATAGAGAATCATACTTTGATTACCTTTTACCTGTCTCAGTTTTTTTTTTTCAGTTTATTCTTGTCTCTCTACTTTTTCTATTTCAGCCATATAAAAAAATATCTATTACTTTCCAGGATATGCCATGCTTTTTTATGTCTGTATGCCTCTGTTCATGCTCTTTTTCAGACCTGGAATATTGTTTTCTTCCTGCACTCTGGCCAAACCCAAAAGTCACTTTCCAAAAGTCCCTTTTTCTTGGAGCTATCCCTGACTCTTCCTGTCAGTTGTGGTTGTCTCTCCTCTATTCCTGAGAATTATTAATTGCTAATTGTATTTTGTTTCTTTCCTTGGAATTTATTTCCCAACTAGAGCAAAAACCCCTTGTAGTTAGTTTTACATATGTAACCCTAGCATTTGGCACAATAGCAGGTACGTAGGCACAGTAGGTATTTGTTGAATAATATGAAGGGTAAGATTGGGTTAAAAATGGTATTTTGAGTGCTTCTATCATGTTTGGTTTCCTTTACAGCTCTTATTTCACCATAAATATGAATTTAACTTAAGTTATATTTTATAAGTGTTTGAGAAATGAATTACCATACTTGTGTTTTTTTTTTAACTATAAGTGTTTAATTTTGTGCCAATTAATGCTCTTATCTCTCAGTTCTTTACCTACCCTTCTGCATTCTACTGCAGAGATTAAAAAAAAAAAAAAAAAAAAAAAAACAACTTGGGAACTATGCATGCCAGACTCCATTGATAGCAAGTTTTCTGTTAGGAATGTCCAAAACAAGGGAAAAGTGAAAGATTGGATGGTAGAAGGAAAGAAGTTATTTATTTCCTTTCATTGACTGGTGCAATTCAGCATGCAGAAGGAGTAGAGGATGGTTGAAGGTGACTGCATGTGACTACGTTTCAGTACCAATTGTGGTGGCTTCATCAACATTACAAACAGTACTTTGGATGTTGGGTAGTATTCACTGTGCCGACCAGTAACAGAACCATCCCAGTGTGAATTGTGGAAATGTTTCCAGAAGCTCAACAGTGATCCTGGCCTAGGGTAGCAGTACACTTTATTTGGTTTGCTAACTTGTTTTTGTTCTGCAGCTCCACTTATATCGCCTTCTAACTCTCCCGACGGCTTTATAATCACTTTCCATTATTGACTTCCCTATGTTGAAAATAGCTAGAGTAGTTTCCACTTTACTTAGTGGACAATACCAAGAAGTGGTCTTTAGAAATAGAACTTCAAAGATATGAGTTTGGGATTGGTTATTTGACATGTTTTGAATTGAATACAGTAGAATCTCACTGTCAGTGGAAAATTGCCATTGCATTCAGAGACAGCTTAGTTACTTAAACTATCAAATTTCTTTCTGGAACTGAAGAGATTACCAAAGCTAAAAAATCAAATGCAAGCTGTAATTGATTATGATGGTGGGAATAATGTCTTGGAATTCAGAGCTGTGTTGGCTATTTCTGATACACTAGAGAATTTAAAGTAAAGAAATTATGAGGTCATTGCTTTAAATTTTCAGTTCCAGGATGGTCAGAGAAACAGAACTTCATGGTGGCTTTCCCCTGATATTGTCTTATCTTTTATTATTGTAATACTTGTGCAGCTAAATACAAGAACCAAAATTTTATCCTTCAAGTTTTAGAGTTACAGTAAAAGATGAATTTCTTCTTTTCTCCTTACCCTCTCCTCCTTTTCTGTTTTCATTCTTCTACTTGAATTGGTTTCATGTAGTTCATCTACTTTGTGATTATTTTCTCAGTTCTTGAATGCTTAGTTTGACTAGATATCTGTATTTTGAAGAACTTGTATATTAGCATTCTGAGCCATGGCATGAAGGATATATAAGTGGAAAGCACTGGAACTATTGGAGAATACTCCAATTTAGGAGAGTAAGCTAAAAGTAATAACTGCACCATAGGAATTTTAGGGCTGAGTGCTACCATTAAATATTTGATAAATTTGAAAACAGATTTTTATCTCTTACCCATTTCATTCACATACTTGGCTTGTGCAAAAAGAATATGCCTTCGAAAACAAGATTTTTTTCTTTTAAAGTTTAAAGATCGTAATATCAATTGATGCTCTTCTTTCAGATGTTATCTTTTACTGGAGCCAGTCCCTTTGGCTATACTTGCTGCACAGCTATTGATCTTGTTAATTCCCCTCTCTCTGTCGATTAGCCAGAATTAATAGGAAACTGATTACATTCACCTGACCAAGAAAGCTGCATAGCATCACAGCTATGTAAAATCTGCTGTCATAATCTAGTACATATTAGCATTGATTTTTCAAATAGTTAAGTAAAGATAGGAAATTCCATGCTTTTTCCATTGTGTACAATTGTAAACCAAAGAACATTTTTTAGAACTAATAAAAAGTGGATGAAGATGGTATTAATTAGTGCTTAAAGCAATGTTTATTTGACTGGCTTCATCTAAGCTGATTGTTCTTCCAAAATTAAAAAAAAAGTAAACAAAAACAAAACAGAAAAATTAGTTTTAATTTCCAGTGTTTCTTGTCTACATACCTTTTCCTTTATTTTACTTGCTAAATTAAAAACCAGAGGGTCCTAATATTTTTGGGGGCAGTAGGTCCTTTTTGCAATCTGGTAAGGTCTGTGAATTAGACTCAGAATGTTTTTAAATGCAGAAATTAAATGCATAGGATTATAAAGGGAATGAATTACAATAGTGCTATCAAGATAATTTAAACTGTAATATAGTAATAATATTAGAATATAGCATTGCTTTTGTTACTACTCCATTTTAATACTACTATAGTTTGTTGTCTGCATTATTTTTTTAAATTTGTTTTTAGTTGTAGATGGACACAATATCTTTATTTATTTTTATGTGGTGCTGAGGATCAAACCTAGTGCCCCACACATGCAAGAAAGGCGCTCTACCACTGAACCCCAGCCTCAGCCCCTGTTGTCTTTATTCATAATGGAGGGAAATTTAATATTTTAGTTAATGTTAATGAAAATAAACACATGGTCTTTTCCCATCCAAATATACAGACCTGGACTCTAACTATTGAAACTTCTGATATGGAAGGGATTCCTGAGCCCCACATACAGAGGCTCCACTCTAAATAAATTTACATAACAGTGACTTTTTAAAATAAATATTTATTTTATTTTTAACATGTTTGCTTAACTATGATTTTGAGCATATACTTATTTTCTCCCTTTTTCTCAACTGGTTCAATCTCATTTACTTTTAAAGCTTAACTAGACAGTTCATATAACATTTAAATTTTTGTTTATTTCCAAAATACTGACTTTCTGCAATAATCTTCATTAATAGCTGGGCATAAAATTTTTATAAGGTTGTTTACAAATGTATTATTTGCTTTACATTTGTCATTTTATGCAAATAGAACTCAAAATGATGAAATCAATTGTATTTTACCCAGTAAGTCGACAAAATAATTTCTGTGTCTCTTCTCCTACTCTATATTCTCAACCACAAATTATGACAATTTCACAAGCATTTGAAAAATTATTTTATTCATTGGATTATTTGCAGGTGAGGTTCTGTGCTTTAGTCTACAAATCAGTAGTTAATTTAATGATGCACTAGTTTATATTTAGCAAAATGAAGCATAACTAGCTCAACTGAAAAATGATTCTTGTTTTAACCAGTATCTTCACACAGCTGTTTAAATACCATATTGTACTTGGATTTTTTTCTCCTTTCTTTATTTAGGATGGCACATGGGACTTGTGTAATCTTTGCTTATTTTAAGCTAGCATAAAAGAATGATTCTCAGCAAATGGGAGACACTTTGCAAAATTGAAGGCTATTCTTATGTATTCAGGCCAAGTTCAATTATTATTAAAGAATGTATCTTTTTCTCCCTAGTTTTATACTGATAATTTTTTCATTATAATATTATGTTCCAAAGTTATTATACAGGTCCTTTTTTCATGTAATTTTATTTTTTTATATTATAATACCATTAAAACATGATTGGCCAGGGAGAATCATTTTAAAAATTGTAGTATTTCACTCTCTCTATTATCAGTTTTATACTATGTTTCTGTCTAGAATTTAAAAAAAAAATTTAGTTTTGGATGGATACAATACCTTTATTTTATTTATTTATTTTTGTGTGGTGCTGAGGATCAAACCCAGTGCCTCACACATGCCAGGTGAGTGCTCTACCACTGAGCCACAACCCCAATTCCTAGAATTTTTTTGACTCTCTTTATAAAGATGTAAAAGCTACCTCGAAATATGTAACATTAAGATGGAGACTTTGGATAATTTTTAGTAACCCTTCCTCTTCTTTTTCTCTCCTCCTCCTCCTCTTCCTGTTTCTTCTTCTTTTTCTTGCTCTTTCTCTTTTTCTATTTACTTCTGCCCCATCCTTACTGTTTACCTGACTCTCAGTCTCTTAAATCACCAATAAGACTTGGTTTCCAATTCTTCCGTTTTTATATCAAAAAATACTTTAGATTTTTAAATTTTGTTTATACTTGTACATTTATTTAACTTTCATATGTTCATGTAGCATATCGTAATATTTTCAGATAATATAATTTTGTTACACTATATCTGTGAAATAGTGCACTACCATATCTTGATATTATATTCGAATTTTTAGTGTGAAACTCTTTCCTCTCTATTGGATGATTTAAGCTAATCATTTTGTAGGTAATTAATATAATGGAGATCAGAAAGATAAGATATACAGATGTAGGGATTATTTAAGAGACTGATTTGAAGTACAGTGGAATTGCTTTATTTCTTTTAAACAACTCAAATCTGCATCTGTTTCCTAAAATGTATAGTGTTGCTTAAAGTGTTCATTTATATTCTACATATGAATTCTATTTCTCTTAAAACCAGCCCTGATTTTGGGTTGATTTGTACTGTTTATTTATTTATTTCTTAAATTAGAGTTTTAGAGCATATAGTACTTGGTTCACCTCGACAGACTTATACATAACATGCATGGGAATGGATTTCAGTTCATGATCCCTCCCACCCTTTTCCTTCCCCTCTGCCATTCTCCTTCCTCTACTAGACTCCCTTTACCTGTCTATTAATGTATATTTGATTGGTTCTTTATGCTATTTCAGTCCTTCCCTCATCCTTTCCTTTGTTTATTTAAGAGAACTGTTGAATTTTTATCTTATAACTAGACTTAAACCTAACAACATGAAACAGTGTTTCATGAACTATTATATCAGTAAAAGTTCTGATATTGTCATTTCTAAGAAAATTAGTAATGCAATGGCAGCACACAGTTCCAAGTAAGAAAAAAGAATCCTATAAAAGAATAAAGATAAGTTGTATAAAGTATGAATATGGTAAAAATTATAGGGAACAAAGTGACTGGAAAATTATTTGGTTGAATTAATAACTATACTACATGTGATTACATTTTGTAATGGTACAGAAAATTTTTATGCAAAACTAAACTTTATTTTATGGTATTTTTTGTTGGTGGTAAGTGATCAACCCAGGGCCTCGTACTTGCTAATCAAGTGATCTATATCCACAGTCACATAATTAACTTTATGTATTATATATAGCATGCATAATTTTGTGAAGAGATTATTACTGTGAAACCTTCTCTACTTTTACCTACTGTGGGTACTTAATAAAAGTTTTTCCTATTTGTATTTAATGAGACAAGAAAGCATATTTAGTGAAAGCTCAGGACTAAAATCTCTAAGGGACACTCCAAGGAATGGAACCAAAAATCAAAACTCAGTAACTTGACAATAATGGTAAGTGCTCTTAAAATAGTAACAACAATTATACTACTAACATTTTTGTAACATTAGCCAAATATTAATCCCTTTTTTTGTTACTTCAAATAATGTTTTAAATTAAATGTTTTAAAAATTAAATTTTAATTGTGAATTATATCAATAAAACACATTTTTAGGATAAAAATGAGATATTAATTTTTATAACATAATTTAAGATGGTAGTTATATGCTTATTTATTTTTCTTTTTTTGTCTTTCATGTGGAAAATTGACTGAAATATTAAGTGAAGAATAAAACAATTTATTTAGAAAGTATTTCTGATAATTAACCAGTTCTTGAAACATCAGAGAAGTCCTTTTACTAATGAGAAATCAATTCTATAACATCAAATTTTTAAAATATAAGGCTAATATATACTGAAAATCAATATAGACTCCCCCCCACTCTGTTTTGCTAAGGGTAGCACGTTCTTAATCATTTATTTCTCCAGATTCAGCTGAAAGGGTACAAGTTACGGGAAACACATCATCAAATTGAAATAGTCTTTAAAGATTGGTTATGCCACATTATTTTATTGGGAGAGTCCATTATAACAATATACCAATTTTTAACTTCTTTCTGGATTAAACAGATATACATGCACATTCGAGCGCAAACACACACACACACACACACACACATACACACACACACAGTCTAGTGACCATCAATATGATCTAATTTATAAAAATGAATTTATTTAAATATTTCTGAAAATCTGTTGATTTAGATTCCTTATAAATAAGATAAGCTCTGTGCTGAATTTACAAAAAATAGATTTTTTTGTCAAATGTTTTCTCTGAGATAAGGGGGTGTGACTCATAGTAGGGTAAGGAGGGAGAGCATGGGAGAATTAGATTAATTCTAGATAAGGAAGAGGGGTGGGAGGGAAAGTGAAGGGAGAGGGGAAGGGGATTAGCAAGGATGGTGGAATGTGATGTTCATCATTATACAAAATACATATATGAAGACTTGAATTTGGTGCCGACATACCTTATATAAAACAGAGATATGAAAAATCATGGTATATATGTGTGTTAAGAATTGTAATGCAGAAAAAGAGTACATGTATAATGGCATAAATTGGCATGAACATACTTTATATACAGAGATACGAAAAATTGTGCTCTATATGTGTAATAAGGATTATAATGCATTCCACTCTTGTCGTGTATTTAAAAAAATAAATAAATATAAAAAATAGAATTTACAGAATTTTTAGTTTCACAGCAAAATTAAGCAGGTGGTACAGAGATATGCCACATATCCCCTGGCCCTACATATGCATAGCCTCCCCCATTATCTCCTCCCCTGCTGGATTGATACATTTGCAATAACTGATGAAGAACATGGATACATCATTATTACCCTAAGTGCATAGTTTATCTTACAGCCCACTCTTGGTGTTCTATATTTTATGGGTTGGAACACTTTTGTAATGACATGTGCCTACCATTATGATATCACACAGAGAAGTTTCATTGCTCAAAATAATCTGTTTATTTAAAAAAAATTCTCATTGTTAAAATTGTGTTTTTACACTATGGAGAATGTGGCAATACAGAATAGAATGAAAAAGAAAATGAAAAGATAGTCAATTACACACAAAGTTTTTATTTTTTGAGCTGGGATCTAACTGTGTTGCCTAGGGTGACCTTAAACTCTTAATCCTCTTGCCTCAATCTCTTGCCTGGCTAGACATATTTTGATCTAAGTCATTGTATTTAAGTAAAAGGTATCCCTCAAAATTTCAGAAATTTTACATTTCATGATATTTAGAGGTTTGTTATATATAAATGCTTGACATTAGTGATAGTTTCTAGAAAGTACCTACAATTCGCTTCTATGCCCTCCTCTTTCTTCCAGAAACTGCCTTAAGTAATTCTTAATCACGTTTTGTGTAAAGCTCTGCAGATAGAATAGCATGGAGAGCTCATCCAGAGGACAGACCATCTCCTCCCTGGACCAAGGGCTAGTGTCTGGCTCTTAACTTTATACACCAGAAAACTGGTTATTCAGAATCTTTGAGTTTGTCAATCTTCTGGGATATACACCAAACAAAACATAATCATATATGACATTACTGATATGTACATCAAAATGCAGGTTTAATAATTTGTTATTTCAACATTTTACGTTCCATAATACCAATCCTTTTCCAATAATCTGGCCCTCTTCTCTGTTCTATTCATTCTCTTCTCTGATTCTTTCTTCTTACCAAGATTCCCATTTTTTCCCAACCCTTGCAATCCTCCTGAGACACCACAAAATCATAATAAACTGAAAGAATACATTCCTTAAAACTAGGTAAAATTTTTCTATATCCTTACACTTGTCAAAGAGTTAACATATAGGTCATCTTGATTATGGACATTAATGTTCAGATAATCTCATTCTTCCAGCCTCTCTCTCTCTCTCTCTCTGTGTGTGTGTGTGTGTGTGTGTATAATGTGTATATATATTTCTACATACACATTGGATCATGATAATTCTACAAATCTGTGAAGATCATATTTTGACTCTTCCAAGTTCATTCTCAGGGTGTTAAACTTCATTTCTACTTGGGACACAATATTTAATACTGCTCTCTTTTTTCACTCTACCACCATTAGTGTATTTTTGCTTTGGAAAAAGCTAGCTCCATAAATAATGTGGCATTTATTTTCTGTAAAAGCTTTAGCTGCTCATTTTATTTGGACATTGATTTTTCATCAAATGACAGAAATGGCAAGGTTAGCATTTCAGGAGAGCTTCTCTTCTGTTAACAATATCTTCATCTTCTCATTAGTTTAATTCATGATAATAATCCAGAAAAGCTTTGACCATTAAATCCTTTTAGGCAGCAGTGTTTCCCAAAGGACCATTATTCGTTTTTGAGTAATTAGTTTCTTTAATTCACATTAGTATTTGAAGTTAATAGTATAGGGGAATTCATTTTCTTTCTGATGTAATAACCTTTCCATTACTGTATGAAATAAACTTTTAGTTTTTTTTTTAAATCTTTTCCTATAGAACTGACCATTTAGAGTACCAGTATAGGGTTTAAAAATTTTTTTTGTAGTTGTAAATGGACAAGAATGCCTTTATTTTATTTGTTTTTATTTTATTTTTTAAAGTGGTGCTGAGGATAGAACTCAGTGCCTCATGCATGTTAGGCAAGAGCTACAGCCCCAGCCCCAGTATAGGGTTTTATTCCGTTCAGATCTAAGCTCTTTTGGAGAGTTAAGAATTTAAACAGTTGTTTCCTCAACTCAGTTCCTTCCATCACACCTTTTTCATTCACTGCATGGGATATGATGTGGTCTCTCCAAAAAGGATTTATGGAATCTGTGGAGAACCCCATTTAAGTTACTTAAATTGAATTTTTTTATCCTTTTAAAAAATACACAAAGAAATTTGTAAAGCCACTATCATTAGGAAGTTTAATATTAAAAAACTGTCTACTCAGTTTGAAAAACTGCCTTATTATGTAAGTTTTTTATTATTATTCCTGATACTTTATTATTCCTGATATTTTATTATTATTCCTGATACTTTCCAAAAGTGTAAGAATCAATCTTATGTTATTTTCTCACAAATAAAATACATCATTCCTAACTTCACATAGTCATGATCACAGAAATCAAATTCCAAAGCACTTTATAGAGATAAATAAAAGCATTTCAGAAGTAAATAATCTGGATGGCTTCTAAATTATTAATGCATTTAACTGAATAAAAAGTTTGATTTATTAGATTGAGGTGTTTAATTTGAAAATGGTACATTTGATGAATGTCCTGTCTATCAAAGGCCAAAGCCAAGAACATATTATTCTGATTTTATGTGATTTTATTGTAAAAGAAAGGACTGAAAACACTTCATAAGTTTCTAACATTTACTAGTATATGTAATAATTAAATAATTAATAAAGAGTAAATAGTTTTAATTTTCCAGATATTTTTTAAGAGAGAGAGAGAGAGAGAATTTTTTAATATTTATTTTTCAGTTTTCGGTGGACACAACATCTTTATTTTATTTTTATGTGGGTGCTGAGTATCGAACCCAGTGCTCCACGCATGCCAGGCGAGCATGTTATCCCTTGAGCCACATCCTCAGCCCTTTCCAGATTTCTTTAGTCCCCTTATAGGAGGAAACAAACCAAAACACTTTGAAGACACTTAGAACAGAACCAGGCATTCAAAAGGGCTGAAATGTATACTTAGAAATGAATTTGGCTCTTTTAATCTTTTTTTTTGTCTAGACATTTATGCAGTTTTAGGATTCCAGATGATACATATATAAGGCCATCATTTGCTCTTTAGAATTTTAAGAATAGGGGCAAAGTAGGCAGTAATGAGCTCTCTTGAGCCTAGTATTTTCCAATCATGTTTAAGAAGAAAGTCTAGTTAATATCCTGTTGGGCATTCAGGCCACTGGAGTCTAGTGTAAATTTAGGAATGTTGTTTTCCTAGCTCAGAAATAAGTCACACTGAGAAAACTCTCCTTCTAATCTATTCCATGTCATGCCTTCCCAACACAGTAACATTTGTTTTTCAGAATAAAGCTTGAAATAAAAGGTTGTAGGCAATAGATTTTGGCAATTGTCATAATTGCAATCACAAACTTCAAAGAGATAAAAATTAAAACACTTATTTTTACTTGTTTTTTTGTGTGATAGTTAATGGTCTTCCAGTTAGAAGATGTATAAACTTGTTTAGGTTTTCTAACCTCTGTGTCTCAATTTCATCATCATAAAGTGGGAACAGTACTAGCACCTTGTTGGGTTGTTGTGAGGACTGGATATATACATCTAGGTTGAAGGGAGTGAGAGAGATTATAGGTAAGGACTATGTGTAGGTATCATTTGTTTTTGTTATTGCTATAGATATTAGTATTCATGCTAGACTTCAGACATAGTCATTTTAAATTTACTTAGCAAACATTAATTAAGCTTCCAATCAGTGACAAGCACTATTCTAGATAGTAGACCTTCAATAATGATCAAGACAGAGAACTCTTTATATGAAACTTGTATTTTGGTTCTGGAGATCAAGAGACAATTCAATAATTAACTGATAAAAAATGTCAGTTCATGCCATAGAGAGGACTAAACTTGGGTGATAGGATACATTGGATAGTCAAAGAAGTCTTTTTAAGGAGGTGACATTTACCTTGAAAGTTGATGACAAAGAAACAAACTTGTAAAGATCTGGGGTAAGAGCATTCCCATGAGGAGTTTCTAAGAAGTACTCCGAGGACAAACACTGGTGATGCTATTGAGTAGTAGCCTAGAGGCAAGAGCAGGATGAGGTACAGCTTGAGAGGCTGGTGGAGCTCTGGTCTTGTAGGGATCTATGAGCCTGGATAGGGAATTAGGATATCATTCTAAGTTGCAGAGACATCCTAAAGGGTTTTTAAGTAAGGATTGGCTTGGCTTAATTTGCATTTTAAAGACTTATTTTAAAGTCTACTTTGTAGCTATATAATCAAGACAATGTAGTATTGGTGGGGAAGGGATAGACACATCAATGGTTCAGAGCATGGAACCTAGAAATTGACCTATGTGGATATATGGCCAACTTCGTTTTTGATAAAAGTGCAAAGACAATTAGAAGGAAGAAAGAAAATCATTTCAAAAAATGATGGTGGAGGTGTTGGGCACTTTCAGGTAAAATAAAGAACCTTGGACTAAACCTCATGTAAGATATGAAGTATAAAACTTTCAAGAAAAGAAAATAGGGTAAAAACTTTAGGATCTAGGGCTAAGCAAGGAACTCTTAGACTTGTTTTCAAAAGCATGACCCAAGAAGGGAAAGATTGGTAATTTTATCCAAGTTATTCAGTGAAAGACTCTTATAAGGTGACTGGAAAGAAAAGCTCTACAATGGAAGACAATATTTGCAAACCATAAAACTAACAAAAGATCCCTAATATCTGGACTCTTTAAATAACTCTCAAAACTTAACTGCAGAAAACCAAGCAGTCTAGTTAAAAAATGGGCAAAAACAAGAAGCTTCTCACTAAAGAGTATATACAGATGGTAAAAAATACATGAATATATATATATTCATCATCATTAGCCATTAGAGAAATGTAAATTAAAAACACAAATTATCACCGTAAAGTTATCAGAGTGACTAAAATAAGAAAGTAATACCAAGTGCTGTTGAGGATGTGAAGAAATTGGATAATTCATATATTATCAGTGGAATGTAAAATGGTATAGCCATTCTGGATAGCCATGTGATAGTTTCTTATAATTCTATGCAATTACCATACGATCCAGCTCTCTTAAATATTTATTCCAGAGATCTAAAAATTTACGTTCACATAAAAACTTGTGCATGAATGTTTGTAGCAGTTTTTCTAGTAAGAAACTCAAACTGGCAACATCCTAGATGTTCTTCATTGGTGAATAGTGAAATAAATGTGTACTATAGAATCCTTTTCAGCAATAAAAAGGAACAATACACAAAATAACTTGGCTGAATCTCCAGGGAATTATTCTGAGTTAAAGGGAACCAATCTTTAAAGAACACATGCTGAATGATTCCATTTATATAACATTTTTGAAATGACAAAATTATGAAAAGAAGAACATTATTTATTGTCTGGAGTCAGGACCAGGAAGTTGGGGAAGGGGATGAAGGAGGTGTCTATGAAAGGACAACAGTATAGATCTTTGTGGTGATGGAACTGAATTGTTTTTTATCTTGACTATGACAATTTTATTATCCTGGTTGTGATTTTCCATTAAAATTTTGAGGATGTCACCTCCAGGAGAATTTCAATAGATGATGCATAGGATTCTTTCTGTTATTATTTCTTATGTGTGCACGGGAATTTACAATTATCTCAAAGTTTAAAATGTTTAAAGAAAAACCCTGTATTATTTTGGCTGATCAGTGAAGAATGTATGCCTCTTGTCCTACTTTTTGTTTTATTTAACTGATGGAATCTATGTCTTGTACTTTTAAAAAGACCTGCAGCTGATTCTACTGTATAGACAGGATTGAGGATCTTGCAAAACTACAAACAAATCCCTCTGGATTTTAAGGGCAGGGTGTTACTAATGAGATTTTTAGATTGTGACGCTTGTTACCGGCATTTGATTCTGCACACATCTGTGATCTGATCCCATAGGATCAGTGTATGAGAGCCACTCAATTGAGAATAACTTAGATATCTATATGTTTATAGATAACATATTTCCTTCTTCAAATTAAACATTATTCAAATTTTTGTTGTTGTTGTTGTGTGTGATACCGAGGATTGAACCCAGAGCCTCACAAGTACAGGGATTGCTCTACTACTGAGCTACATCCCATCCCTTTTTACAAACTTTATATTGAAAAAGAGTCTTACTAAACTGCCCAGGATGGCCTTGAACTTGTGATCCTCCTGCCTCAGCCTCATGAGTAGCTGGGGTTACAAGTGTACAACACAGCCAGCTTCTCTATTTTTTTTTCTTTTTCCCCCAAGGTCCATTCAGCTTTTATTTCAGACACTTGTTGAAATAATTACTTTACTTATTTGTAGCAACTGTAATTTTTTCAGCAAAGATAGAGCTTACTTTTGTTTATACATTGCTATTAGTCCTTTTGTTCTTTTTCTTTCATAGGTGCCCTGGCTGGGAAGTAAAATTGTATTTGTGAACAGAACACATGCAATTCTCTTTTGCATGGTAGCTGCAGGATTCTATTTTAAAAACTCAGTATTTAATTACATATGAGATCCTCTTTTGAGTGCATGTTGCTTCAGAGCAGAAATCACAGTGAACTGTTGCCTTATGAATAAGTTTAGTACTTAATTTTCCACAAGGCCTACTTTTTGTCTTTTTAAAGTAGAGAAGCTCACATTTCTCTTTCTTCTGCTTCACCTATACTTTTAAAGATTTTTCTGGCAAACCCCCACTAACAATAGGTTTTTATTTACTCCTGAAAATGCCAAACTCTTGTTTGATTTTATAATGGCCATTTTAATTTAATTTTGTGTTATATTTTGAAGATAATTTGTTTCGTGTACAGCTCACCAGAACTCATAGATATAAGAAGGCATTCAGTGATGTGTATTGAAGAAGATCATCAGCTATTCAATGCTCACTGCTATGTGCTGGAACTATTTGGATGGTACAACTTCATGTAGCTTTCAATTTTGTGATGAGATTCATAAATAATGAGAACTAACCAAAACTTGTTATCATGGTATCCCATTTAAGAATATGATGGAAACTTTCTAAAATGTGTTTGTCATTTGTGTGTACCTGTGTGTAAGCAAGTGTGTGTGTATATTTAATGCTATACTTTCCTGTTGTCTTATGTCTTTGCCTTTGTTTCCATTCTTCTTTCTTATGTCTCGTTGTCTTTGTTATACATATTTTATTTATGGTTCTTATAATTCCTAACAACAATGTAGGTTGTTTCTTAAGTAAGTGTGGTCCAAAGTGCCTTGCTTTTTTAACTGTATTTTTCTCTTGTATGAAAGACTCTCATCATTGATCAGTATTATCCTTTTATTTTAGTTTATTCCTTGTTTTCATCCTTGATCTTTCTGTCAAGTATCTATGCAGAATATTTAATACTCGTTCCTACAAATTTGCTTTCTATCAGCTTTTTTAGAAATGTGTGTTCTTGAAAAGGGATTGTGATGTATTTATTTAAAAGTTGATATAGTATTTTTTTTGCGTTCTACACACCTTTTAAACTTTTACCAACATTAATTCATTGCATCCTCACAACAACCCTCTGAGTCTGGTACTCTTATCCCTATTGTTACAGAGAGGCTGAGTAACTTCCTTAAGGGCACATAACTCATAGGTATAGAGCCAAGATTTCAACAGACTGGCTGTCTCTGTAGTACACACTGATAACTGATGTAATAGTTTTCTTTTCCATTAATATTAAAGTAGTGTAGTATGAATTCCATTTGGTACTTTCCCCTTCTTCCATGTTTTTATGTGTGCATCAAGGGATGATATATAATTGCCACTTGATACTCTATTGTGCACATGTCACATTTTATAAAAATTAATGCTCTTGAGGTATACTGTACATAAAATAGAAACCTCACTTTAAGCATACACTTTACTGAATTTTGATGAACATATGCATCCCTGTAACTAAATAGTGTATAGAACATTCCCTTTACCTCAGAGTGTACCCGGATTTCCCTTTTTAGTCAATCTTCTTGGATCCAAGAGACTATTGATCTTTCTTGGCCCAATGGGTTTTATTTTTTTGTTAGTGTTTTATACTATATTTTGTAAAAATAAACTCTTATAGTATATAATTTTTAAGTCTGGCTTCTTTTGTTCATTTTGCTTCTGAAATTTCATAGATTCTATTGCTTTCTTTTTATTATTATTGCAATTTTTTGGGTGATGCCAGGGTTTGAACCCAGGGCCTTGTGCATGCAAGGCAAGCACTCTACTAACTGAGCTCTATCCCCAGCCCTATTATTGCAATTTTCATTGTATATATGTGCTAATTATTTTATATCAACACTTCTCTTTATTCTTATAAATTTAAGGAGAAGTTACCAATGAAAATGGCTTAAAAGAGCCACAATATCAGAAAGCAGCAATGATAATATGCTGGAATAATATAGTACATAATTGAACAGAGATCAGAAAGAAAAGAATTCAAATAATAAACTCATTTAATAAATTAAGGCTGCAAAATGAAGCATAATTAAACAGAGGGAATATTGCTACAGTCATTGTCATGAAGCGCAGGTTTGAAAAACTCATATAAGACAATGTAAAAGGACAAAGAGGAAAGACAGACTAAAAAGGATGTTGGTTTGATGTTGGAGAAAGTTAAACGATATCCTACATTTTTAAAATTTTATTTGTTCTTTTTAGATATACATAACAGTAGATTGTATTCTCACATATTATGCATACATGGAGTATAACTTATTCTAATTAGGATCCCATTCTTGTGGTTCATATATGAATATAGGAAAGATTTGTTCCATTCATTCTGTTATCTTTCCTATTCTCATCTCCCTTTATTCCCCTTTCCCTTTTTCTAAACCAATGAACTTCTATTATCCCTGTTCCCCTTATTGTGTGTTAGCATCCACACATCAGAGAGAACATTTGGCCTTTGGTTTCTTAGGATTGGCTTATTTCACTTAGCATGGTAGTCTCCAATCCCACCCATTTACCAAGCAAATGCTGTATTTATTGTTCTTTGTGTATATACCATGTTTTCTTTATCCATTAATCTATTGAAGGGGCACCTAGATTGGTTTCATAACTTAGCTACTGTTAATTGAGCTAATACATAAACAATGATGTAGCTATGTCACTGTAGGATGCTGATTTAAAATTCTTTGTATATATCCCAAGGAGTGGGATAACTGGGTCAAATGGTGTTCCACTCCAAGTTTTCTAAGGAATCTTCATACTGCTTGCCATAGTGGTTACACCAATTTATAGTCCCACCAGCAATGTATGAGTGAACCTTTCCCCCCCACATCCTCACTAACATTTATTGTTACTTGTATTCTTGATAATTGCCATTCTGACTGGAGTGAGATGAAATCTCAGTGTAGTTTTAATTTGCATTTCTCTAATTGCTAGAGAGTTGTACATTTTTTCATATATTTTTTGACTGTTTTTATATCTTCTTCTGTTAAATGTCTGTTCAGTTCCTTTGCCCATTTAGTGATGAGGTTATATAATTTTTTGGTGTTAAGTTTTTAAGTTCTTTTTATATCCTGGATATTAATTCTCTATCTGAGGGGCAGGTGGCAAAGATTTTCTCTCATTCTATAGGCTCTCTCTTCAAGTCCTTGATTATTTGCTTTGTTGTGAAGAAGCTTTTTGATTTGATACCAACTGATTTATTGATTCTTGCATTTTAGGAGTCTCATTTAGTTAGTTGGATACTAAACTGACATGATGGAAAATTAGGGCTACATTTTCTTCTACTAGGTTTAGGGTCTCTGGTCTAATGCATAGGTTTTTGGTCCACTTTGAGTTAAGTTTTGTGCAGGGTGGAGAAAGGGATTTAATTCATTTTGCTACATATAAATTTTCAATTTTCCCAGCACAATTTGTTGGGGAGGCTATGCTTTCTCCAATGTATGTTAATGGTGCCTTTGTCTAGTATGAGATAACTGTGTATGTGGATTTGTCTCTTTGTCTTCGACTCTGTTCCATTGGTCTTCTGGTCTGTTTTGGTGCCAACACCATGCAATTTTTGTTACTATGGTTCTGTAGTGTAATTTAAGTCATGATATTGTGATGACTCCTGCTTATCTTTTCCTGGTAAGGATTTCTTTGAATGTTCTGGGCCTCTCATTTTTTTGAATGAATTTCATGAATGAATTTTATTTATATGAAGAATTTCACTGGAATATTAATTGGAATTGCATTAAATCTGTACAGTGTTTTTGGTAGTATGGCCATTTTGACAACGTTAATTCTGTCTATGCAAGAACATGGTAGATCTTTCCATTTTTGGAGATCTTCTTCAATTTCCTTCTTAGTGTTCTGTAGTTTTTATTGTATAAGTCTTTTACCTCTTTGCTATATTGATTCTTACATATTTTATTTTTTGGGATGCTTTTGAATAGGATAGTTTTTCTGATTTCTCTCAGCTGATTCATCATTGGTGTATAGAAATAAATTTGATTTTTGGGTTTTATATACTGCTACGTTGTTGAATTTGTTTATGAGTTCTAGAAGTTTTCTGGTGAAATTTTTTTAGGTCTTCTAAACATGGAATCATTAGGGATAGTTTGAGTTCTTCTTTTTGTATTTGTATCCTTTTAATTTCTTTCTTTTGTCTAATTGCTCTGGCTAGCATTTCAATGACCATGTTGAATAGAAGCAGTGAAAGAAGGCATCCCTGTCTCATTCCAGTTTTTAGAGGGAATGCTTTCAATATTTCTCTATTTAGAATAATGTCAGTCTTAGGTTTAACATATATAGCTTTTATAATGTTATTTTTGTCTATTGGTATGATTAATTATGTTTATTGACTTACATATTTTGTACCAACCATGCATTCTTGGAATGAACCCCATTTGATCAATGTGCACTTTCTTTTTAATATGTTTCGTATATGATTTGCCATTATTTTATTAAGAATTTTTGCATCTATGTTCATCAGGGATATTGGTCTGAAGTTTTCTTTCCTTGATGTGACTTTGTCTGGTTTTGGTATCAGGATGGTACTAGCTACATAGAAGTAATGTGGAAGGGTTCTCTTCCTTTCTATTTCTTGGAATAATTTGAGGAAGATCGTGTTATTTCTTCTTTGAAGGTCTAGTAGGACTCAGCTGAGAATCTGTTCCTGAGTTTTTTTTTAACCTTTATTTTATTTAATTATTTTTATGTGGTACTGAGGATCGAACTCAGTGCCTCACATGTGCTAGGTGAGCACTCTACCCCTGAGCCACAACCCCAGCCCATTGGTAGGCTTTTTGATGGAGACTTGATCTTTTTAAGTTTTGTATGTTCTCTTGACAAAATTTGTTTAGGTTATATATCTCTATAAATTTGTTGATGTCTTCATGATTATCTATTTTATTGGAGTATAGCTTTTTTAAAATAGTTTCTGATTATTGTCTTTATTTCAGTAGTGTCTATAATATTTCTTTTTTCATAATGAATTTTAGTAATTTGAGGGTTTTTTTCTTTCTTTTTCATTATCTTAGCTAAGGGTTTATCTATTTAATTTTTTTTTTCAAAGAACCAACTCTTTTTTCTTGATTTTTATTTTTGTTTCAATTTCATTGATTTTTGGCTCTGGTTTCAATTATTTCTTGTCTGCTACTGCATTTGGTGTTGATTTGTTCTTCTTTTTCCAGGGCTTTCATATTAGGTTATTTATTTGGGGACTGTCTATTCTTTTAATGAATGAGCTCAATGAAATGAGCTCATTCATACTGACTTCATAGTGTCCCCACGGTTTTATATTTTGTGCAGCTATTCTCATTTACCTCTAAGCATTTTTAAATTTTATCCCTGAATTTCTTCATCTATCCATTGGTCATTCAGTTGCATATTATTTAGTCTGTATGTGTAAAAGTAGCTTCTATTTTTTTGATGTATTCTTGGTTTCTAATTTTATTATTATAGAATGCAAGGTATTATCTTTATTACTATGTATTTGCTAATTCTTGTTTTGTCATGTAGGATATGGTCTATTTTAGAGAAGGATCCATGTGCTACTGGTAAGAATGTGTATTCAGTCATTGATTGATGATGTATTATATATATATGTTAAGTCTGCATTTTTAATCATATTTTTTAGTTCTACAGCTTCTTTCTTTATTTTCTTTTGGGGATCTATCTAGTGGTGAGACAGGCATGTTAAGGTCACAAAGTATTATTGTGTTGTGATCTAGTTAATTCTTGAATTTGAGAAGGGTTGTTTGTTGTACATGGATGCTCCTTTGTGGCATAAATATTTATTATAGTTATGTCTTTTTGATGTATAATTCCCTTAAGCAGTATGAAATTGCCATCTTTGTCCCTTCTAATTAACTTTGGCTTGATGTCCACTTTATCTGATATGAGGATAGAATCCTTTGCTTGTTTCAAGAATCATGTGAGTGCTATGTTCTCTCCCATCCTTTTACTTTCAATCTGTGGATATCTTTGCCTAAGAGGTGAGTTTCATGGAGACAGCATATTGTTGGGTCTTGTTTTTTGATCCAGTTTGCCAGTCTGTCTTTTAATTGATGAGTTGAGGCCATTTACATTCAATGTTATTTAGAAATGATTTTTTATTTTATGTCATTTTCATTAATTTCTTGTTTTTAATTTGAATTAGTTTCTACTTTAATCATAGTAGAAACTAGTGTAGTTCCTCCATTTGCTGATTTTCACTTTCATTTTTTATATCTTCTTCCTGAAACATATTAATGAGGATGTTTTATTGTGCATTCTCTTAGCTTTTGTTTGTCATAGAAAGTTTTAATTTAATCATCAATTCTGAAGCTTAATTTTGCTGGGTATAGTATTCTTGTTTGGCATCTATTTTCCTTCAGTGCTTGGTATATATTATTTCCAGATGTCCTAGCTTTGAGTGTCTGAGTTGAAAAATCCAGATTAGTTTCTCTTTAGATATAACCTGTCAATTTTCTCTGGCAGCCTGTAAAATTCTATCCTTACTCTGTATGTTAAGCATTTTTTAAAAAATACTTTTTAGTTGTCAATCAACTTTTATTTTTATTTATTTATATGCTGTGCTGAGAATTCAACCCAGTGCCTCACACATGCTAGGTGAGTGCTCTACTATGGAGCCATAGCCCTAGCCCCTCGGCATTTTTAATAATGTGAGTTGGTATGAATCTGTTGTAATTTTGTATATTTGGGATCCTGTATGCTTCTTGTGTTTGATTTTCCATTTTATTCTTCTGTTATGGGAAATTTTTAGATATTATTTCCTTGAAAATTTGTACCTTCTTTTGGTTTGTATCTCTGAGCCTTTAACTGTCAGATAAATCTTAAGTTTGATCTTTTCATATTATTCCATCTTTCATTGAAGGTCTGTTCACAGTCTCTTCAAATCTTTTCTGCATGGTCTACTTTATTTTCAAGATTATGTGCTTTGCCTTTGTTTCCTGAAACACTTTTCTTCCAAGTGGTCTAGTCTGTTGATGATGCTTTCCACTGAATTTTTAATTTGGTTTCTTCCTTCCTTTTGAGGATTTCTGACTAAGTTTTCTTCAGGATCTCTGTCTCCTTATTGAAGTGCTCTTTCACTTTCTGATTCATTTCTTATATCATCCTTTACCTTATAGATTAGTTTAACCATTATCTTTCTGAATTCCATGTCTGACATTTCTTCCACTGTGGTATCAATGGAGTCTGTTGTTGAGGTATTCTTATTGTTTGAGATGGATTGTTTGCTTTTTTTTTTTTTTTTGCACAACCAAGAAATATTTATTGTGGCAGTGTCTGATTGACAGGGAAGGGAGAGAGAGAGAGAGAGAGAGAGAGAGAGGGAGGAAGAAAAAGAAGAAGAAGAAGAAGAGGAGGAGGAGGAGGAGGAAGAAAAGAAAGAGAGAGAGGGAGAGAGCAAAGTGAGAGAGCTTGATTTTTCATATTATTTGTTTATCTACTCATCTATTTGGATGGATCTGCAGGAATAGAGTTCCTATCTTATGAGTTTACAATGTTCTTGTATGTTACTAGTACTTCACAGATTGGGCATGGAGAGACCAATGATAGCAATCATCTATGTAAACAATATATAGTAGTACACTGGGTACTTAGTTCTTATTTTGAAATCTACAGAGTTATATGCAGTACTATTAGGATCATCAATATATCAGTAAAAATAACAAATAATCATGAATTATATCTGGCATAAAATCAAACAATAGGTGTTGTTTATGACTTCTGCCATATTAATTATTGTTGTGATGTTGGTGGTAGGGGACAGAAGTTTATATATATATATATATATATATATATATATATATATATATATAGAGAGAGAGAGAGAGAGAGAGAGAGAGAGAGAGAGGTGTTAAGGGTAGGATTGAATATAAGGAATGAAGAGGGTAGAAAATTATTTGTAATTTCACATGGTGGATGGGGCAGATTCAGTGGTATCTTAGGATATGTTGTTATGAGAAAGGGGTAGAAAAAATAGAAGTAAAAACATTAAGGAAGAGAAAAAGAATGGAATTTGATCGTGAACAATAGAAAAAAGAGAAGATACAAGGGATTTAGAGTAGTAGCAAAAACTATACAAAACAAAATCAAATTATGCTAATCAAAAACCCCACCTCCAAAACTCAGAGCACCAGAAAATAACACCTTAAAAAAAAAGGACTAGAAATGAGGAGAAACAAATATGTATATGGGTAGGAATCCTTGAATTAATCAATACACATTCAAATAAAACAGAAACCAATATAGAAAATCAATGACAGAAAGCAAAGTAGAACAAAACAAGAGCAATATCAAAAAGATTTAAAAATTTAATAATTATGAACAAATGTTTGTGAAAAGTTAAACAAGTAAGGAGTTATTTTACTATAATGGACAAAATAGTCAGTGAGCATATGTGTTCTCTGTGTGGGCCCAACTGATTTTCTTTTCATTTCTTCTTGAGGTATGAACTAAGCATGGAAATATGGGCCATGGGCTATTGCGTCTTTCCTTTTTATTTCATTTCTCACTGAGTTGAAGTGTGGGGTTTACAACTTACCAACTTCCTTTCTTGTGATATTGGTGTGGGCAGCAGCGCTGTGGATTGGGTGGTGAAGTTGCTGGCTGGGACAGGTAGGCCTGGCAGTGAAGTGGCGATAATCTAAACATTATAAAATGGTGACCTATGAAAATAAAGTAGGCTGAGCATGAACGTTTTAGTTTATACCATTAGTTTAGTGCTTAGGCTTTGTGATATGTGTTTTCCCAACTTGATCAACTTTTTATCTCCTTTATAGTTCTCATTTATAGTCCTTATCTTTCATGCTAAATTGTTGACCTCAGGTCAATGAGATATTAATACATATAATTAAGTGCCAAATTGTGTGAAGATCATTTTCTAATGTAGGTATAAATGTTATATAGTTTTAGGTGAAAATATATATGAGCAGATGGCAATGTAAGCAATAATTTGAGTACCTGTTACAGGTCACACCTTAGAAGTTTCCTTTTCAGTAAAGGACAAAACCATCACATTATAAATATGCTGTAATTTGCAGTTTAAAACTTTGTGTATTATCAGAAAAACTTGTACTGAACAGATGTGTCAAGTCATAAGGGCTGCAATATAAACCAGTGAAATTTACATAATGACTTCATAGGCTAGAATATTAGTCATCGTCTCACTATTTGAAAAGTCCATTCATCGGTACATGACACTAGGCCAGGGTTAGAAATATCTGTATTTATCTAATCATTATGAAATGGTGACCTATGAAAATAAAGTGTTCATTTTTTAGTTCTTGGCTAAGTTATTTGAATATTAATATTAGTTATGAATTATATTTATAGAAAGTGTCACTTTCAGTAAATATCTTGCATTGTTTCATGGTATCAGCAATTTGGTTTGTATCTGTCCTCACTAGTTTTGGTATTGATACTGTAAAATACTGGGAAATCTTTGTGAACTATTTACAATGTCCTGATGGTTGTTTGCTCTGTTGTCTCAAAATGTGTACTCTTTTCTTCCTGCTTCCCTGGTAGCTTAGTGTTTAAATTATGTAATTTTTTGTTGTTGTTGCTGTTGTTGTCAGTGGACTTTTATTTTTATTTATTTATATGTCGTGTTGAGAATTGAACCCAGTGCCTCACACATGCTAGGCAAGTGCTGTACTACTGAGCCATAACCCCAGCCCAAAATTATGTAAATATTTTTAATAAGAAAAAAGGCATGAATATATAGGCTATTATTTATTACTTTATAAGTTCAATTTTTTTTTTTTTTTGGTTACAACTGTTGAACAAAAATTTTTCCTACTATGCTTGCTTGACAGTCAGGCATTGGTTTGCTCTAATGTCATGTTTTTGCTTATTTTGATATGTCGAGGACAGTTCAATTTTATGCCGAAATATCTGACACAATTATCAATAGCATCCACTTTTATTCCCAGAGTGAAATATACATCTCAGATCAATATGCTTTTAAACAGTTCCATACTCTTGTTTTGACCTTGCTACCAACTTAACCTTATGACTAGTTTCCTCAATTGTAAAATGAAAGAGAATAGAAATCCTAAGTGATCTGTGAATACTCTCGAAGACTATCAAATTGTGCTTCTAAGTGCTTTAGTCACCTCTAGTATAATAGTGGTTTATAGCAGTGGCTTTCAAGTTTATTCTGTTTTTATTATTTACAGTATTATTCAGTTCTATCCTATAACATTCTATTATAAGAAAAGCTGGTCATGATTTAACTTGATTTCATGATCAGAATTGGGTTAGGTTGAGATCTGTATCTTGATTTAAATATTCCTGAATATCAGATTTAGTTTGTTACCCCTGGCAGTGAATTATCTTCTCTAAGCTTTGATTTCCCTGTCTGTATTAAGAGTGTTCTGAGGATAGAATGAAATAGGCTTTGAGAAGTGCTTAATAGAGTGCCTGATACATAAAGAACTCATTGTATGTTAGCCGTTATTATTATTTATTCACACTATAAACATGATTTTCCTCTGCTGTATTTCATAGAATATGAAAGACTGAAAGATTTTAATCACATCATTGCTAAATATTTTAAAATCAGAAATAGAATTATGTTATTTTCAGTGAACAATTTTGAAGCATGTCCATAGGTGCTTTGTCAGACAGGAGTTGTTTTTCTAGTTCTCTGAAGGAGGTCATTCTTTAATGTTCTATTAGAATTGATCTTCAACAAGCAGTCACATGTTTGGGATATCATTAGAGAAAATATATTATTAATTTACTGCCGTGTTCTACTTAGAATTCATTTAATTATTTTTAGAAATAGAAAATTTTCATCTTGTTTTTCATTTAAAGTTATATCATCACATTATATTGAGTCTTATGCATTTTTGAAATATTGAAATAAACATTGTTTTAACAGAAAGTAAAAAGCATTAATATTTTTATTATCTCTGAAAAAGTATGCTATTATATTATTTTCTAAACTGAAATGGTAAATTTATACCTCAACAAGGTCTTTTGGTTTAATACTCAAACAATATACTGGGCAAAGTTGCCAACTTCTAAGGTTGCTTTGCCTGTACCAGGTTCCTGTTTTCTAAGTTTCCCACACCTCATCTGTGTGTTACATCACTTGTATCTTGTTCTATGTGTCCTTACAAACAGCAGATGGTGAGGTATGTGGTAGGATTAAGTATCTTGACTTGTTGTTAATTGTTTATGTTAATTGTTAATTGTTGTTATCCTTAACATTGAGTTTCATTCTGCAGAGGAATGAGCCCTCTTGATCTTTACCCCTGTACTGTGAATGTAGTTAAAAATGGCTAGAATGGTTGTTCCATGAAGAAAATAAAGTCATGAATACATCTTAGAATTATGACAAAGCACAGATCACTCTGCCACACTCTTTCCTTTATTATGTGAATTCATTTCTCTTGATGACTCTGTGAAGTAGGTGTTATTATTCTCATAAGCATTCAATATTTGCCATAGTCCTGAAACTAGTAGATGGCAGAATTGAAATTTCAGCCCATTAATTTCTGATATATTATTTTAGACTTACCTTGGGAAGTGTCTGGGAGTAGATTCTGAATAATACTCCAGATCATAGTCCTTAGCATGGTGTTTTAGCAGTATCTCCAACACAAGCTATTACTCTGGAAAACATGAAAAGGATTTCAATGCAATAATAATCATGGCAAGGTTGAAGAATTAGTACCTGGAAACAGAGTATAGCTCAGTTGATATGTGAGCAGGGTTATTCATACAGGGAGGAAAAACAGATTGTACAGATGCAAGAGTGTAACATTAAGAGGCTGCCAGGCAATTCTTTTTTTCTCCTGAAGTCCTGGCCATGACTTTATTGTGTAGAATTTGGAAAGAATCCAGAGGAATCCAACAGAAATTATTAAAAGGTTTGAGAAATCTGCTCTGTGATGAAAGCCTAAAGGATTGGATTTATTTAGTCTAGAGAAGTGAAGTCTGAATAGGGACTTAATTACAGTCTTCAAGTTCAGTGAAATCATAGATACAGAGGCCATGAGTGGTTCCCAAGAGAACTGTCTTTTGACAGGCATTTGAGAATATGGTTGTTTTCTTGGTTTTCACTCTGTGTGAAAGGATATTATATGAGTGATGATGAACAGCTGTTCTTTCTTAACGGCAGGGGGACAGGCAAGAAAGAGCTTAAATCACCACAGTTGTAATTTAGGGGGAATTTTCACACATCCTTGGTGGCTGATGGAGATTACTACAGTAAAACCTTCTTTTTAAAAAAATATTTATTTTTTAGTTTTAGGTGGACACAGTATCTTTATTTTATTTTTATGTGGTGTTGAGGATCGAACCCAGTGCCTCGCACATGCCAGGTGGGCGTGCTACTACTTGAGCCACATCCCCAGCCCAAAACTTCTTTTATATAGACTTTTTAACATTTTATTTTCAGTTGACAGATAATGTGTGTATTTGTGGGCTACAATATATGTTTACAATGTGAAATGGTAGATCAGGTTCATTAACAAATCCATTACCTATTTACCATTTTTGTGTGTGTGTGTGTGTGGTAAAACATTTAAAATGTACTCTTAGCAGTTTTATCATGTATAGTGCATTATTATTTATTATAGTCACCATTCTATGCAATAGCTCACTAAACTTATTCCTCTTCTCTAACGCAGACTTCTACCCTTTTTCTTTAATTAATATTTCCCTTTCCCCCTTCCATGCCCCTCTCCAGCATTTGGTAACCATTATTCCATTTTTTGTGTGCAGCTGCCAGGGTTCAGACTATACACAAAATACAACACATTTCAGACTGTAAGCAAGAAAAAATTACATTCCCCTTCTCTTCTGATTAAAGGTAAACATTTTTCAGACCCCTTTATTGTACGCTAAAAGCACCTATCAAAAATAAGGCTGTGTGGTAGGTGTTTTCAAGCTGCAATTGTGAACTTCATCAGCTTGGTAGAACCACTACACTCTTTTGAGATGCTTGTGGGCCAAGGCTAGGAGGGCATTGACCTTTGAGAAAGAGAGTATTCTGATGCTTGATCTCCTGTTGCAAATGCTGGTCTTCTGCAAAGGTTTCCCAATTTTCTTTCCCTCACCTTTTGTTGTTGTTTCTCAAAAGCTCTCTTCTGATTGAATTACCCTACGTAGCAAAATATTATCTTTGCGTCTCTATTGCCTCTTTTTATTTAGAAGTAGCATCTATTTCCTTAGATGCTATTCTCACTTGGGTTTTAATAGAGAGGGTGATTTCTAATTAAAGTAACAGAAAGATATGAAATGCAAATAAATAACTCCTAGAGGATCCCAATTTGGTTAGATTTTCCTTCCTTCCTCTTGTAAATACTTACAAAAATCCTGATAGATACCAGGAACTGTTCTAGACACTAGTGATATAAAATAGACAAAAATATCTGCCCCCTGTCAAACTTGTATTCCAGTTAGAGAAATGGTAAAACGTGTGTGTGTGTGTGTGTGTGTGTAATTTTATAGTGATAAATGTAATTGGGAAAAAGAATCATATAAAGGGGCTTATGTTGGGTTAAAGTTTTTTTGTTTTTGAAATTGATTTGCCAAAAAGACTTCACATATCTATGCATCAGAGATATTTTTGAGTTCTCTATTCTGGGATTCTGCCTTCTTTCTCTCTTGCTTGCCAAAAACATGGATTGGTAGCTTGGCATAAAGCACTTCAACAAGGTTACTGACCTCTAATGTAAATAGACCCTGAGTGATTTAACTCAGTTACTTCATTTAAAAAAAATAAGTTCATCATATTTTAATAAATACTAATTATATTTAAAAATCACCTCTTAAGGCATTTAAAATCACAATGACTTTACTATAAATATGATCAGAATTTAACAGCCCCATAGAATAGTCTATTTGCCTACTTGTATATATTTAGAGGAATATTTCTTGTCACTTTTTAATCATACCTCATATTGTATAATGCATAATGAATGATTTTTGCAAAGGGCACTAGACAATAGAGTGTGAAAGGATCTAATAGCCCACTCCCAGAAAACTGACTTATTGCATGTGATCCCTGATGGCAGGTCAATAGCATGACCTTTATATTTGAAGAAAAACCCCTTTAAAACAAAATGAAGAATGATGTGGAATTTCTGCTGTGAGCATTGGAAGCAATTGAACTATGTCTTTGTTTTCTTTCTTTCTTTTTGATTTTAATGATATTGTTTTACTTAATGCGATAAATCAAAATATTATCATTTTAACATGTACTGATATAAAATATCTAGGTATTTTATATTCTTTTTGCATACTAAGTCTTAGAAATCTGGTGTGTATTTTTTATTTTATTTATTTTTATTGGTTGCTCAAAACATTACAATGATCTTGACATTTCACATATCATACATTTGATTCAAATGGGGCATGAATTCTTATTTTTCCACATGTACAAATTTCAGGATCACATTGGTTATACTTCCGCGTTTATAACTACTGCTATACTAGTGTCTGTTGTATTCTACTGCCTTTCCTATTTGTTTTCTTTGTGTACGGCAAACTGGGAAAGGAAGACATTGAGGTATAGGATATATGTTAGAGATCTGTAGTAAGGGTATGTGTGTGTGGTTTGGGGTAAAAATTCAATTCAAGGCATTGCTTTTTAGATGGAAATATTTATAAAGATTTAAATGTGCTAATAGGTCTTATGATCACTAATCAAATTCCAAGTTTAAAATTATATTAAATCTAGGGTTGTGTTAACATCAAAAGTCTCCTAAGGATACAGAATACTTAAATGCAAAGACACAATAGGTATTCCACTTTTGATTTTTTATGTGAAGTCATTGGGGGTTGCTAAATTTTTCTTTCTGGGAGTGCAAATTATCTTGGATTGCTCTCCTATAGTTTCCAGAATTACTCTTCCAATTTGTATATCTTTTTGCATCTACTGAAAGACTAACCTGGGATAGTTGCTTAGGGTTGTAATTTCAGTTCAACATAATCACTATTGCCTTACAAATTATGATCTAAACATTTTCCCTTTATTCAAGGATATTCAGAATTTGCTATCTTCTTTTTTTTTTATACCAGGGATTGAAAACTCAGGGGCATTCAACCACAGAGCCACATCCCCAGCCCTATTTTGAATTTTATTTAGAGACAGGATCTCACTGAATTGCTTAGCACCTCACTTTTGCTGAGGCTGGCTTTGAATTTGTGATCCTCCTGCCTCAGCCTCCTGAGCTGCTGGGATTATAGGCATGTGCCATTGTGCTCGGCTTTTTCCTTACTTCTAACAAATGCTCTAAGTCCACCAAATAGAAATTTTCTCTTTCACATTTTTCCCTTTGACAAAATGCTTTCTACCTTAAAATGATACTTCTTTTTTTAAAGTAAGACTGCATCTATAATGGGATGTGATCTCTGCTTTTTTTAGAACTTTTTTAATATACTACTTTTTAAACATACATACCTTAGAGTCTTGGAAATAACAATAAAAATTAGCTTAGAAGTTTATAATAAATTATAGGAGAGTTTTTATGGGGCTCAGAAATGCAAGGTGGTCAATATTTAATGTTTCATTTATTCCTTACTGAACTTATGGAAATATAGATTTAGTTCCATTGGAATTAGATAATTTTCATTTCCCAGCATATGGAGCAAGATTGAATGTTGCAGACTACACCCGAATCAACCCTGGTGATCAATGGGGTGACAGATGTTGCAGTCAGATTGCCCTCACATTCATGCAGACTTTACAGACCCCAAGATTTCTTTCCATTGGTTTTATTGTAACTAACCATAGTGGAGGAAAATTAGGGGAAAAAATAGGCCTAGGAAAACAGTATGAAACTACTTTTTTAAAAATTGATTTTAAACTTCTTGAGTGTATCTCCAATGACTGGCTTCCCTCCATTCCTCTGGTTAACTGTACATTTCTGGTTCTTTGTGACTGGACTTAGAGTCTATACTTTTTTTAAAAGAATGATCATCTATCCCTTCAACTCTAGACTCAACTCAGAATGTACACAGTTTTTAAGTTTATACTGACTTCAAATTAGACTATCAGACAGATTTTCACTATTCTCATCCTCAGTACTGAGAGAAATATCTTGCTTATTAATTTTGTGGTGGCTTTATTTTGCAGTACAGAGACTCTAGGTTACATCTCTGTTCATGAAATAGATGCCGACCTTTTTCCTGTACCCATTTCTGATTACAGAACAATTATGCTATTTAATACCACAACCAAAATGAGAGTCTATCTGTGAAGTTTTTTTTCCCTGACAACTTAATATATTTGAGCATCTAAAAAAAGGAATATATTTGGTGTTCCATTTTGTTATCTTAGCAGCTTGATGTATTTAAAGGTGGAGAACATATCCACTTTCCTTACTACCTAGAGAAGAGACAAATAAGGTTTTTAGTTATGCCAGAATTATGAATTTATTATTACAAACTAGGGCTGAACTTTAAAGAATACCTTTTCTGATACCGGTTATCGTGAGAATGGTTTCATAGCACCTCCTCTAACATTTTATTGTTTTGTAGCTAACATCCCTCTGGAACATGTCCTCTCACTTATTCAGAAGAGTACATTTTGCAGCTAGTTTATCTTGAAAGATATCTTGAAACATTGCACAAGTGAATTATTCTAAAGATGCCTTATCAAGTCTGTAATTTTTTGACAGCATGATGATTGGAAATGCTTACCTTGAAAATAATGGATTTTTAAATCATGTTGATCATGTCTGATTCATGCACTGATAGGTTGGGTAGGGAGGACCCATGCCCATCTTCTGAGAGAAATCATGGTTTTCTGCTTAAGAATGGATAATAACTGCAGGTAGTCCTTGTGTTTTCATGAAGTGATGTAAACCTGGTTGTTCATCAGTTGGTTACTGAATTTCAAAATGCCCTTAATTGACAACACAGAATATTTATACTCCTGATTTTCTCAAACTTTCTACCCCTCTGTTTTTGTTAAAATTCAATCCTGATAGATAATATTTGTGGAACAGTTGTAATCCAACTATTCGTTAGATATTAGCCCTTTTCCAAGTGAGACCACTAGTGAGCTGTGTTTTAGATCCCTTGACACTTGCTTTTATTAAATTGTACTGTGTTTATGCTTGACTGAATTGAGGGTCATTATTAATAAACAGCTGCTCTTAAGTCATTATTGTCTGTATCACAGTGGAATGGATCAGGAGGTGGTCCATACATCACACAATGTTTGTTTTATGAAAAACCATAGAACAAAGTTCTCAAAGGTCCAGTGTCAGGCAAAGTTGAATTCCTGAGTAACTGTTGCTGAGAATATTGTAGCTGTTGGCTTTGCTGCCCGTTTCCAACTGAACTTCTGTTAATCTTTTTGTGAATTGCCTTTACTTCATCTTATTTGCTCATTATTTTTCTCTTAACCTGTGTCACCCCAAAATTATTCTTTTTTAGTGTTATGCTGTATGTATTTCTGCAAACTATCAAACTCCTTTGAGAATTCCATAGAAAATGAATTAAAAACTCAAAAATATATGTTTTTTATTGTACCTTCATCCTTGACTTTGTATTGTAGTTATTTCTTTCTTACCTAAACTCCCTGGTAGAAATAAAGTCCTTCAGCGTGGAGATTGTGTCCCTCATTTCTTTATTGTATAGAAGTATTAGGCATAGTGCTTCGCATTTAATAGTATCCCCATGAGTATGTATGTATTAGGTTTATGCACTTATTGACTTTAGATACCTTTAGGTATGCTAATAGGAAGAAAGTTTTGTCCTAAGCCTCGTGAAACTAGTTTTCAGTTTGGTAACAATAAAGGACCACTGTACTAAAAGCTATCATATGTTGTGGAAATCTTGGGGAGGGAAGATGAATTCTGAGAAGATCTAGAGATGACATTATGTGGGTCTGGTCTAGAGGGATGAATAGGATATCACAAGAAGAAGATGCCTTGGGGAGGTCAGATCTTAGCATTGAATTTCATGAACATTTCTATAATTTTTGTGTGATCACGGATCTTTTTCTTTCTTCCTCAAGCTTCAAGGATTCCTTTTAAAATTAGCATTCTGAAATTTAGAGAGTAAGGCTTTAGCAATGATGTGATTTAATACATTTCATTCCTCCCAGTCCAAACTGTAGAACCTCAGTCTTGGTAATTTGTTTTGAGGTATTAACCTCTTCCTTCATTTTCTGATGAATCTCCTCAAGTTTGATTGGATCTCTTCAAGGAAATATTACTAAAGGTTTTGTAAATTATGATTTCATTTTACTTTATTTTTTTAAATTTGTTCTTTCTAGATATTAATGATAATAGAGTATATTTTGACATATTATACGCATGGGGAATATAACTTTCTCTAATTAGGATCCCATACTTGTGGTTATTTATGATATGGAGTTATACTGGTAGTATGTTTATATATAAGGATAGGAAAGTTATGTCCGAGTCCTTCTATTATCTTTCCCGTTCCTATCCCCCATCCCTTCCCTTCATTCCCCTTTGTCTAATCCAATGAACTTCTATTCTTCCCCTCCCTTGTTGTTGGATAGCATCTGTATTCAGAGAAAACAGTTGGCCTTTGTTTTTTTGAGACTGGCTTATTTCACTTAGCATGATACTCTTCAGTTCCATCAATTTACCAGCAAATGCTATAATTTTATTCTTCTTTATGGCTAAGTAATATTTCATAGTATATTTATACCACATTTTCTTAATCCATTCATCTGTTGAAGGTTCCATAGATTGGCTATTGTGAATTGAGCTCCTATAAACATTGATGTGGCTGTATTACTGTAGTATGCTGATTTTAAGTCCTTTGGGTATAAACGGAGGAGTGGGATAACTGGGTCAAACAGTGGTTCTATTCCCAATTTTCTTTTTTGGTACCAGAAATTGAACTAGGGAGTACTCAACCACTGAACCCCAACCCCAACCCTATTTTGTATTTTACTTAGAGGAAGGGTCTCACTGAGTTGCTTAGAGCAACTTTTGCTGAGGCTCACTTTTGCTGAGGCTGGCTTTCAACTCGTGATCCTCCTTCCTCACCCTCCTGAGCTTTGGGAATCATAGGTGTGCACCATAGCGCTTGGCTCCATTCTAAATTTGCTAAAGAATCTTCATACTGATTTCCATAGTGGTTGTACAATTTACAGTCCCACTAGCAATGTATAAAAGTGAACCTTTTTTTCCACATCCTCGCCAACATTGTTACTTGTATTCTTGATAATTGCTGTTCTGATTAGAATGAAATGAAATCCTGATGTAGTTTTTTTTTTTTTTAGAGAGAGAGAGAAAGAGAATTTTTAAATATTTATTATTTTTTTTTTAGTTTTGGGGGAACACAACATCTTTATTTTATTTTTATGTGGTGCTGAGGATAGAAACCAGTGCCCCACGTATGCCAAGTGAGCGCGTTACCACTTGAGCCACATCCCCAGACCGCCAATGTAGTTTTAATTTGCATTTCTCTAATTTCTCTCTAGAGATGTCGAACATTTTTTCATATTTTATGACCATTTGTGTAAATGATGATTTAAGAGTACTTTTAAGGGAGAGAGAGAGAGAGAGAGAGAGAGAATTTTTTTTAATATTTATTTTTTAGTTTTTGGTGGACATCTTTATTTTATTTTTATGTGGTGCTGAGGATGAACCCAGTGCCCCGCGAATGCCAGGCGAGTGTGCTACTGCTAGAGCCACATCCCCAGCCCAATTTCAGATTATTTCATCACTTTTATTTTTTGTAGTGGATTCTATGTAGATTATCCCCTATGTATGACTTTGAAGTCATCATTAAGCAGTGGCATCCTATTAAAGGGCTTCTTTAAGCTGTATTTCATTGGCCTTTCCAGCCTCATGCCGTTCATTTTCTCTCTTTAATCCACACTGTTTTGTGTCATAGGGTAAGATGTTACCTCTTTTGACAAGGCCCTTATTGCATGATGCTGTCTATACAAATTCATTTCCATCTGTTATGATGCTCTCCTTCATCTGAGAATGTCTTCTTGACCACTCAGTGCAGTTGCTCTATCCCTGTGGCTCAAGACTCTAGACACACAGCCTCATCAGTGTTCATTTCATTGATTGTAGATATTAATGTACATTTTCCTCTTTCTATTAGCATGAGCTCCTAGATGCCAGGACTGCATTTTATTAGATCTTCTTCATTGCCGGGTACAGTGAGTGTGTTTCTCTGTATTTGCAAATGGTTTGTCCAACCATAAAGATGCACAGTCTTGCAACATACCAAAATCCCACAATTTTTATCATCTGTAGAGCTCATTGTCATGGTTAAACTAGAGAATGCACTTTGAAATTTTTTGTAAACAATAATATAAGCATTTACTATAAAGGATCTCTGAAGAACTTTTGTTTAAGCTCCTTTTGTCAGTAAGTTCCTGTTTATAATTGCCTTTTTTTTCCTCCCTAAATTAGTCATTTGTGGCCAATATGAAATTAGGAAAGTGTTGTTACTAAATAATTGTGGAGGGTTTTTTTTTTTGGTACTTTTTCCTTTTAATTCTTAACTTTTTTGTCATGTTGATTTGAGGTGACAAAAACTATATCTGGGCTGCCTTAAAAAATCATAAGGTAAAGCCCTTGCCTGATCCTTATGTTCCCAAGGACTGTTAATCTCATATTAACTTGTATTAATGAGGATTTTTCATGTGAAACTTGAACAGATAGTTCTCAGTCTATGGCTACTCTGTGGAAAATTCAATGGTTAGTCAAATATTATATGTTCTTATAGAAGTTATGTCTTCCCTTTCATAGGTAGTATATACTTGGGTATCAATGGTAATATATCACATCTACTAACAGGAAAAATATATTTTTAATTATTTTTGTATTTTGCTTATATATTTGTTTATGTTAAAACTGGGTGCAAATTTACTCAATATCCTGGTTTGTCTTTTGGTTCCTATTATTTTGTAAATCAGAATTCTCAGTATTCCTATAAAGATTTACAGCAATTAAAAAAGCAGACTGTTTGCAAGTTCTTACAGTAATTGCTACTTTTTGCTTTCATGAATGGTTCCTTGGATTTTAGTTTCACTGATATTTTTACAAAGTAGGCAATGACTGGAAACCCCATGGTGAGATTAATTTGTGATAATGTCTTGCTCATGCAGTATATCATTAGATAAATAATTTTATTTTGTTATTAAATATTCGGGGCAAATATTTTGGCATTTGAAAATATGTCTGGAGAAACTCTTTAGTTTGTATTGCTTTATCTAATTGATTTTATTTGATAGAAAGTATAATCTGTCAGCATGAATTATATTAGGGAAAACCATGGTTTAATTGTATCCTGTATAATCAGTTGGGGCTCAAAGTGTAGTCTATGAGCCAGTAGTGTCTATATATCTGGAATATTTAGAAATGTGAAATATTTGGATTCTTTTTAGACCTCCTGAGCCACAATTTACATTTTAACAAAACCCTGAAGTGATTTATATGCACATTAAAGTTTGAGAAACCCTCCTTTAAGGAAGACCCACATTCTACATATTTCAAAGGTACTGCATCTAGGATCTTGTAACTTTTAGTGGTTTGCATAGTATCAGCATCAGTGTTACCTGGGAGTTTGTTAAAATTCCACAATCTTAGGTCTAATCTCTGATTTATTAAAAAAAGAATCCATCTACATTTAAACAGAAACTCCAGGTAATTTTTATGAGTCTTAAAATCTGACAAGAATCAATCTTGAATACATTATCTTCCTGAAGCTAGCTGAACTTGAGGTCTGGTTTTAGAATAGTGAGTGGTGGTATTATTATTATTTTTTTTTGAAACGCCTTCTGTGTTCTTAGGTATAGTATGGTCAATTCAGTAACTATGACTACATCTCTAACCATATCATCCAAGGATGTATCTGATGTACTTTTATTGATTTTCCTATCCCTTCTGACATTTGACCTTCACTAGTACTCTTAGAACTTTCCAGTGGAGGCCATTTCTGATCTGAATCCTTATGAAAATAGAAAAGGGTTTGTCACTATTTTTCCTACTTGTTTTGATTTCCACAGAATTGTTCTGCAAAATTATTTGACACTTCCTTTCTTATGGTAATGATTCTCCACCTGGCATCCCATTCTTCCTCACTTCATCCCTCCCTGCTCTTTGCCATCCTTACTCTCACTATCCTCTCTCCTCAGTGGCAGTGCCTATTTAGTCATCTCCCGTTCTGAATTCCTGCTCTCTTTCTCATCTGTGAAATTTTTAATGCATATCATACTCATGGTCATTCTGTGCTCTGTGGACCTTCTCTACCTTCTTGCTATCCTCCATCAAAGGAAGCATCTTCATCACTTCAACTTTCCTCAAAAATGTTACTTTGCCAAGAATCTTAAAATTTACACTTCCTTAAGTTTCCTTTCCATCTTTTTTTTGGTTAATTCCACCATCCCAGTTAAACCCTGGCTTTCTTTGCCTGACCCCCACTGTGAACAGGTACAGCAATGCCTTTTCTAGGATTTTCAAGGTTCATTCTATTCGCCTTTCTCTGTATTCACTCTTCAGTGCTCTACAACCTTGGCCACCTGCTTGATTGGCTTTTGTTTTTAGACAATCAAAATGTGGGTTCAAAAATTATGAAACAAAGGTGATCAAGCCAAATAAAATTTTTGCCTTTGTAACTCAAATGCATGGGCTTTTGTACCCCACCTTCCTGTTATGCCTTTACTAAGTTATTTTATGCCAAATGTGTCATTTAGATTTTTAGGTAGGCAGGGAGAGATAATTTTTCCGTAGTCAGTAGTAAGGCTTTGTGCTTTCAGGTTAATTTTGCTGGTAGACTTCTAAATCATTGTGCTTTTATTTCATTACAATATTTTCTAGTATAGTTATACAATAAAGTTTAATATTTGGTATACTGCTGTGGGGAAGATTTTGTTATGGTCTTTAGAAGCAGATGGATTTTCCTTCTTGTGAATATAAAGAGCTTTAACAAAGATTCTGGTGTTTTACTTAGTCTCTTACCCTGTTAAATACCGTTGCTTTAAAAATTGATACATATAAGATACAGAAGAGGATGTTAAAACTTCTTTCCTAGTGACATTAAAAGGTAAGGAAACACAAATCAGTTATAGTTTGTTCAATTACATTAAATAGCCAGCAGGACTAACTGAACTTAAAGAATGAAAGTTTATGGGAAAAATATTTCTAGAAATTTTGCACTATTTGTGCAGTGAAAAAGGAGGTGTTTTTGGAGATAGTTCAATGTCTTCAGCATTGTGCCAAAAACTCTGGCAGCTTCATATGAAGTACAGGGTATTTTGCTTGACTTGAAAGACTTGTTATGTACTGAAGAGAAAAATGCTAAAACATTCGCAATTATTGTGAAATAAAATTTATATAAAATGCAAATATTATTTCACATCTCTCTGTACAATTTTATTGATGTCCAATTATCCAAAATATAGTCTATGCCATTTAGAATAACATCCTCAGTAATTAATACTCTGGCCCTTCCTTTTTTCCCCCAGTGTTATCTTCGTCTTCTGCCATCATCCTGCTGTGTGCCCTAACCATTTATAAATGTTTAGTATCCAGAATTTGTCATTCACTTCATACATTTCTCATTGTCGGAACAGAAACTCATTTATTTTTCAAGATTTATGTTAAATATTACTTCTGCTCTATAGAGCTTTCTTACATTTTTCTAACTAGAATTAGTATTTATTCTCTGTATGATCTGTTAGTTCCCCAGTGGCCCTAATTTTTGCATTTACCACTGATTTCTTCTTTTATCCATTGATTATTTAGGAGTGTGTGAATTTCCAACCATTTTGTTTCCCACATTTTCCCCATTATTGGTGTTTAATTTTATTTAAGTGTGGTCAAAGAGAACATACATTATATTATTTTTATTCTTTTAAGTTTATTGAAATTTGTTTTATGGTCTAACATATGGTTTGTTCTGGATAGTGGTCTTCCCATGTGTGAAAATCATATGTATTAGTTGTTGTTGGGTAGAGATATCTGTTAGGTTAGTTGTTTTTTAGTGTTGCTTAAGTGTATTTGTTGTTGATCTTTGGTATAGATGTTCCATCCAACATTGAAAGTAAAAGATTAATGCTTCCAGTTATTATTGTTGAATTATGTACTTCACTGTTCATTTCTTTTTTTTTTTTTGTGGGGTGGGGTGGAAAGGGTACTGGGGATTGAACTCAGGGGCACTCAACTACTGATACATATCTGCCAGTCCTATTTTGTATTTTATTTAAAGACAGGGCCTCACTGAGTTGCTTAGCACCTTACTTTTGCTGAGTCTGGCTTTGAACTCATGATCCTCTTATCTCAGCCTCCTGAGCTGCTGGGATTACTGGCATGTGCCATGGCACCCAGCTTCGCCATTCATTTCTGTCAGTTTATGGTTCATATTGTTATTGACTGCATGTTTATAATTGTTTTATATTCCTGATTGGCTCTTTTATAATTATAAAATGTCACTTGTTATCTCTGTAAACTGGGATTGTAAGAAAGGGAGCAATTTTGGCACAAATGTCACAGACTCTTGCCTTTCTTTGTATTTATTTATTTAGTTCTTTTTAGTTCTATATAACTTTAAAATTAATTAAAACATAATTATTAAAGCATGGAATATAATTTGCTCTACTTTAGTCCAAAGTAATTCACCTTTCCCTCTATTCCTCCCTTCCCTCTTCCCATCCCTCCACTCTATTGTAATTCATATTGATTGATTGATTGATTGATTGATTGTGTTATTGTCTTGTGGGTATACATGAGAGTAAGATTCACTGTGGTATATTCATATATGTATATAAGAAAGTTATGTCAGATTCATTCTACTGTTTTCTTATCCAGTCCCTTCTCCCTCAATCCCCTTCATCTAGTCCATCAATTTTTCTTTGATTTTGATGAAATCTTCTACCCTTTCCCTTTTCTCTCTATTTCCCCCCTTATTTTGTTCTAGCTTCCGCATATCAGAGAAAACACTTGACTTTGGCTTTCTGAGTTTGGCTTATTTCACTTATTAGCATGATAGTCTCCAATTTTATCCATTTACTAGCAAATGCCATAATTTCTTTCTTCTTTATAGCTGTGTTATACTGCATTGTGTATGTACACCGCATTTTCCTTATCCATTCATCTGTTGGAGGGTACCTAGGTTGGTTGTATAGATTGGCTATTATGAATTATGCTGCTATAAATATTTATGTGGCTGTATCCCTATAGTATGCTGGTTTTAGATCTTTTGGATATATACTCAGGAATGGAATAGCTGTGTCATATGGTGATTTCCATTCCTAGTTTTTTGAGAAATCTCCATATTGCTTTCCAGAGTAATTTCACTAAATTGCAGTCCTACCAACAATGTGTGAGTACTGTAACTTTCCCCCTACATCCTCACCAACACTTAATATTTATATTCTTGGTAATTGCCATTCCGACTGGAGTGAGATGAAAGATCAGTGTAGTATTAATTTGCATTTCCTGATTGCTAGAGATGTTGAATATTTTTACATATGTTTGTTGGCTAATTATATTTCTTCGGTGAAGTGCCTGTTCAGTTTTTTTGCTCATTTATTAATTGGGTTATTTGTTTTTTTGATTTTAAGTTTTTTGATTTCTGTATATATTCTTGATATTAACTTTATCTGAGGAGCAGGTGGCAAAGATCTTCTTCCATTCTGTAGGCTCTCTTTTAATGTTTTCTTTGCTGTGCTTTAAGTGTATTGTTCAGGATTCAGATCCTGTGCTGATATATTGGAATGTTGGGCCTATGTTTCCTGAGAGCCAGTTGCAGAGTTTCTGGTCTAATTCCTAGATCTTGGATACACTTTGAGTTTACTTTTGTGTAGGGTGAGAGATAGAGACCAAGTTTCATTATTCTATGTATGGCTTTTCAGTTTCCCCAGCACCATTTATTGAAAAGGCTGTCTTTTCTCTAACATATTATTTAGACACCTTTGTCTAGTATTACATAATTTTATTCATGTGGATTTGTCTCTGTGTCTTCTGTTCTATTTCATTGATTTTCATGCCTGTTTTGGTGTCAGTACCATGCATGTTTTGTTACTATACCTGTGCAGTATACTTTGAGGACAAGTATTATGATACCTCTAGCATCAATTTTCTTGCTCAGAATTGCGTTGGCTACACAGTAGTGCATGCCAGTAATCTCAGCAGTTCTTATGGCTGAGGCAGAGGACTGTGAGTTCAAACCCAGCCTCAGCAACTTAGTAGGATGGGGATATGGCTCAGTAGTTAAGTGCAGCTGGGTTCAATCTCTGCTTGTGTTGGCTATTTTGGGTCTCATATTTATCCAAGTGAATTTTAGAACTGCCTTTTCTAGTTCTCTGAAGAATATCATTGGTATTTTGATGGGAATTACATTGAATTTGTATATTGCTTTTGGTAGTATGACCGTTTTGATAATATTAATTCTGCCCATCTGAAAACAATGGAGGTCCCATCTTCTAAAGTCTTCTTCAATTTCTTTCTTCAGTATTCTGTAGTTTTTATTGTAGAGGTACTTTCACATTCTTTGTTAGATTAATTTCCAAATATTTTTTTAGGGTGTCATGCATGGAATGATTTTCTTAATATCTTTTTCAGTGGACTCATTATTGGAATATAGGAAAGCACTATAGTTTATGTATGTTGTTCTTTTTTAAACATTTATTTTTCAGTTATAGGTGGGCATAATATCTTTATTTTATTATTTTGTTTTGTGGTGCTGAGGATCGAACCAGTATTTCATAGCGCTCTACCACTGAGCCACATCCCCAGCCCTGAATGTTGTTCTTATATCCCACTACTTAATTGTCTATTAGCTCTCAAAGTCTTCTGATAGAGGTTTTTTTTTTTTTTTTTTTTTTTTTTTTTAGGTCTTCTAAATATAGGGTCATGTCTTCAGCAAACAGATAATTTGAGCTCTTCTTTTCCTGTTTGTATGCCTTTGATTTCCTTCTCTTGCCTGATTGCTCTAGCATAGTTTGAGGACTATGTTGAATAGGAATGGTGAGAGTGGGCATTTTTGTCTTGTTCCTATTTTTAGAGAAAATGCTTTCAGTTTTTCTCCATTCTGTATGATGTTGGCTTTGAGTTTGTCATATATGTAGTTTACAATGTTGTGCTTCATTTTATTCCTATTTTCTCTAGTGTTTTAAACATGAATGGATGCTGTACTTTATCAAGTACATTTTGTTTTCCGTACTTGATAAAGTACAGAGATGCTTTTTCTGAAATCTATTGAGATAATCATGTGATTCTTGTCCTTAGATCTATTTATGTGGTGGATTACATTCATTGATTTGTAGACATCTTCTAAATGTCCCAAATTCTAATGAAATCTAAACCAAGTTTCAACAAGTACTTTTTTTTTTTTACCTTGGCATGATCTACTATAAATAACTCTAATGTCAAGTGTATTACTATTTATCTTAATTCTTTGTTGTACCCTAATGCCAACCTATTGTACCTCTGACATATCTGAATGTATTTCTTCTAATGGTTTAAGACATTAATTGGATTCTTTCTCCCTATCAGCTTGTACATTTTAGAGATAGAGTCTATGGACTTGGTTATATTGTTGTTCATGGACAGAGTCCTTTGTCTTCCTAAGGTTTTATAATATGTCCTCTTTTTATATGTCTTTATTTATTTTCCTTTATACCTCATAGCACACTTTGTTCTTCAAGCAAAAATGAGAATGTCATGGGAGTCAAAAGCACATGTTGTTGTACCAGACTTTCTTGAGTTCAAATCCTGACTTTGGCCCTTCCTGTGTGATCTCAGGTCAGATACTCCCTGTGCCTGTTTCCTCATTTGTAAAATATAGACAATAACATTTCTAACTTTTAAAATTAATATTGCTTTTTTATTAAGGTTAAATGAGTAGTTAGTGTAAAAAATGTTTGGAAAACTTCTGGTGCATAGTAATTATTCAATAGATAAATGATATATTCAATTCCACTGACTTTTATAACAAAATACTACAAACTAGGGGGCTTAAAACAGTAGAAACTGATTGTTTTGCAGTGTTCGAGGCAAAAGTATGCAAACAAGGTGTTGGCAAGGCTATTTTTTTTTTTCTGGAGGCTTTGAGGGAGAATTTGTTGCCTAACACTCTCCTAGTTTCTGGTGACTTTGGCAGTCATTTTCACTCTTTCAAAAGTAGCTCTCCAATCTCTGCTTCCCTCTCAACATGGCTGCCTCTTTTGTATTTCTGATTGTCTCACTTTAAGTATTTATCCTTGGATTTAGCTTTTAGGTTACATCTTAATTCAGGATACTCTCATCTTGAGATCTAATTCAATTACAAATAAGGCCACATTTACAGTTTTGGTTAATTGGGACAAAGGCCTATGATTTGGGGGGGTCAAGAGACAAGCTATTATTTTTTATCTGCCTAAGGCTCGTTCTAGATTTGCTCCAATTCTGATATTTCATAAATCTTACCCCATTTTGAAAGTCTGGCTTAAGACTTCAAAGGATAGCTTGTACTGTATAAGATTTATCTTAAGTAAAATCAGATAAAACAATATTTTTGAATGCCTGTGATTATAAAAACAGCAGAGGAGACTTGCTCCCAATAGACTACTTGTGGGTCTTGCCCTTTATTGATTATTTAGGTAGCTCAAATTCTCCTCTCTGTGTTTCATTTCTTAAGGATTAGGTGAAATATGTCATTCTCATGGGAATTTGTTTCAATGACTTAGAAATTGTTAAAAATGAGTATTTCTAAATCTGTTAAGAACAATAAGATATCTTGAAAATTGGACTGAAGGTAGAGTTTTAAATCTAATTTCTGGATGAAAGTTAGGCATAGATCTCAAGGAAATAGTTTTGATCACAAAAAACTATATCACAGGTATATGGGAGAAAGAGCAAGAACAATGCATATGCTAGAGGATGATAATATATGTTATGAATTAAAGAATATACTTTATTAGGTTTTCCTTTCTCATCTTCAGATTTATAGCTTAACAATTAAAATGGCTTCAGTTGAAGATTTAATTCAGGTGTGTATAAATCATGATTATTAGCAAGCTTCACACCTGAGGTGACGACTCTTGTGTATATGTGCCAAGAGAGAGAATTGTATTGAAGTTTTTTTGAGCAATAACAATGATTTTATCTGAATGGAGGGATTTCAGATCATTTTTTGTTTTTAAAATCATCAATTCTGATTGAATATTTTTTAAAATAAAAATGTGTCATTTTCCAAAAACAATGGTTTGATTCTAGGGAATAATGAAGAATTAGAGTGATTGGAGCTTCCAGGCTAGTAAGGCTGCACAAGCAGGTTTGTATGTTTACTCATGTTCTCTACAAAACCCATAATTTTCTCTGTATGTCACAGGGTATAAAAGGTTCGAAGCACTATATAATATAAGTGCCAAACTTTAATGGTTTTGTTTTGTGAATAATTCATGGATATATTTATAGCGCACGTATACAAACACGTACACAAACTTCCCAGGCCAAAAAAAAATCTTCATTTTATTAAAATTTGAATTTGTATTATTACATTGTCAATATAATTACTTGCTTTCTTTCACCAGTCCCACACAGTCATTTCTGGAGTATGGTATCATTTTACAAAGTAGTTCAAGTATTAAAATGCTAGTAGGGGTACAGTAATTCTAGGCCAAAGCCATCAGGAATTCAATCCAGAACATAAGTTTTCTTTTTAACAACCTCATTGCCCTTCAAAATATTTGAATTTATTAGTAGAACTATTTATATGTGTACTTTAGTATCATTTGCAGAGAAAGAAACATTTGGGTCAAGTCCCTTTCTCATTCTTCTCCCCCCACCTTGCCCCATTAGTGGGCAATACATTCATATTGGCTTTCATGTGCTGACCTGTATTCTTTTTAAGTGTCTATGAACAGATCCTCTCAGGGATTCCTATGAATATGCACAGTGCAATTGCAGTGTTATAAACATGAAAGAATTCAGATAGTCTGGAAACTTGCCAACTTTAATTTTGACACATCTCAAGATTAGAATGTCAGTGGAAATGGTGAAGCAGAACTGTGCCTTGGTGCTACTGCTTTGGGATTGGAGACTGGGAGATGTCAAGCAGACAGAGCTGTAAATGATCAAGTGTGAGTGCTTTACATACTGATGGGGAATGTTCGTATCTCTTCATGTCTGCACTCTGTTAATTCTCTGAACCATCTGGGAATAACAAGAAAAGCTATTCTATCTGTGTTCTCTGCACCTGGGACGTGTGCCTATTTGTTTAAAAGACTGGTCTTTGAATTTAGGGCTGCAAAACAATTTTTTAGAAAACAAGTACAGCACTATATTTCAGAAACCTTCCCTCTTTTGAGATATAACTGGGTTGATGATTTTCTCTGTTTGTTAATTGCAATAAAGCTGCTATTGTAATTTAGAATGCTTGTTAAGAACAGTCCAACATTCCTCTGAGGGACAATAGATAACCTGCTATGTGTGTTGCTTAGGGAGCTGGTAATTATTTTACTGTAAATGAATCTAACACTAGCCCATCAGAAAAACCACAAGAGGGACAGGCTTTGAGGGAGGAGTGTTAAAGTCGAGGCTCTTTTTTATTGACTGCATTCATCAGCCCAAATTACCGGCAATAGGGTTTTTAGAGAGGTTCAAGTAAAGTAAGTAAAATAATTAAGATTCTCTTCACTTACTGTAAAAAAAATTGTAGTATGAATGCTTCTTATTTAAGACTCATTTTAACCTTCCTTCTAATGGAAAATATAAGGTTTCCTAGTATGTAATGATGACTTTTTATTTCTGAAAGGTGATTCTACCAGATCAGACACTTGAATTTTTTTCTGTTAGAATGGTTTGATTATTATCACAATTTTACATTTTAGAACTATGTATACTATATTGTATTTTGACTTACACTTAATTTTTTTTTAATTTTGTTGGGAGAAAACGGATTTAAATAAATCTCAATAGTTTTGGGTGGCATTGGCAGAATAAATAAAGGAAAAGCAAGAGAAGCACATTTTATACCAATGAAAAGACTTTCAAAGATATGAGTTGGCTGAGGAAATTCTAGGCAAGTTATCTGTAGAGAATCAGATGTAACTGCGTTACTATTACTGTCCTTGATGGAGTCTGCCTGCAAACAGGATATTCTGTCAAGGTATAGATAGGTAACAGCGGACATGCTTGAAAACGAGGTGTCTGCTGTCCTTGGGAGGGCCTACTTGCAAACGAGAGGCTCCTTCAAGGTTTAGATAAGGTAACAGCGGACATGCTTGAAAACAAGGTGTCTGCTGTCCTTGGGAGGACTTGCCTGCAAACAGGATGTTTTGCCAAGTGGGCTAGGAGGGCGCTGAGAAAAAATTTATTATCTGTTCTTAACAAAGAGCAGAGCTCAACATACTCCGGGCCGAGAATAGATTAGCCATGAGAAGCAGGTCACTTCTGATTAGAAAGTAAAACTTCTGTATGCTATGTTTAATTAGCTGAAAGACCTGATTGATTGATGTTGGAAGGTTGCCTTCTTTGTTCACAATACTATAAAAAGATTGCTTGTACACAATAAAGGACTTTTTTTCTGCTGCTGCTTTGCTTGCTCTGCTTCTTCTTTCTTTTCCCATGCTGACCTGCAAGTGAATTACTGCAACAGTTATCAATTTAAAAAATTTTGTTATATGTACACACATATAAATTTATACATATTCAAATATATTGTACTTATGTGTATATGTATGTGTATATATATTCACATGTGTACTAATGTATATGTGTGTATATACATATATGTGTGTGTATATATGTATGTGTGTGTGTATGGATATAGATATATCTTAGTGCACAGTACAGTTTGTTATCAGTGAAACTGATGGCTCACATATTTGTATTTTCCCATCACTAGGATCAAACCTATTTTAGTTATGCCTTTTTCATGCCCTCCCTTTCATATCCACCTGTGCTCCAGCCAAATATAATTATTAGTTTGGAGACTGTTTCATGAACCTTTGTGTTTTTGGTGGTGATTTTCCCTAAGCCTTAAATGCTTGTAATTCCAACATCTATATGTCCAAAATTTACCACCCTTTTAGATCCATCTCACTCAGAAATGTTTGCAAATCAGGTGGAATGAGTATTCCCAGTCTGAATCCTACAAAAGGTACCTGTATCTCCCTGTGTCTCATATCTGAAGTTTGAATATCCTTTCCATGATGACACTATGCCCAAAGTAGATAACATCATTCCATCCCCTACCATGCCTTTAATTTAGGTTTATCACTCCTTCTTATGTTTAATTTACTAAATGTACTCTGCAAGGGTATGAGCTAATACTGAGTTCCCTGGCATGTCACATATTGCTGTTCATGATGTGATCTATGTTTTTCTCTCACAGCCTGAATTCCTACTACATGTGGCTTCATACTTTATGTTTCAACATTACTGACATATTTTTATTTTAGTATAAGTCTTCTGATGTTTTGCAATTCTTTGCTCAGGTTGTTCCTTTTACTTGTAATGTTCTTTCTATTCTTATTAAAAACAGCTAATTTCGGATCATCTATCAATTCTGTTGTCACCTTCCTCCAACATCTAGATTAGTTAGTTTATCTCTGGGCTCATAGAGCATCATACTGCATACTCCTGTATTATATTCTTGAGTGATTGTTTTACAGGACAATAATGATATTTTGGTTGATTATCATATCCTCAAAACCTAACCATTCTTGGTACATAGTTGGTTTCCAATACACATTTGAATGAATGGATTGAAAGGAAAAAATTACGAATAACAAGCCACATGAAAAGCAAGAGTAATAATCTTGGAGCAAGATCAAGGTGTGAATTTTACAGAAAGGATTCTCTTCACAGCTTTCAACTTCAGTGATGAATCTTTGAAGATAAAGGCTAGTAGTGTAACTCTTGTCGAAAGTCTGTATTGATTCTGCATAAGTGTCCATTTGGAGCCTGTGTAACTCAGACTTTTTTGTCAGTGACCAAAATACCTGATAAGAACAATCTAGGGAAGGAAAAGTTGTTATTTTGGTTCATAGTTCCAGAAATTTAGACCATGGTCGGCCAAGTTCATTACATGGGATCAACATGAGGCAGAACATCATGGTGGAAGGGCATGGCAGAGGGACCTACTCCATTCATAGTAGCCAGGAAGAACAGAGAGTAGAGGAAAGGGCCACAGGAAGATGAACCCTTTCAGGGCATGCACCTAGTAACATACCTCCTCCAGTTATTACCACCCATGGCCTGGGTTACAGTCACTACCCAGTCAGTCCATTTAAACTAGTATGAACTTATTAGGTTAGAGCTCTCACAATTCAGTCATTTCAATTCTGAATATTCCTGCATTAACACAGGAACTTTGGGGGACACCTCATACCCAAATCATCACAGGGCAAAGAAGACAATAGAGAGTAAGGGTACTTTTCAGGATTCAGATAGGCAGTTATTGTTTTGGCAATGGTTTAGAGGGGATAGTGTAATTTTCATCTTCATTTATTCAGAATTCAGTGGACACTAGATTTCGAGCAGGCTAATGCTTGAGAATCAGGCTAAAATACGGTCCTGGAGGGTATGCAAAGAACTTGTATACAAGGAAAATGGTCAAAGTGCAGCTATATAGAAGCTTGGCCACTAGCAAGCTGTTTAGAATAAATAGTTAAACCAATGCCAGAGGATTGATGCAATGGCCAGGATTGGTCCTGAAGTCTAGGCAGTATGGGCCCAAAGAGGAGGGCTAAGTGAGCCCTTTTGAAAAGGTTGAAGCTCTCATACGAAACAAGCCCAAGATAGCCATCACAAGGAACATGGCCACTTCTATTCACTTACTATCTCTATTAACACACTAAAATTTTTACACTAGTCTATGTATAGCCAGTCAGTACTTAGTTGGGTTTACTAATGTGTTAAACACTTTACAATGTCTTAGGATTAAAATGATGAAAGATACAGTGGTTCCTATGGAGCTTAAATGATAACATGTATATACAAAGAATACCTAAATGTTATTAATCAGACTAAAGGGGCAGTGTAGAACACCTTGTTGAGAATATTGTAGCAATGATTTAATTTATTATGGGGACTCAGGGAAATTTTGTCTAAGACATGGATTTTAGGCTGAGACCAGAGGAATGAGGATTTTGCTAGAAACAGCAAGATGGAGAATATGTAGGCATCAACTAAGCAAAAACCCTGAAGTGGGTCAAAGCAAGATATAGTGAAAGGCCAGCATAGTTAGATGAGAGAGTTTACACAAGATAGGTATAAAACTATATAGTAGGGGCTTTATCTTAGAGGTTATGGAAAGTTACATTAAGGATTTTAGGACATATTTTAAAAGATATAAGAAATACATGGAAAGTTTTAACATTGCCTATTTGTTTTAAAACAATTGCTCTGTCTGTACAATAAAAAATAGTTTGAATAGGAGTACAAATAGAATAGGAATGTCTATCTGGTTAGGAAACTATTGCTGTGGTCCAAGGAAAAGATGCTGCTGCTGGCCTTAGGTTAGGGTGTTAGCAGGGAGGAAGTGAAATGGATCAAGACTGGGATGATGTGTAGGAATAGAATGGACACATTTTTCCCTGATTATTTAGATGTGGCTACACAAAATAATTAAGAATGATTCCTAAGCTTTTAATTTAAGCAACTTGCTTGATGATGGGAGCATTTTTTTTCTGATATAGGTTTTGGGTAGTATAGGGCAATTTCCACTCAGAGACCCTCCAAGTTATCCAAATGGGCAATTGGATAAAAGGACCTGATATGGATATAGAGATTTAGAGTCATGGTGGGTGTCTGTGTGAATGTATTACCTGAGACTATAATTTTCAAAATGTGATCCTTGGACTGGCAATATCAGTCTCATTTGGGAATTTGGATTTGTAAATTTTCAGATCCCAAATGAAGAGTTACTCTAAATGTGGGCCCAAATTGATGTTAATATGTCTTCCATGTGATTCTGATGATTGAGGCTTGAAAAAAGCCGTAAAATACAGAGTTAAGAATGAAAGAAGGCCTTGCATATAAGTTCATTGTGTGTTACTTTACTTCAAAGCAATGTTAATTTGTGATGAATTTTATGTCATGCTTCATTCGGCCGTTCCATCACTTGGGCATATCAGTGGATAAGGTAACTTTCTTATTAGGAGTTATGTGGTCCTGCAACTACATTACATGTAAGGTAATTGGTTTTTTTTTAGAGATGTCATTTAGTATGTATAAGCAAAACCCAATTGCTATATCTTTCTACATGACTGATAAAAAATGCTGCGAGTAAGAACATAAGCAAATATGTACTTGTATTTTCATTGGATGGAGGTCTTATATTCATTAAATCATTAAAATGTAAGTATTATGTAGAAGTTACTTCAATTAAACTCTTTACATTGCAAGCTACTTAGGTTGCTATTTAGTATGGCTTTTAAAGTTGGTTTGGACAGCTAATTTGCTCACATAATAGCATAAAGTTTCTTCTCTTGTGCTTCATATTTTTAAAAGAGAAATTTTTCCTTTTATAATGAACTCTGATAAATATATGAGATAATTGATGGTCTACATCTGCATAAAAAGAATTCAAGGTGCTAAATACAATACTTGTGACAAATGGAATGCATTTAGACTCTTTGGTCCTGGGATTGCATTCTGTCATTATGTTCAAGAATAATACTGAACATTATGAAAAAATGAAAAGCAGATCAGTGGAAGAGGTTTTTTTAAGGCAGCACTGAAATTTATCATAATTGGAGGCAGGTAATGATAACTTTCAAGTAATGGAATCTAAGCTACAGTTCATTCACTTGACACATTTTCTTTGAATGAAATAGTATTTTTTAAAAAATAAAAGGCAAGGTAGTTATAAAAGGCAAGGTAGTTCCTCTAGCCCTCATGTAATAGGTAGCTAAATCATGGCACTGAGAAAAGCAAATGGATAATTTTTGAATCAGTGGAGAAGAAAGACTGACAGACACACACACACACTCACACACAAACACAACATAGATGGTGCAATAGGAATAGGGAAATGCACAGATTAATAACATACAGATACCAAATGGTGCCTCAGCTTAATCTTCAAGGGTAAGAAAAGATTTAGTTAGTACAGACAGAAGTATTCTAAATCAGAACATGGTATTTGCTCCCCAAGACCAGACACAAGTAGCCAGATGATGCTTCTCCAGGTACATTTCTAAGTGGTCTTTGAATATACACTTTATGAGAGCATTTCTGTGTGGTGAGTTTGTGTTCTTTAAGTCCTTTTTCAGATGGGAGAGTGGGGTTTAACTGGCCTTAAACCTATAATTTCATGTTTGGTAATATAATTCCGTATTTATTACCTCTTCTCTCATGATGTGAATGTTATCATTTTAAACTGTAATACAATGCCATTAATTAAAAATGGAATTTGACATCATACACATGGAGAATAATATATTGTATTTATAATATAAAACAGTATTTATAATAATTCTTTTAAGTGAATGTCTTTTTATTCTTAAATTATAAGGTGAAATGCTGGGAGCCATTAGCCAAGTAGGTATGACAATTTCCTTGCCAGCGTACCCCATGTTGCTTAGTGGAAGGACTCATGGAAATAGGACATTTTGCAGTGACATTGCAGTTAGGTGACCTTGCTCAAGGACCAGGGTGGATCCGGGATTAGGGTGTTCCCGGTTTAGGATAATCGGGTTTAGGGCATTCCAGGTTTAAGATTATTCCTGCTGGGAATAGGGCGTATCCTGCTGCCTGAGTTCCCCTTGAGTTCTCAGGGGATTCAGACAGTATTTTTTGGGAGACAGAAGCCCAGTGAGAGTGGATTTGGGCAGAGAACGTGGATTTCCCCAGAACGTGATTGTAGACGGCTGGTTTGAGTTCGGGAATAAAGAGTTGCTGTTTGAATCTACAAGCTGTGTGGTGGCTCGTGATTTTGTGCCCAGCCAGACTGCGGCAGTGAAATAAGTGGCATTCTATCTGAAGTTAGAGACCATAGTACATGTAAAATAGTTTTGTATTTGGTTTTTAATTTTACAATTATTTGCATACTTTTATATTTTTCAAAATAATAAGTATTTGATTTGACTTAAAACTCTGCTATTTGTTCAGGCTTCCCCTGTGGATGATTTCTTTTCCTATACAGATTACATTTCTTCATTCTGCTTTATACAGTGTTGGAGCATGACAAGACAATGTAATAATACAAAAAGTTGAACAAAATTGATACTTGTTTGAGAAGGATATGAATGAGATAAAAATGTTTCTTAAATGGGCAGATACTGCTTTTGATATAAATTCTACATTGAAATCATCATTGTTTCCACAAATTCTACCCTGGCATGTAATGAATGGTATGTGATTTCAGAAACTGACAATTTGGCAGTTAATAGTAACACATTCAGAACTTACAGTCCTTTCTCCCTGTATGATCCCTTTTTTCATGCCTTAAGTGGGGTCACTGGGCCTTTCTCTACTTGTATTAAAAGTAATAAAGAATAGGCAAAATTTGAAAATGCCTCAGAGTTGCCAAAGTGCAGCAAAGATAATAGTTTGTATAGAGATGTGAAGATTTACTCATATCTCTATCCTAGGTGTGCAGTTTTCATTTCTGTTTTTTATGTCAAGGCTGAATTTTTGAAACCAGAAAGTTTACGTTTTTACCATTATGTTTTCCTATTGCTACCACCACAAAGTTAAAACCTATTACTGAAAGCCTGCCCTTGGCAAAACCGTGAGATAGGTGAAGTTTATCTTAGACCTCTGCTACATCCCCTTTCCAACTCTGCCAGCTGCCAAACATCCAATGCTCTTGAATTTCTCCTGCCTGGAGGGCTTCACACAGTGTTAGTGATCAGCTGCCTCCTGATCCCCTATGTCTTTCAGGGATATCAGCTTTTTAGAAGAGAGTGTCTCAGAGAAGTAATATATAACACATAAAGAAAACCCCTGGTGTGTACAATTTAAAACATCACGATGGTAGGGAGTTGATGAGTGAGAAAACTTGGGGCAGAAACCTTGTCCCAATCAAAAGCAAATGTTTTCGTAAGTGCTTCCTATCTTCTTTTTGTAAAGCTGCCAATTAAAAATTTCTTTAATTACAGTATATAAAATACATAATATAGAGGCATGAATAGCCAGCATTTACCTAATTCTTCTTTCAAAAAGTTACTCTTTAATGATATAAAACAATGTACTGAGCCTATTTTTATACAATAGGTCATGAACTCATACACATGTGGGAATGATTGTTTTTTAGTATTTCAATTTGTGTTCTATCTTGAAATCATATATTAATTAACCCAACCAATACCTTTGTGGGTGATAAATAATCTTATCCCTGAAGAATAGAATGTAGAAAAATGTAATATAATCTGAAAGCTTAAGAAGGGGAAAAGAAAAATTGCCCTTCTCAAATCTGTTAAAGATTGGGTTAAAGAGATAGCTCAAGGTTAAGAGTCTCCTGCTAAGAAGTTGCCCAGTAAATCAGTGAGAACTGGAAAGAGAGCATCTGAGCTTTTAGTCTCTCAGGGCAGGAAGTCGCTATTTCCTTTGAGGCGTGTTTATAATCACAGTAAGTGACCTCTGGAGACCAGTGCTTCTAGCAGTGAAGCAGATGGCATGATTTCTCCATCACCCTGCAGCTCAGGAGCCATAATGCTGACTAATTGGGATATGAATGTTAAATAATAACAAATTAGAATATGTTTAAATAATGGCATTGAATATATCTCAGTGATTTTATGTTTCCAAAGGACTTTACAATTATTTTTATTACCCATTTAAACTACCTAAAATTCCCTTAATTCAAAATCATAGTTTCTTTTCAATGATTAAACACATTGTCCATCTGGTAGAACCTAACATATTCTGATGAAGAATTTATATTTAGAAGGAAGAAGGGTTATCAACTCTAGCACTGGGTAAGGTCCTATAAAAGTTTATAGAAATATAGCATGTTAGCACTAAAAGGAATCTTGGAGGCTGGGAGGATATAAATTCGTAATTGTAGTCCTCAGACTAAATTCATTATTAAAAACCATTCAGATTACATGGTATTAAATCAGTTATGTAACCTGTGGGGAAACAGGCTCCTTCGATCATTGCAAAACTAGGGTCAAAAGATTTATCAAGCACACAGGGACCCTGACTTTTCCTTTCCCTGTCTGAATGAGGCTGTGATCATGCTCATGCTATCTGATTCAAGAAATAAGAGAGCTACTGTTTGCAAATATTCCTTCAAATAGAAGCATGCCTATTGCAGTGTTATTTCTTCCAGGGTAAATAATTTTAAACACATGTATAAAAAGGCTAGTGATATGACAAGAATCTTGTGATTTCATAGATTCGGAAGAAAGATTCCATATCTTTGGCTAATTAAATTGGGGACTTAGTTTAATACTCAGTGGGTATATGTAAGTTCATTTAAATCTTGATTTTATGAGAATAATACAATTTATGAAAGAAAAGTGACTTACCAAAACTGACAGATGTCATTAGAGCCACAGCTTGGAGATAGAACCCTGATCTCCTAATCCTGCCTAATTTTCTTTTATAATGGTTTGTCTCTTCATGACATAGAAAAGGAATCTCTGACCTCATGGCTTCTGATAATGGCCCCTTTATTTTTCAGTCATTTTTGCCTCCATTCATGTGTTTGTTCATGTAAGGAATATTTAGTAAGTATTAGCAATGATAGAGTCATAGCAGTGAACAAAACAGACTAAAGTCCCTGCCCTTGAGGAACTTACTTATAGTGGAGGAAGTCAGGCAGTAAATTACATAAGTAGAAAAGTTTTAATGTATGCTTAAATGTATGTTTAAGGTAGGTTAAGTGTGACCAAAAAAAAAAAAAGGCAAGAAAATTAAAGAGAAAGGGTCATGGATTTGCATGTGAGTTGCTAAAAGGGAAGACATGGCTGACTAGGTAATTGTTTACCTCCTTAATACAAAATCTACTCCTGTAATTCCTGCAAAAATATGTTTTCATTTCTTTGGAAATGGACTAGCAACCAAAACATCTATTGTATCTCTTCTTAACCACAGATACTCATTGCCTTGTCCTGTCCCCTGCCCCAACCCTTCTCTCATAGTGTTAGGGCATCATTTAGTTATCCTGTTTCCTGTCTTATGCTACTCTGAAATCTTAAGTAATTCCTGGGCAGGGCATTCTCTGATCCTTGAATATTCAGTGTTTCCCCTCTTCTTGGCCTTTATTCATTGTTTTTCTTTTAGGAATGCTCTTTTACCCAATGAAAAAGCCATATTTCAAAGTCCATTTCAAATGATCTCTCTTCTATAAAGTTTCTTCTGATTCTTCCTTTCCCACCACTTCAATCCAGTTACCTCTTTAAAGATACAAATTGGTCTCTAAGTGTGGACTATCACTGTTCCATGAGGATTTTGTAAATTAAATTGAATGATATGTATCAGATTTCCCTGAGAATCAGCGTTTTTAGCAAAAAAAGTGAATATTTCAATTGGGGCTCAATATTTTCTCAGTAAAATAAGGTGTAGAAGATAAAGCATTTAGTAGCATGTATTTCAAACAGGAAGAACATTTCTGTATTATAGCCTACACTATGTTCAGGGACAGTTGGTGAGAAAATATATTCACGTGCATTTATGTGGGAAGCTGGTTGTCAGCTGAGCCATGTGGAAATGAATCTGTCTTAAACTGTTTTCTGCTAAAATAAGCAACATTTCAGAAATGTTGTCTATCTCTTTAGATTAGTACTAAATTATCTCACAACTTTCTGAAGCTCATCAAGTTGATAATTGTTTCCAGTGATCTATAAAGAAGCTTGATTTAAACAATTAACCCTTTTGCTTCTTTGTAGAAAAGACAATGTAACAAAGGATTAGAAGTGATAGTGTCAATACAGATTATCATTGTTCTCATCCACTGGTCCATGTGCAAACAGACTGCATAGCGGTGTGTAGCAAAGACTCACCTCTAGGAGATTTGACATTTTCTCTACCCTTAATCCACATTTACCAAAGTCTAGGAACTGGTTCATTATAGTGAACAAAGTCTGGAAGTGTATGGCTGCGATTGTCCAGTGTCCTTATTGTTAGGGTAGAGGACAGCCTTCTAGCTGATCACATGAATTTTCCTTGGATTTCAATCTCATCATCTAATTTTCCCTGTAACCAGCTAGTCTGCTTCCATTATATCTCACTTTCTAGTTTATGATCAGTTCAAAGCTTGTGCTAGTTTACTAGCCCTGTCCCTCTTCAAGGTACCATCATTGTTCACCTTGTTGAAATGAACAACCTCCTAACTGGCTTCCCTATTTCTGCCCTTGGCACTCTAGAGTCTTTCCTCAAGACAACAGTGATAATTACCATGCCCCTCTTCTACTCCAAACTTTCCATTGTTTTCCCATCATTCTCTGAATAAAAGTCAAAGGCCTTACAACAGTTGATAATGCACTATATTATCTGTCCACTTATTTGCCTCCCTGGACTCACTTTTTATGAGTCTCCCAATTACAGTGCCCCAGCCACACTGGACCCTTCTTCCCCAAGCAAACACGCAGAACCAGATTGTCAAATATGAATAATATGAATTAGAATTCTTACCCAGTATCAAACTCTATTAAATAAGGCTAAGGGTACTAGCAACCAAAAGGCTTACACAGATGAGAGTTCAGTATAAGAAGGACATCTCCCAAGATCTTTCCCACATTAGTCATGATCTTTTGGCTCAGAATAGATGAGGTCTTCATATGAGGGTTTTGGGATTATGTAACACAGCAGGCACATTTAGATTGTGGATGTTCTCTATTTTTTATCTGTGTATGATATTCTCCAGAAAGATATGGCTCATAAATCTTAGGTTCTCTCTTATATGTGATCCTTAGTTAAAGACATCTTGATTCAGACACTTCAGAGATTGTTTCTTCTTCTTGAGTAAATATCACCAGTCTATTTATATAGACATATTTTCCAGAGGACAAGGGGTTTAGAATAGAGTTAACTGCCTTCTTTTCTAACCTCTCACCCCTAACTCTTTCCTCCAGTTTATGGTAGCACAATTGTCAAAAGGGCAATGTACTTGTTCTTCCCCTATTATGGAAAGGCTCTAGACTTACATCTTGTCACACAACCTATTCCTTCACTTCCTTCCAGTCTACCAACCTTCTTGATGAGACAATCCTTGCCTTCCTGTATAAAATTTTCAACTTCACTCCCTATATATTTCTATTTCTTTTCCAAGTCTTTTCCTCTGTTGCACTTCTCCCTATCTGAAATGTTATTATTACACTTATTCATCTTTTTAAAAATACAGTATTTATGAAAAATGTTACTATTGTAATATGACCCATCATATAGAAGACATAGAAACATAAGTGAACAAAATGAAGAGTAATTAGTGATTAATTTAAGGCCTTCCTGTTGCTTTGAGAACATATTTTATCCTGATCTTTTCATTTCAGTCAATTCATTTTTTCCTTCTCAAGCATAGTTTGTGATCAATTTCCTTTGAGTGAATGAAGACATTTACTTATCTTTAATGTATTTCTTCAAATATCTTCCTCATTCAGATTAGTGATAAAGGAATAACTCTCATTATCTCTCATTTACTGGTGTTTGAAGAATTTCTTTAGTAGTTTTCATGCAAATTTGGGGGTTTAGTAATTACACATCATTGTGCTAGGAAAATATAACTTGTTTAATAATTGAATCAAATGTCCTTTGGAAAAGTTGTTTTAGCTATGTATAGGCCATGTATTTTGTACCATTGTAATTATTCATTGTATTGTTTAAGCAAATAACCTAGTTTAAATAACCGCATAATGAGTTTTTAATTTATAGAGAAATGAATCTGTGGGGCAAATGGAGGTGAAAATACTATAAGAATTTGCCTTGTATAATAATTAAAGAATCACTTGAGTAAAATCCCCCCTGAACTTGTTTTTGTTGGACGAAAGAATGCAATTATATTAAAAATTAATACTTCAGTATAATATGAAACCAATGCCACTTGAATTATTATGTGCCAAATGAGGTTCCTGTAAACAATAACAAAATGGGTGACTGTGCAAATGAAAGCACTGAGTTATTTAAACTTGCAGTAGCATGTTTAATGAAATGCAGTGAAAGCAGAAAATGTTTAATTTAGTAACGGGTGACCTGAATCAATCTGTCCTATAGAACAATGGGCTAATTTTCACTTAAAACAAAATAACTGAATAGCCATTCCTGTTAATATATAATATGGACATTTTCATATTGTTCTTTTTAGTAAGACAGCCTTTGGGGTTTGACAGCTTTTAGTGTGATTTACTATGAGTTGTATGTGAAGCACTGCCAACCACATTCTTTGCTGGATTTTTCCCTTATAGAATTTGAAATGCTTTTTGTTTGCTTCTGGTTGGGTTGTATTAAGGACATAGTCTAAAACTTGAATGAAAAACATTTTCCTCTGGTATTAGGATATAATCATGTTAAGTCTATTTTTTAAAATTTTAAAGTTGTTTAAGATGCTTACCTACAAAACTAATGCAGTCCTATCCCCCATCTTAGAATATCACTCAAGTTGATCATATACCCAGATACTTTTTAGTCAGTATCTGAAACTGTTGCTTGCCATTATGTTTTCTGTATTGTAGAGTCAGTGCATTGTCTTCACAGCTGAAATATTTTGAAAACTTCTTTCTCAGGGGAGTGAATTCACATGATAATTTAATGTGGCAGTTCAGGACAGAGAGCTAAATTATTGAAGGAGGAGCCACCTTAAATCCCTTTAAGGGATATGCCATTTTATGATTAACCTGTGGTATGGAAAAAACTCCTGTTTTCTATTTTAAATTAGTTTTCACTCTGGGCAGCATGGTCCTCTATGAACAATGGACACATAGTGAACATCTATGGTGAGAATGAGAAGCTTTAAATATCTTTTTAAAATGAGACTACTGATTTGTAAAGTGGAGTACAATTCACGGTCTTAATCCTCTTTCAATGAAATGTTTCCTTGTCATATTCTATTGATTTGAAGTTGGTATCCAAACCAAATTAGAAATATATATATATATATATATATATATATATATAAAACATCTTACATAGTGAACCAAAATGCATCCCTAAAGTCACACTTCTAACTACTGTAGTGTTAGGAATGTTTCTCTATTTCTTTTTTTTTCACATCTGAATTTTGTAGATTATGAAAGTGTGGTATTCATGGAAAATATTGAATATTAGATTTAAATATTTTCAAAATTAAAAATTCAAAAATAGTAATTCATATGTGCATCAGGTGTGGAATCTTAAAAAAATCTTTAAAAAAATCTTTTGAAACCAAAATCTTTTGGTTTCAAAAGTAAAACGAAGTTCCACATTTACATGTGTTATTTTATAAATGTAACTTTGGTAAATAAATGTTGTGTATACATAATTAGCATAGTACTTTAAAATGAAGAAGAACAGATAGTTTTTTAATGAGTTTGCTAGAATATTATCTAAATAAAGTGACTAAGTGTTTTGTTCTAAATAAAAACAATCTCACTTTCCAAAGAAACAACATGCAATGTGTGGTAGAAATCTCTGTGCTTCACTTTCATTTTGGGAGAGATAAATTTTCATGGTTTATTATTTTAAACGATGAGGTTTTAGAACATTACTGCTCATTGAATATCTGTGAAATAGTGAAAATAAAACAAAAGCATTTATTGTTTCCAGAAGTATTCCTTGCAAATTGTGGCTTTGAACATTGAAATATAGAGTAAGCTAGTATGTGGGAGTTATTATGTGGTTAGAAGCAGTGTGCAGATGGATATTCTTTTTATTAACTCTAATATTTAGTCAAATCTTTTAGTTTAGGCAATAATTTTTAAAGGATTATTTGCTCTGAACATTCTAAAAATGTTTGTGTTAACCAAAGCATGGCATTTGAAGTGAATAGACTTCAGGTCAAGTCTTTCCTCATCCATCTCTGGCTCATATATCTTCTGGATCCTAGAAGATCACTTAACTTCTTGAGCCTTGTTTTCCTTAGTTATAAGCCAATATACATGGTCTATAACTCACATGGTTTATGGGAGTAAAATCACATATATGTGTTGATTACATATAATAATAATGAAATAATAGAATGACATAATTAATGATAATATTTATTATAGCCCATAATTAGTAAAACTTTTATATAATATTATTATTGTTATTATTATATGTTTACCCTATCATGAATCATTTTAAGTGCAGAGATTCTTTGTAAAGTGTAAGGTCATTACCCTTCTTTCTCTCTTTGCCTCTCCCACCATTCTTTTGTTTTGTACTCTGACATTTTCAAATTCTATGTTCAGAATTGTTTGTCAATATTGTGCTTATAATATATTTGAGAATGCATTATAGCTTCATATTGAAGATGACATTCAACTTGTGGTTGTGTTTCATTGGTTTTCTTATCAGTGATATTTGTAATCCTGTCATGGGAGAAGAGATATTTCCAGAAGAGTGTTCCAAGTTCCCAGATAGACATTGGAACTTGATTTAGGACAATTGGGGTCCTTGTTCTACTGATGAAAAAGAATTTTAACATGTGTCAGTACAGGCACATATTTATTTAGAAACACCGTCTTAAGAGTGAGAGAAGCATTTTGGTGGTTCCTGGCTCCTCTTTTAAAGGAAACTTGGTGAGGCTGGGTATGGGAAGGTATTAAGGATGACATCAGGCTGGTGATTATAAAATGATTTATGGTACTGGTCGTTCTTAGGATCTTTAGTTTGATGTGGTCTCCATTATATTTTCTTAACATCTTTTTTTAAAAATTTAATCTATTTATTGGTGTGCTAATTAGCAGTGCATCAGGTAGGTTTGCAGATATCCCAGAAACTTGGGAGTGAGTCTCCTGGGAAAGACACTGGTTTAAGGAGAGACAGGCCTAGAAATATCTATAGATGCTCAGATTAAAATTTTATTTTCTTGTCCTTTCTTTATGTCCCCTTTCTACCTATTTTTAATTTTTTTATCCTACCTTAGTCCTTTTTTAAAAAAATATTTTTTTAGTTGTAAATGGACACAATACCTTTATTTGTTTATTAATTTTTTTTAATGTGGTACTAAGGATCGAACCCAGGGTTCCACATGTGCTAGGCAAGTGCTCTACCATTGAGCCACAACCCAGCCCCACCTTAGTCCTTTTTAGAAGAAAAATTAGTCTCTCACAATTGATTTCCATTTTGAATGCTCTGGGAAGAAATATTTTTAAAAATGTACTGGTGTTTGTGGTTATAATAGTTGGATTGGCTTGGTGGTAGAATTACTAGGTAATTAGAAGTTGTATCAGTTCATAACTACTTGGTATATTGTGGAATACTGATTAAATGTAAAGTGGTTATATCTGGGTATGGAACAATGGATGATTTTTAAATATTCTGTATTATGTTACTTGAATTATGTTTGATAGTTATATGTATGTTTGCAATATAAAAACTATCAGTGATAAAGAGCTAAAGATTTTGTCTAAAAGTAATCTATATACTAGATAAGAAACTTGTGTAACTTGAATTTTTGTTTTTGCCTATATAATGTTGATATATTGGGTTCATCATTTATCCAGTAAACTAGGTATTAGGTATTATGACAGTCTAAGGTTTAAAATAGTACTTTGAGTACAGGATTAAGTTGTGAAATATTCTATTTCAGAATAGTTTTTCATCCATGAAATAGCATTCCTGTGTTCATTTCTGTTTACCAGATGAGAGGTTGATAAGTGCAAACAAAAAGTTCCACATTTGTTATGGCCCATTTTTATAAATATTCTCCTTTGTAAATTTGCATATGTTCAAAGATTTTATGATAATTCCAGAGTGCTTGGGACCATTACTTTGAGATGAGCAAAGCAAAGATAAAAAATAAATGTCTGCATAAATGATAATTAATTTTTCACAATACTAAATAATTAATTAATAATTAATATTCACTTTTTTTTTAAAACCATCTAAACCACTAAAGCAGAGTTCTTAAGGCCTTTGTAACAAAGAAGTCTTTCAATGAAGGTATTTTGGTAGTGTGTGGGGTAGGATTCCTGGCTCTAATAAGAAGCAAATTGATGCCTAGAATCTATGTCTTGTGAAGATCAGTTTTGAATGCCTTTGCAATCTGCAGAGTTAGATAATTTCCACAAAAAATTAAATATTTTTATTAGTGCATTCTAGTTATACATAATAGTTGTGTTCATTTTGACATACATACATAAAATTCAATTTGCTCCATTTCAGTCCCTGGTGCCTCCTTTACTCCCTCCCCATCTACTTCCCCTATTCCCATTCATCTACTGATCTTCTTCTATTTATTTATTTGTTGTTTAGTCAGTGCTTTGTGGATTTACATGAAGGTGGAGTTCACTGTTGTATATGTATATATGTATATAGTATAATTTTATCAAATTAATTCTGTAATGCTTTGTTCTTTTTCCCATTCCTCCTCCCTCTAAATCTCCTTCTTCTACTCTTGATCTTCCCTTTGTCCTTATGAAATCTGATCCCCCTCCTCTTTTTCCCTTACTTTGCTCTAGCTTCTGCATATGAGATAAAATATTCCACCCTCGATTTTCTAAGTCAGGCTTTTTTTCACTTAGCATAATGTTCTCAAATTCTATCCATTTACCTGAAAACTGCCATAATTTTACTCTTCTTTATGGCTAGTAAAATTCCCTGTGTGTGTATACATATATGTATATATGTATGTATATATACATACATGAATATGTATGTATATGTGCATGTGTATGTGTGTGCACGTGTGCACCACATTTTTCTTAACCCATTCATCTGTTGACAGGTACCTAGGTTGGTTCCATATCTTGGCTATTGTGAGTTGTGCTGCTATAAATATTGATATGGCTGTATCACATATATGCTTATTTTAGTTCTTTTGGATAAATACTGAGGAGTATGATAACTGGGTCATATGGTGATTATATTCCTATTCTTTTGAAGAATCTCCATACTGCCTTACATATTGGTTGTACTAATTTGCAGTCCCACCAATTGTGCAAGTATACCTTTGCCTCCACATCCTCACCAGCATTTATTATTATTTGTATTGTTGTTGCTTGCCATTCTAACTGGAGTGAGATTGAATCTCAATGTAGTTTTGATTTGTATTTCCCTAGTTCCAGGGATGCTGACTATTTTTTCATATATCTGTTGGCTTTTTTTTTTTTTTTGGCCATTTTAATTTCTTCTTTTCCACAAATATTTTGTTTGGCATTTTAGTATTGTTGAAAACTTTCATGTGGTTATTGTTATTGAAAAAAATGAATATATAGTTCATTGAAGAATCTTTATTTTTGGTCTATTGTAAATTTTTAGATCAGGCTGTGCTGATGGGGGCTTTCTGGGCTGAGTTTTCCTTGTCTTCCTTAGTTTGCCATAGACTCCCCTGGGCTTATTCACTTACTTATATAATTTGTCTGATTGTCATAAGCATTTTCCTGTGTGAATCTTTGCCTAAGCATTTTTGCCGGTTTTATAGATCAGGTTGTAAGGAACAGGTTTTGAGAGCCTTAACACACACTGATAAGTATTTTATAATCCTTTAATAACAAACTTGACAACAATTAGTTCATCTTATCGTTCTAAAACACATACTGTAGACTCACCTAATTTCAACCCTTCTAATGGATTCCCTCCTAGATTTTTGGTGTATCTTTTGCATGATCTTGGCTTGGCCTTTCCCCTCAAGGTCTTTTCTACTGGCAACTTCTGCAACCAAACTGAATCTCACCCAGCTACATCTCACCTCTGAGCCCTGCATGGTCTGTTGGCTGGAGTGCTGTTCTGCTGATACTGCCGTTTACAGGTGACAAGTCCTGCTTCTTACATGTTGAAGAATAACATTAGAGAAGCATGCTGAGTCAAGCATATAAAGCAGGGTTAATATAAAAAGGGGTAACATAGACTTCTCCCAAGAGGGAGAAGCGAGCCATAGCCGGTATCCTGGTATCCCAAGAAGTGAGGGTATTCTGCCTTTTTATATGTCCTAGACTTCATTTGTTCTCCTACTCTCTTGCCCTTTTCTTTCTCCTTCCTGCATATGTGACTAGGCCCAGGAGAGGCTTGGTGGGATGGCCCAAAGGTGAGAAGCAGATGGGCTGGAGGGGCCAAGGTGAAATGATATGGGTAAGAAGGGGGCATAATTAACAACTTTTATAACTCCTTGTAGGAAGGGACAATTCCTGGGACAGTTTACCTTGGCAACAGGTTGGAGCAGGGCAGGTTATCTAGAATAAGGGTGGAGGAAGGGCTCTGAGGGCATTTCAATCCCTCAGTGTGCAGTCTCCAACTTCCCAGACTTTAATTGGCCTCCTTGGTGGGACCTGACTTGATTTACCTAACTATACTGACTACTTGTCTAATTCTAGCTTCACTAACCTTGTTGATTTCAGTGAAGGAATGACACAGATTCTCCCACCTGCTCTCAACTGTCCCCCAAAGCCCCCAAATTATGAATGTTTTAAATTACAATAAGCCTCTCCATATTCTTTTTTCTTATCACATTTTCTATTTGTGATAGAAATTGGAACATTTATAGAAATAATAGGAAGACCAGGCAATGTTAGTAAAATCTGAAAGTTTTATAGATCACATTATATTATTTTTAATTTTAAAGATATCATTTCACATAGACATTAACTAAATATTAGTTTATGAATATTGACATAGTAAATCTTGCAACATAGTGATTTTTTAAATGTAGTGACCAGTAAAACTTGATAGAAACTCCATTTTCTAATGTTTGAGTCTTGAAAAATAAGTTCATGCATCTGAAATAATATCAAAAAAATCTCTGAATAATTATTCATATTTTGTGTCAGTGTTACTAATCACAAATAGACTCCTAATAGGTTCTCAAAAATAGAATTTTAATTTACACACTCAAAAACCCCAATTTAGAGTTGGCTTCAAGCCTAATGTAACATTAGAATCATGCTCATTAGAGATTCCTATTCTTTCCTCCCCTGTCTTCCATTTCAAATTATTACTGGTTTCTTTTCTTTTTTCCAGTGATTATATCCACTGTACTTTCTCTTTTGAAATCATATGACAGCTATTTTAAGTATATTTATGATGTTAGTTAGGGTACTTATTTATTTGCCATAATAACTTATGTCTATATTTGCTAGGTCTGAGTTTATACACTCATTTAAAACTTTTTCCATTGATATATTTCTAATAAATAACCAGAACAGACACATAAACATTTGTATGGGTGTGTGTGCACATACACACACCACACACACACACACCTTGAATTTGTTCCCACTTGTTGGTTGCCTGTGTCTTCCTTTCATATGTACCATATGCTTTATTTGAACCCACACCCAAGGGAAAGAATCTTTCATGTGGGTTTTGAATAGAAAAGATGTTCATAATCCTCCATTATCTATTTTAAGAAATGGTGATTGATAACAGTTTCAGAAATGTTCTCTTCTCACTTATTTAAAGCAAATTGTATTTCTCTTTTCTGTGTACATTATAGTTTTAACAGATAAGAGAATGTTTTGTTAGAGGACAGTTTACTACATTGGTCTTCAGACAGGTTCTCATATTAAGGCATAAAATTAATGAAGAAGGAGCTACAGAGCATTGTTACATTTTTAGGTGTAAGAAAGAAATTCAGTAGAGCTGGGCACAGTGGGTGTGTGCCTGTATTCCTAGCCACCCTGGAGGCTGTAGCAGGAGGGTCAGCCAACCTCAGCAACTTAGGGAGGCCCTAAGCAATTTAGTGAGAAATAAACAAAACAAAACAAAAAAAGTCTGGGGATGTAGCTCAGTGGGTTCAATCTCCAGTACACTCCTGAAAAAAAAAAGATCAATAAAAATATGACTGTTTTCCCCAAAGAATTCTTAGAATCAGTTTGTAAATATTTAGTTAAGAACAATAAGAAATAGGAATATAGAATTGATTATTTTTATTTTCTAAAGCAGTAACTCTACTGTCATGTGATTATGGCCCAATAGAAGAAGAACTATAAGAGCTATTGTTGTGGATATTACTAATCCCTGTGGGAATTTACCAGTACAGTGTGCCTTCCTGCCAGAGTGATTCAGTTCTCTTACGACTCTTAATTCTAAAAGAATATTTAGATGAAAAATTACTGATGATATAGAACACTTTCAGCATAATAAATATTTCATAAATCAATATCTAATAAATGAATAATTTGTTTTCAGAATAAAAAATGTTTCTTGAATGATCAAATGGCCAATGAAAAAGGCAACATTATGCCATATTTATAAAAAAATTCCTGTTGTTTCTTCTGAAGAGGGTCACTTTTTAAGGTAAAAAAAAGAATAAGTAATTTTTTTTCATAAGAGTATTTTCACCTTCATGTAATTGGGTCACAAGAAAAGTGCACAAAGAGAAATTTAGTATGTGACAGAAATGTTAAGTTTTCCTGTTTGTTCCCAATAAGATATAGTTTAGTACATGTAGCAAATTAAGAAGTAGTAGTCATCTAATACTAGGCAATAGATTATTTCTAAATAATGTAATCATTATGAAAAATAATTGTATGCTGAAGTTCAAAAAACTTAATTAGTGGAGGAATATTTATAGGTTTCACTTTCCTTTCTGGACATTACAACATGCTTCTGCTTTTAGTCTCTCAACATTTTCTCTGTTGGTCAGTATCATAATCTAGTTGTGCCATAGGCTTTGATTTGAGTTTGAGGAACATTTAGAGTGGTCATCTAAGTATGTCCAGAATTTTCTACATGAAGCCTGAAGAATGAATAGGGATTGTAAAAAAAGCTCCCAGCAGGCTCATTGTGCGATATAAATGGCTCACTAGGAGAAATACTGCTGATGCAAAAACTACACGGGTGGTTCTGGTTAATGAATTGTGTTTTGTAGCCCATGGGATTTTTTTTAACCACTCCAAAATCTGCCTTCCCACTGTTCCTTTCACTGCATCCCTGGATTTGAAGTATTGTTATGATGAAGTCCCTTTTGTTTTCTTTTATGCTCTAGAGTTGGAACTATGAAAGGCAGATTCATTTATTGTTTAGTTGAATCAGTATGACTGCAATTCCACAAACAAATTGGACTTCAGTTAATAGTGCTTTGTCATAAATAAACTTGGAAGAGATTGGATTCTCTCTCCCAGCTGATACACTTCAGCTGTGCCTTAAAATCTTCCTCTAAAAGGGACTGATTTATTGCAGAACTGATTGATCACTGAGAACACACACCTGTCCTTGTTCTGCTCTATTGTTGCTGTCTCTATTTCCCTAAAGCATATTCAGCAAAAGTTTATGGTAAGGGAAACTCATATTCTATTTTCTGAACTAGGGTTTTCATTTTATTCTCCGTTTAAAACAATCAGCTCTATGATACACAGCCTTCTCAATAAAGATTCTTCATGATCTGGAAAGAAAATCTATTTCATAGATGTAGAGCATTTTCCATGGTTGGGTCAGGAGAATCATATTTTTCACATATAATGTTAGTACATCTTAAAATTTAACAACATGTTTTTCTAGAGGCTGCAACTACCTTATCAATACCTGCAAATACCTCTTTTAATTTACAGTGAAATTTTTGTTTTATTCACTAAAGTGAATTTACTTCATTTTGTTTCACATTATTCAGTTCCATAAATCTTCTGAAGACATTGAAAATATGGTATTTTCTTCCTTGACTGGAAAAGCATTCAACTTTTATTTATTTATTTATTTGGGTACTGGGGATTGAACTAAGGGGCACTTAACCACTGAGCCACATCTCCAGCCTTATTTTGTAGTTTTTATTTAGAGACAGGGACTTACTGAGTTGCTTAGCACCTCATTTTTGCTGAGGCTAGCTTGGAACTCTTGATCCTCCTGTCTCAGCCTCTGGAGCTTCTGGGATTACAGGTGCTCGCCCCTATACCCGGCTGCATTCAACTGTATAAGTATAAAATTATACTTGATACTTATAGTATTAAAATAATAATTAAAGCATAACATACATTTGGCTCAACCTATAGAACTTAAGTTAAAAATTCATAACAAGTAGCATTTTGTTTCCTTGATTAAAATAATTTTTGTGGTCATTTATACTATATTGATAAATGATAAAGATCATTTGAAGCACAAGTTTGTCCTTGTCAAATAGGTTAGTTTAACTTTAAATTTTTAAGCTTTCTTTTTCTTTTGATACTTTTTACCTTTAATTTGAGGTAAATACTATATCCATTGTTACAGCTTAGATATGTTAATACATAGAATTGTTGAATGACCTCAAAATCATATAGCTAAGTTGTAGAACCTGAATATGCATTGGTTTTCTGTCTAGTTCTACACAAGCCCTTTGGAGAGGATAGTATGCCATGTGCTCCAGATGCCAAACAGAGAACTACAGGATTTGTTTGCCCAGCTCCATTTTGTGAATGGAAATATTTACTTGTACCTTTATATATTGTGCTTCTCGGAGAAATGTAACAAGGTAATTGGACTGACTACCAATGCAAATTGGGTCAATAGCCTCACCTATAAAAGCTATCCCTTATAATAGACTTGACAGTATCACAGATCTATTAAAAAAAATGGAACCACCCCCAACATGAAGTAATGGGAGTGTCAGGTATACAACACATGGTACAATCCTTCCTTTTAATTACCAATTGAGAACAAAATCCAATTTTGCAGCTGGTCCTTCTTCATTTTATTTGCCTTGACTAAAGCTCATACCTAAGGGGTTTGAAACATGACAGACAACAGGTGTGAATATGTATCTAATAATTGATTGCAGTTTCTGTCCTTTCTTTAAAAATTGGCTATACTGAAAACAGATGTAATGCTAATAAAATATCTTTCCCCCCATGTGTAATATGCTTTCCAATTCATGGTTAGATTATATATCTGAATCAAACCAGAAACTTAAATAAGTCAAGTTATTAAATTATTCTTGCTAGAAGAATGGATTTTGAAGGAATGATGAGTTTCAGTTAAGTGAAATTGGCAAGTGGCTGTTAATTATAGCCTAGTATAACATTGATTTGTGACTAGGAGAAATGAAAACATAGCAGGAAAAGTGCATCCTTAAGGAAACATTCTGTATTATTGATGCACTTTGTTTCCTTAACAGTCACTACAAAAACTTTATTTGAATTGAAATTTGATTGTACTAAGGGGGAAGTCCATTTATTGTCAATTTTAAAACATTGATTACTGTGAAATTAAGATGGTAATCCCAAATTATTAGTAACTATTAATAACTAATTCTACCACTCTTCTTTAAAGACAAAAGGTGTTTTATTATATACAAGATCCCTTTTTTAATAGCAGAAGTTACAAAATACCACTTAATTACATTTAGTAAGAACAGTTAGGCTTACTCATTGTGCAGATTTAACAGACTATTGAAACAAAATCAGTTGATTTGACTTCTTTTTTCCCACTCCATTTTTTCCAGTGGCTGTAACTCTCATCTTCTTGCCCAATTAATGGGATTTGGCAGTAAAACATAAGCAGTTGAAAAAATGTGGGAGAAGATTAAGTTTTCTGGATTTCATAAAGGATCACCAGAGATAAAGAGATTGTAAAAGAGGTGGTCTTATATCAGGCTGATATTCTGTGTTAGGCACTTGTCTATTTTCTATCAGAGACAAGTGGACCTAAATTTAAAACCTTTGCCTTAAGAGTATTATTTTTGTTTTTATAGGTTTTTGGTAAATGTGATGAATTCAGCCAAATAGGTGTTCATAATTCTTGCACATTTCATATTTGTTTTGTTATTATGTATGAGAACATGAGATTCAAATTATACTCAATGTTTGTGAAAATTAACAGTGGACAGTGGTTTGATGTTTAATTACCATAAATTAGGCTTTATAGAAATTAGTGCCTTAGAGACTGACTACAGGTTTTTGAGTTCTGAGAGTACTGACTTTTATAGATGACATTTGTGTAAAGAAAATAAGTTATGGAGATGATTCCAGGGAAAATAAGTGTATTTACTCATAGATGTATCTTGATTTATAAGTTTGGCATAGGATAATGTTGATCAAAATGTAAATTTGAACCAGTCATTGAAGTTCCAGTTGGTATAGGCCTGGAATTAGTCCAAATTTACACATGAGACAGCTGATTTCTCTCCCTCACTCCCCTGCCCCAATATATAATTGTCTAGTCAGACCATTTTATGATTTATAAATCATTTTAATGATTTCCAGAGGCATTGAAAGGTTACTGTTACTGTAAGCATTGTGACATATACCTGATTCTTCTTCTGTAGGCTAGCTGATGGGTATCTTGATATTCTGTAAATTCTCTACCCCCATAAAGAAAGCTATTATTACTACAGTTATACTAGGTATATTACATGCATTTTCAGATTAATTTGAAAGATAGTTTTCTTGTGCCTGTTATACAATTGTAAAAATTTTAAAGAATTCAAGGAACTTACTCAAGGTTTTATAGGTGCTAACTGGCAAAATTTGGACCTAAACTCGGTCTAGTTGCAAAATCTTGACTTTTTCACACACTGTTATGAATTATTTAAATATATTTATACTATATTTGTTTACTTATATTTAAATAATTTTCACACATTGATGTTTTACCTGCCATGGGGTTATTATCACTCTAAAACCTTCCTTCTATATCTTTTTGTTGTGTGTCTTACTTCAGAGTAAGTTAAAATATTGAATCAGTGAATGTGCTGTGTTAATCATAAAACTAAAAAAGAAAAGAATCTTCCAGTCAATTGGGACAAGTCACAATAAATAATTTTAGGAAAGATTTTTATAAGATATCAGTTTCTAAAAAAAGTATGGAATTCCTCACGAATTTGTGTGTCATCCTTGTTCAGAGGCCCTGCAAATCTCCTTTGTATTAGTCCAATTTTAGTATATGTGCTACTGAAATGAGCACAGATTATTCAGTTTTTAAGGCTTAGGATAGCATTGGGGTTTGTTTTCCAATTTCTTTAAATGAGTTACCCTTTCTAATTTTGAATAGTATCAAAATAAGAAACTATGAGGTACTTTTAAGGTATATTCACTCAATACTTATCATTTATTTTAGGAGCACTATGTGGCAGACATTGTTCTTGTGTATAGAAATATTAAATTCTTCAAATAAGATATTTTTTTCTTATTTTGTGAATTATATCTTTTTTCCTTTGTCTGTTTTTAAAGTTTTATAAATTCTTTCAGAAACTTCGGTATTATAGATTCTTATTTTCTATGACCAGAGAATGTCCATTTAATTGTATTAGAGTATTTCAGCCTAAATGGAATTACATGGACTAGATTTATATTTCTGCCTCAAAATAACTAAAATGAACAAGTACACATGTGAAAGATTAGTTTTCACACATTTGATAAATTGCAGCTAAAACTGTGATTACTTAAGAATGGAAAAATGAACTAAGCCCTATAATTGTGCCAGCTTACTGCCAATAGAGATTTTCCAGTACTTGGCACAGGAAAGAAAACCCATGTGAAACTTAGCAGCTTCCCAGGGTTCACATAACTGAACTGGGAGTCTGGGGAGGTCTGGTAGTTAAAGTTTTCAGGGCAGAGTACAAGATTTAGAGAAAGATATAGAAACAAAAACTATAAAGATTTAAAGAAATCTACCTTAGATACTTTTGCTGTGTATCACTCAGCACATCAGGAAACTATACATGGCTGACACCTTAATTATCTCAAAAAGAACACAGGGAACAATCCTCAGAATTCACAGAATAATTTGTGTTTATATCAGCCAGAAAATGGAAAACCTTCATAATTAATAAAGTCCTTTTATAGTCAGACCACTGCCCTAGCAATGAAACAAATTCAGGCCTAGATTTGACGTTGCTTCAGTTCTTTCTAATAAAGCTTGAAAGCAAACTTCTATATGAGTAACTGTTGCCAAGTAACTTAACTGTTTTCCAAACAAAGCTTAGGAATGCTAAGAACACAAGAATATCTAGTTCTTCAAAAAGTTAAGTTCATAATGTTTAAAATCTAATAAAAATTACTAGTTATGTAAATACACAGGAAACCATGATTCAAAATGAGTAGAAAACTAACAAAACAAAAATGTCTAGAAATGACACAAATGATAGAAGTAGTACATACTAATGATAGGTGTATCAAAAGAGTTACTATTACCTTTTATCTGTTCAAGAAAGTAAAGATTAAATATACTAAGTATAAATATTGAAGATATGAAAAATATACAAATCTAACTTCTAGAGATAAATAACATAGTGTCTAAGCTGAAAAGTTCCTGGGTATAAAGCAGTGAACACCCCATAAGAAAAGATCAAGAGGTGGACAGTATAGTTATTTATAGAAATTACCCAAATGAAACACAGAGAGAAAAATTAGTAAAAAGTATATCAGTGATCTGTGAGACAATTTCCAGTGGCTCAATATATGCATAATTGAAGTGTAAGTGGAGGAGGAGGAAGAGGAGTAAGATGAATTAAGACATAAATATTTCAAAAAATAGTGGGAAAGAGAGAAAAAATAATTAAAAACTATAAACTCAGATCCAACAAACTCAGAGGCCAAGAAAATGATAGCAAGGTATTTCATAATCAAATTGCTTAATACCACTGATAAGGAGAATACTTTAAAAATTCAGATAAGAGACATATAAAGTAAAGAGAAACAAGGATGGCAAGAGGTTTTTTTAACTGGGAATAATATAATACAGATACAAGGAAATAACATTTTTAAAGTATTAAAAGAGAGGGGCTGGGTTGTGGCTCAGTGGTAGAGTGCTTGCCTAGTGTGAGGCCCTGGGTTCAATCCTCAGCACCACATGAATATCAATGAATAAAATAAAGCTATTAATAAAAGTGTTAAAAGAGAGAAACTACCAATGTGAAATTATCTTTCCAAAATAAAGATAAAATGAAAACTTGCTTATGCATAGTGAAGTTGAAGCAATTAATCACTGGCATGCTGTGGTGAAGGAAATGTTTTAAAAAAGTACGTCAGACAAAAGAAAAATGTTATCAGATGGAAACAGACTATGGAAAGGAAGAAAGAGCACTGGAGATGGTAAAATTTCCATAAATCAATAAGCATATGGAAGATTTGAATGCTTTTCATATGGTACAACTGACATTTACATAATACTCCATCCAACACAGTAAAAAACATATTCTTTTCAAGCACATAGGAAATTACCAGGATCAACTATATTCTGGATGTAAAATAAGACCCAATATAATAAAAAGGTTGTGCATCATACCAACATACTTTTTCAGTTTAATGGAATTAAATTAGGAATTGATAACAAATACCTTGAAAATTCCAACATATTTGAAAATGAAATAATACTTCTACAAATTACTCACTTTAAAGAAGAAATCAGAAACAAATGAAGAAAATGTTTTGAATTGAATGAAAATGAAAACACATCATAATTTGTTGAATGTAAATAAAGCAATACTTGGAAATTTATAGCACTAATTATATGAGTACTCCAATCCTACTATATTAAAGTCACTAATTAGTGGATAATTTATCCTTCTTAGTTTCCCCAAATAATTCTGCCTATGGAGGGATCTTTTAGTTACTGAGTAAGCATAATATTTAATTTTCAATATGGTGCTGCAAAGCAATTGATGTGTAAAAATTATATGCTGTATTTGGAATTCCTGAATTTTAACATTTAAACTTTATTAGGTATTATTTTCTAATTATGTCAAATAGTCAGAATATTGGTTACTTTTTAATCTATTTCATAGAAGTTGAATATGGATTTCAGAAGAACTGTCTTCTGTTATCTAAGTTCATGCTATCAGTGCTGGCACTAAACATCAATAAATGTTTGATCTGACACTGATCAAACATATTTTTATGAATCTTTATTTTTCAAGTGTAAAATTCACATTTTGGAAACATTTTTTGCATCCTGAATAAAATAATTATTTGTAAATTTTTTCTTAGTCATCTCAGTGAAATGATCATAAATTGAATTGATCAAATACCTCTGATTTCATTTGCTTATTTCCCCAAATTCTGATTTTGTTTGAATATCGGAGAGCATTTTGGATCAAATTCTATTACAAAGGAGATTTTAAGGTATTTGATTTGGAATTTTTAAAACGAGATCACATTTTAAAAATTTTAAGGTATTAAAATTTGGAATTTTAAAATGAGATCACATTTTCTTTTTACATACAAATCAGCCAAGCAATTATACAAGACCAATTATTTAGAATGATAAGCTTTGCTTTAAACATTAGAGTTCATATTTCTTATTATTATATAAGGAAATTACTTATTTTAAAAATTGGCTAACTTGGGCCTCGGATTGTGGGCTCAGTGGTAGAGTACTCACCTTGCATGCGCGAGGCACTGGGTTTGATCCTCAGCACCACATAAAAACAAACAAATAAACAAATAAATAAAGGTATTGTGTCCAACTACAATTGAAAAAAAAATTTAAAACCCCATCAGTGAACTTATTTGTCTTCATTTAATGAAATTTATTTTCAGTGTATAAAAAGTACTTTCATCTAGCAGTTACTGATCATTAAAGATGAGTTAGGTTCAGTATTTTCAAGGGGAATAGAGAAATAAGAGAGATTTTTGTCGTGAAGTTGGTTACCCTAATGGGAGTGGTTTGCTGCCTGGCAAGACAGAAGTTGCAGTAAAGTGAATTATGTTCTATGATTGAGTTATAATCATAATGCTTTTAAAGCACAGAAAGCTCTATTAGTATTAGCTGGTAAGGGAACTCCTTTCCCAATGAGTTGAGAAGGAAATTCTAGGCTCATAGAAAACGTAAATATTCAAAATTGTTGACTTACACAGGGATATGAATTGGAAGTAATGGGTGGGCATGTAAAGGTAATAGGGATAAGTTATAGAGTTTAGATTTCCTATTATATATGGGGATATACTATAGAGTGAATGACCTAATCCTATTTTCCAGTTGTGATCTGTCATTCTGAAGTTATTCTGTAGTATGTAATGGAGGAGTAACTGATGACTACAAGTGAGAAGAGTGGTTTAGAACTTCTTAGTATTTGCTGTTGGTCTGTTTTCTTTTCATTTAAAAGTTGGAAAATCTAATTTAAGGTGGGCTAACATAAATAATAAATAAATGTATTGATTTAGGAAATTCAAAATTTCTGAGCCAGACCCAGCAGACTTGAGGACTGGCCTATATAGTTTTACACTGTACTGGTCTCTCAGTAGGTTATGGATTGTGAGTTCACATGACTAAATGACTTTCCTTCTTTTTTTAAATTCCCACCCAAATGAGTCAGTATGGTGGATTAATTATGAAAAGTGTATATGTTTCTGTGAGATGTATTGCTCATTTTATTGACCGTTTTTCTTTAAACTGAAGATTCTTTGTTGACACATTATGAACTGCTCCTAGGACCATAGGTATAAAAATACTGGCAAAAATTCTGTATTCTGACTCCTATATAAAGTTTATGGAAGGATAATTTTTGTTGAATTATCATGTTTAAATTTATGCTACTCGTTTACACTTAAAAAAGTGAATGAAGTAGTTGTGTAAATACTTAATATTGATTCATCTATTCCACATTTATTAATCATTTATTTTATTTTTATTTGTAGTAATTAGTTATATATCATAATAGAATATATTTGACATATTATACATTATGTGAAGTATAATTCTTCTTCTGGTTATACATGATGTAGAATGTCATTGGTTATACAATTATACATGCATATACGATAGTAATATCTGATTCATGTTATTATCTTTCCTATTCCCATTCCCTTAATTTCCCTTTTTCTAATCCAAAGTACCTCTATTCTTCTCTACCTGTACTCTTTATTGTGAATTAGCATACACATATGGATTTTTTTGACATTGACTTATTTTACTTAGCATGATATTCTCCAGCTCCATCCATTCACCAGCAAATGCCATAATTTTATTCTTCTTTAAGACCGAGTAATATTCCATTGTGTATATATACCTCATTTTCCTTATCCACTCACCTATTAAAGGGTACCTATGTTGGTTCCATAGTTTAGCTATTGTGAATCAGGCTATTATAAACATTGATGTGGATGTGTCATTTCTTTTTCTCATTTGTGATACTGATTGTGTATGTGAAAGTAATTTTGTTTGGTATAGTTTTTATTTTTGAGAAATGTTTTCCTAAACATTTTCGAGAACTATCTTAAGGTTAATATTGACTTGCTAGATAAATTCAGATTGATTTCCTTGATAGTACACTACAATTTGGCAGTATTCCATATAAAAAAATTATTATACTTGACAGTTGTATCATATGATATTCCTTGAGAAACCCTCAGAAGAGTGTTTTGGTTATTTTTGGAGTGCCTACACTTACACCTTTTTATAAAGATTATAAATCACATATATACAGTACAATTTTTCATCTCTCTGGTTGTATATAAAGTATGTTCCCAATGTAATGCATTCTGCTGTCATTTATTTTTTAAAAATCAATTAAAAATTTAAAAAGAGAGAAAAAAGATTATAATACATATTTACTCATAGTTTTCTGTCTTTATTTTACTTCAACTACTCAGTCATCATTCATTTATTCTCTTCCAGTGAACAAATATTTACTAAGCTCCTACAATATGTGTTGTTCCTGGTGGATAAATAGACATGAATATTTTCCCTCATGGGACTTTTGCTGTGTTGGGAAAGACAGATTAAAAAAAATAAGCATACTAAGTTGACAACTGGTATGAGGGGAAAAAAGGATGCATTACGAGGGAGGTTGCAGCCTACTTTAGAATGAGCCAAGTGAGTGGTCTCTCTGGGGAGATAGCATTCAGCAAGAGCTGATGGTGATTAGGAGTTGTTTTTCTTGGTAAATATTTGGAGGAAAGCCTTTACAAATACTTAGATGAGAGAAAGCTGGGTGGCTTGGAAGAATCAAAGATTTGTGGTGGTTAGGAGTGAAGACTAAGTTTGAGCAAAATAAGCTTTTGCTGTTTGGTTATTTCCATGTTTTAGAAAGTATGAAATAAAGTTCATTAAGCACTCCTGCATTAACTATAGTAGTAGGAAACATATAATAGTATAAAATATTGGAATAATTTACTTCAGCCATTTGAAAAATGAAAAAAAAAATCAGTGTTACATTTTGTCACTTATTAAGCATGTGCAGAGATAGACCCAGTAAACTGATTGCTGATAGAATATTTGAATAATTCTTGGTTTCAATATTGTAGATATTTTCCTTTGTGTGTGTGTGTGTGTATATATATAAATGTGTATATATACACTTATACATTTACTTGTTTAGCTGGGTTCAAATATTGAGTATATTGTTGATTAAAGTCTCTTCAGAGTATCTCTATTAAATCAGTATTTATTGACAACATTCTTTAAAAAAAAAAAAAAGCCAGGTAGGGTTCAATTTCCATTCTTCCTTTATTGAAATGCCATTTTGCAGCCCTCTCTTTTTAAAGATTATTTATTTTCATTTACTAAAGTGAAATGAAAGACAAGACATACTACTGTTGGCTTAGTGGAACAGTGTGATCCTTGAACTAACAATATGTCTTAAATATTTTAGTCTAAATGAGCTGTTGGGAGCAAGCATTTTTCATTTGCAACTCACAGGATTCCTTTGTATTCCATTATCTCAAAACCTACATTATTGTTACAGATTCTAGTTGCATTTATTTGTTAAACTAACTCCTTGAAATTCTCTTTGTGGTCCTATTGTCTTGAAAATGGTTTTGTTGCTCAAAGCAACTTGAAATTCCCTTTTGCTTGAGTACTTCATTCTTTCACCTGTTTTCTCTACTTGTTAAGTAACATTGCTCTTGCTTAATTTGGGAGCTTTAGAGTTGGCTTTACTTCATGTGGCCCAAGACCTGATGACAGTGTGTAGACCTTGGGGAAATCACTTGAATCTTGTGTGCTTCTCGGTCCATGTATGGTTTGACTTCATCTGAAGGCTTGCCTACTTTCAGTCTCTTCTCTTTCTTCCTAGCCCAATAACATTTTTCTAACTTATGTAGAAATTTAGCTTACCAACAGTATAACTACAACTCTACTAATACTGAATCTACTTATATGACCACTGACAGTCTCATTAAGTGTCTTTGCCATATAAGGACTTCAGGTGGGATGTCCTTTTCAGATTCATCTGAAAATATCTCCCATTTTATTGTCTACATTTTGGCTTCATTGGGTGTTCTTTTTTATTGATCATTTCTTGACCTCCTCCCCTCTTCCACCCTGCCCATAAGTGTGTATATAAGCATTTTTACCTTTGTGATCTGACAAGAACAACTTAGAGGAGGAAAGGTTTATTTTGATTCACAGTTCCAGAAGTTCAGTTCATGGTCACTCAAAACTCCATAGCTCTGAGTCTGAGGTGAGGTAGAACATCAGACAGAAGAGCATGGTAGAGGAAAGCAGCTCAGGATATGATAACCAGGAAGGGCGGGGTGGGGTGGGTGGGGTGGGGAGCATGTGTACTCCGCTTACCAAGGGCAAAATATAAGGTCCCAGTGACCTACTTCCTCCAGCTACACCCTATAGGTACTACCCACTTAATTATTCAAGTTGATTAAGCCACTGATTAGGTTGTAGTTTTTATAATCTAGTCCTTTAACCTCTAAACATTCTTTTATTGTCTTACCCATGAGCTTTTGGAAGACACCACATATCAAAACCATAAAACTGTGGTAGTTAACTTTGTGTTGCTGTGACAATATATGTGAGAAAATTAAAAGTAGGAAAGGCTTATTTTTTGCCTGTAGTCTTAGAGGTTTCAGTTCATGGTGGCTTGACTTGTTGCTTTTGGGCCTGTATGGTACAGTACATCATAATGAGAACACAGCACAAAGGAAGCAGCTCCCCTCATGGTGGCCAGGAAGCAAGAAAGAGAAAAAAAGGTTCAGGGGTCCCCTTCAACAGCATACCCGCAATGACCTAACCTCCTTCTTGTATACCACACCTAAAAGGTTCCACCTCTTCTCAGTAGCATCACAGGCTAGGGGCCAAGCCTTAATACATGGGCCTTTGGGGATCATTCAGGATCCAAACTATAATGTTATCCTACACATACCATAAAGCTTCTGCATATTTTGTTGCCTTTGTCAGATCTCACTCCCTCTTCGTTAACTTAGACCCATTATTTAGTTCTCAACCCCAGCAATATCATTTTCAAAGAACTTTTTCTTTATCCCCTTTCCTCAGTAACCACAAGCCAAAGGCAGGTTTCTTAGCACTTCCTTCCTTGAGATCGCATGTTAGTTTGTAATTACATACTTGTTAATGTTAGTGTATGGTTACTCTTTCTCATTGTCTCATGCCTATTCATTAAATTTAAAGGTCTATGAGTGCAGGTGTTATAGCATAACTAAATCTTCAGAACTTGTCATAGGACCTAAAACCTTCATGGTGGTCAATAAATATTTGTGAAAAAAAATATGATTAAGTGAACATTAAGTGAATATACTACCACTTTAGCCTAAATATTCCTGTAAAACAGAACCAGCATTGTCACACATTTATTTTCTTTCAAGATACAAGATAAATATCATGTTTAATTATTTAATTTTTTGACTTATACAAACCTTTAGAATTTATTAATGCTATCATCAAAACTGTCTTAAAAATAAGGTTAAAATAAGTATTTAATCTTGTTGCTCTGCCTTCTGTATTTCTTCTCTTTTAAATCTCTTTAGTCCTCAAATTCCTGTGTAGTCTAGGGGCAGCAGACCTTTCTAATGTTTGAGTTCATATCAGACCTCAACAGGTACTTGTTAACTGAAGAAATGGATTATTTATAAGACAAGAAGCTGTCCTTCAGATTAATTAAGCTGGTTGTAGAAATAATCCAGTGATGAAGAATGCTAGTACTAGCAGCTCCATTTTCATGATTAAAACAAATGCCCTAGGTACACATTTCTTTTTCTATGCCATCATAACAAATAAAGACCCTGTTACCCCAGCAACTCATTATTGTTTGTTTTCTACTTAGTTAAGTCCAAAGAGATCTTCTGTGGGTATAGTTGGGAATTTCTGAAAGCTTGCAAATCCCTGTTGTTGCATAAAGCTGAAAATAAACCGTATGCTAGCCCATGCCATACTGTCCAGGGTCTTTTTTTGAATTATGTCTAAGAGCTGAGAAAATGTAGCACAGAGAGTTTTACCAAAGCTTACGTAATCTTCAGTTCTTTATGCTTGGACTTTTTCTGAGCATTTCTCTAAATAACATTTCCTAGGTTTTTAGACAGAGTTTAGAATTGTTTTCCATAAAGAACGAAAGGATGCTTCTAATTGAACTTTACCAAACATTTGTCTTTAAAATGGACAAGCCTGTGTATACTAATGGAATATTTCAGTGTATTCAATAATTTCCTGGAAATTCTTCACTAATTCCAATTTGTTTGCATCATTCCCAATAAGTTGAACACTTATACCACATACTATCCTAGAAAGGTGGAAGTAGATGGTGGAATATGGGGATAGAGTGAGGTAGTTTGATCCCATTCGAAATAGCTGTAGCACATTCTTTCTGGACACCATGGGGAATCTTGACTGTAAGAGGAGGGAGTTATCTTAATCACCTTACTGTGATTTTCATATACTGAGCTAATAAGTGACTTAGGTTTCTGTCCCATGGTTGAGTAGTTGTTAATTTTTTAAAAATAGTCTCAGTATTTCATTTTAAAAGAAAACTAAGGATTTTTAAATCAGTAGATTTTTTTTAAAAAGTACTGTAAATGAATTTTAAGAAGTATTAGTGTTCCCATTAGAATGCATGTGTAATCATTGTAGATAGAAGTTACTTTGTAACAAAGATGACTGAGTAGAAGTACTCAAGAGTTTCAGATTATTATCAGAGTGGTACATTGTTAGTATGGTTACTATTACAATAATAGCAGGTGGTTTAAAAAAGTAGTATTGCTAGAATTTCTTGATTTCTTTCTCAAAAGGAAACACCATTCAAGAAAAGGTTTAAATTTCTTTCTCAAAAGGAAACACCTTTCAAGAAAGGGTATAAATTATATTATCCTTTATTTTTACATATATTATTTTTAACAACATATTAAAATACCTTTCACCTGAGAGGGTTGAGGACCCTTGTTACATCTCTTAAAATTGATATTTCCAAGAACAAAGGCTGTGTTTAATCATAGTTTTTCCTTCTGCAAGAAACTATAGAATACTGATGCATTTTGGACAAAGTTTCAGTGGCACAAATGCTATTGTTGCCTAACAGAAGAAATCTCATGCAGAACTCAGAGAATTTCTCCAGAATGTGGTCAGTTTTTCGGGAAAGATATTTTTATGAACTTGTTCCTTAGTCCTCCTATGCGTCCAACACATACTTGAGCTGATAAATGGATTGTGTTGGCCTTGGCCATCTGGTCCCAAGGACCATCAGGTAGTTACTGTGGTTCTTGTGCTTGGATTCCAGTATTTCCTGGTTTGGGGGAGATAATTACAAATTTAAGAACTTTTGATAATTTTTTTAATAAATGAAATTTTTTTCTTGAAAGGACCATTTTGGTTTTTTAACCTAGTCTCTTGATTCAAATGGATAGAAGTAGTGTTGGCTTCATCAAGTTAAGTACTCCCATTCTAGACACGTTTCATTCCAACACATATCCTGAGTGCTTCTGTCCCCAAACTGATAGCTTTTTAGGTCTGTTTCTTTTATTTATATACTGGAATTGTGGAGGATGGTACTTTCCCTTGGATTTCAAAGAAGAGAATTATTTTGTGTTGCAGAAAGTTTTATTTTTTCCCAACATGAAGATAAAAATATTCAACAGCAGATAACCTCTTAATGAGGGAATTCCTGATAAGCCTTTCTGAAGTCAATTCTGACATTATTTCTGATAGTTTTCAGTGGCCTGGGGCTAGGTTTCAATGGAAGCAATACAGAAATCTCTACATGCTGTTAAAAAAGGTATGTCATGTTAGGTTCTCTGTCAAATACAACTAATGAGACAAAAGATTGATAGCAGAAAAATTTCAAATATCATTCAAAGATATCGATTTACTTGAAATGTTATAAATACACCTCTGGATTAAGATTAACTTTAAAATAGGCTACGATGTATTGTATTATTTTAAAATTTGATAGATGGTGGAATTCTGTTTATAAAAATATTAATATTGATAAATGTTTAAACATAAGAAGATAATTACATTTGATAAATATACCTTTGATAGCTATACTGAGCTAATGCTTACATGTTTATTGCATACTTGTAGTATTAGAGGTGATTTGTTGCTGGCTTATACAGAATATGACAGCAGCTTTATTAAATGTTTCTACTCTGTTTTTGTCTTTATAGGAACTGACTTTTGGTAGGCACATATATATATATTCCTTGCTATCCCTTTTTAACATTGTCCTTCGGGAGTGGCAAAGGCAGTTTTAGGTAGATATGGTTTCATACAGAACTAGTTCCTGTGACAAAGGTTTCCTCTTGGGTTCTATAAAAGTAACTGGCCCTTACAATCTAAGCCTAAAAGAACATAGGGGGATACTTTGTAATATATCCTACTGCCTTCTTTGCTTATTGATTTTTCAGAACAAGTGTTGGCTGGAGACAGAAATTTGTAGTCTCTTAGAGCAGTGATTTGGTGAGGAACTGAAATATAGAGAAAAGGAAGAGGATAAAAAAGCAGTGGTAATGGAATAGTGTGTATTGGTATAAATGGAGTGCTGAGTGGCTGTTTACAGGTGGTGGTGTGGGGTAGTACTGCATTCTGTTACCAGTGCCACAGGATGATGACGGGTACCACTGAAGGCAGTGTGCCTAAATTCCCCCCACCTCATTTTTCTACCTTAGCATTTTCTTGGTATTTATTCTTCTCTCATCCATTACATTCTTTCTCTATAAGATATCCCATTTCATCAGGGATACCAATCCCCCAGACACCTCTCTATTCTACTGGAATTTCCTATCTTCTCCATTGATTATCATCTTGCCCCATAATCTTGCTCATGTTTCCTCTGTGGTTCTCTTCCTTCTATCACATTATGTTGTTCCAGAAGAGTGTTACAATTTTTGTGGACTCAAAAATATCCTGTTTGAGAATGCCTTTTTCTAAAAAAAAAAAAGAACCCAAAGTTCATAATCTAAATTTTGGTTGTTGGCACAGTTAAAATTTCTTCCTTATTTTACTTCACAATTAGCTAGAATTATGTTACTGTAAAATGAAATTATACATTGAGCCTTTAAAATCTATTGGTCTATTTTGTATGTTTTTTGATACTGGGGATCAAACCCAGGGACACTTGATCAGTGACATACATCTCCAGCCCATTTTATTATTTGTCTTGAGTTAGGGTCTCATTAAGGTGTTGAGGGTCTTACTAAGTTGTTGAGGCTGGCCTCAAACTCATGATCCTCCTGCTTCAGCCTCCTAACTCCCTGGGATTGTAAGTGTATATCACCACACCTAGCTATCTTATACTTTGAATAAATCCTTTACCCGTGCATGATATCATAATGTCATATATTGGCCATTTGGAAGATACTGATTCTCTGAGTTACATAGATTTCACACATATTGATACATTTCCTAGTACAGTATGAACAAATCCCATTTGTTAATGTCACCAGTGATGACATAAGACACGTCATTGTGTTAGGAAGCTGTTACAAAGTCACTTATAAGTTTTAATTGAAACAGTAACAGATACTAGTTTCCTGTACTTCTGATGTTTTTTCTAGAAAGCTTTAATTTTATCATTGGCAATGATACTGTCAGTTTTTTTCCTTGAAGCATTTATTGCAAAAATGTCTGCCAAAAACCCAAGTTTGAATAATCAGCTGTTCCTTCAACTATTAATGTTGTTTCATGGGAAAGTGGCTAGTTCAGCTCACAACTTAAACAACCACATGGATTTTGTTGCTTGTAATAACTAAGTGCCTCATATATATTTATCATTTCACCATATAAAATAATAAAATATACTGAACTTGAGTTGAAACCTAGTAGGACTAAGAATTTTTTTATTACTTCAGTCAGGGTATTCTGAAATGAAATGGACATTTTTGTTTATTTGTTGCTTTAATAAAATAAATGCAGTGGAAGACTACAAGAACTTTTTTGGTGCCTGGCCTTGATTTGTGCTAAGGCACTAGCGGTTCTTCATCAGTGCTTTTACAACCTCTGTGCAAATATTAACACAGCAAAGCAGTCACGGAACATCTTAGCATTACTCTGTATTGGGCCTAGAAAAGCTTGTTTTTCCTTGCGATGAGATAAAAAGAACTTCAAAGAATGGATGACTAGATAAAGAAAAAGAAGGGAAACTGGCCACTTCCCTTGTCTCCAAACGTTCTTTGGGAAACAAAGCAGAGGGAGTTTGGTTGTAAGGTAAAGGAATGTATTCATAAAACATTAAAATAAATTAATCTGGACAGTGGGCATAAAACTTATCCTATATTTTTCGTCAGCCTGCCATTGCTATGGAAGGAGTGTATGAGTAATAAAATATCCAAACCTTCTCTGTCAAGTTCTCTAGCTTCTTTCTTTGGGATCGGTAAATAGTACATGGGAGGTTTTGCAAACCTGTGGTTGAACACTGTGAAAATGATTTTGACTTCATGGATTCCTGAAGCATTCTTTGGCATCCCATAAATCCATTGAACAAACGTTTAGAACCTTCTTTGAGGAAAGAAATCACCTGATATTCCTTATTTTGCCACCACTTTCAGCTGGTTTCCATCTTAATTTTTGTACACAAATTGTAATCACCATTTAATTTAGTCCTTAAGTAATTTTGGAATAGCACTCCAATACCTTTCTTTAACTTCCTTGCTATTCCTGATTTTAACAAAGTTCCTTCCTAAAATGTCATTAGCAATTGTCTATTTTTTTCATATAAATTTTGCAATGACAGTTTCACTCATTCATGGAGAAACAATAGTTTTCAAAGGCAACCAAATTAATTTTCCCTAATGAATTTGTTTCAGATAATTTTAGGCATTTCATTTTACATTTCATTTTTCTGTTCTGAAAACATCACAGTAATAGAAGTCTCCACTTTGTGGTTTTGGAATGCCTTATAGTTCTCAAATACTTCTATATATATCTTCTCTTTCATACCTCACACCTATCCTGTGACGTAGCAGGACAATGTCATTGTCTCAACATGAGTGAACCAGGTTCAAAGAGGGGAAGTGGGTTACTTAGGGCCACACACGAGTGAGTGGCAGAACAGACCCAAGATACTGTGTTTTCTCTTTGATTCCTCCACTGTATATCTCTTTCTTCCTTTGTAACAGTTTAATATGTATTTCATGTTTTTCTAACAGGTCCATGCAGCAGGGTTCTATTATCATTTCATACCATAAGATGGAAAAATAGTAATGGAAGAAATGGCAGCTACACATAAGAGGTGTGGTCTCAGATAGGACCCAGTACCTCAGAATTGTGTTGTAACTATGAAGGTTAATACCTTTTTAACCTTAATAAATATCAGCTAACCCCAGGTATGAAATTTTAGTTGTAAGCAGAACTGCAGGAAATAATTTAAAGAAACTCTTCAGCCAGTATAAGGCAAAACAATACAAAGGATGGAGATTTGCTGGGTAATTAAGCTTGTGAGAAACTAAAGTTACTGACTAATCTATAATCATATGCTGGGATTAATAATACAAAAGGCTGAAGTACATGGTGTGAATTAATGAAAAAGGTTTTGAAGAGTTTATAATAGCACAAAGAGTGTTTGCATATTGTAAAAATTAATCAAACATTCATTTATTCTCTTTCTTTCTGGTATTTTTTTTTTTTTAACCAAGAGGGTTGAACTGAACTTTTAAGAGTTCATTTTAATTAGACTTTTAAAATTCTTTTTTCCTTAATATTTTAGAAAATGTTTTAAAAATTCTGAGAATAATAATGAATAAAGATATATCCATATTTTAACATTTTGCTATATTTTTTTTCTTAAAAAAATAGAATCTTATGAAGATAAGTTCTCTGTATACCTTTTCCTAAGGCTATCTTTACCACTATATTTAAAGAATTAATTATTATTCTGAATTTCCTACTGATTTTTGCATAATGTGTTTTATATTTTGATACGCATATTTTTCTTGAAGTAGAAACTTTATATTTTAATACTTTATAAATTTTGGCATCATTCTGTATCATTTTGTAACAGTTTTTTTCTTCAACATTGCTTTTGAATTTATCCATATTAACATATGGATATGTATAATTATATAATATATTAACATTTTATATTAATGTTGATATTTAATATTATATTCAGATTATATAATATATTTATATAACATAATGTTTATATAATATTGCATATTATATATAGTATGCATTACTGAGTATAATACATCATATATGTATTCAACTATTGGTAGCTATGTAGGTTGATTCTAATTCTTGCTATCAGTAATGATATTACCACAAACATTGTTATATGTACTTGTACCCAAGAGCAACAGTTTCTTTAGGGCATATACCTTCTACTGTAATTGCCAGGTCTGTTGTTTGTGCTTCTTCAGCTTCATTAAAATATTGCCAAATTGTTTTCAAAAGTACTTTTGGTATTTTGTATGTTATAAGAATGTTTCAATTTCAATTTGCAGAAGTTGGTATGAATAGATAGCTTTAACCATGTTGCTAATATCTGGAAGTTTGACTGCATGTCCCCCTGATTATGACTGAAACTGGACATTTTTTGTATGCTTATTTACTACTTTTCTTCAGTGAAATATTTGTTTCCTACTTTTCTTACTTGCTGTAAAAGCCTTTTTGACAAATTACTGTTGATTTGTAGATACCTGTTTATAATCTGGATAATAATAATCTGTTAGTTATAAGTTTTGAAAATATCCTAGTCATTGGCTTAATTTTTCCTCAAGTATTTTCTTATTAAAATGCTTCTTTCTGGGCTGGGGTTGTGGCTCAATGGCAGAGCACTTGCCTTGCATGTGTGGGGAACTGGGTTTGATCCTCAGCACGACATAAGAATGAATAAATAAAATCATAGAATTTACAGGGAAATGGATGGCATTAGAGCAGATTATGCTAAGTGAAGCTAGCCAATCCCTAAAAAACAAATGCCAAATGTCTTCTTTAATATAAGGAGAGTAACTAAGATCAGAGTAGGGACGAAGAGCAGGAGAAGAAGATTAACATTTAACAGGGATGAGAGGTGGGAGGGAAAGGGAGAGAGAAGGGAAATTGCATGGTAATGGAAGGAGACCCTCAGGGTTATACAGTGGAGGGGGTAGAGAGAGAGGAGGGGAGGGGAGGGGAGAGGTGGGGAGGGGGGAGGGGGGAGGATGGGAAAGGCAGTGGAGCACAACAGACACTAGTATGGCAATATATAAATCAATGGATGTGTAACTGATGTGATTCTGCAATCTGTGTATGGGGTGAAGGTGGGAGTTCATAACCCACTTGAATCAAAGTGTGGAATATGATATGTCAAGAAATTTGTAATGTTTTGAACAACCCACAATAAAAAATTAAAAAAAAAAAAGTTGAAACCTAAAAAAAAAAAAGAAAAAAAAAAAAAAAGAAATAAGTGTGGGAATTGTGCTCTATATGTGTAATATGAATTGAAATGCATTTTGCTGTCATGTATAACAAATTAGAATAAATAAATAAATTTAAAATTTAAAAAAAAGAATGAATAAATAAAGTAAAGGTATTGTGTCCATCTACAACTGAAAAAAAATTAAAAATGCTTATTTCTATTTAGCAGTCTTGTTTATTTGTGTTTGTTTGACAGATTTTTTTCTTTGTTGAGATTTTTTTACTTCAAAGTTATAAAGCTGTATTTTTCTATATTTTGCTTTTCATATTTAGATCCAATCAATCTGGAATTTAGGTCATTATAATCAAGAATTAGAGGTAGTATTATAGATCAGTATGGGAAGATATAGAAAAATAAATCTCCATTTACTTTGTGATTAGTATAAGGATGCATTTTCTTTCCTGTCTTCCTGAATATATCTGTAATGCCACCTCTGTTTGATACCATGTCTATGTTGGCATGAATCTGTTTCTTTCCTATGTTTGGTCCTATTTATCCAGTTGTCATTCTTCACCCCAATGCCATATTGTTTTAATAAAGTTAGTTTCAACATCTCATAGAAGAAATTTTCCTACATTGTACACTCTTTTACTTTTTCAAAATCATCTTTATTATTTTTTGATCTTTGCCATTTTGTATGAATTTCAGGATTAGAGTATCTATTTCTATGAAAATCCCTTTTTGTATTACTTTCAATTGATACACTAATTGCTAAAATTTTTCTATCTTTATTCTTCCCATGTATAAACATGGCATAACTTTTCATTACATATAGCTAATATTTTATTATTTTCCTCATAAAATGATTATATACATTTTCCCAGTACAACATTTTTATTATTGTTGTTACTGTTGTTATTGTATATAGCATCTTTTGAAAAAGTATATTGAACTGCTTATTACTTGTATCTAGTAGTAGGTCTGTTGTTTTTCTTTACTAATCTTTCAACCAGATAATTTTTGAAGTCTTTTTTTTTATAGATTCTATTATAATTTTCTATTTGTGCAGTTACAGCTACAGATATTGATAATGATTTCAAATCCATATGCTTCTAATTTTGTTTAATAGTCTTGTATTAACTATGATCTTCAGTACAATATGAATATCAAGAGTGGAATAAATATTTTTTTTCTCTTTTCACTTTAATGATAATACAATTACAGTTTTAGTTTTATTTGTGATATTTGTATAGGCTCTTGATATATTATTTATTTGCATTTGTATTGGTTAATTATGTGTCAACTTGACTTGGCAAAGGGATGAACAGGTTATTTTTTTTTTTATGAACCAATGAGAATCTTTCTGAAAGAGATTGGCATTTGAAATGGTGAACTCAGTAAGCAGATCATTCAGTCTGTTGAATAGAACAAAATGATGGAGGGAGATTAAATTCACTGTACTTTACGGTTGAGCTGGAGCATCAATCTGCTCATGGCCTTGGTTTGCTTGGTTCTCAAATCTTCAGACTCAGACTGGAATCTACACCATTTGGCTCTCTTGGTCTCAGGCCTTTTGAACTACTCTACTGACTTTCCTAGGTCTTCAGCTTGCTGATGGCAGGTCATGGAAGTTAGTCTCCATAATTACATGAGACAGTATCTTAAATAAATGCCTGTATGTGTGTATGTCTGTATGTCTCCATCTCTCTCTATATATCTACCTCTCTAATTATCTATCAATTTGTCTATTGCCTATTAGTTCTCTTTCTCTGGAGAAATATCCTTAAATGAGAAGATATTTTATTTTTATGTATTTTTTTATTTATATATGACAGCAGAATGCTTTGCAATTCTTATTACATAGAGCACAATTATTCATATCTCTGGTTGTATACATAGTATATTCACACCAATTTGTGTCTTCATACCTGCACTTCGGATAGTAATGATCATCACATTCCACCATCATTAATTACCCCATGCCCATTCCCTTCCCCTCCAGCTCCTTTGAACTATCTAGAGTTCATCTATTCCTCCCATGCTCCCACTCCCTATCCCATTATGAATCAGCCTCCTTATATCAAAGAAAATTTTCGGCATTTGGTTTTTTTGGGATTGGCTAACTTCACTTAACATTATATTCTCTAACTCCATCCATTTACCTGCAAATGCCATGATTTTATTCTCTTTTATTGCTAAGTAATATTGCATTATGTATATATGCCACATTTTTTTATCCATTCATATATTGAAGGGCATCTAGGTTAAAAATGCTTTTCAGAATTTTCTAATTTTGAACCACTTTTGTAATCCAGGTATTAAAATCTAGTTTCAATATCTTTCAAAATGTATATGAAATATTCATAAATATCAGTAAATTTGTAATGTAACACTAACTTCTGGTTTTCTGTCTAGCAGGTAATCAAACAATATTTTACTCTTTATCTTTTGTGTGTTAAAATACATATAAAGTATCAGACTTTATAAGATGTATAAAGTGTGTAATACATAGAAGCACAGATCTAACCTGAAAATTTATTCCTTTTATGAGTCTATGCTATTTTAATATGATGGAGGTGTGGTATAATAAAACTGATTGGAAAAATGTAATAGTAAGTGCCATAATTCTTTAGCCAAAGTTGAAGATATCCTGCAAGCATGAAATTATAGTGTAAAAATAGATCCCAACAATATTTTGTGAACTTTTTTCCATTAGCCATTTATTGATTTCTGAAAGAAGTTAAAATGATATTCCTTTGCTTGTGTCATTCTAGAACCACTGTAAGATCATTTGCTTGCTTAAGATCTATTCCTCTTTAATTCCATTAATGATTTGAGATAAATTTCAAATTAAATTCTAAAAACAGAACAAAAACATTTAAAAATATGGTAAGATTTTCCTATAAATCTGAAAAAAATAGTGGTCTTGTTTATTGCTGTTGAATCTCATTTAACTGAATATTGCTTTCAAATCATACAATATTGACAAAAAGAAAACCATATTAAATAGGATGTGATTTCATTGTTTTATAAAATAAAGCATAATGTGAAAGCTTAAGAATAATGTAGGAATAGCGACTCACTTAATTTGAATAATATGTAACAATTCCTGACATTAGTGAGGCTAATTTTTATGTTGAGTTATTCTTATTAGAATTGCTATGGTGGCCTTAAAAAAAAAGCAATGCAGAATTATCTATAATGTTTACTTAAAGTTTATGTGGTAGCTCAAACCAATGTAGAATGCCTAGATGATTCATGTAAAATTTAGGATCCTGGGCCTTTTTTCCAGAGTAGTTCATGAGGTCTTGAGTGGGCCTGGCAATCATACATTGCAGGTGTCTGGGAAGCACACTTTCAGAAAGGGTACCTCAAACACACATAAAAAGTTCTAGCTTTATTGAGATGAGGCCAATATTTTAGACTTTATAAAAAGGCTTTAAATTTTTTCAGTAGTCTGAAAGTAGAATCAATTAGAAATTTATTTATTTCAAAGTAGAGTAAGAAAGAAATTTCCATATAAATCTCATTTTTGATAGTTAACAGCTGACTAACTAAACCCAATCGGATATATTAGTAGTTCATTTACTAAGTTGATAGTGTAGTCTTTTCCTTTCTAGGCTAATATTCCTATTTGTTTATGTATTTTCATGACCTATGTCACCCCTTCTCTAGTTTTAGTGGCTCAACATAAATGACTTTATCTTGTATAGAAATATTTGTTATTTCAGTTTTAAAAACAACCTTGGGATTTTAAGCAATATTTATTATTTTCTATTAGAAAGGATAAGCCCTGCATTTTCAAGATTTATTATGCTTTTACAATCACCGTATTTAGCCAGGGGCCCAGATTTTACAATCATTTATAGGAAAGTAACTATATCAGTGACTTTGACACATGTAGTACTGGCCTTTGACTGAAGTAATGAATCAGAAACAACAACTATTTTAGTCACGAATTGAATTCAGTCCTTTAAGGTTATAAACTAGTTAATTAAAGATATCCCATTCTTTGTTGGGTGAATGAAAATATTTCAGCTCTATTTTTAGTGTATAGCCTTGGATATTTCTGATTTCTTTTAAGATCATATGGAGAATATTTTATTTATGTTGCTTAGGGTTTTATTGGTACAGTTCTCCCTTTTAATTTTAAATATTTATTTTTTGGTTGTAGTTGGACACAATACCTTTATTTTATTTTTATTTTTATGTGGTGCTGAGGATCGAACCCAGGGCCTCGCACGTGCTAGGCCAGCACTCTACCGCTAAGCCACAATCCCAGCCCTGGTGCAGTTCTCTTTATTCTTTCAGTATGGAAATATTTGTTATTTCAGTTTTAAAACACAACCTTGTTTTAAAACTGAAGCTTTACAATTTTGTGGTAGTTGATTTCCTAAAGTTGCTAAATTTTTTAATACTAGTTTTGTTGTTCATAAAGGAGATTGTAATGAAAACAATTGAGAAAACTTCTGAAAATGTTGAAAGTTTAGACTTTTGTTTCATTAAATACAGCAAATATATTGTATCACATTATAGCTCCGGTATGTGCATTCCTGATTTGTTGCTCTTTCAGGAGGAAGATTTATTTTCATAAGAAATATAATGTACAAGAATTGGAATGCTTGTAAGGATGTGCACAAAAATTGATGAGACTTATAAAACATTGGTTTATCAGGCCTGGTTGATAAGTTTTGGTAGAAAATTTCAGGAGCAGAAACTTAGTTCTTAGCTTGGAACATTTGTTTTTATTGTGGCATTTATTTAGTAAGACCTTAGATGTTTGGTTAAATTGGATATATACAAAAATATAAATAAAAACAGAATTTTTTTATTATAGTACTTAGGTTTTCTGCCATCATTGAGTCCTTTGAGTTTTACTGCTTATTATGTCACAGAAAGGTGATAGCAGTTTTCTCATAGTTCATTATTTTGAAAGTGAAGAACCTAAAAAAGTCTAAGCCCTACCCCAGAAAGATATTGAAGATCTTCAATTCTAAACTTTCCAAAAAATATTAAATTCAATTTTTATATTAAAATAAAAGTTCTGGAATATATAGGGAGGGTTGAGATTTACTTTATCTTTGATAGATTTTCTTCCTAGTATTAACATTACATTCATGTTGATTATTCTTCAGCTTTACAATTTTGTGGTAGTTGATTTCCTAAAGTTGCTAAATTTTATAATACTAGTTTTGTTGTTCATAAAGGAGAAAGTAAAGGAGGTAGGGTAATCTGGTGACAACTCTCATTCTAACCCAATGGATATTGTCAGTTGTGCTCAGCACTACTATCCCTGTGCTCCTTTCTACACAGTACACATTGCTCTTTCTGGCAGTTGCTCTGTTCCCTTCAAGCCAAATGCTTCAGGAGAAGCTGAGACAATCTAAGCTCTAGTTATGGGCTTGGAATTTGGGAGAATATTCTAAGGTAAACACCATCTTTCCCAACCCTAATTGTTTCATGTTGCAAGTGTCTACTCACTTAAGTAGACCAGTTGGCAGTACTACTGTTACTACTAATAGTAGTTATAGTAGTAGTAGTAATAATAGTAGTTATAGTAGTAGTAGTAGCATTGCTCTTACCTTGTTGATACCTCTTCTTTTATTCTCACTGGGAGTGCTCTCAGAACTGATTCTCTTGTTGGGTTCCTGGCTGCCATTCTAACACCCAAAGGAGAACTAGCTTTAGAGTAAACACTTACTGGAGATTGCAGAGAAAAACATTCCTAACCACAAATCCTGTAAGGGCATTTAAAAAATAAAATTGTTTTCTCTTGGAAGCAGGCAATGGGAAGGACAAGGAGTTGAAGAAAGGGGTGAGTAGATGGGAGAATATCCTAGATAAGAATGCATACCTGTAGATCTTCCCAGAAATTTACCAGGTAAAAATTGAATGTGTGAGTTGGGGATTCAATTGAAGTATCTGTATGAGCCACATTATCTGCAAAGATTTGATAAACTTTCTTCTTTGCCCCTCCCCATAAAAGATGCCTGCTTTTCCTACTGAAAAAATGATTATGTGGTTCGCCAGATGTAAAGTCAAAACCAAGCCTTCTGAAGTTGGGTTCCTGGCTGCCATTTAAAGTTGAAGGGTTTGTTGCCTAAAATGATCTTGTTTCTATTATATAGTCTTGTAATATTTGCATTTTTAGTGCCTCATGGTAGAATTGGTCTTCTCATCTTTTGCCCAGAATATGTTAGAATCTGAGAAACCATTTTCTCCTCAATTCCAATCTATTAGAAATTATGTTCCAAAAATTAAAATTCAAAGCAAGTTTAAACTGTGGAATAAATTTTGATCTACTCCTTCTTTCCCTGGAAAAGAAAGAAAATATAGATAGAATTAGTCCTTCACATATTTTTCTTCTTTTGCACACCTGGATAGTCAACATTATAAAACAACGCGCTTGAAGAGAGAACATCTCAAATAATATCTGCTTAGGACCTCATGGGAGGAAGGTGAGATGACAAAATTGCTGATGTGTGACTCCAAATTGCAGTGACAGAGAAGATAATTACATCACAGTACCTGGCATGATATGAAGGTGAGTCGGAATTTTCCAAGACAGAATCGAGAGGCATTTGCAAGAGATATAGTTGGAGAGAAATGTTATTTTAGCTGCATATTTTGGCTGTACATGACTTAACAAGTATGAATTTCAAGAGGACAATAAAAAAGAAATTATAGTAATCATGATAGGAAATGATTAAAGAATGGGAGAGAATTTCATCTAAGGGGGAAAGTGAAGATTACGTAGAAATTCTAACAGTCTGGATGACAAGTTGATGAGCACATTTCCAGATGAGAAATGTAGAAGGAACAAAAGAATGACTTCAACAATTTTGTTCAAGAGACAATATTATTAGAAAGAATGAAAGTAGAATTTTAGTAGAGAAGTTTTCTGATGAAGGAGAATGTTTTGCCAATGTTTCTTTTTGAAACTTTCATGAACATTGATATACTTTCTTCTTTAGGTATTTATTTGTTAGTGGTCTGAGGCTTTTGTATCCTACTTTCCTTTTATTGTTGAAGGAAATAAGATGACAATTCAGATGTGTTATTTTTGAAGTTAGACTAAGTGAGTTTCTTGTCTATTATGCTTATTGTGTGGAGTAAATTTTATCTCATGAGGTAAAAATGGCTATATACAAATAGACTAGATTATCTTATAATTTCTATTTGGGGAAAATAACTCTTTCTCATTTGCTAATCAGATTTACGGTCCTAAAACTGAAAAATCAGTGGATTTTGTATCTAAAGATTCTGATTCAAGTCTAATCCTGTTTGGTTTTGAGCAAGATATATAACTTATTTAGGCAAAAAGATGTGATCATAAGCATATCTGGGAGGATAGGCAGAGGAATAGAATGGAGGAAATTCTACTTCTGTTTTGTTTTTGTTCTAGTGCACTCACACTAGTTTCTGTTTGAGGACACAACTACAGACATTTTAAGCAACTGGTGAAGCATGGTCAGGGCTATAATAAAGTGGTTTCCAAACCCCCAAACCAAAAAGTGCAGTTGATACTTGACTTAAGGTAGTTATTGACTTGTGGAAATGCAAGCTTAATTTTGTCAGAATTTCCTTTTTTTTTCCCTTTTCCTTTTTCACAGTACAGGGGCCACATACATGTTCGGCAAGAGGTCTACCACCGAGTCTTACCCTAGCCTTTTGATTTTGTTTTTAAGGAGAATACTTAAATTTGGATTTTCTTCAGTGACTTTTCCAATTTATACACATAAGCAGTTAAACAACAACAACAACAAAAAACACCACAATAAATCAAACTTTGCTATACTGGCTTGTGCCAAATAACATAGGTCTCTGTACCAGATCTGGCCTCGGGCTATAATTCAGAGGTTCTACTGTAATCTTTTCCTTAGATATTTATTGAACTCCTGATAATCTACTTAGCATTGTTCTAGACTTTGCTGAAATGCTGAAAAGTATGCTGGGAAATTCCTAATACCCTATTGTTTAAAATATTACAATTTGAAAAAACATTATAATTCATTGGGTAAAGTTTCTGTCAGTATGCATGTTATTAAAGCATAGGAATATATATGTTATTAATCTGTAAAGGATTGTGGATATGTAAAAGTAAAAGATGATGAAGTTTTATAAATTTTTCAAAACAAAATTATTACTCTGAATATTTAATTGAGTTATTGTATCTTTTAATAGTATATCTCTAGCCTCATGGCCTGCACAATTAACTACTGATAATATATTTTACATTAGAAAATTATGCTTAAATTTTTTGGGGGTGTTCTGGGAATTGAACTCAGGGGTACTTGACCACTGAGCCACATCCCCAGCCCTATTTTGTATTTTATTTTGATGGGGGGGGGGCGGGGTGAATAGACACACACACACAAACATCTTGTTCAATATGCTGTATTAAAGACAGACTATGAATGATCAGTAGGATTTTATGTTTATTGCAGTTTTAGTCAACTTTTCATCACTGTGACAAAATACCTGAGAAAAATAGCTTAAAAGAGTAAAGGGTTTATTTGGGTTTATGGATTTATAGGCTTCAGTTCAAGGTTGGCTGACTATTGTTTGGGTCCTAAGTGAGGTGGAATATCATGGTGTCAGGAGTATGTGGTAAGGAAGGCTACTTACCTTATGACAGCTGGAAGCAGAGAGAAGGGGCTAGGGATAAGATACAGTCTCCCAGAGTGTGCTCCCCAAGCACCTATTTCCTTCAACTAGGTTCCACCTCCTACAGTTTCCACCACCTTCCAAAACTCCATTCAGCTCTGAATTTATCAATGAATGAATCCCTCATGATCCAGTATTTAAAAAAATATTTATTTTTTAGTTTTAGGTGGACATAATATCTTTATTTTATTTTTATGTGGTGTTGAGGATCAAACCCAGCGCCTCGCACATGCCAGGCCAGCGCGCTATCACTTGAGCCACATCCCAAGCCCATGATCCAATAATTTCCTCAAAGCCTTTGAGCATTACTGCTTTGGGACCAAGGCTTCAATATATGAGACTCTGGGGGACATTTCAGATCAAAACCATGAGAATTCCACCCTTTGATCCCAAAGGGTTAAGCCATCTCACAATATGGAATACATTCCATCTCTACAGGGTCCATAGTTTTTAACAGTTTCAGCATTTCTCAGAAGTCTGAATCCAATGTCTGAGACCTAGGGCAAACTCTTAGCTATGAACACCTGTAACATACAAACAGCAAGCTGCATGCCGTCAATATAGAATGGCACAGTATAAACATTCCCATTTCAAAAGACCTCTCTTCAGTTAATGGAATAGAATGAAAGCTTGGAAGCAAGCAAGACCGAAACCCAGCTGGGCAAACATTAAGTTCTGGTGCTCCACATCTGGCATAGTGGTGAAATATGAGCTACAAAGGACTTGGACAGCTCTGTCCCTGTGGTCTTGCCAATTATAGCCCATGTGGCCTCCCAGTTGGGATGGCTGTGCTTGCCACCTGCAGGTTTCCTTGGCAATATTTCATACCCCTCCTATCTCTAAATTCCAGGGGTCTCCATTGCTTCAGCTTCACTTCCACAGCTTCACACACCTTGCCCTCTCAGGGGTTCTCCTTAGAGATTTGGCCCTGACCTATTGCTTGGCCTCTTAGGCCTTCTTTTGAAATCTTGGTTTGAGTCCCCATACCCCCATATGCCCTATACTCTGCTTGCCTACAAATCCAGCATCATGTGGATGATGCCCAGTTCTACATGAGTAGTAGCTAGGAGCTTGTACCCTTCTTGCAGTAGTCTTTGAGTGCCTGAGTTGATGGACAGTATGAAATGATTTCTGGGGAAGGAAATTACTGGGTGCCCTGTGGGAACAGGGTGCTCTGCTTTCTTTTCTTAAAGCAAAATCTTTAAAACCAGTTTATACTTTTGCACTCTTCAGAGGGTGGGGTCTGAGATACCTTCCACCTATCTTTACAAAGAATTTAGCTTTTTTAAAAATTTCACTGATCATCAGCAACCACATGTTGATGGTACCAGTTTTACATGAATTTCTTTTCTGACTTCAAGTTTTTCACATCTTTCATTCTGTTCTTTTCTCTCAATTTTTGCTATAATTGTGGATAAAGCAGGCCATCAATACTAATGCTACCACCTGAATGCTATACTTTAGAAACTTCCTTCATCAGATGAAATGGTCTATTGCCTTTAAACTCAGCCTCACACAAAGTCTCAGAAAATTGATAAAACTTGGGCAAGTTCTCTGCCAGAATATAGCATGAATGGGCTCTAGTCCAATTATTAAGAGTTCTTATTTCCATTTGACACCTTATGAACATAGTCTTTGCTGTTTGTATTTCCATCAGCATTAGAGTCTTCTGAGTTTATACCAGAACTGTGCATTAGTCTCCACTTAAAATATTTTAGACCTTGTATAGCCTCTATCCCCAAAGGATTCTAAACTCCCAAAAACAGTTTCCAAGGGCTTGTGAACCACATAGACAGGTATGCTCACAGCTGGTGCCAATTTCCTGAGTTAGTCAGAAAATTTTGTGGCTATGAAAAAATTCCTAAGAGAAACAATGTAAAGTTGTATATTTATAGGCTTTGAATTGCTGTGACCAAAAGACCTGACAAGAACAACTTAGAGGAGGAAAAGTTTATTTTGGCTCATGTTTTCAGAGGTTCAGCCCATGGTAGGCCGATGCCATAGCTCTAGGCCTGAGGTGAGGTAGAACATCATGGCAAAAGGGTGGGGTAGAGGAAAGCAGCTCTGTACATGATAACCAAGAGGTAGAGAGCTCTGCTCACCAGGGACAAAACATAAACCCTAAACCTGCAAGCCTACATTAACCCATTTCCTCCAGCCACACACTACCTGCCTACAGTTACCACCCACTTAATCTCTTCAAGTGGATTATTCCACCAATTATGTTGTAGTTATCATAATTGAATCATTTCACCTCTGAAAATTCCTGTATTATCTCACACATGAGCTTTTGGGTGACACCTCATATTCAAACATTAACAAATTTATTATTGTCTTTCCCTCTCCCTTTTCATACAAGGTAGGTCCAGGTAAGGCCAGAGGCCCTATGTGTATTCATACAGATTGTTAGCAGACATATCACAAGATTCTCAAGGCCTGGTATTATTTTTCATTTTGACTAGTGTTTCAGTTTTCACTCCCAGAAAAATATTGCTTTTTGTATATTCGACGATTTCTTAATTTAGTACTAACATAGTACCCTTACATAAGGAAACATTTTTAAGACCATTCCTTAAAAGGCAATCTTATGATGAAGAATGTAAGTGGTTGCTGTGTTTCTTATGTAATAACCAGTTTGTGAAACTAGAAAAGAAAATACACTTAAAAATGTATGATCCTTAAAAATATGTCAGGGATAGAGAAAGGAAATTATTTCCTGCTTCTAATAGTGAGAAGACACCTTGAGGGGGGTTATAAAGAAGTTTGCAAATATTCTCTTAGAGTTGTCTAAGAACTGATGCAGCTATTTGCTTGGTTGAAGAGATTTCTACCCAGGAACAGCAGAGTACATTAGATGCATTTTGTAAGCGTTTCTAGCATTTTGCGTTCATGTCAAACAAACCCAGTTGAAAACTTAAAATGTTGAAAAAAGTAGAGATGGTCATATAAATATGTTGAAAGTGTGCTCCATCTTTAAAGAAGAACTTTCTAATATTTAAGACAACTATGCCAACTGGCTCTACTAATCTTCACATCCTGGGTCTCTTCTTATGCGAATGTCAAGGCTGGAGCAATTTGAATTAAGTTAAGGCAGGCAGTCAAGAAGATAAAAGGCAAGGACTCAATCAAAAGGAGATAGAAAGGCTACTTACAGTCTCAACCAGAAGGAGATGATAAGGAGAAGAGATGGATATTTCACTCTTGGCAAAGAACACCTTGCTTAGAATCTTTGAAACAGGGAGAACACTAGACTTTCCTTTCACAAATGGAACAGAGCTGATAGGCAGGTCCTCCAGCCCATAGGCAGGTAGCATGGGGCTTAGGGATCAAATATGCCCAAGCACTTTTTCTCTTCTCGGTCCAAATCTTTAGGTCCATCTATAAATGTCCTATCTACCTGTTTCTGAGAAAGCTTTTGATGTTACACTTCTGCATACAATAAAATGAAGACAAGCAATTTTATAGTTAAAATACTGCTTTATATTGTCACTAGAGTAATTAGATAGATATATTTTTTAGAGAGTCATTTACCACAATTATGTCTTTGAAAAAGACATTTGATCTTATAAGCTGATTGAATCATACTGTTATAGGTGGGCATCTTATCCTCAAAAGGTTGTAATAATTTATTTAGCTAAGCAATCGTGTTGAATGAATATAGGAAAATGTTTGGCATTAAGGCTAAGAAACTCTATTGACATCTGAATAAATTGAAAATGAATATATGAGTTTTATCAGTCTTATTAGCTAAAACCACATATTCATTTTTGATCTAAATGTAATTAATGAATTCTTACTTTCTGAAAATTACTTTCAAATTTCTGAAGAAATAAATAAATTGTGCTGTTTAATTTTTCATACTGTATTTTCATAAATGCTATTAGTTTTACCCTATAAACAAGGAGCCATCACCCATGGAAGTAAGGCAATGACTATTTAAAGCATTTGTACATAGCTGTCTGAAAGGATAATTCGATGATTATAATGGTACTGCTTTGAGATAGCTAATTAAAAAAAACTATTACTCCCAAATATAATTATTTGAGTAATGATAACATATTAGCAAAAGTGCAACTTCAGTTATACCAACCCCATTGAAGAAAAAATGTAAATATGTTAATGACATTCTCTACAAAAACCCAAAGCATGTCACAAAACCAACCTTTTCATTTTCTTCTCTGTATGATTGGCTCAGCCTCCCTTTCATGTGCACTGTAAACCACTTACACATGTACCATTCATCTGATTTCACTCTATTTGCTGTCTTTGTTTTATACTTCTTCCTTTGGCATGAAGGAAATAATTTTCTAGCTCTTTTCCACCCTTTGTGAGCCTCTGAAAGAAGGCTTTTGTAATTAGACTTCATTGCTTTAACAAACATTTCATAACCTGCCAGTGAAATGTCAGTTCTCTGTGCCAGGACATAATTAAATGAAGAAGTATCAGCCTAGTAATAATCCATCCACAAAATAAGATAATTTAAAGGTGTTATTAATTAATGGCTTACTTTGATTTTGGAATTGTACTCAATAATGAGCTCTGTATCTTATAGACAAAATCTCTCTTGCTTTCATCATTCCCATTATTTGTCCTGTTAAAATATTAAATAAACAATATTAATGAAAGTTTTACTTTATTATTATTTTCCTAAATGATTAATGACCTGAGAGAATTTTGTTAAGATATTAACAAATTAAATATTGGCAAATGCATGTTTTGTTCTGAGATTTTAAAACCAAACCAGAGTAAAACTGATAATATATAAAACTATAATGGACTCTGTTTGGAACCATTGCTTCCTGATTGAAGACTGAAAAAAACCACGAGGATTGTCTTGGAGTATAATAATAGTTTGTTTCGTAAGGGGTCTTTTGAGCTGAAAACATAGGAGGAGGAAGATAAATGACTGTTTTTATTTCTTTTAAGATATATTTGAAGTCTGGGAATAATAAAGGATAAGCAATGACTCAGAAGTCAAACATTAACTGAGTTCTTATTTTGTTCCAGGAGTTATGGTAAGTGCTTCATGACTTATCATCTTAATTATTCTTCTGATCCTGTGAAATAGGTCAACCCCCATGAGGAAACTGAGGCAAATAGACTACTTTATATTAGCGGCTTATTAGTGGCTAATCTGAGATATTTAACCCAGGCAGGCCAATTCCAAAGGCCCAGTGCTTGGCTAGGATTTTGTATCTCCTCCAAGGTTTATTTCATTGGTAAAGATCCTTTAAGTACATTTCTACCCAGGGCTGGACCCAAATGATGGTTTTCAAATGACTATTATTTAGTGAGGGATGGGGCACTTTGCAGAGAGTTTTACATTTATTACAATGTAGTCCCAAGGTTATATCATAGAAGAGATTTCCTTGAAAAATCTTAAAAATACCTTTTTTTTCCCCTAAAAGAATTGAAGACAGTGAATGGTAATTACTGGTCTTTTTTATCTACTTATTTGAAATGTTTATGTGGTGTGTTCATCTGAAGCCTCAGTAACACCTAAGGAAAAATAATCTTTCTCAATTGGACTTACTGTTTGTTGTTAATTTCATTCTGTTCTGTTTTATTGTTCTCTTATTTGGGAGATGACAATGAGCTGCTAAGCCTCACTTTAAAAATCTCAAGATCATTCATTGGGTCACTATAAATTATAAGAAGCATAAACTGCAGTTTGAGATGCTGATTTTGGGGAACCAAGAGCAAAACTAGAAAATCGCTAGCAAGTATGGACTCTACAGGTAGCTCAGAGCTGGGAAGTTAAGCAGGACTTGCTTAAAGGAATAGTTAAAAAAAAAAAAAGCCTGTGTTTGTTTCTTCTGGTTGGATACAGAGGGAATAGGTTTATGTTAAAGCAAGCAGATGTAGTATTTTAAGATAGTTCTAATGAAGAACATTCAGTGTTTACTAATAATGTGATCTGAAATAGATTTTGGATTTTTAAAATTTCACAATTGTGTGAGAATAAGATGGCATATGAGGTGCTTTAAAGCAGTCTGACATGTTGTGGAATACAGATTTGGTGTCATTGGTCTGTCTTTGGGGATTTTACATAAAGGAATATTAAAAAAAAACAACCCTGTGTTTGTTTCCTATAGCATGTTTAATTGTTATATGTGCTTGGGTTTGGAGCTGTACAGGTAGTCCTCTGCTTAGAGTGATTGCACTTCTACACAATGCAGAAAGGCTTCCCACTACTTTTGCCCATGTTATTATATAATAGTACTTTAATGCAAGCAGGACACAAATGAACTCACCCCAGTTAGTCTGATTCCTGATGAGAATCAAATAAAGGCCCCCTCATCTACAACCTTAGCTTGTTGCCATGGAATTCTCTATGGAACTTGGTTTAGAATTAGACTCAGCTCCAGAGAAGTAGGAAAAGAGAGTGAAAGAGAGAGAGAGAGAACAGAATAGGAACAACATAATTTGGATTGTAGTTCCCGATTTGATCTTTTTTTTAATTGTGTAAAGCTCTTATATTTTTGTTCTTATTTATTATCTAAGGTTATTTATTGTTTTTGTACTAACATGAACAGTTTGTAGATTTCATTGTAAATCAAATCAAAGGGATAAAGATGGAAGGATGGAGTAGAATGCATATTTGACTAGCAGAAGAGATCTTTGATAGGTAATGTTCTGTAACATTCAATGAATGGGACTGATTTCTCTTAGGAGGTGGTAAATTGTCTCTGTAATCATCCATGTAGAGAAGTCCTAGAAGTGTTTGTAGTAATAATAATGTCCCTTCAGTAAATATATAACCAATCAAGTAAAAATATTTTTCAGGATTGCATTCATGTGATGTATATAACTATGTTTGAATGTGTCCCCCCAAATTTCTGTGTTGAAACCAATTTGCCAATTTGATAATATTAAGAGGGTGAGAACTTTAGAAAGTGATTAATCATAGGCTGAAGCCTGCTTGAATGGAATTAGTAACCTTATAAAAGGAAATAAAGAGAGTGTCCTAGGAATTATTTTATTTATTTATTTGTCTATTTATTTATTTACTTATTTATTTATTGGTCTTCCATCTTCTTCCATGTGAGAAGAACAGTTTTCTTTCCATTGGTTTTGTTTTGCCCCTTCTGCTATCTGAGGACTTAAAAAGAAAGTTTTCATCAGATCCCACATGCTGGTGCTTTGATCTTAGACTGCTAGCCTCCAGAACTATGAGAGATACATTTCTGCATTTTATCAATTACTCAGTCTGGTATTTTGTTATAGCAGCAGGAAGAGACTAATACAATATATGAAGTCTGATGTATTTATGAAAATATATTTGGTCTTATTATCATATAATCATACCTTATATTCCAAGCTACCCTCCAACAATAATGTTAATGACTACACCAGTAAAAGGGTTTTTAGCTGGCTTAGAAAGATCAGATTTTTTTTTTTCCTCAAAAAGACACACAGAGCAACTTTACTTGAAGGGTTCTTTGTGATGAAAATGAGACATAATTCCAAAACAACCCGAGTAGATACATACAATTCACCGAAGAAAACTAGCCACATAATCCATATTAAAAGATTGCCAGCTACTGAGCAAATGACCCTAGCATGTTGGAATTTCAATTTTAAAATTTGTTCTAATTAGTTATACATGACATCAGAATGCATTTCAATTCATTGTACCCAGATGGAGCACAACTTTTCATTTTTCTGGTCATATATGATGTAGAGTTGCACCACTCATGCAATCATACATGTACCTAGGGTGATGATGTCTGTCTCATTCCACCACCAGAAAGATCAGATTTTGCCAAGTTTATAGCTTTCAAATTTGTCATTCTTTAAAGGTTTTTCTTTGTTTTTAACAATGTAAAGAAGTCACATCATGAGAGAGATCAAAGCAAGAAAAATTTGATGCCACTGAAGCTTGGCTTATACATACAGCATTTACATGTCCTCAGAGTGCAAATAGCAACCTTGATTGCTACTGACATGGCAGCTCCAAAATTGGGACCCCACACTATCAGTCCTGGGAAACTTTGAGAAATGACAGTGATAGAAAAGCCTTTTTTTTTTTTAATTAATGCTGTTTTCTCAATAAACCATTGAGAATTTCACTAAGAATCACTGCTGAAGACTTCTGTCCCTACTAAGTCATTTTGTATAGGCAGTATTTTGTCTTTTATATTATGGTTATTTGTTTCTATTGACTTTTTTCCTATGTTATCTAGGACTTCTTCAAAGACCATGTTTTGATCATTTGTACAGAGATATGCTCAGAATTTTTCTGTTTAATAAGTATCTGACTTCAAAATCTTTTTTCAAGAACCCTTCCAAATTCTTTGTTCTTGAGCATTTTCTTAGGATTTTTTGTTTACCATTTTTCCCCCTATTCTTTCTTTCTAGAAATCTGATGCTTGGCAGTACTAGCCAGGAAGTCACTTGGAATTGAAGTAGACTATTATTACTTGCTTTTTAATTTTCACCTTTTTAAAATTAGTTTTTATTGTAGCCAAAAATGTAAAAAAAAAATATTATATTTTTGTTAATCCATAAATGCCTTGAAACTATATACTTTATAAAGATGTTTCATTTCTCTAGATTCTAATAGTACCAAATGTTCATTAAGGATTTTAAAACCCATATTATAATTTCATTTCTCAGGAGAAAGTAGTATTAGTTTATATAATTCTGATTTAATGATTCTTTTTCCCCTGAAGGGTTCTAACAGTTAACTGAAATATGGGTTTTGAATATAGGTTCTTACCCTGAGATCTTGGGTAAGTCAGTTAACTACTTGTTACTTGATTAATTTTTACAAAGGGGATAGTGAATCATAAAGACTATTGTGGAGACTAAATTATTTATATGAAAATATTCATCATGATGTTTAAATGTGGAAGCATATTGGTGATGGGTAAGAATTTTTTATTTATTTGTAATCTAAGTAGTAAGTACAGTATAGAATTTCCATGTAATCTTATGGTCATGTAATTTCATGTAATTTCAGGTATGATATAGAATTTTCATCATTGTAATATTGTTACAAATAACTATTTTATGTGCTAATTCAACAGATCAATAACTCAGCATTATTGAATACTTTGTATGGAAAATTATACAGAATATTATATTTTAGTCACATATTTTTTTCATGTACATTATAATTCAGAGTTGACTATATGCTCTGGAGTTTATTATAAACTAAAATTAGATTGTTGTTTTATGCCTTGAAGTTCATATTGTAATTATTTTCATCAGAAGGGAATTTTAAGTTACATTTTTAAAGGTAGATAACTCTCGTGAGACATTTGCATCAGTGAGCACTGTGGGCTTTGAAAGTATTTTCAAAGCTACTCACAGCAGGTTTTGTCTCAAGTCATTGAAAAATTCTTGGATAGGACATGATAATTTCTCATCCACTAGATAAATGATTTTATTTTAGAATAATATTTTAAAATGCAGACCTCATAAATGGTGATAGATGATTTTTCTAAAGTAAGATTTATTTCCTTTCTCAGTGTAGATTGGGATGGTTAGACTTTAAGAGCATGAGTGATCTGTGAGTCTAGTCTATTCAGCAGTTCTGTAAAGTGACATCTTTTGAATTATTAAAGCAAGCATTTTAAACTTATTCCTGGCAAAGTTCTTCTAAGGTTAACCAATCTAATGTTATCAAGAAATAGTGGTTCCATTCCAAGTTTTCTGGGGAATCTCCATACTACTTTCCGTAGTGGCTGTATCAATTTACAGTCCCACCAGCAATGTATCAAGACATGGAAGTCATTATCATGGAGAGCTTTAGATTTCATCGTTTTTTGTTTTTTTTTTTTCAAATATTTTTGAGTTAACTTTTGGGGATTACATTGCTACTATATTGAATGACATACTAAGGACCATTTTGTTTTTTTATGGTTTTTTTGAATCAAGCCTGTATCTTTTTCCAGAAACGGAGAAGAGGAAGTCAAAAGTAAATTATTGTATCTAATGTGTGATGGTGTCTGGCAGGAAAATTAACATTATGAAGCTAGTTTCTTGGGTTTATTTAGTCCTACAGTTTTGATTAAAAAAAACCAAACAAACTTTTTTTTATGTAATAAAATTCTAGCCTACTCTTTCCCAAACATTACTACTTTTCTTTTTCCTTTAAAAAAATGTGTTTTTCATTCCCTGGCCACCTTATTTAAAACAACACCTTCCCCAATACTCTGTATCTGTCTTGCATTTATTAATTTCTTTGAAGCACCTGTTGCTTTCTGACATACCATATGTTTTTGCTTATCTCCTACATTAGAATAAAAACTCCACAATAGTGAGGACTGGTATCTATTTTAGTGACTTTTATTTCCCTGTGCCAAGAATAATGCCTGGCACATAGGATATCCTCAGTAAATATTTATTGGATTGGATGATCATGGTAAATATAAAATAAAATGTCTCACCTGTTAGGATGATCGGTTCTTTTCATGAAAACATTTATTTCAGCAACCAATTTATCTCAAAGAAAATATCATTCTTTGGAACATTATTCCTTTTTCTTTTTCTGGTGTCTTTATATGAAGAGTTGTTCCAGTTGAAGAGGTTTTAATTTTCATTTCTGATATTCTAGAAAGCAAATGGCCTGTTTCCAGAAAGCTGGATTACTTCCCTTTCCGTGTCAGTGTTCATAGTTTGGGGCAACAGAGCAATGCTCAGGATATTAGTACTAAGCTTGGTCTCCCAATATGATGGACAACTGTGGATTTCTTCACTTGTTTGCTTCTTGTTTTTATTACCATTTTCCAAAATTGATTTCAAGAGGCTAGCTTTTATTTATTTATTTATTAAAAATTTTAAAATTTGTTTTAATTAATTATACTTGACAGTAGAATGCATTTATGCACTTTGATATACATAGATGGGATACAATTTCTCATTTTTCTGAGTGTACATGTTGCAGAATCATGTTGGTTATATAGTCACATATATGCATACAGTAATAATGTGTTTTTCATTCTACTGTCTTTCCTATCCCCACATCCCCTCCCCTCTCCCCCATCACTTCCCTCTGCCTAATCTAAGGTAACACTATTCTTCCCTAGTGCCCCCCCCACCTTATTGTGAATTAGCATCCACATAGGAGGCTAGCTTTGTACCAAAACACAACCTACCTCATGACAATTACCTCCATTTTTGCTCTATTAATCATTCAGTTTGGGGTCAACTAAAGTTCTTTGAGTAAAATCACTTGTTATCTCTTTATACCATTCCTGAAGAGAAGTAGTCCATTTCACCAAACTCCTGTCTTGCTCAGATAATGTTTTCCTTTGATGTTATATTTTAGCACTGTTTCAGCTAGTCTTTGTGAAAAGTCAATTCTACATATCCTCTTTACTGTCGATCATTAGAGTGCAGCAACCTAGAACAAAGTAGAGGCACTCGAATTGCTGGCTGGGTTCATGAGTGAAACTAACTGTGAGGACACTCATCTTTGCCCCATTGGGTTTATTTGGAGTAGATCAGCTTAAATGATAGGCCTCTATGGAAGAAAGAAAGACACTTCTATAACAATGAATTCTACATGATGGGAAACTATGAGTGTGTGACAAGTACAGTTATTTTTGGTTCTTGAAACTTGTCATCAGAGAACTGTTAGCAAGGTGGACTTAGGGGCCAGTACTCTAGTTAATAACTCCTGTTCCCTGACAAATATTTAGTATTTTTAAGTGGATTTTAATTGCCCTGACATTTTTCTGCTAAGAGTAGAAATTATGGAAGTTCATAAACTGCTATAAAAGGAAGCATATATCCTTCATCTGGGTTCTGATTGTTTCTCAATAACAGTTCTGCTAAATCCTAGAAAAGTTGATATTTACCACAACAGTGGAATCGTGTTTAGTCAAATAAAGAAGCTATTCTCAAAAGATGTGCTTTGAGATCTTTATCTTGTTTTTCATGTAGATCAGATATTGTTGCTCTGTTTGAGCTGCTATAACAAAATACCTTAGAGTAGGTAGCTTATAAACATCAGAAATTTGTTTCTCATAGTCTAAAACCTAGGAAGTGTAAGATAAGGTCACTGGCAGATTTACTGTCTGGTTAAGGCCCTTTCCACATGGATAGGTGTTTTTTTTTTGCTGCATCCTCCCATGTTGGAAGGGGCAAATAAGCTTTCTGGGGGCTGTTTTTGTAAGGGCACTGATTCCATTCAAAAGAGTGTAGTCCACAGAATTTCTAAAGGCCCCACTTCTACATATGATTGCACTGAGGATTAGGTTTTTATTTAGAAATTTTGGTGGGACAAAAAACCTTCAGACCATGTCAGGTATATTGTAATTCTCCCCAAATTACATAAATATTAAATTCTTGCCATTGAAACAATTGTCGTGTTATTTGATATGATAAATGTTGGTTGGGGTAACACATTGATTTTCATGACATGGTCATAGACTATTGCTATATTTGCATATACATTTCATTATTATTATTATTTTTTGCTTGTTTTATGTTCTTCAAGCATAAGTATGAAATATTAAATCTTTCTTATCTGTTTCTTGGAAGATCAGATAAGAATTGTTCCCAAACATTCAAACAAATCAAGACAGGAATCAGGATTAAATTAATAAGATCTGATTTTGCCTTTGTGGAAGACTTAATGTAAAACATATGGGGAAATTTTCTTTTCTTTTTCAACATAATGCTACAGATTTTGGTGGATTGTTATGGAATGAAGTAAATAACAAAATGCTAATTGGTACAAGAGTACTAGTTTTTAATAGCAGTAAATATTGTATGTGTTCTCTCTATTCTTTGCAATGCCTTTGCATCGTTTATCTGTTTGGTGAAATCCTAGTTATGCTTCAGGTTCTAAATGAAACATTTTCCCCATGAAATCTTTTCTTTGCTGTGCAGAGTTGGTTGATCTACCTCAAGGATTATTTCATTGTTCTTAATTACCTATTAAAGATACAGAAATATTTATTATATCTATTATTTATTATATCCATGACATAAACAATGTATTATTTTTTTAATAGAGGGGAAAGAGAGAGAGAGAATATGATTTTTTTTTAATATTTATTTTTCAGTTTTCGGTGGACACAACATCTTTATTTTATTTTATGTGGTGCTGAGGATCGAACCCAGCGCCCCGTGCATGCCAGGCGAGTGCATTACCACTTGAGCCACATCCCCAGCCCAACAATGTATTATTTTTTATGTATCTTTCTCTACCACTAATAGATAGCAAGTTCTTCATGGGCAGAGATGCCTTAGTTGCTTTAAAAAAAATTCAACTTCTTAAATAAAACCTGGTATAAAAAGATCCTTTTGTTCAGAAAGTAAACAATCAAAATTTTGTGTAGCTACTTTTAGTTCCTTTGTAATAACCCCGCTGTTGGGTTTGAATTAGACTTTGATGATATAAATAAAGACAGTATGTTTGAAAATTTTATATGTTTGCACTAGATATAATAAAGAGACTTATTAAAGGCTTACCAATTTAAATTCAATAGTGTTATACTCTTCAGTGTGCCAGTAAGACAAAAAAAGATTTTTACTCCAAAACAATGGGATAACATGAATCCTGCTTAATTAATACCTAAATATGTTAGTTTTGTATGATGGAAAGATATAGAAAGAATCAGAAAAGATATTTCATAATTAGTGCTTTCCCCTATAATTCTGTAAACTCATATCCCATACATTAGTAAAAATAACTGTATACCTTTATTAAAGCTTCAGTATCTGCATTTATATAGAGAGGGATAACAACATTGAAACCTGAGAGTAGTGAAGGATATAAAGTCATGTTTTAATAGAGAAACTAAATTGCTCCTTCAAAGAGCCTATAAAACTGAAAAGCATTCATTATAAATGTAATAAAAACTTATGAGTCCCATTTTATTAAAACTACACCCAGTTTCCTGAAGGGGCTAGATCATTTAGAGGTAAACCAGTGACACTTTATATGTAGCAACATACTTTATGTGAGATAAGATATCTACTAAAATGAGGTTGGTCGTTTTAACATGATCCCTAATGGACATCCATTTATATTATTAAATTAGATTTTTTAGTTTAGCAGAGTTTGCAACTTCTGATAATAACACACCCAGCTCAGGTTAATGACAGTAGTAAATTATTTACTACTATAAGTTCTTTCAAAATGAGAATAATAGTGAAAGATAAAGCTTATGCTGCCTCTAATTGGTGTGTTACATCATACTATTATTCTGAAAACTGATTCAAGTTAAATTATACAGATTAACATTGTTACAGGGTAATAAACTTTCTAGTGATTACCATTGACCTTTGAGTTATTTTCTTTCAGATATGGAACTATTTTTTATGTTAAAGAGAATCATTTTATTTTAGTTTGACTGCTTTATAATATTTTTGCATTTTCCTGATTCTATATTTGATACTATTTCACATTTCCTATATGCATGTTTCCATATTATTTTAATTGATTATAGTTGTATTGGTGGTAGTGTTTTAAGGTACAGAAGAGAAGTATGACAAACTGACAGGTTATCCTATTCCTTTTAAGTTTTAGAATCAAGTTACTTTAAATAGAGGTACTTGCATATGTAAATGAGATAATTGAACTATTTGAGTTAATATACATTATACATAGGCTGTGTTAATTTATTCAGAAAATAAGGCAGTGGTTCTGATAAATAATTCAGAGTAAAAGTGTATTTATTCTAATTCCTTTCTTAAAGCACACCCCAAAGATAAACACAAAATAATGAAGAATATGGGCACATATTATATCAACAGCAAAACTAGGAAACACTTGTAGTCCCCAAACACAGCAACTAATGTATCTGACAAATTCAGTGGGATAGGGACCACATTGAGAGAGGATACCTAGCTGAAACACTTTTCCAGATATTACTTTATATTTCTGGTGATGTTGTATAAGCTCTGGTGATGTTGTATAAGTTCTGCTCAAACATTCAAATGTAAAGTAGATTTGTGTGTATTGTGGTGAATATTGAAGAGGTTGTAGATAAGGAAGAGAGTTCTTTTCAGGAGATGATAACAAAGATAAAGAAATGACAAGGCCTTACAACTTTTAAGGCCAGATATAAGTATTATGGACACATAAAGTCCTATCCAAAGTATAGGAGTTCTGATAACAGATGAGGATTGAAAAATATACTTTATAAAGGAAGGGACGTGGGCAAACGTGTTGAAATGAAGGGTAGATAATGATGGAGGCTGATATTCATTGTAGAGGAAGTAGCATGAGTCAAGTCCAATATCTTCAGGGCACATGCAGGGAACACTTATGGATTTCAGTTTGATTACAGCATAAGGTATATGAGTGACTATGAATCATTGCTTCTTAATGAGCTGTGGTTAACCAGAGGACCTGTGTTAGTCAGCTTTTTCACCCTTGTGACCAAAAGACCTGACAAGAACAATTAGAGGAGGAAAATTATTATTTTTTTTTATTGGTTGTTCAAAACATTACAAAACTCTTGGCATATCATATTTCATACATTAGATTCAAGTGGGTTATGAACTCCCATTTTTACCCCAAATACAGATTGCAGAATCACATCGGTTACACATCCACATTTTTACATAATGCCATATTAGTCACTGTTGTATTCTACTACCTTTCCTATCCTCTACTATCACCCCTCCCCTCCCCTCCCATCTTCTCTCTCTACCCCATTTACTGTAATTCATCTCTCTCTCTTGTTTTTTTCCCCATTCCCCTCATAATCTCTTATATGTAATTTTGTATAACAATGAGGATCTCCTTCCATTTCCATGCAGTTTCCCTTTTCTCTACCTTTCCCTCCCACCTCATGTCTCTGTTTAATATTAATCTTTTCCTCCTGCTCTTCCTCCCTGCTCTGTTCTTAGTTGCTCTCATTATATCAAAGAAGACATTTGGCATTTGTTTTTTAGGGATTGGCTAGCTTCACTTAGCATAATCTGCTCTAGTGCCATCCATTTCCCTGCAAATTCCATGATTTTGTCATTTTTTAGTGCTGCGTAATACTCCATGGTGTATAAATGCCACATTTTTTGTATCCATTCATCTATTGAAGGGCATCTGGGTTGGTTCCACAGTCTAGTATTGTGAATTGTGCTGCTATGAACATCGATGTGGCAGTATCCCTGTAGTACGCTCTTTTAAGGTCTTCAGGGAATAGTCCGAGAAGGGCAATAGCTGGGTCAAATGGTGGTTCCATTCCCAGCTTTCCCAGGAATCTCCATACTGCTTTCCAAATTGGCCGCACCAATTTGCAGTCCCACCAGCAATGTACAAGTGTACCCTTTTCCCCACATCCTCGCCAGCACTTGTTGTTGTTTGACTTCATAATGGCTGCCAATCTTACTGGAGTGAGATGGCATCTAAGGGTGGTTTTGATTTGCATTTCTCTGACTGCTAGAGATGGTGAGCATTTTTTCATGTATTTGTTGATTGATTGTATGTCCTCCTCTGAGAAGTGTCTGTTCAGGTCCTTGGCCCATTTGTTGATTGGGTTATTTGTTTTCTTATTGTTTAATTTTTTGAGTTCTTTGTATACTCTGGATATTAGGGCTCTATCTGAAGTGTGAGGAGTAAAAATTTGTTCCCATGATGTAGGCTCCCTATTTACCTCTCTTATTGTTTCTCTTGCTGATTAAAAACTTTTTAGTTTAAGTAAGTCCCATTTGTTGATTCTTGTTATTAACTCTTGTGCTATGGGTGTCCTATTAAGGAATTTGGAGCCCCACCCCACAATATGTAGATCGGAGCCAACTTTTTCTTCTATTAGACGCAGAGTCTCTGCGAAAAAATAAATAAGATCGACAGACCCTCAGCCATGCTAACGAAGAGAAGAAGAGAGAGAACTCAAATTACTAACATACGGGATGAAAAAGGCAACATCACAACAGATACTACAGAAATACAGAAGATAATTAGGAATTATTTTGAAAACCTATATTCCAATAAAATAGAAGATAGTGAAGACATCGATAAATTTCTTAAGTCATATGATTTGCCCAGACTGAGTCAGGAGGATACACACAATTTGAACAGACCAATATCAATGGATGAAATAGAAGAAGCAATCAAAAGACTACCAACAAAGAAAAGCCCAGGACCGGATGGGTATACAGCGGAGTTTTACAAAACCTTTAAAGAAGAATTAATACCAATACTTTTCAAGTTATTTCAGGAAATAGAAAAAGAGGGAGCTCTTCCAAATTCATTCTATGAGGCCAACATCACCCTGATTCCGAAACCAGACAAAGACACCTCAAAGAAAGAAAACTACAGACCAATATCTCTAATGAACCTAGATGCAAAAGGAAAATGAAATATTAGATGAAAGAAATTAAAGGCATAAAAATAGGAAAAGAAGAACTTAAATTATCACTATTTGCGGATGATATGATTCTATACCTAGAAGATCCAAAAGGGTCTACAAGGAAACTACTAGAACTAATAAATGAATTCAGCAAAGTGGGAGGATATAAAATCAACACGCATAAATCAAAGGCAGTCGTGTATATCAGCGACAAAACTTTTGAAACGGAAATGAGGGAAAACACCCCATTCACAATATCCTCAAAAAAAAATAAAATACTTGGGAATCAACCTAACAAAAGAGGTGAAAGATTTATACAATGAAAACTCCATAACCCTAAAGAGAGAAATAGAAGAAGATCTTAGAAGATGGAAAAATATACCCTGTTCATGGATAGGCTCTCAGAACTAACATCATCAAAATGGTGATATTACCAAAAGTTCTCTATAGGTTTAATGCAATGCCAATCAAAATCCCAACGGCATTTCTTGTAGAAATAGATAAAGCAATCATGAAATTCATATGGAAAAATAAAAGACCCAGAATAGCAAAAGCAACTCTAAGCAGGAAGTGTGAATCAGGCGGTATAGTGATACCAGATTTCAAACTATATTACAGAGCAATAGTAACAAAAACAGCATGGTACTGGTACCAAAACAGGCGGGTGGACCAATGGTACAGAATAGAGGACACAGAGACTAATCCACAAAGTTACAACTATCTTATATTTGATAAAGGGGCTAAAAGCATTCAATGGAGGAAGGATAGCATCTTCAACAAATGGTGCTGGGAAAACTGGAAATCCATATGCAACAAAATGAAAATGAATCCCCTCCTCTCGCCATGCACAAAAGTTAACTCAAAATGGATCAAGGAGAGGAGGAAAATTATATTGAATCATTGTTTCAGAGGTCTTAGTTCATAGATGGCTGACTCCATAGCTCTGGGCCCAAGATGAGGCAAAATATCATGGTAGAAGAGTGTGGAGGAGGAAAGTAGCTCAATACATGGCAATCAGAAACTAGAGAGAGAACTTGGCTTGCCAGGGACACAATGTAAATCCTAAAGGCATAACCCCAGTGACCTCCCTCCTCCAGCTATACTGTTTTGCCTATAGTTACCACGAAGTTAATCCATCAGTGGATTAATCCACTGATTATGTCACAACTTTCATAATCTAATCATTTTACTTCATAATATTCTTGCATTGTCCCACATATGAACTTTTGGGGAACATCATATATTCAAACCATAACAACTTGGCACTGTCATGATATTAGACATTTCAAGTTCATTATGTCAGTTAATATACACAACTGCCAAACCAGGCAATAATAATCAAATAATAACCATTGTATAACTTAGAAAAACAAGACTCAGAAAACTTGTCTAAAACCACTCAGCTTATGAGCCCTTGATCCAGGATATGAACCCTGGCATTTTTGATTCCTGTTTTCCTTCACTTTGTTGTATGATTCTAATTGCATGTCTCCATCCATATTTAGAGGAGTTGCCATGTAATGCCAAATGTCTAGCTAATTTATGTACACTAGAAAGAATATTTTCTTATTTTCAAAATGTGTAAAAGAAAGGCGTGGTCTGGGGTTGTGGCTCAGTGGTAGAGCACTTACCTAGCATGTGTGAGGCACTGGGTTTGGTCCTCAGCACCACATAGAAATATAAATAAAGGAAATAAAGTTATTATGTACAACTAAAATATTTAAAACAAACAAACAAAAATAGGCCTTTTTAATTTTCCCATTGGTAATTGTATTCTGTGTCCTGGATAACAGGACAAGAATACTTGGCTTAAAAATGTCATCCTTGGAATCCTTGGAGAAAAATTATAATTAAAAGCTGAATATTGCTAAATTTAGCTTATCTATGTAATCTCCATTCCTCCATGCAATGTTGTCTGCCTTCCGATTTCTAACTTATATTCAAAAAATGCTTCTTCCTTCTTGTTTGTTACTGAAAGGGAGAACTTTGCCTCTAAATCCCTACTAAAGTATGAAAATTCCAAATTATGAAAAACCTTTTAATTTGAAAGTAATTGTTTGTCATCAAGATAATTTTCAGAGTAGCAAAATTATTTAAAACATTTGATACTGCAATTTTGTTCTTTGGAATCGGACCAATTTATCATTGGGTAGAATGTACTGGTCCTAAGTAAACAAAGTAAAGGCTATTATATGGTTTATGAGTTCTGCTGGATTTTAAAATATCATTATTTTTCCCTTTCTTCCAACTGATCCTACCTTTATTGTTTCTTAGAACTAGTACTTATATTTAAGAAGTATGTATACACACATATGTATATATATTCATTTTTAATAGATGACAGATTCTACTCTGGTCTATTGAAGATAAAGTCTATGATTATTTTATCTTTAATTGCCTTTTTAAAATGTATGGAGATTTCTTCAGATAATTAGTCATAATGTTCTGAGAATTATTTTCTTATAAATACTTGGTCCATTTTCAGATTAATAGGTTAGCTTCTTTGATCTTTGTGAGAGTTGGCTTTTATTCTCAACATTTTTGTATTTTCTGGGCTGTAAGGTATATAAAATATCATCATTTTAAGCTCTCTTTATGAATTCCAGAGAATTCAAGAAAATTCATGGAAATTTAGGGAAATTTTTAAAATATTTACTTATTTAACACATATAATTGTGTACATGTTTATGCAGTACAGAGAGATAGTGTGATATATGTATATAATGTATAATGATCAGATAACTAGCATTTTTATCTCATTAAACATTTCAAATTTTTAGTTGGGAACCTTCAAACTACTCTATTCTAATTCCTTATAAGAAAAATAATAAATTGCTGTTAACTATAGTCATTGTATTATACTGTAGAAAACTAGAATTTATTCTTCCTATTTAACTGTATCCCACTATCCAATCTCTCCCTATCCCTCTTCACCTGTATTCTTTCTAGCCTCTGCTGAACACCATTCAACTCTCTACTTCTATGTAATCAGCATTTTTGGCTTTCATATATGAGTGAGAACAAGAGGTACTTGCAATGAATATGAATTATTTTTATAATAAAATGTTTTAAATAAGATTTCATTTTACTTAGAAAAACAAAGAAGAGGAAGAAGAGGAGGCTTTCTTTCGTGTCTTATATAACTTTTTTCTGAATGAAAATTTATAATGTTATTTACAATGATTTTGATAATGCTTTAGGGAAAAATACCACATTCTGATAGTTCAAAACTTGTGGTGTTAAATGGGTCACTTCCTTGAACTATTTTTCTCCTATATTGATTGTATGGTTTGATTCTGAAAATGAAGAGCAAGGCTGTGCTTCTGCTCACCCAGTGTGGTATAAAAAGGTTAGCACTGTAAAATATTTTGTTCCTTTATGGGAACTATATAGACTTTGACTGATTTTCAAAAGATTAATTATCTCAGTTATTCAGTTCTTGTAAGGTAGAAATAAACTTTGTTTAAAAAATTAAGTTGACTACATATTCTAGCATTCTATTTATATTGCCAAAGCAAATTTAAGGTTTGGAGAGACCCCAAGTAAAGGTGTGTGTATGTGTTTGTGTGTGTGCGTGTGTGTGTGTGTGTGTGTGTGTGCGTGTGTGTGTGTTGGTTTCAATAGATTTCACATTTTTCTGATAATGTCTAAAAATTAAATCTGTAGTATTCAAGAATAGTATGGATTTTGAACTCATTCATAGTTGTGAAAAGCTACTCGCATGGTAGTTAAAATCAAAAGCTCAGTGGCAAAGCACTTGCCTAGCATGTGTGAGACACTGGGTTCAATCCTCAGCACCACATAAAAATCAACAAAATAAAGGCATTCTGTCCATCTACAACTACAAAAAACTTTTTTAAAAAATCAAAATCAATGATATAAAATATATAAATTATGCATAATAAACATTCACTAAAATGTTTATTATTTTAAATAAAATTTTTTGAATAAAGTTTCTTTACAAGGAAAATGAAATATGGCAATTATTTAAAGAGATGTGATTGAAATTTTATAGTTAAATTTGACCTTTTAGTTTGAATATTTTGATTTTCCCCCCATTAATGATGCCTCTTACATTCTTTCAGCTTGTCTCATTTTTATTCCTTCCTTCAGAAGCAACTGATAATATCAGTCGAGTATATACTGCGATCATAGAAAATGGCATTCAGTTGAAACAGAACTGATAATTTTTGGAAAAATTTATTTCTAGCCTCTTACCTTTCAAAGATGTTAATAGGATTTAGATTTCCAATGTTCTTATTACTTTAAATTCAAATTCAAATGATATTAATCAAACAGATTTAATAATAACTTCATAATTCTAGGTAAGTATAAATGAAAGTAGAAAATATATTACTTGGTACCTGAATTATACTCTCGATGTGCATTATATATTATCTCTTTAAGAATGGATATGTTAAATTTTGGCAGTTTTAATTTTAAATAATTTGGTTTTTCCCAACAATTCAATGAAATACATTATTTGAAGTACATTTTACCTATAAAATATAAATAACATTTTTCTGCTATGGAAAATGATTTAGAAAATTGTAAATAAAGAATTGTTAGTTTTTTGCATATTTCAAGTATGTATAAAAATAAAATGGAAATTTTGTGTCTGTGGTAAATATGTTTGTAGAAAGTGATTTTGAATAGAGTTAGGCAGATAATTTCTTCAGAAGTGATTTTTAAATTTTTAATATAAGGCTGGAAATAATGGTGAATATGCCTTTATCACAGAGTTGGTAAGAATAATTTATAGAAGAAACTTTATAAAGGAAATATGTCTTAAGTATGACTTTTTTATTTAGTGTTTATAAATATTTATTTGATATTGATTAACATTTTTATCAGCTATGTGTGAATTTATTGAGTTATGGGGGAAGATACTATTCATTCCTTTCATTTATTGAGTTCCTGCTGTGTAATAGGCATTGTGCCATATAGTGATTATAGTGATAAGATGAGGTTGTTGCATTGCTGGAGATCATAGTTATTGAAAGAGAGTGTTAAAAGCAAATAACTGGTATATAGTAACACATGTTGTAGTAAACAATGTAGTAGTAGTAAAAAGAAAGATTGATTCTACTGGGAATCTCGGGAACCCTTCCCAGAGACTGCACTTGAAGAGGATAAATGAGAGAGTTAATTTGGCAGAAATGTTAATGTTTATGATAGGTATACTGAACATTATGTAAATGTTTACTCTAATATCAAAAGAAAACTTAATGTAGAAGGGGAGCAAAACTCAGTTCATCAAGTGCTTATTGAATAGCAATGATTGGCAGGTCCTTGTGTTAGCCACTGGATGACTAAAAAGTTAAAAAGTTCTAGTCCCTGATCTATAGGGACTAATAGTCCCTCAGGAGATAGATGAATATACAGAGTGCTATACCTCAAAGGAGAAGCTGAATAAGGTACTGCTGGGACTTTTTCCGTTCTGACTAAGCTAGACTGTAACTGCTAAATTCATCCCCCAAATAGCTGATCTTATAAGTAATTTGGCCCCTGACTCTGTATGTGTAATATGAATTGTAATGCATTTTGCTGTCATACCTAAAAAAGAAGAAAAATATATTAAAAATAATACTAAAATTAAAAAAAAATGTACTGGCATGGAAGAGAGGAGAAATTTTAAGAAATCAATATTTTAAAAAATATATATGGCCGTATCTTGAGATTTATAGTCAATCAATGGACAGAATACAGTTTAAATAACTCATAGAGTTGACCCATGTATGACCAAAATAAGTATCGAAAACAATAAGTACAAATAAGCACTATCAAAAGACATCAATATTATGCTATTTAAAAATATTATTGTCTAATTCAACTAGGATCTCTTGACTAGATATACCAATCAAAATATTTACTGGGAGATTCTCTTTTGATTTCTATGTTTTTGTCCACTGAAACTCCTTCCAGTTTGGCCCCAATATTCTCTAGTCAGGATCTATGTATACTGAGGATTATATTTAGCACCCTCCCCAATCCTAAATACTGTTTCTTGGGAATTGTGATGACTGAGTGTAACAAGAGCTAAGTTTTCTTTGTTTAAACAAAGATTGGAGGTACAAGCTCAATTTTCTCTTAAGGTCTTTTTTTTAAAATTTGATCTTTTCAGTTATACATGACAAGTAGAATGTACTTTGACACATTGTGCATGCCTGGAATATAAGTTCCCATTTTTGTGGTTGTATAGATGTCAAGGTACACTAGTTGTGTATTTGTATATGAACAGAGGAAAGTTATGTCCAATTCAATTTGCTGTCTTTCTCATTTGCATTCCCCCCTCCATTAGCCCAACTCTGCCCTGTGCATGAGTTAGCATCTGCATACCTGAAAGTATACTTGGCCTTTGGTTTTTGAGGATTGGTTTATTTCACTTAGCATGATAATCTCCAGTTCCATCTTTTTACTGGAAAATACCACAATTTTATTTCTTTTTATGACTGAGCAATATTCTATTGTGTATATATACCATATTTTCTTCATCCATTCATCTGTTGAAGGGCACCTAGGTTGGTTCCATAGCTTAGCTATTGTGAATTGAGCTACTATAAGCATTGATTTGGCCATGCCACTATAGTATGTTGATTTTAAGCCCTTTGGTTCTATGCTGAGGAGTAGAATAACTGGGTCAAATCCTGGTTCCACTCCAAGTTTTCTGAAGAAATCTCGATAGTGCTTTCCAGAGTGGTTGCACCAATTTGCAGTTTATAAGCAATATATGAGTGAACGTTTTTCCCCACATACTTGCCAATATTTATTGTTACCTGTATTCTTGATAATTGGCATTCTGACTGGAGTGAATTGAAATCTTAGTGTAGTTTTAATTTGCATTTCTCTACTTCCTAGTGATGTTGAACACTTTTTCATATATTTGTTGATCGATTGTATCTCCTCTTATGTGAAGTGACTGTTCAATTCCTTTGCCCATGTATTGATTGGGTTATTTATTTATTTATTTATTGGTGTTAAGTTTTTTTGAGTTCTTTGTATATCCTGGAGATAATGCTCTTCTGAGGTATAAGTAGCAAAGATTTTCTCCCATTCTGTAGGCCTTCTATGTTCTTGATTGTTTCTTTTTCTGTGAAGAAGCTTTTTAATTTGATATATCCCATTTATTGATTCTTGATTTTAGTTCTTGAGAAGTCTTGTTGAGGAATTTAGTTCCTAAGCTGACATGATGGAAAGTTGGGGTTGGGTCTACTTTTTCTTCTAGTAGGTGCAGAGTCTCTGATCTAATGGTTTTTAATGTGTGTTGAGTTTTGTGCAGGATGAGAGATAGGGCTTTAATTTCATTTTGTTATATATAGGTTTCCAGTTTTCCCAGCACCATTTGTTGAAGAGGTTATCTTTTCTCCAATGAATGTTTATGGCACCTTTGTGTCTAGTATGAGATAACTATATTTATGTGAGTTAGTCTCTGCCACTCTTCCTCAAATTTTTTCCATGGTATATAAAAGGAGGGAATCCTTCTAAACTCATTCTATGAAGTTTGTATCACAATGATACCAAAACTGGACAAGGACACATCAAGGAAGAAAAATTTCAGACCAATATCCCTGATGAATATAGATGCAAAAAAATCTTAAAATCCTTGCAAATTGCATACAAAAACACATTAAAAAGATAGTGCACCATTATCAAGTTGGGTTCATCCCAGGGATGCAAAGTTGGTTCAACGTATGGAAATCAATAAATATAATCTCACATCAGTATATGCAGAAAAAATTATTTGACAAAATACAGCATTCATTCATGTTTAAAACAGTAGGAAAAATAGGGATAGTAGGAATATACCTCAACATGGTAAAATCTATCTATAGTCAACCCAAGGCCAACATCATTCTAAATGGAGAAAAATCGAAAGCATTACCTCTAAAAACTGGAACAAGACAAGGATGCCTTCTTTCACCACTCCCATTCAACATCTCCTGGAACCTGTAGCCAGAGCATATAGACAGAAGAAAGAAATTAAAGGGATGTCATGTCAATAGGAAAAGAAGAACTCAAATTATCCCTATTTGCCAAGGACATGATTCTATATTTAGAAGACCCGAAAACTCTATCAGAAAACTTCTAGAACTGATAAATGAATTCAGCAAAGTAGTGGGATATAAAATTAGCACTCATAAATCAATTGAGTTCTTATACATCAGTGATGAATCAACTGAAGGATAAATTAGAAATTATCCCATTCACAATAGCTCAAAAATTAAAATATTTGGGAATCCATGTATCAAAGGAGGTGAAAGATCTCTACAATGAGAACTACAGAAGTCTAAAGAAAGAAATTGAAGCAGACCTTAGAAGATGGAAAATCATCCATGTTCTTTGATAGGCAGAATTAATATTGTAAAAAGGGCCATAATACAAAAGTACTATACAGTTTTAATGCAATTCTTAATAAGATTCTGATGATATTCTTTTTTTAATAGGTTCATGCAAGTTATTTTTATTAACAAGTAGAAACCCCGTGGCATTCTCGAAGGAAATACCACTGTGGTTTCATTTTTTCCCTATTATTAACAATATTACAGTGCAATTTTTGTCTTTTTTATTTATATATGACAGCAGAATGCATAAAAAGCAGTCATGAAATTTATTTGGAAAAAATAAGAGGCCCAGAATAGCCAAAGCAATCCTTAGCAAGAAAATGAAGCAAGATGCATTCACAATAACAGAACTTAAATTACACTACAGAGCGGTAGTAACAAAAACAGCATGGTATTAGCACAAAACCAGACATGAAGACCAATGTTTTAAGTTTTTTCATTCCAAACCTTTGCCACACTTTCTCACCTTTGAATATAAACACCCCTATTTTCATTTATTTATGGTAATGGGAATAGAACCCAGGGCCTTGTGCATGCTAGGTAAGCCCTCTGCCACTAAATTACACTCCAATTCCCCTTAGTTTTGTGTTGTTTTGATTTTTTGGTGCCTTTTTTCCTTGTTAATATTATTCATTTTGACCTCATTCATTCTCAGGGTTGGAGGAGGGAGCATCTGATCTCACTTCCAAATGCAAAGTTTTTATCTGTGCTCTTCTGTCACTGCCTGCTTCCTGCACGTGCTTGCATGGTCACTGGTCAACTTTCCCTGAACCCACAAATAGGCTAAATCTGTACATCCTATACTAAATAAATAAATACATAAAATTTAAAAAGAAAGAAAAACAGAGGAAATCTTTCATAATAATCTCGCCTTATATTTTTTCTTTTTATCTCTTCTTCCATCTTTAAACAGTTGTTTTTACTCATTATCATCATTAATTCATTTTTTATTAATATTCCATGTACTGAAGTCTGGCTTATGTCTGAACTGCCTATCCCACTGAAGTCCTGAGAATACTTAACATGAAGTTGTTCAATTCAAACTCTTTTTAGCTGCTTGAAGATAGACAAGAATACCTGGTTAACTAACCCTATGAGCTCCTTCCTTACATCTGCAACCAACACTCCCTCCTCTTACCTCTGTGACTGGGTTCAGTCTTAGTTGTTTCTTCTGCCCTTATCCTCCTTAAAATTTGACTATTCACCTGAGTTCTCTTTTTGATCTTCTCTTCGTACACTCTGCACTGTCTTCAGCAATCATCAATTTTGCTTGATTAAACTCACAAACCTGGAGCTCCCATCCAGGTTTCTTATTACCTACAGACTCATGGCTTCATCTTGGTGTACCATCCACTCCAAACTCTGTATGTACCAAACCTCTGACTGATTTATATCAATTGTCAACTATAATGGAGACATCTTTCAAAATAAACATTCACTTGATTTTATTAAGATTAAATATGTTACATACTAAGTTTCATTGGAAAATGTAAAAAGAAGGGGAATTATGGTTCTTGGCTGTACTAGATGTTCAGTTTGCTGATTAAATTCAAATGTAGGTTACTAGTAAAGCAGGAAATAAAAATGAAATTTTGTAAGAATTTTATATATGGTATATTTAAAAGTTATTTTTGAGAACAAAACTGTATTTCAGTTTTGATACTAATGTCACAGTGTAGCATTTTTATTTTAAGATATTTGGCCTTGATTTTAAATAATCAGACTTCATAATGTGATTGTAACTGATGAGAGCCATAAAAAATCATTGTTGTGTTTTTATTTACTTCTGCCTAAGTCTGAAAGAAAATTACTTCCTCCACTTAGGTACATAGTTGATCAGTGAAACTATAAGTGATGCCCGATGAGGAAAAGATTCAACCGTGAGGTCACCTCTGTGCAACTATAACTTCTATTTGCTTCAGTTTCCTTTGGCATATCTTGATAACCACAGTTTTCCTCTCCTGCTTCTGTTAAAAATCTTGCTCACATGCCTTGGCTATGTAATTCCTGGCTGTAGAAATAGGAGCAAATAGTCTTTCTCGCAGCAATGAATGATTAGGATGAGTTGGTAGAGTGAAGGGTTTGTATAGAATGTGAAATGTGAAGTGCTTCTTTAAAAAATATTTTTCCCTTAGAGAAGATCCACTTCTTTAAGGTCTGACCTAATTTTTGATAAGGATTAACTGATTCCAAGACATGGTTAAGAGTAAGAAATACTAGAATCATCTTACCTTAGGAGGGGGATTGTGCTACTGACCTTCCAAGCTAGGGGGAAGGAATATATTGGTATTTGCCTTTGGGATTTTTTTTTTTTAAGAGTGCATTAAAAGTCAATCCCAGTCAAAGCAGTTATTTAAAAGTAAAAGCATGCAGTTGGGGTTTGTGTGTATGTACTTGAACAGTAGCATTTTACCTTGCTGCAGGTTTTAATGAACTGTGTTTCAGGAAGTATTCTGTTAGCAAATGTGACTATAATGTAATAATGAATGCATTTTATGTGCCATAATGGAATTTCAATTGCTCTGTGAGGCTAAGCAAAACAGTCAATTTACTTTTTCCTTGGTTTTCTTAATATATATATATATACACACACACACACACACACACACACACACACACACACATACACATACATACATACATACAGGAGTAGAATTATTGAGGTTCATTATACAACTGGCTTTTATTATATATTTTACACATTTTTTTAAATTTGAATGTCAAATTTGTGACCAGCTCTCCTTCCCCAGGTTCAGACTCTATTTAGTCAAACTCCTTGGTCAAGATGGTGATTATAGAATGTACTTACATCACATGATGATATACAGAAATACCTATTTACTCACCTACCTTTGTACATTCATACTAATAATTCTGTTTAATATAGAGAAGCAGTATGCATATTCTGGAAAAAGAAATTGTTATTTTTGAAGTCAGACTACTTGAGGAAATCCAGGCTCTGGAAATTGTCACCTGCACAAGGTCATGTATTGTTAGTGAGATATATATATATATATATATATATATATATATATATATATATATATATATATATCTTATTGGTGATATAGTGATATATAGGATTTAAAGTAGAAAGAGCCTCCACTTGACAGACCCTAATGCCCCTTCATTTAAGCACTTTTAACCTACCTGTTCTACTCTTTTTCTGTTTCTTATGCTAGTACAGGGAGTGAAATAGTAACCTTGATCCTGATATATAGAACAAAATAATTTTCCCTATTAGCAGGGAAAATTAAACATACATTTGATGATAGATGAAGAAGCTGTATAATCTAAATTTGATGTTTTGTTAATGCTAGATTTAATTTTACACTGAAGCCTGAAGTGTACTAGTAGAATCTAAAAAAAAAAAAAAAACAAACACCTTGTTTTTGCTTAGTTGTCATTGTTTACCTTGAACATGAAAAATAGAGTAACTGGTTGGAGAGCTTAGAGGAATAAAAAATAATAACTGTCATGTTGTCCTGGAAATAAAAGGGAATGATAAAGCACACACCTATCAGCTCAGTGATCAGTGATTTTCGCTATTGGCCTTATATTTAATTTAATATAAAAAGTGGAGTGAGATGATACTTTGAAATGGGTATGTGTAGATGGTTTTTCTATCTACATATCATTATTTTGATATAATAACTGGCCAAGTTAGTTTCAACTGGTAATATCTGAAATTATCTTACCATCATATTTAAGATTGTCATATAAATAGACCTTACTTGTAATACTCACACAGAAGTTGATATGTTAAGGTTAATCTATAACTGTTTGAACAAGCATTTAAACCAGGAGAAGAATCCTTACCTCTTAAAGGTATACTAAATATTCTCCTCAAAGCCCTTCAATTCCTTCACCCTGTGGTAGGTTGGAGATTGAGAAGTCACCTTAAGTTCAGTCATCTCAAAGTCATAAAAGCTATGAAGAATGGCAATTCTCTGAAACTTTTCTGAATTAAAAATATCATCCTTATTCTTTTACCTTCTTTTTCTCCCTAGCTTTTGCAAAACCATGCCATAATTTCTGTTTTAATCAGCTTTTTCACTGCTGTGACTAAAGGACCCAACCAGCACAATTATAAAGGAGGAAGAGTTTGAGGGCTCATGAGTTCAGAGGTCTTAGTCCTTAGAAGGCTGGCTCCATTCCTTAGGGCTTGAATTGAGACTGAACAGGATAAGGAAGCAGAGAGAGCCTCCACTTGCCAGATAGAAACATATACCCAAAGCCATGCCCCAATTCCCACCTCCTTCAACCATATCCTCCCTGCCTTCAGTTACTATTTATGTTAATCTTGTCAGGGGATTAAATCACTGATTGGGTTAAGACTCTCATAACCCAACTTCTCCTCTGAACCTTCTTGCATCATTTCACATGTGAGCTTTTGGGGATACCTCACAACAAAACCATAATTATTTCCTATATATTCATAGGGTTTAGAACAATGTAGCCTAATGTATCTTTCTTTTTTTGATTACTTTCTATACTTGGATTATCAGTGATACGAAAGTTCAAGTAGAATTAATGAGTAGAGAGAAAAACAATAAAGAAAATTACTCTGGGGGCTGGGTCTATAGCTCACTGGTAGAGCATCTGCCTAGAATGTGTGAGGCACTGTGTTTGATCCTCAGCACCACATAAAAATAAAATAAAGGTATTGTGTCCATATACAACTAAAAAGTTAAAGAATAACTCTATTCTATTTATTAAATATTAGTACAGTTTTTGTGGTCATTAATGTTGAGCTAATTTCCTTTCTGGCAAACCCTTGTAGTATTTCATTTTTTTAGTAATGTGGGTGACATGAAAGCACCAATATCTTCGAGTAGTTATAATTGATACAAAGGCCTCCCAGTTCTCTGGGACCATAGAGACATAGTGTTTGCTCCTTTCATCTTTGAATAAATTATTTTTGTTATTTTAATTGAAACGTGTGGTTTCACGGAATGGATTTCTATAGAGCCTTGACTGGAGAATGCCCACAATAAAAAGGACATGTGAATTTTCTTGTTTCTTCTGAGTAACATGCTTCAGATTGTGTTGAATCCAGGCTGCTGTCTCCAGCTTTCTCCCATTTGCAGTTCACAGGAAACTTTCTCTTAATGGCACTCCTAAATCAGTGTTATTAACAGCACTGGCTGGTGGTGCTCAAATGGTGCATGAACATGAGCAACCTTTTTGTCAGCCATTTTTATAGGTCTGATCTGATCTTACCGAAATATGGCTATTTGGAATAAGGTCTTTGGCTCAAAGTTGGAAATCTTGCTATTGAATAGGAAGAGGTTATTTTACAGGATTAATAGCTAAATGGCAAGCCAGTGTGCATAATGACATAAATTTCTATCTTGTGGGGAGGACCAGTGACACCAAATTTGTCAAGTGGCCACACTGTAGTTCTCTTTCTATTGTATTCAGGTGTCAGAAAGGCAGTTCCACTTAGAGAAAAGTTGCAGAAAATGGTAGGGTAAGAATTTTGAACAAATAAAAACAACAAAGATGGTTTCTTCTCAGTGTTGCTTTATTTTGATCCTGTCCTTGAACCATTGATTTCCAAGGGTTCTGGAAGAACTAAACAGTAAGAGCCATTCATAGATTGTAGGTTGGAAGTGATTTCTTCATCAACCTGCCAGGTAAATGTTGAGTTGTGGTCTTGATGCTTAGAACAATTGAGAGCAATGAGAATCAGATATGTATTAGGCATAGAATGGGAATAAAAGAGAACAACATAGGTATGAAAATATGAGTAGTTCCAGTCTATAACTGTAGGTATGATAATCCTATGCCAGAACCATGTGCATTGGCATCATTGTCTTTCTGTCTATATATTCTTTTTCTTTAGAAAAAGTTGGTGCCCCTTCTCTTTGCATCTTAGATCATTTCAGTAGGAATCTGCAATATTCTATAGTTTTGTTCCCTGAATATATTTTAAAATCCATGGGAAAAATAGGATTAGAAAGGAAACCAATTATATTGAATGCATTTAGAAGAAGTTTTTCAAATTTATTATGTATAATATATGTATTTCTTCACAATGTATTCAAGTATTAATTGATGTGATCTAGCATTGGACCTAAAACCAACCATAAATTCAAATAATGTTGAAAGAAAAAATATTTTAAGCTATAGAAAATAATTGGGAATGTGCTCTGAAAATGAATGAGATTTTTATTGGTGACCAAGTCATAAAATTTATAATAAAGTATGTATTTCTACATGTTAAGAAGGCAAGCAAGCTAATCACTCATTTTGATTTATATTTCTCATGTTATATAATCTGAAATGCTTAAATCCATTGCAATGAAATTTAAATGAACAAAGTGTTGATAATTTGAAAGGACAGGGCAAATAGTTCTAATCTCCTTGTAATTCTTAGGTTACAGAAAAATTAATTTTCTGTTATTGTTCTGATGTATAAGAATACACTTAAAGTAAGTTTTCAGTTTGTTAATTGCTGTTTATGTGTATGTTGATCTTAATGTATTTGTTTTATACTTAATTGCTTGGCTCTTTTAGAAGTCAGTTCTTGGAGATAATACCCCTGGAACCTATAGATTTTCTTGTTTGTTGCATTTAGATCTTCAGTTCTCATGTCTTCTGACATCTAGACTTATTTTTCCTGGTGTATTTTATTTCTTGTTGCTGAAAGCAGTGAACACAGATATAATCAGAAAGAAAAGGTTTGTGAATTATGGGTGATTGCTTTTATGTATTAATGGTGCCTATGGAGGGTCTCATTAATATGCACAGCATGGGGAATTTTTGCAGCCTCCACACAGAGCTCAAAAAAACCAAAGTGTAAAGCAGACTTGACTGTTTATGCCTCAGTATTTTTATTTGGAGCTTTGAAGGACATTAACAAAATTTCTTGGGACAGGTGGAATGCCATATGGCAAAGGGACTGGACCACCGCCATAGCTTTTGAGATTTATTGAAGCTTCTCCTTCTAGTGGGAGTGATCTGAGTCTTTTGGACTGCTTCCATTCAGTGATGACATTCCTATATGGTTCAGCAATAAAGCTACTTAAAAACAAAGCTGTAACCAGCTAAAAAGATACTTTTTGCTTTAATATATGCTTATTAATAGCAATATAACATTTCTTTAATATGTGCTTATTGATAGGGCAGTCTTCATTGTATTCAGAATTTTTTTATACTTATTGACAGTGTACAGAATCCATACAATTTCTATTTGGGGATAATTTAGGGGTAGAGTGGGGGATGTGGATAAAGTGATTTCTATTCATGGACAGAAAACTCCTGTATCAGATTTGTGTATTCTTCATGCGTGTGCTTGTGCACACAGCACACAACTCCCCCACCCACCTCTACACTTTGCACATCTATATGGGTAGTTGTAAATGGTAGCATACCATTTAAGTGGAAGTATCTGAGTTCTGCTGTACATAACACCAGAAGTCAGGGTACATTTGCAGTTCTTCCATTAGCACGGCAACCTTCTTCTCCATGATGTTTTTATGCCAAATTTGAGGCAGCATGGGAAGACTTTGATACAACTTCTCCTAATTGTCATCCTAGCAGTAGTGAAACCAGGCACACTGGAGGAGGAAAATCTAGCAAACTTCTTTTCAATACTTAAGAGACGAAAATGGTTTCATCTTTTTTAAATAGGTGTGGAGAAATTGAGTATTTTTGTCACTGACTTCAAAATCTCTCTTTCTTTCTTTCTTTCTCTCTCTCTCTCTCTCTCTCTCTATATATATATATATATATATTATATATATAATTTATATATATATATAAATACTATATATATACACACATTATAAACACTTAATTATTTACAATTTAATTATTATAAATAATAGTATTTTCAAGGGCATCATTTTAAATGGGAAGTGATGAAAATATATTTAGGTAAAGAATAAAATACATAGAATATCATTTACTTACTGATTCATTTTCATTCTCCCCCACCCTGCCATTTCTCTTTGATTCTTGAGGCAGAATTATACTTTGTCTCAGGAAGATCCAAGAGTAAACTTTGATTCTTCATGGCTGTTCCTACACCCATAAGTAGTGAAATTATATGAAAACCTATTGTCTTTCATTGGATATCAAGTATAGGATCTTCTATTTATGGATATTTTACATTTACATATGAGCTAGAGATCTTGCATTTTTCCATTATTGCGACTAAGTGAGAATTAGTGTTATTATTTCCTTTTTATAAGTGCAAAAAAGAAAAAATGAGACCTAGAGAAATTATGTAACTTCTCACATTCTTAGAGGCATTCTTATTAAACATCAGACCTGTGTTTTAGAAAGCCTTTATAGATTGAACCCCAGAGTCCATGTTCTTTCCTTTATGACTGAAATTTCAGTTTTTGTTTCTTGGCAAATACACCATAGGGATTTGCAGTTTCTTGACTTAGGCATTTTGCCCCTTTGGTTAAAGAGCCAGGATGAACTTACACATTTGCCTTGTGGAGGGAATTGCTCTTGTAATAACAACAATAACAAAACAACATATCTATGAGAGAAGAAATGCTAATGAGAATCAATTTACAACTGAGCTGTCTAGGAAAGTGCCAACTGAACTTTTGGCTGTAAGTCTGAGAATATAGCTTCTGCTTGTCCCAGTTAAGCTCTGAATGCATATGCAGTCATTTCTCTTTATAACTCTCTGTGGACAAAGCCTACAATATCGGATCTGAAATGATACAAGTGGCTGTCAGTAAAATGAAGCCGAAGAAGCTACTACCTAAAATATAAACTCTTTTTTAAAAGCCTGTTTCCTTGCTGAGCTTGCCAATTTCTATAATTAATCAGAGGCAATTAAATACTTTAATTAGTTTGATCTTTATGAAATTTCCAGCAATTTTTGTTTTCTAATCAGAACTGAATTCAAGTACATGACTAATATGTCTTATAAAGGCTTGCATTAGCATTCATCAAAATGCTTTACTTTCCTTTCCGTCCATGGTAGAAATATTTTGTTGACATAATTTTCATGCACATTTTATAGAAACTCAGTGTTTATGCATTATTACTTGTTTGAGATAGCATATTTTCTGTCTGGATGCAGCATGGGGTTAAGCATTACATAATGACTTTTCATTGTATTTTGATTCAAATGCAGCAGCCACTAAATAAACACTTAAGATGCATTTATAAGTGCTTAATATGTCTTAAACATTTATATAAATGATAGTTTAAATTTTTGGTATAAAATAACTTTTAGTATAAAGTTCATTGCATTACAGTAGGCAAGAACCAATTTAACTGAACACTGCCAATCTGTGATTGTAAGATTTAGCATTTGAGCTGTAGTACAAATTAAGGTCGATTTTATTAGTGAATTGCTGACTTCCAAATTTCCATTTATATAAGCACTTGAGAGAATCCAAAACTCTTGAAACAGGCTTGAGTTCTCTTTTTTCTTTCCTGTGTCTCTAAATTCACTCAATACATCTGTAGAATTAGCTTCTTTTCATATTTGCCACTAAGTCCATTCTTGAAATAATAATTACCCTAAATTCACATTATACTCATACTCTACCCTCCACCCAAGAGCTATTTTCTCTAAAGAATATTAATGATTTTATTTTTCTTACCCTATTCTTTCAACTTTGGCGGGGGTACTGTGTGTTCTGTTTTCTAGTTCTCCTTTTTCAAACTTACTGTTGTTTCCTTTTCAGTTGATAAATAAACTGATACACTGTATCTTGACTCTAAGCAGACCACTTTGAGAAGTCTGAGGGAGTCTTTGAATGGAAGGCATCAACAAGGCTGGGGGGAACTGGGCTTAGTGATGTCTGGGCTCCTCTGAAATCTAATCATGTTAAGATGTTGGAAAAGTGTCAACTTTAGTTCTAATAGGACCAAAACAGAAGTGATAAAAATATGGTGGGGGTAGAAACTAGAAATGACGGATTTAGTTTCATTCATGCTATTAGTTTGGTAGGTGGCAGTCCTGTCCCAGAGTCCTGTTGATCAGATTGATCATTTGAGTGCTTAGAATGTAAAAGTGATGGGCAAACAGATTTGATGTTATTGTTTGGATATGAGGTGTTCCCCCAAAATTCATGTGTGAGATAATGCAAGAATTTTCAAAGGCAAGATGAGTAGATTATGAGAGATATGACTGGATTAGTGAATTAATCCACTGATATGATTAGCCGGGCAATAACTGCTGGCAGATATTGCAGACACACTGCAGACATACTGGCAGTGTGCCATTGGGACTTATATTTGCCCCTCATGATCAAAGTAATTTCATACTCAATCTTTTTGCTGACACTTGCAGGAGAGAAGTCTTTTTTATCCTTATTTCTTTTTACTGAAATAATAAATGACTGTATGTATTGAAATGTTTATTCTGAAAGCTTTTGAGGCCAAAGAATTTTACTCAATACTGGTTCAATATGTAAGTAAGGTTTGAGCATATCTAGAGTGACAGATTAGCTAGCTACAAAATTTATAGCTATTTGTTTGAGCTTTAAGAGGCATTCAGAAATGTGGAAGCAATGATAAGAAGCCCTTATCATTTATACTTGTTTTAGTGTTTATCATGCTGTTGAAAAGAGTTACTGACAATTTTTTTTTATTGTTATGGCATACAACTAGATTAAATAATCCTGGTTATTTGTTTAGGATTACATAAATCTTTTGCATTTGTCTAACTATCTACTTTCAAAATTGAAAAGTTAATTTTTGTGTGTGGTTTTGGGTAATAGAACCTTCCATTATGCCTCTTATTGATCATCTGGTTTTGGACTCACTTCTTTGCTTTCGACTAGTATGTTTGTGGAGTCTATGCACCAAACCAGGATCACCCCTAAAAACAGAGTTTTAGCTTCTACTCATCTTTCCAAACCATTCCCTACTTCAGCCTTCCAAGATGCTTAAGGATAGGATTTAATAGTTTATTAAATATATTTACTGAGCAGTTATGATGTGTCAGGTATTATTGAAAGCCTTGAGTATGTAATCATACTCAATACAAACAAGATCCCTGTTCACTGGGCTTACCTTCTCTTAGAAGAATATAAGTAAGGAAATGTCAGAAGAGTGAAAAGTGCACAAGTATAGGATTGTCCTTTAGAAGAATGTTTCATAGTGTGTGGTTAGGGGAAATATTATTCCTTCTTACTATGGGAAACTACTTGAAGATATTGCTTTATGTATTCTCTGGCCAACCATAGCAAGGGAAATTGGGCTCGGTGATCTAAAGATATCATTTTTTGTGGGTTTTAAATTTATGTGAAAATTGTCTGCTGGCAACAAAAATAGTATGGTTAATAAGGATATCAGGTAATGTATCCTCCTAATTATATTTAAATAGGCCTACATATAATGATCCTAAGTAAGCTAATACAGCAATATAGTATATAAATAGTGATAATGTTTGGTGGTTGATGAAAATGAAATATGCTTTTACTTTTTTTTTGTACCCCCTAAGAGCATCGACTAAGCATCAAATGTATTTTATTTTAATAAAATGGACTTACTTGAAGGAGTAATTTTTTAAAAAGAAATCCTGGAAACATCATAGAAACCTAATATGCCACATGTAAATTTTTTTCTTAATTTATAAAATGAAGCATACATCTCGTAATGAGCCACAATAAAACAAGAGGCCTTGTCAATATGTGCGTATTGTTGAATAAAAATAATTAGATAATACAATTCATTTAAAAAAAACTTTATTATTTGGCTCTATGATTCTTGAGAAAAATGCTTGCTGCTTCCAAAAAGTCTATAGATATCCCCTAACTATCTGGAAATAGTATTGTAAAAATAAATTAGCATATTAAAGCATATTATTAGGTCCTATCTTATCTCATTTGTCAGTATGACCCTATTTTTTTCACACTAAGAGAAAGTGAAGACCTAGGAAAATAACCCAGGGAATTTAGAAAATAAACCCCTGTGTAAGGATTTCTAATTAACAATAAGTTAAGACAGGATAGTTCAGGTAACTCAAAAATTAAAACTGAGATGTGTACCTTGTGAGAATAATGCGATGACCATTATGTGAAACGAAGTTACTAAGAAGGGCCTTATTTTGCCATTTGTCTTCTTTGTATGTGTTTTTGTTTGTTTGCTTGTTTCTCACCGAAATTTTGCTTTAGTATACAATCTTATAGGTTTTTGTTGTTGTTTTCTGACTTCAAGAAAGCTTTTGTTGGCCAGTAACTTTCTAAGATGATATTTTCCATTTCTATTGTTAATGGGTTTTAGAACAGTTTCTTTGCAATATTGTGTGTGTATATATAATTCACCTATTAAAGTAAGCAGATCAGTGGTTTTAGTATATTAACATATTTGTTTAACTATCACTATAGTCAATTTTAGAACATTTTTACCACCTCAAAAAGAAATTTAATGTCCTCTAGGTTTATCTCCCTATCTCCCCATTTCTCTTACCCTATACTTAAGCAGCCACTGATCTTTCTGTATACTGGACTTTTGTATGAATTGAATCATGTAATATGTGGTCTTTTGTGACTGACTGCTTAAACTTAGGTATGCTTAGGTTCATTCATGTGTAGCATGTATCATTTCTTTATATGGCTGAGTAATATCCTATTATGAATATTGCACGTTTGGCTTATATTCATATGTGGATGGGCATTAGAATTGTTTCCAATAATTTTTTATTATGTTGGGAATTGAACTCACATGCTAGGCAAACACTCTGCCATGGAACTATACTCTCAGTGCCTGTTTCTTCCTTTTGACTATTCTGAATAATACCACAATGAAGTTTAATATGCAAGTTTTTGAATAGTGGTTGTGCATGAGTGATCAATGTGCATTTGAAAATGATGATTTTCATTTTTACATTTTCATATGTAAAGAGTAAGAAGTTATTACCAAGATAGTTTATTCTTAAGAAGCATTTGTAACTTTAATTTTCTGATTCCTTTTGCCCTTGTATCTGGAAGAGATTCATCAGTGATGGTGGACTGGAATTTGCCTCTCGGTTTCTTTTCTTTTGAATTTGTTTCAACTTCTCCCTTTTGTGCTTTCTTCGGTAGAAGACAGTTGGATTTATCTGCTGATAATTCCCTCGGAAAGGAATTTTCACTTGCATTTTGAATTAAGAAACTGGAAAATCTTCCTGGCATAGCACCTTAAACATTTAGGGTAGATCTTGTATTTACTTCAGCTGCACAGTTCAACCTTTGGTGTAGCCAAAGCAAGTGAAGAACATTTATCTGTCTTTTTGGTTATGGCAATCCTAGTAGGTATACAGGAGTATTTCATTGTTTTTTCTTTAATTTTTTTATTTGTTTTAATTAGTTATACATGACAGGAGAATGCATTTATGCACTTTGAATATATCATACATAGATGGGATATAATTTCTCAATTTTTCTGAGTGTACATGTTGTAGAATCATATTGGTCATGCAGTCATGTATATATACATGTGTATATATATATATATATATATATATATATATATATATATATACATATATACATACATACATACACACACACACATAAAGTAATAATGTCTGTTTCGTTCTACTATCCTTCCTATCCCATCCCCTCCCATCCTCACCCTTCACTTCCCTCTACCTAATCCAAGGTAACACTATTTTTCTGTAATTCCCCCCTCCTTATTGTGAATTGGCATCCGCATATAATTAGAGAAAACATTCAGCCTTTGGTTTTTGGAATTGGCTTATTTCGCTTAGCATGAATATTCTCCAACTCCATCCATTTGCTGACAAATGCCACAATTTCATTCTTCTTTAAAGCTGAGTAATAGTCCATTGGATGGATGGATATATATATATATATATATATATATATATATATATATATATATCACATTTTCTTTGTCATTCATCTATTGAAGGATACCTAGGTTGGTGCCATAGTTTAGCTATTATGGATTGAGCGGCTATAGACATTGTAGTATGCTGATTTTAAGTCCTTTTGGGTATAGACTGGTGAGTAGGATAGCTGGGTCAAATGGTGGTTCCATTCCAAGTTTTCTGAAGAATCTCCATACTGCTTTCCATAGTGGTTGTACCAATTTACAGTCCCACCAGCAATGTATGAGTGTACCTTTTTCTCCACATCCTCGCCATCATTTATTCTTTTTAAAATGTATATATCTATGTGTATATATATATAATATTATATATAAATATACATTTATATATATATAGTTGTTGATAGACCTTTATTTTATTTATTTATATGTGGTGCTGAGAATCAAATCCAATGCCTCACATATGCCAGGCAAGTGTGCTTCCACTGAGCCCCAGCCCCAGCCCATGTTGCCTGTATTCTTGATAATTGCCATTCTGATAGGAATGAGATGAAATCTTAGTGTAGTTTTGATTTGCATTTTTTTAATTGCTAGAGATGTTGATTACTTTTTTATATATTTGTTGATTGATTGTATTTCTTTTTCTTTGAAGTGTCTGTTGAGTTCCTCAGCCCATTTATTGATTGGGTTATATGTTTTTTTTGGTGTCAAGTTTTTGAGTTCTTTATATATCCTAGAGATTAATGCTTTATCACAGGTGCATGTGGCAAAGATTTTCTCCTAATCTGTAGACTCTCTCCTCACATTATTGATTGTTTCCTTTGCTGAGAAAAAGCTTTTTAATTTGAATACATTTCTTTTGTTGATTCTTCATTTTACTTCATGCGCTTTAGGAGTCTTATTACAGAAGTCAGATCCTAGGCCGACGTGGTGAAGATTTGGGCCTACTTTTTCTTCTATTAGGTGCAGTGTCTCTGTTCTAATGCCTAAGTCTTTGATCCAATTTGAGTTGATTTTTGTGCATGGTGAGAGATAGATATTTAATTTCATTTTGCTACATTTTGATTTCTAGTTTTGTCAGCACCATTTGTTGAATAGGCTATCTTTTCTCCAGTGAATGTTTTTGGCATCTTTGTCTAGTATGGCATAACCATATTTATGTGGGTTTATCTCTGTGTCCTCTACTCTGTACCATGTGTCTACAAGTCTATTTTGGTGCCAGTATCATGCCATTTTTGTCATTGTGGTTTTAATTTATATTTTCCTGATGACTAATGTTTTGAGCATTTTTTTTCATGTGCTTATTGGTCATTTTCTGATTGTATTTGGAAAAGTTGTTTTTTGTCTTACATGTTTTTTAATTATATTGTCTTTCATTTTATTAAGTTGTAAGTATTCTGTATGAAGAGTTGTAAGAGTTATATATTCTGGGCCATATTCATTGTTTTGCAAGTAGATCTCCAGTTGTTCTAGAACAATTTATTGAAGCACTATGTCCGCATTGGACAGACTCTGTACCCTTGTTAAAAATTAGTCAACCATAAATATATGAGTTTATTTCTGAACTCTCAATTTTGTTCCATTAGTCTGTATAGATTTTTGTGAAACCACAACATTTTATTGATTACTGTTCATTTGAAATAAGTTCTAATTCAAGAATGTGAGTCTCCTACTTTGTTTTTTGTTTTCGATATTGTTTTGGCTGTTCAAGTTCTCTTTAAATTCAATATGAATTTTAGAATTATTTTCTCAATTTCTAAACAGCAGTCATTTTTCTTTCCAATGAAAATTATACCACTTTAAATTATATATCATTTGGAGGTTATTCCATAATTACAAAGTTATTATGGAAAAAATAATATATTTTCATTTATTTATTCTTTCATTTCTTTTAATATTGTTTTGTATTTTACAGAGTAGAAATATTTTTACTTCTTAAATTTATGCCTATATATTTTGTTATTATTGATGCTATTATATTAGAATTTTTTTAATTTTATTTTTGGATCATTGTTTGCATGTATATAGACATAATATTTTATGTACTAGAGGTTGTATCCTACAACCCCTTAATGAATTTTATAATTTTTCCTAATATGTTTTAGTGAATTTTTAATTATGAAATCATGGAATGTAAGAATAGAATTAGTTTTATTCCATTCCAATCTGGAATGCCTTTTATTTCTTTTCCTTGCTTACTTGCTCTGGCTAGAACTCTAATGCAATATTGAATAGAAGTGGCAAGATCAGATATCCCTTTCTTCTTCCTAGTTTTAGAAGGAACGAGGCCAGTTTTTCACCATTAAATATGATGCTAGCTGTAGATTTTTCTGCCAATTATCAAGTCGTTGAAATTCCCTTCAATTTCTAGTTTGTTGAGTGTGATTTTGTTTTTTTAATCATAAAGAATTTTAGATTTTACCAAAGATATATTTTTCTACAATTATTGAGATGATGATGAGTTTTTAAAATAAAATTTTTATATATATTTCATTATTTGATTTTTCAGATGTTTAACCAATCCTGCAACCCTGGTATAAATCCCATTTGGTTATGGTGTATAGTTATTTTTACATTTTGTTGTATTCCATTTGCTAGTATTTTCTTGATATTTTTGCATTTGTATTTCTTCTAGTCAATTTTGTGTTGTTATGATAGAATACGACAAGACTCAGTATTTATAAGGAAAAGATATTTATTTGTTTTATGGTTTTGGAGGCTGGGATGTTCTAGGATATGTCACCCATATCTGCTTATCATCTGGCTGGGTCTTCTTGCTGTGTCACCTAGTGTCAGAAATATAAAGGCAAGAAATTGCAAAAAAAAAAAAAAAATGAGTAAATGAGCAAGAATGAGGCAAACTTGTTATTGTAGCATCCTTAATCTGGCCTTTTGCTGGAACTAACCTACTATCATGTTAATGACATTGACCCACTCAGGGGGATGAACCATCATGGCCTAATAATAATTTCTTATTAGGTACCACTTCCCAACATTGTTCTATTGAACACTAATGCAACACACAAAATTTGGGGACTACATTCAAATCATAACAATATTCATAGGAGATATTGGTCTATATTTTTCTTATGATGATATGGTATTAGGGAAATACTGGCTTCATAGACTGAGTTAAGAGCAACTTCCCTTCTACTTTAGAAGACTTTGTGAAGACTTGGTATTACATGAATCTATTTATATTTGGGTAAAATTTAGTAGCAAACCATTTGGACCTGGTCTTCTCTTTGATGTTTTAATTACTGATTGAATCTCTTACTATAGGTCTTTTCTGATTGTTTCTTCTTGAGATCACTTTAATAATTTGTGTTTTTCTAGGTAATTCTCCATTTGATCTAAGTTATCTAATCTATTGATATAGTTTTCCTTTATAATTTATAAATACTTAGAAATATATAATTTCTGTACATTTCTGTGGGGTCACTAGTATTGCGCTATTTTCCATTTTAAATTCTTGTAATTTGAGCTTTTTGTTCTTTATGAGAATGAATTTCACCCTGTGACTTATACATTAATTAAAAGGTAAAAACAAAAATGTCATTTTTCTTGTAAATTTTATCCTTTAATCTTCATATCAGCTTCTTTAGGATATAAAATCTTACTTTCTTCATTTTAGGGATGAATAAATAACAAGGAAAACTTGAGGGCCTCATCCTGATTACCATTAAAAAAGCAGGATTTTTCTCATTGTTTACTGCCTCTTTTGGATGAAAGTTGGATTTTTAGGTTGTAATTTTTAAATTTATTTTTATATTTTGTAGTTGTAGATGGACAGAATGAACCTTTATTTTATTTGTTTATTTTTATGTGGTGCTGAGGATTGAACCCTGTGCCTCACGCATGCTCGGCAAATATTCTGCCACTGAGCTATAGCCTCAGCCCAGGTTTTAATTTTTTAAATTCAAATTAGGAAAGCTTTTTATTCAATTGCCTATTAATGTAAAATATTCAGTTTTTAAAATATGGTGGTTGTTTCAAAAAGGTTTTATACTAGAAGCCAGGCATGTCAGCGTGATCTAGGGCCTCAGTTGATGTATAGTTGATCTAATACCTGACCTTTCCCATATCCAGGGTCAGAAAAAGTTGGCTGCTCTTGTTAAACCTTTTCCTTGACTATCTGCTAAGTGAGTGAGAAATAGAAGCAAGATAGTAATAAGAGTGCTATCTATGTAGAGTGCTATGGAATACACAGTATCAAGAGGCTTCTGACATGAAGACAGTATTTTTTTGTGATTTTTCATATAATATCTGATATTCTTCAAAATATTTTAAATTTAATAGAGTTCAACATTTTTATCATAAAACATGAACATCCTTTATGACAATAAGAAATTATTAAATGCCCAGCATATTCCTTATATTCTACCAGGGGACTATTTATCTTTTATTTATTAACTTTTTATTCTTTGGAATGTCCTGCTCACTTTAAGGAATTCTTTTAATGCTGAGCTTTATGTATGTATACCTCCCTTTCTTTTCATAATTCTCTGTGACCATTTACTGCACAAGTATTGATCCCAAAATATCTTTCAGATACTCTCTTTGCAATTTGAGTTTATGTGTCTGTGCCAAGAAGAGATTATATTTGTTTTCATGCACATACTTTATGGGGCTGTGTTCTTTTCTCAATAATTATTTTACTAGAGTCAATAGGAAGCTAGTTAATAGTTTTTCAGACAGTAATAGAATTTTTTGAAGCAGGGAGAATGTAATCATGAAATTTAAGAATAAGCAAACAAGGGCCAAAAGATTTGTGCTGTATATTTCCTGTAAGTACCCTGAACTTTGAAATTCAACAATATGTTTGGTTGAGGTAGTAGCTGAGAAAATAAAACATAGAGTGAAGAGATAGATTTTAGTTTAAAGCACTAGCTGTGTAAATGTGCCTGTGTGTGTGTGGGTGCTGTGCACTGAATACAATTAGAAGACTAGGTTTTCCTATGCACCATCTGTAGGAAGTCATTAAACTTATGTCTGCCTCAGTTTTCTGATTTGATTACTTGCCATGTTGGTCTTATTTTTAAATATGCAAGGAGATTAACCTGTATGAAGTAACTGAAATATTAGTTATTCAGTTGTGAAATATTATTTTCAATTGACATGTTTATAGTCATGTTGCTGTTGATTAAAGTATCATTCCAAAAGAAATAAGGCCCAAGGCCCCAGTTTGTAAAAGAAAAACACATCTTCTTACATGAGTATGTATATATTTATTTGTAATTTACTTTATGATTAGCAGGTAATGAGAATTGAAGGATTCTATTCCATATAAGGAACCCATGAATGTTCATATTTCTGAGAAGGGTTGATGTTTACAATACATTTTAACATGTTCAAAATGATATGTAAGCATTGCTAAATTAATATACTTAACGTTACTTTAAGGTAGATATTTTTAGAATAGTAGTTTAAATTTTTAGATTTATTTCCTTTCTTTGGAGACAAGATCCTGAAATGATAGAAGAAAGAACAATAGGTTACTGCATTGGTTCTCTTAAATGTTACAGCAATCTTCTAAGCTTTTTCTCATATTTAATCTACATTTTCTTGATATTTCCTGTAACTGATTAATCTTCACATCATTTTATTCCCATTTACTAGATGGATTACATTTCACTCCTGACTTGTTCTGATAATAGGCTAAACATCCCAAGAGGCAGGTTATATTTGCTATCTTACTAAGTATTGAAAGTTATACTTTCACTCCAGAAACATTCACTATTGCTCTCAAAGTTATGGATAACCATCTACAGACAAGAAAAAGAACACATACATATGTCCCCAAACCACTATTGTCATCATAAGTACTTCCAGCAATATGTAAAGATCACACACCCTCTCAACAACATTCCTTGTCTAGTGTGCGAACACTCACTTCACCTTCTCAGCATCACTGGAAAGTTTACCAAGTAATCACAAGTAGCATGTGACAAAAATGGGGTCAGAAACTAAGTGTGGGCAAATAATTCACTCATTTAGGTTGCCTCAATTTATTTCTTACAGTTGCAACATTTTCTTCCTTATGGGCATGTGTGATCAGTTTTTCATAAATTGTTATGTAAGATTATCCATGCTCTTCCATTAAATTAGTTAATAATAGCCACATCAGTATGCCACTAATGGCATGTATGTTGTAGCACTTAACAAGTACTTACATAATGTTTACATGACAGGTATATATTAAATATTTTACATATATTAATCTAATCTCACAATAGCCTTGTGATGACTTTATCATCATTTACAGATGAAGAAACTAAGGCAAGGAGAAATTATATAACTTGTCACATGGGTAGTATGGAGCAGTCACAAGGTTTGAATTCAAACCCTGTGGAATTCAAGATTTAATGACATGCTAATCTATAATCATTTAATCAAATTATTAAGTTTAATGCTATTTGGCTTGGAAAAATATGTTATCATCCATGTCACTAATGGGGAAGTGATACAAGTTAGCACTTCTGACCATTTGTAGTCAGTAGGATGTCCGATCATGTAAGAGGAGTAATCACACCTTTGAAGTTTTTCAATTTAAAATTGTATTTGCAATATAATAAATGTAGATTTTGTTTGGATTATTGTATGTGAGTGGGTAGCAATAATAACCCTTGAGTTCTTTTTATGATTAAAAGAGCTCGAAGAGTGAGACATTTTGACTAAATTGTTCATTGAATTTATTAGATGCTTGGAACTATCTGAATATAGGTCATACAATAGAAATTAATACAATGTGAATGTCTTCAAGCAGTTTAAAACCTGGTGAGTTTGCAGTATGGTCTTTGGCAGTTAATTTCTTAAGTAGATGTAGAATTCCTGGCCTCCAAAATGAAGGGATTATTTAGTTTCTATTATATTTTGTAATGTACAATATTTCTTTTCTCGAGATAAATGATTGAATATAATGCAATAAAAATTTAGTGAGCATTGTCCAACATGATGTGACCCTAATATTTCTCAATTAGATACTAAGTCATTTTTTGTTTTTTCATTCTGTATTAATATTAATTTGTCTGTTGTTAATACTTAAATTTTTACTCATCTAAGAAAGTTATTTTACAAATGTGTTTTAAAAAAATCAATTTCTAAATAATAATTTATCAGTGAAGTGTAATATCTGACAAATAGGCTTATATTTATCTAGGTTAAATTTTTAAACCACATCATCTAATTATGTTAAACTTTGAAGAGAAAATTGAAGTCATTGAAAATCTTCCTGTGACTGTAGTCCTTCAGTAGTGATGTTAATTCTTGGAAAGCAAGTCCCATTTCTTGGAAATTAGAATCTCCTGGAGTGTTCATGACCTAAATTTTGTTTTTGTTTTGTTTTGCTGGAATTTTTATAGACTTCACATATAGTTTATTTGTTTATATCATGTGGTACAGTAATAGTCCCTTGGAAGACTACATTTACTTCTTTGCCATAGAGAAAACAGTGATTCTATTGCCTACATAAATAATCTGCACTGTAGCTTTGCAAGATTGCACCCTGAATTCTCTGCTTGTGTGTCAATTTCAAGTTGATTTTAATTAATTTAATGGTGTGTCCTTTTAAGAATTCTTTCATAATATGACATATACAGTTCCACATTGAAAATATATCAAGATATGAGAAATTGCATCACATTGTTCCAATTTGTAGATTATATTTGATATTGAATTAGTCTAATATTGTAGTAAATATGGATTTTATCTTTTTTTTTTTTCAAAATTGAGTGGACTATGCTTGGAAACTAGTACCATGACACATGCTTTTATTATGAAAATCCTTTATGTTTCAGAATAGTTAGCAAACAGATTTAGCAAGTGACATATATGATATCTTTATCTTCAGAATATAGCCTAAATAATATATATGTTCACAACATTGAAATCCTTCTGACTTTATATTACTTTTTGAGGGAGATTAATACTGTCATTGATCCCTTATTTCTTTAACCCACCCCTAACCATATTTTATTACTTGAAGCTTATATTTCTAATTTTTAAAAATGTATTTCACTTATGTTACTATTTGCTTTTAGAGTAAGATACCTGAATTTTTTATTGGAAGCAACAGAAATAAAATTTAAATGAAAAATTATTCATGTTGCTTCCTGTTTAAGGATTATCCTAAGACATATCTATCCTATGTAAACCCCAGTCTGATCACAATATTGGTAAATTTCTTTCAGTATTTTAGACTTCCTCCACCTTGATTCTTTGATTTTAAACATTTGGCTTTAAATATCTAACTTTATTCATTTTTCATAATTGTTCAATTTACCATATTGTCTATTGAAGCAAAAGAATCTTAAATCTTGGAAATGGAAGCAAAGATGCTTTAAATGATTTGTATTCTACAGGTTGTCATTCATTGTTTCTATCTGTTTCTACGGGCTATAAAGACAAATATTTAATTGCTTGTTGTGATATTTATAAAATTCAGTGGTTGAACTATTTATTTCCCTTGATATCAGTGCTTCAGAAGGTTGATTTTATGCTATCCTCATGAGAGTCTAATAATTCGAAAGTAGTACAATATGGAGAAGTTCACTTGGGACAATTTAATTCATGGTCATTTTAAATATAAATGTATACCATATGGTGTTCATGTGTACTTTGTGTATTTGTGTGACTCTGTGTCTTATGTGCACATTTTAATTTTTAGCACAGGACTCTAGAAGTAATTGCTGAAAAAATCTGGTCGTATTCATTACTTTATACATAAGAAGGTTTTGGATTTTTTATACTGAATCTCCAGAGATAAAAATGAACCAATAAATTATAATCAAACAAACAGAACTTTCCTCTTGTGTCTTGAGGAATCAGACATATTTTGTATAGTCTGATTTTAAAATAAAATCACTGAATTCTTACATACTAAGATTGTTTATCTCAAGCTTCATGTTTCTACTCTTAAGACTCATTTCAAGTACAGAAAACTAGGAGTTAGAGAGATGATGATAGGAAACCTCAGATCTTGTAACTTAGACATATCAGTAAATGTGTAAATTTGTAGGACACTGTTTTCTAGGATTATCCTCTCCTTTAGATTGAATCCTCTACCTCTCTATATCTACTTCCAGTGCTGATTCTTCTGGTTACTATAGACTCTAATTCTTTTTTATTTCATTTTTTAAACATTTGTTTGTTTTAGATATACATGGCAGTAGGGTGTATTTTGACATGTTATACATACATGGGGAGCAACCCGTTACAATTTTGATTCCATTCTTGTGGTTGAACATGATGTGGAGTTACACTGGTTGTGTATTCATACATGAGCATAGCAAAGTTATGTTCACTTCATTCTACTGCCTTTCCTACTCCCATCCTCCTTCCCTTCCCTTTGTCTAATCCAATAAACTTATTCTTCCCCTCCTTAACCTTCCTTGTTATGGGTGAGTATCCACATATCAGTGAGAACATTTGTTTTTTTGGGGGGGAGGCGGAGGGACTGGCTTATTTCACTTAGCATATATTCTCCGGTTCCATCCATTTACTGGCAAATGCCATAATTTCATTCTTATTTATGGCTGTGTTATAGTCTATTGTGTGTATATAGCACATTCTCTTTACCCATTCACCATTGAAGTAAGATTCCTAAAGCAGAAGAAGTAAAATGAAGAATCAATAAATGGGATGGCATCAAACTACAAAGCTTCTTCACAATAAAAGAAACAACAAAGAACATGAAGAGAGAGTACAGAATGGTAGAAAATCTTCACCACCCATACCTCAGATACAGCATTGATTTCTAGGATATTCAAAGAACTCAAAAAACTTAACACCAACAAAACAAATAATCCAATCAATAAATGGGCAAAGGAACTGAATAGACATTACCAGAAGAAATATGAATCATCAAAAATATATGAAAAAATGTTCACCATCTCTAGCAATTAGAGAAATGCAATTAAAACTACACTGAGATTCCATCTTACTCCAGTCAGAATGGCAATTATCAAGAATACAAGTAACAATAAATGTTGATGAGGATGTGGAGGAAAAGGTACACTTATACATTGCTTGTGGGACTGCAAATTGGTGCAACCACTCTGGAAAGCAGTGAGGGGATACCTTAGACACCTTGGAATGCAACCATTATCTGGCCCATTCATTCCATGCCTCAGCTCACACCCAAAGGATTTAAAATCAGCATACTACAGTGATGCAGCCACATCAATGTTTATAGCTGCTCAATTCACAATAGACTCTTATTCTTAAGGGTATTGGCTTTCTCTTTTATAGTGTGGGCTACTCTTTTGTCTCAGTCTTCTTTCAGACTACTGTGTTTGTGAACACTATGGTCCTACTAGTTGTTCTGGACTTTTGCCTCTTTCAAGATCAACTGGAGTAATTGCAGAAGCAGAGTTCTATTCTCAAAGTGGCCTTTATCTCCTAGTCAATCTATTTGCTGCACACCCAGTTTTTCTTCTTTAAAGGTTGCCTCATTTTCTCAGCTAGTTACTGGGTCCCCTCACAGGGAAAAGAGTAACACAAACTATAAAAGGAGTCTTTTTCTGTTTTGGGACAGGAGTTTTTGAATTGTTTTTTTCTTCCAAATTTTAAATAATAATATATGCCAAACACACTTGAGTCAGTTTCAGCCATTTCACCTGCAAAACCTTGTTACTTTTAGAGATAAAACACTGGATGTATGTGTGTGTAAACAAGAAAATAATTTATGAGGATGTTTTATCAATAGTGTTATGTGCTATTATAAATCATTTTTTAAATCCATGTATATTTCTTTTATGAGTTTGAATTAACCCAGTTATTTTTAAAGTCTAATAGAGAAAATTAAAATAACAAAACCCACCATAAACAACAACCCAAAGATACCAGAAGAGTAGAACCTTTGGAAATGACCATGTAATCTCTTATAATTCTTCATGAATACATTTTGCAATGGATTGAATTGTATTCCCCAAAATTATTGATGACCTAACCCTTAGTACTTGTCAATGTGCCTCATTTGAAAAGAAGGTCTTTGCAGACCATTCAGTTAAGATAAGGTTATTTTTAAACTGTTTTTAAATTAATTTTTAATTAATTTTTTAAATATATGACAGTTGAATGCATTACAAGTCATATTACACATATACAGTACAATTTTTCATATCTCTGGTTGTATGTAAATTAAATTCACACCAATTCGTATCTTCATACATGTACTTTGTATAATAATGTCCATCACATTCCACCATCATTTCTAACCCTGTGCCCGCTCCCTTCCCTTCTCACCCCTTCACCCTATCTAGAGTTTGTCTATTCCTCCCATGCTCCCTCTCCCTACCCCACTGTAAATCAGCCTCCTTATATCAGATAAAACTTTCAACATTTGTTTTTTTGGGATTGGCTAATTAGATTATATAATTAGCATTATCTTCTTCAACTCCATCCATTTACCTGCAAATGCCATGATTTTATTGTTTTATTGCTGAGTAACATTCCATTGTGTATATATGCCACATTTTTCAATCCATTCATCTACTGAAGGGTATCTAGATTGGTTTCCACAATTTAGCTATTGTGAACTATGCTGCTGTAAACATTGATGTGGCTGTGATCCTGTAGTATGCTGTTTTTAAGTCCTTTGGGTATAGACCTAGGAGAGGGATAGCTGGGTCAAATGGTGGTTCCATTCACAGTTTTCTAAGGAATCTCCATACTTCTTTCCATATTGGCTGCATCAATTTGCAGTCCCACCAGCAATGTATGAGTGTACCTTTTCCCCCACATCCTCACCAATATTATTGTTGTTTGTATTCATAATAGCTGCCATTCTGACTGGAGTGAGATGAAATGTTTAAGTAGTTTTGATTTGCATTTCTCTAATTGCTAGAGATGATGAACATTTTTTCATATATTTGTTGACTGTATATTATCTTCTGAGAATTGTCTGTTCAAGGTAGATCTTTCCATCTTCTAAAGTATTCTTTGATTTCTTTCTTTAGGGTTCTGTAGTTTTTATTGCATAGATCTTTCATCACTTTCATTAAGTTGATTCCCAAGTATTTTTTTTTGAGGCTATTATAAATGGGGTAGTTTTTCTCATTTTCCTTTCTGAGGATTTGTCACTGATATACAGAAATGCCTTTGATTTATGGGTGTTGATTTTATATCCTGTTACATTGCTGAGTTTATTTACTAGTTCTATAAGTTTTCTGGTGGAACTTTTTGGGTCTTCTAGGTATAGAATCATATCTTCAGCAAATAGTGCTAATTTGAGTTTTTCTTTTTCTGTGCATATCCCTTTAATTTCTATTGTCTGTCTAATTGCCCTGGCCAGTGTTTAAAGAACTATGTTAAGTAGAAATGGTGAAAAAGGGCATCCCTGTCTTGTTCCAGTTTGGAAAATTGGAATGCTTTCAATTTTTCTCCATTTAGAATGATGTTGGCGTGGGGCTTAGTATAGTTAACTTTTACAATGTTGAGATATATTCCTATTATCCCTAATTTTTCTACTTCTTTTTAACATAAAGGAGTGCTGCATTTTGTCAAATGCTTTTTGTGCATCTATTGAGAAGATCATATGATTCTTATCTTTAAGTCTATTGATGTAATGAATCCCGCTTGATCATGGTACACTATCTTTTTGATATGTTTTTGTATTTCATTTGCCAGAATTTTATTGAGGCTTTTGCGTATATGTTCATTAGAGATAATGGCCTGAAGTTTTCTTTCTTTGATGTGTCTTTGCCTGGTTTTGGAATCAGGGTGAATTTGCCTCATAGAATTTGTTTGGAAGTGCTCCCTCTTTTTCTATTTTGTGAAATAAATTGAAGAGTGTTGGTATTAGTTCTTCTTTAAAGGTCTTGTAGAACTTGGCTGTGTATCCATCCAGTTCTGGGCTTTTCTTGGTTGGTAGGCTTCTGATGGTATTTTCTATTTCATCTCTTGATATTGGTCTGTTTAAATTGTGTATATCATCCTGATTCAATTTGGGCAAGTCATATGACTTAAAAATTTGTCGATGCCTTCAATAGTTTCTATTTTATTAGAGTACAAGTTTTCAAAATATTTTCTAATTAACTTCTGTATTTCTGTAGTGTCTGTTATGATATTACCTTTTTCATCATCTATGTTAGTAATTTGAGTTTCCTCTCTCCTTTTTGTTAGCATAGCTAAGGGTCTGTCAATTTTATTTATTTTTCAAAGAACCAACTTTTTGTTTTTTCACTTGTGCCTCTTGTTATAATTTTATTGATTTCAGCTCTAATTTCAATTATTTCATGCCTTCTACTGCTTTGGGTGTTGATTTGTTCTTCTTTTTTTTTTTAATTTTTTATTGTTGGCTGTTCAAAACATTACATAGTTCTTGATATATCATATTTCACAATTTGATTCAAGTGGGTTATGAGCTCCCATTTTTACCCCATATACAGATTGCAGAATCACATCAGTTACACATCCATTGATTTACATATTGCCATACTAGTGTCTGTTGTATTCTGCTGCCTGTTCTTCTTTTTCTAGGGCTTTGAGATGTAATGTTAGGTCACTTATTTGTTGATTTTTTATTCTTTTAAGGAATGAACTCCTTGCAATGAACTTTCCTCTTAGTACTGCTTTCATAGTGTCCCAGAGATTTCTATATGTTCTGTACATGTTCTCATTTACCTATAAGAATTTTTAATCTCCTCCTTGATGTCTTTTGCAATCCATTGTTCATTCAGTTGCATAGTATTTAGTCTCCAGGTGTTGGAGTATTTTTTTAAATTTATATATGACAGTGGAATGCATTACAATTCTTATTACACATATAGAGCACGATTTCTAATATATCAGGTTGTATACAAAGTAAATTCACATCAATTAATGTCTTTATACCTGTACTTTGGATAATAATGATCATCACATTCCACCATCATTAATAACCCCATCCTCCATCCCTTTCCCTTCAACACTCTGATAGAGTTATAGAAGATAATACTAAGTGAAGTTAGCCAATTTAAAAAATCCAAATGCCAAATGTTTTCTTTTATATAAGGAAGCTGATTCATAGTGGGATAGGGAGTGAGAGCATGGGAGAAATAATCTTTATTTTTAATTTTGTCATTGACTTCTAATTTCATCCCATTATGATCTGATAGAATGTAGGGTAGTATCTCTACTTTTTTGTATTTGGTAAGAGTTGTTTTGTGGCATATTATATGGTCTATTTTAGAGAAGGATCCTTGTGCTGCTGAGAAGAAAGTATATTTGCTTGTTGAAGGATGAAATATTCTATATATGTCAGTTAAGTCAAAGTTATTAATTGTATTCTTTTGATATCTATAATTTCTTTGTTCAACTTTTGTTTGGAAGATATATCCAGTAGCTAGAGAGGTGTGTTAAAGTCACCCAAGGTTATTGTGCTATGGTCAATTTGACTCTTGAACTTGAGAAGAATTTGTTTGATGAACATAGATGCTCCATTTTGTGGGGCATATCTGTTTATAATTGTTATGTCTTGTTGGTGCATGGGTTCCCTTGAGAAGTATGAAATGCCCTTCTTTATTCTTTTTGATTAACTTTAGCTTGAAGTCTACTTCATTTGATACAAGGATGGAAACTCCTGCTTGCTTCCGCAGTTAATGTGAGTGGTATGGTTTTTCCCAACCTTTCACTTTTAGTCTGTGTATGTCTTTTCCTATCAGATAAGTGTCCTGGAGGCAGCATATTGTTAGGTCTCTTTTTTAATCCAATCTGCTAGCCTATGTCTTTTGATTGGCAAGTTTACGCCCTTAACAGTCAGGATTATTATTTAGACATGATTTGTATTCCAAGCCATATATTTTTATTTTTGTTATTTAACTTGACTTGATTTTCTTCTTTGATTAGTTCTTCCTTTAGGGTAATACCACCTTCTTCTGATTTACATTGTTTTTTTTTTTTTTTTTTTTGCTTCCTCTTCATGGAATATTTTGCCCAAGATATTTTTTAGTGCTGGTTTTCTAGCTGTAAATTCTTTTAACTTTTGTTTCAGAGCTTGATATATGTTGTTCCAGGATTTTCTAGCTTTCAGGATTTGTGTTGAAAAATCTGCCAATATCCTAATGGTTTTCTCCTATATGTAATCTGATTCCTTTCTCTCATGGCTTTTAATATTCTCTCCTTATTCTGTATGTTGAGCATTTTTATTATAATGTGCCTCAGTGTGGATCCATTGGCATCCTGTAGGTTTCTTGAATTTGGTTTTTCAATTCATCCTTCATGTTTGGAAAGTTTTCTGATATTATTTCATTGAATAGACTTTTCATTCCTTTGGGTTGGGACTCTGTGCCTTCCTCTATTCCAGTAACTCTTAAATTTGGTCTTTTTATGCTATCCCATATTTCTTGAATGTTTTGCCCATGGCTTCTTAACATTTTCACTGTGTGATCTACATTCTTTTCAGGATTATAGATGTGTCTGCATTGTCTGATGTCCTATCTTCAATGTAGTCCATTCTGTTGGTGATGCTTTCAGTTGAACTTTTAATTTGGTTTACAGTTTCTTTTATTTTAAGGATTTCTGTTTGGTTTATTTTTAGAACATCTATTTCCCTATTGAAGTATCTTTTGCTTCCTATATTTGTTTATGTAGCTCCTAGTTGAAATGATCTTTTGGTGCCTATATTTGCTCTCTTATATCATCTTTTAATTCACAGAACATTTTAATTATGTAAATCCTGAACTCCTTCTCTGTAATTTCTTCTGCTGTGCTAGCCATGTATTCTAATACTGTGGTATCTTGATTTGTTGGGGTACTTTTTTCACATTGTCTTTTCATGTTGCTTATGTATCTTTCCTTCTAGTGCTGTGAGTCCAGGGTGTTATTGTTTTTTACCCTAAAGGCTAATAGTGCTCCTGTAGGGTTCCAATACCTCTCCTTTTTGGGGAAGGATAATGTTAACAGATACCAATATCAACAGTATACCACCTGTGAACAATTTGTTGCTATTAAGATGTTTACAGTTTGGACACAATGTACAGAAATGTTGAATTTGATTGTTATCTATAATATAATCAATTGGTTTGTAAAAGGGTTTACAGTTTCTGTCGGTGGATGATGAACTGGGGGTGAGGCGTAGGATGATATGCTGAGTAGGTAGGACGTGAGGATATAGAGTTAATATATCTTAGGAAGTGTGAAATCTAATGAAGAGGGTTAATATCAAGAGAATAGACAGAAAGTAATTTTGGGTAGACAAGTAAGTGGGAAGACAGTAGAGTATATAAAACAAACACACTTATGTATTCAGAAAAATAAAGGATATTAAAAATAGTAAAATTGGAGGGGGAAAAAGGCATATACAACACACTTCTAATATATTATTAAGATGTACCAGTCTTCAAAATTCTATTTCATGCAAAGTACTTGTTTATACATATGTTGGGGATGTGAGGTTGGGACGATAGTGGGGGAGAAGAAAACGAGAAAAAAGAAAAAGTCTTGAAGGAAGAAACCAGGATTGTGGATTGTATTGGAGATCAGTTCCTGCTTTCCTTCTCATCAAGTAGGTGGGGTTGTCTATTGTTAGCTGGTATCTCCACCCTCAAGATGGTGAAGATAACCGGGGTGGGAAGGCTGGTCCTGGTGCAGGGTGCATGGAAGTGAGGTGTGGCACCTGCCAGTCCCTGCAGGGAGACTGCACCTCAAGGGTCTCTTTTTGGGTCTGCTCCTATGACTTGATTGCCCATTCCTATCTTCCGATCTTACCTGAGGATTTCCCAGTTTTTGGACTCTCTGTTAGTCTAGAAACTTTTGCATCATCTCTCTCTTCCTTATCAGTTCCCAATTAAAGGACCTTTCTCCCCAGGCTCCTGTGGGCTGTGCCCTGGTTGCACTGCGCACTGGTCCTACTTAGAGCTGTTTTTTGTTGGCAGTTACTGAACTGGGTTACTGCCACTGGGGAGAGGGTGGAGTTGGAAACTGGGTACCTGGCCAGTTGGAGTTCCAATCTGGGAGCTGCCCCCACCAAATATGACGAAGAAGGTCAGCCAAGATGAAGGTGTTCTGCTTCCAGTGCTGGAGTGTCGGGTGGGGTGGGGGAACTGGGCAATGACTTTGTGCAATCTGTTCAGAGATGAGCTCTGTGATGTTCAGTACTTTGGCTTTTGGCTCTCTTCAGAGCTTCTGAGATGTCCCCAGGTATAGGCAGGCAGATTATCACATTAGGGGACTATGGCTATTGCATAGTCCCTTGTTGGTAGATGGGGTCCACAGGGGAGTGGCTGCCCAAGGTCCTGTGGGTAGGTAGCTGAGTCTCCTGCTTGGGAGCAGAGTGGCGGCATCTGGGAGTTCTGCAGCGGTGCTAATGTGGAGATTCTGCTGAAGCCCTTGCAGTCCTGTGTGGGCTAGTACTTCAGGAGTTGGGAGCCTGGAGTCCTGCTCTAACATTGAGGCCTGGATCCTGCCCAGGGGCACAGCGCTGTTGATTTCTGTGGGAGAGCAGCTGTTTAGGTGTCCTCTCTCACTCTCAGAGAAGCAGTATTCCCACTAGTTGAGACCCGGTTCACGGAACTCCACAGAATGCTGCCTCCCTCTGGTCTGCCATCTTGGATTCCCCTGCAAGATGAGGTTACTAAGTGTATAGTCAGGGTGGTCTAAAGGAACAGAACCAACAGGATATATAGTGCACACACATGTGTATGATCATAAAAAGGGGATTCATTAGATTGGTTTACAGGACCAAAAACTGGATAATCCCACAATTGCTGTGCTTTGGAGAGCTGCTTAGTACAAGAAGCTGGAGCCTCAGAAGAAAAGGGATAGATGATGTAGCCCCATTCTGGAACTAAAGGCCTGGAAATCCCTTGGAATGTCATTTGTCAGAATCCATTAGGTTAGTGTGAAGGAGCTGGAGTCTGATGCCCTTCGGGCAATTAAAGCAGAAATTAAAGCACCTGCTCAAGAAGAATCCAGCTTGTGTCTGCTCCTGTTTTCTCGTTCTTTTGAATTTTTATTTCTTCCAGGCTACCGATCTGCAAATTGTGCTGCAAACACTCAGGGTGGGTCTCCTCCTAAGTTCACTGTCCCACATGCCAATCATTCCCAGGAATGATACACTCTCATTGATATACCCAATTTGATTAGTCTATAAGCAAATAGATTTTTAAGATCATCTTTAGGTCTGTTTTTCAAATAAAGTCCTTGTTAAGTAAGATCTGTATAGCAATATGGAAGATTGTTTCTAAAGGCAGGGATAAACAAGAAAAACAATTTTGGCATAGGTCAATAGATGTGTATATTTGCCCCAAAAGAAATGTAAACTGGCTCAGCAGCAAGTCACCTTTCTGCTTTAATGATGTGCTGGTTTAAAAATGCACTAACCTCCTCTCAAAGAGTAAGACTGGCTCACATCCAATTCTCCTGTTTCTAGATGGTGCTAGATGGTTTGCTTAGCAACATACTTAATGGGACCACAGGGAGTTTGGTTTTCCAGCTAAATGAGTTCAGAATGCTCAAATAAAAGCAAAGGTTCAGGGTTTTTTTCCCTTTCTTTTTTTAGGACTTAAGAAAGCCCACACGTAAAAACCAATCATAAATAGATTGTTTGGGGAAATTTTTTTTCAAAGTTTTTGGTGAATCTTTATTTAGAAATAATTTTAACATTTAAAATCATATCATTTTTACAGAAATCATATCCAAAAGAAGATTAGGTTTCAGATTTCATCAGAAATATGTGTACTGCCACTGTTCTTTAAATATATCTACATGAAATTAGGCATGAGCCAGAACAATTTTATGTGAAAATTGTTACTGTTTTAATGAAGAAGAAATTTTTCTTCTTCTCTGTAAAGGCAACATCAACCACAAAGCAATACTTAGGTTGGTAGGCTGAGTTGTATAAAGTAATGATGAAAATAATCAGATGGAAGGTGGTTAATGGAACAGATATTATTCTAATGAAAGAATTCTTAATGTATATACCCAATAGCTCATATTAGACAGATCTTATATATTAAATCACTATATCCAGCATACTATCTTCCTTTTCCATATATATAAATTTATATAAGTATGTATACAACTATATATACTTTACCATATATATATATATATTTATATAAGTATGTATACAACTATATATACTTTTACTCTTTTTCTCTAAATACACATACATACACACACACACACACACTTTTTTGTTTTAAGTTTGGATTTGTGAGATAGGTAATATAGGACTGATAGGTGCTTGACTTTTTTTTCTCAAGGACAGTTCTTTTGTATATGATAGTAAATCTTTAGAGGGATATTAGCAAGCCTAAGACTTGATTCTTCTTGTATCATATCCTGAGAAAGTTAATCTTTGGAAAATGTGCTTCTTGATGCACTAAAGGTGAGACACACTGCAACAACCCATTTGTTGTGGGCAGTTTGGAGTTCCTGACCTTCTGATTCTATTTGGGTTGAAGCTGAGGTACCCCAGAGTTAGGGCAGTCATTTAAATTTAAGCTTGAAGGGGAATTTATCAGTAAATAGGCTTAAAATTTTGGTAAATCATCAAGGTCCTGAGAAAAATTAGATGTGTATTCATTTTGGTAGAGAAGGTCAATGCTGTATAGGGAAAATAGAAAAAACACCATACCTCTTGGGTTTTGTGTTCATGAGTGTAGTCAACAAGGTAACTAATAAGGCAAATCTAAAGTAGAATGATGATAATTAACTGATGAAAGTGAGCCAAGAGTAGCAGAAATTCCAAATTATTCCACAGAAGCAGAGGAAAGATCTGAAGGCAAGATGTGGAGGGCAGGTTTGTTTCATGATGTGGTCATATCAAGCCCTTCAGATGGGACAATAGTAAAGTGATATCTTAGACATCAGACTGAATGACAAAACATTATCCAATGATATTCAATATCCAAGCTTCCCATGGAACTGTGAAAGTACTGAGTTTTTCCATAGTGTAGTGGGTCAAATGGTGGTCCTCCAAAAACTGTGCCCATGTGTCAGAGTTTGTGACTGACATCTGATTTAAAAAGAGGATTCTTTGCAGATATAATGAAAGGATCTCAAATGAGATCATTAAGATAGACCCTGAATCAATGACAATAGTTGTTTACAAAAGGCTTACAGCAAAGAGGCAAAGATGATAAGACAGAGGCAGAGCTTGGACTTGTAGCCACAAGCCAAGAAATGCCCAGAGCCACCAGGAATTAAAAGAAGTGACCAAGAAATTTTCCTATAGTCTTTGGAGGAACTGTGGCCCTGCCACCATTTTGATTTTAGAATTTTGGCCTCCAAAACTGTGAGTGAATAAACTTCTATTGTCAGCTGCTTGGTTTGTGGTACTTAGTTACTAGAGCCCAAGTAACTAATTCATGCAGAACATCACCAAACCAACTCTAATGTTCTATAGTTTGTAGTACTTCAGGACACTGGAGTCTATTCTGCGATGGGACCTCTTAAATCCTAGACAGTCCCTGATTGTTAAAAGGTAATCTGACACTCCCGTTTTTTTAAAAATAACAGAATGTAATTTAATAAGATGGGAGATAGTATAATATAAAGCTTATTTTCAAGCATCCTAGTCTCTACTATAATAATTATATTTCTAGATAAGAACTTCATAGATAGTTTAAGGACTGATTTTGAGTCTCTAGAATTTAAATCTGTAGAGACACCATTTCTTTTATTGAATTTCCTGGATTGGATTCAGGTTTTGCTACTAAAAAGCGTGCCAGGTTTCCTCTCTGCTATGGTTTGAATGTCCCTTCCAAAACTCATGTTCACATTTAATTACTTTTGAGACAGTGTTAAGGGATGAGAGCCTCAGGTGATGTTTAGTTCTTGGGGTACCACTCTCATTCATTAAGGCTGTTATCATAGGAGTGGGTTAATTATAAACAATGGAGTTTTGTTTCCTTTTCCTTTGCCTCTTGAATTTCCATGTGATATCTTCTATCATATTATAATCCAGAAAAAAGCCCTCACTAGATGGGGCCCCTTGATCTTGCAATTTCCAAACTCTAAAACCCATGATTCAAATAAACTTCTGTTGTTTGTAACTTACCTAGTCTGAAGAGTCGATGATAGTAGTATAATATGGCCTGGGACACTGTGCAAGCTTGCCTTTCTTAATCTATAATATGTAGATGATAATTCTTCCATTATTATTAACCTCACTCATGGGATTTAAATGAGATAATAAAAAAATACTAATTGCTATTTTTTCTTGTCATTTTGAAATTATAACCAAGAGACTGAATATTCTTAGAAATGATTAATCACACAGCCCTAGCTGACTTCTTAAGCTCTCTTTGGGGATGAATATATTACTGTCCTCTGAAAGAAAATTTCACTCTGTATCTCTGCTAGTTGGCTAAGAGCAATCAATTTTAAAACGATGACAACCTATTTTATTGAAAATTTTCTTAATGCCTTCTGCCATACCATGCCCTTAACAACTGTCTGTTTCTTATCTGCTAAATGGTATGCTGTCCCAGCATGCAGTACTTTCTTCCTGTAGGTATTTCAGATCTTCTCTCCTATAACCTGTATGAGTATGGGAGGTAAATGTACTTCCTGGCCTTTTCCCCATCCACTCTATTCCTTTCATTTTTCTTTATGGCCACCATAGCCTAGTCCCTCTTAAGGTATGGCAAAACTTAGTTTCTTTAAGATGAAGAACATTCACAATAAGAACTATCATACTATTGGATTATAAACTGAGTTTTCTCATGGTATTTTTCTATTGGAGCCTCTGAATCTGATATTACGTTGGGACATCATCAACTGGGTCCCAAGGTCCAGTTGTCTTCACTGCATACAAAACATAGAGAAAATTTTCTAAGCCCTGTGTTAGTCAGTCAGCTTTGCATGATTATGACCAAAATATTTGACAGAAATGAGTTAAAGGAGGAAAAAACTGTATATGAAGTGTGTGAAATATTTTCAGACATCCAAGTTTTCTTGGACAAGGGAGAACTGCTGTACCATGACAGGGATACCTAACCACTCGTGATTAACAATACATCTTGCAGGTTTTAGGTGGGTAATTTCTTTTTTTTTTTTTTTTGTTTGTTTGTTTGCTAAAACTTTTTACCATAACAGTTTGTTGGATTTATTAAATATTTTTTCCTGCAACTAGTGAGGTGATTATAATTTTTTCTTGGCCTCTTAATATGGTGAATGCCATTTATTTATCTTTTAATTGTAATTTCCCTTATATTCCTAAAAGTTTAAGTTAGTCAAATAGTACAAATATTTTTATGTCTCTGGATTTTCATTTTGATTATTGTGTTCAGGATATCTGTGTGCACATACCAAGAGTGAGAGAGCATATGGTTTTCCCTTTTCATTTTTGTATTTTAGTGACAAGTTTATATTGGCTTTGTAGAGTTAGGAAACAGGTCATTCCACTTTTCACTCTCCTTTTTCTTCCATTCTATGCAAAAGTATAAGATTGAAATACTTTGTGGTTGAAACTTTGATGAAACTTGTGTCGAAAAATCTTTTATTCTGTTTTATTCAAGGAAAGATTTTAAGCTAATAATTATGTTTTTTTTTTTAAAGTTGTAGATTTACTTGAAGTTTTATTCTTTTTTGAGATTGACTATCTTTTTATAAAGATAATTCTATTTCATGGAAATTTTCCATTTATTGCCATAAAATTATTCATATACTTCTCTTACTTTTGATTCTATTAAGTTTCTGATTGTGCTCTCTTTTTCTTTCTTGCTATTTATGTGGACATTGCTATCGTGATAGCTCTCTTTTCATTATTTCTCACCAGAAGCATATTTGATATCTTAGTTTTTTCAAAAAATTAACATTGGGCTTAGTAATTCTCTTATATTCATATACATTTTCTTTAATTTTGCTCCTGTATTTATTGCCTTGATTCAATTATCTTTGTTTGTAGTTTATTTTTATTGTTTAACTTCATAATTGGCATACATTATCATAAAATTATTCCTTTTATCTTATTAAAACATTAAATCTTTGAACTTTTCACAGTGGATATTCAAGATAAGTGTGGCAATGAGTCAAGAGCCAGTTGGGTCATAGAAGTTCATTAATTTTTAAGCAAAATGACTTACCATACTAGACCCAAAACTTACATTAGCAAATATGAGTGTCATCACAAATTTCTTAGAAACCACAACTGTTTAATGTGAAAATTGAAGTGGATACATACACACACACACACACACACACACACACACATATACACACACACCACACACATATAGATATATGTGTGTATGTATATATGTGTGTGTGTGTGTGTGTGTGTGTATAGACATACATATTTATATATATAAAATTTCAAATGAAAATACTGCTTGTAGATTTGTTGGTGGTAATTATCATTTTTCCATATATGGCATTTCTATTGAACATTTAGAGTTTAACTTCTTAAAAGATTTTATACAACTTTGTAATAATATAAACACAATTATGATATAATTTCACAAATGTAAGTGAAATTTTGCATTTAGCTTGCCATTGTATTTATTTGGAGATATATAACATTGATTAAGTCTGGTTGCTCATATTTGTGAGATGTGGAAGAACTTAGCATCATATCATCATTGATTAATTTTAACCAGAATTAGAATGTTACGAACAGAGCACTAAAATATCCTTTGCAAATGGCATTATTTAGTAAGCAAAAACCAAATTGCACAGTGTACTGTGGTACCAAATTCAGTGAAGTACTTAAGATGTGACTTGTGTGAATTGAGACAGGTCCTAAGTGCAAAATATACATTAAGTTTTGAAGAATTAGTAATAAAAATGTAAAACACTGTCTTTGATGATGTGAGGATGCAGATGCATAATGGTGATGGTGGGGGGATGGGAGAAATGGAGGAACTTTAGATAGGGCAAAGGGGGAAGGAGGGGAAAGGAGGGGCAAAGGGGTAGGAATGATGGTGGAATGAGTTAGACATCAATACCCTAAGTACATGTATAAGACATGAATGGTGTGAAAATACTTTCTGTACAATCAGTACCTTGAAAAATTGTGTTCTGTATGTATAATATGAAATGAATTGCATTCGACCATCATGTATAACAAATCAGAATAAATTAGAAAAGAAAAAAATTCTCAGTTAAAAAATGTAAAACACCTAATTAATAATTTTTTACTGTTTACACGTTGAAGTAATAATACTTTGTGTATATTGGATTAAGTAAAATATCAAAATTTCAGCTTTTTTACTTTTAAATATGGCTATTAGAAAACTTGAAATTCATTTATTACATATCTTATTTTTCTATGACACAATGCTGATCTAAACATTTATTATTTCATGAAAGCTTTCATAGCAAATTTGTGAAAATTTTAGAAACAAAATGTAGGTCTACTGATTGCCTACCCAATGTACTTTGCCTGTTTCAAAAGTAATTTATTTTCTTATATACCCTTTTGTTTAGTGAGTTTATTTTTGCTGCCTGAGTGTTCTCTTAATTTGGAGAAGTTTTTAAAAAAATCACAGAAAAAGCTTTTGTTTTTTTCAGGAAAACATATGAACCAGATAAATGCTTTATATTTTATAAATATCATGAGCACCAACCTGAAGAGAAAACACTCTTAGGAGCATGTTGCCAGAAACATTTTAACTTTCAAAATGTTCATAATTTTATGTCATCTAGTTTAGAATTTCTAAAGGCACATTGTGACATTCAGTAAAACAGAATAGGTACCTAAATATTAAGCATATGCTTATCATAGAAGAATGCCCATTTAATTTTGTTCATCCTTATTTCAGTGGTGGTTTGAAATTAAGTGGGTCTACAAAGCATCTATTAGACAAAGGTTAGACAGTCTCTGACTTCGTTTGATTATATGTGATCTATGGGCTGAATCATTTGGAAAGGAGATCTAGAATTTAGTTTACAGAATAAAATCTTTATTCTTCAGTTTAATAATTCAAGGATATTATATAAACAACCACATTTGTCATCTACATTATTTAACAGAATATATATTGGTGGAACTTTGGGAGAAAGTCTACACAGTAGAATTTCTTACCTGTTCAGGAGCAATAGAGAGTGCTGTAAAGCATCATTGAATATGGCAGTGTCCTAAAATAACTGAAAACCTGGTTGATTTGAAAAACTAGCATTTTGGATGGAAGTTAAATTTGCATTTTACCACAGTTTTTCATTCTAAAGTTATTATTAGCAATTGTAAAAGCACATAATTACATCCAAGCTTAATTGCTACTACTTTCTGTAAAAAGTGAACAGTGTTTAGTCTCAAATGTTATAATGGATTAAATTATACAATTTAAAATGTCACCTTTATGGATTGTATGTTTTGACTATCATAGGCGTTGGGTTTATTTTGTGCGCAACATTGTTGGTGATTATTTACATATGTGTATTTATCTACCTATAGCTATCTATAACCAGAGTACTTTGAAGAGTTAGAAATAATGGAATGAATTTTCTTTAACATATAAAAATGTAATAATCTTATTTATAATTTTCTGATTCTACACTCTAATGTTTTTGCCTCTTGAATGGTAAAAGGATACAACAAGATATTTATTTTATAAATACAGTCTAGGATATGAAAGCTTTCATAACTAGAAAATTATAATAAAAATTTTGACAAGTAGTGCTGAGAGTAACATCTTTTCAGGATGCCATCATGGAGACTTTATTTGTCCTGCTTGTGCTTCCAAGTTACAGAGTAAGTTAATATGATTTTGTAATTATGAATTGTATCCAGAAAACATGTTTAATATATGTATTTTTTTCTTTATTAGATGTTGCATTTTTATACCATACATGTGGTTTTGTAACTGGAAGATAGCATTCTGTCACTTTGTAAACTTATTTTTCCCCTTTCTATTTATTTATTTATTTTTCATTACAATCCTTATTACACATATAGAGGAATATTTTTTCAAATCTCTGTACATACAGTATGTTCATACCAACTTATGCCATTATACATGTATTCTTTTTTTGCATTATAATTCTTAATGCACATATATACCACAATTATTCATATCTTTGTTTGTATATAAGGTATGTTGGCCCCAATTTCAAATCTTCATACATGTGTTTTGTATAAGGATGACCATCACATTCCACCATCCTTGCTAATCCCCTTTCCCTTCCCTTTCCCTCCCATGCCTCTTCCCTATCTAGAATTAATCTAATCTTTCCATGCTCTCCCTCCCTACCTCACTATGAGCCACCCTCCTTATATCAGAGAAAACATTTGGCATTTGTTTTTTGGGGATTGGCTAACTTCACTTAGCATTATCTTCTCCAACTCCATCCATTTACCTGAAAATGCCATGCTTTTGTTCTTTTATAGTGCTGTGTGATATTCCATTGTATATAAATGCCACATTTTTTTAATCCATTGATCCACAGAGAGACACCTAGGTTGGTTCCACAGTTTAGCTATTTAGCTATTGTGAATTGTGCTGCTATAAACATTGAAGTGGCTGTGTCTCTGTAGTATGCTGTTTTTAAGTGCTTTGGGTATAGTCCGAGAAGAGGAATAGCTGGGTCAAATGGTGGTTCCATTCCCAGATTTCCAAGGAATCTCCATACTGCTTTTGAAATTGGCTGCACCAATTTGCAGTTCCACCAGCAGTGTATGAGTGTACCTTTATCCCCACATCCTCGCCAACATTTGTTGTTGCTTAATTCATACTAGCTGCAATTCTGACTGGAGTGAGATGATATCTTAGAGTGATTTTGATTTGCATTTCTTTGATTGCTAAAGATGATGAGCATTTCTTCATATATTTGTGATTGATTGTAGATCCTCTTCTGAGAAGTGTCTGTTCGGGTCCTTGACCCATTTATTGATTGGATTATTTGTTTTTTGGTGCTTAGCTTGTTAAGTTCTTTATATATTCTGCCATTCAGGAGTAGTAAATTTTTATTAATAGGTGCTTAAAATTTTTTGTACTTGGATTTTAACCAATTTTCTCTAAGAGATAGTCCTAGAAAATTTTATATTTATTGGGTAGAATTCAGTTACAGTTACTTTTTATTAATTGTTTGTGGTCACAGCTTTCTACAACCATGAACCCACTCTTTCCTTCAGGGCAGGTAATTCCTTATAAGCAGATTGTGTACTTTCTATTCCTAATTATTTCTATGAATAGCAGTTTTCTAGTTCTTATCAGTAAGTTTTAGTAATCACAGTCCTGAAGACATTACGGTATAGTGCAGGGCCATTTTGGATATAGAAGGATATATTTTTTATATCCAGCAGGGGATAATATTTTTATTATATATGTGTCACATGAAAGGAAAGAAATACTTGCTTCATTACTTATAATGAAAAATGAATGATTTTACATTTTTCTCTGATATGTTGTCATATAAATAATTATAAATTATTAAATCATTTGATAATAAGAATCTTTTTTATTTTAGTACTGTAATGCTGAATTCATATAGTAAAAAGTTTGATATTTTATTTCATAAACTATCTGGGATCCATGAAATCCAAACATTTCAAGGGCAAGGATATATTTTTGTGATTAGACTCTTCCCGGTGTTCAAAATATTTGATTTGATGATTTTTGCATTCTGAATTTAAAACCATGTTTGCTTTCAGGTATACTTCCTCCCCTTTTAACAAGAAGTATCCAGTAGTTGGTGAGAATAAATTAGTGCAATTTTTGTAGAGATGAGTTTAGTAATATGCCTGAAGATTAATATAATTTCTAGAAATTTATTTTGTGAAAATAAAGATGAATACAAATGTTATTTTATAAGATATATTGCATTTTCTCTAGTCTAGAAATTTATTTTATGAAGATAAACAAATATGTGTGCAAATATTTCTTTATAAGAAAGATCATACTGCATTTATTTCTAAAGATAAAATGTAAGAAACATTATAACTTCCAAAAATGTGGAGATTTATTTTTCAAAAATTACATGGTATCTAATGTAATTGCTATGTAACTATTTAACTGTATGATTTTGAGCAATATTTGTTATTTTTAAAAATCATGTGATATGATACTAACTATATAAAACAAAATTATAATCATAAATAGTTTCTGTAGGGTGTCAATTTTATATGAGAACATTACACCAAAAACATGTTAATCATCCAATCTTAATATTGCACATATTGTCTTTAGATGAAAGGAGCGTGCTTACTATTTTTCTTTTTTTGGACTTTTAATTGTTTTCCAAATTTTATTTAGAATGAATATGAATTACTTCTATAATCAGAATAAATCACTGTCAATACTGTTTTAAAACCCTAAATCTGTATTATGGGGGTCTATAATTTTCAGTTTTAGTCACTAACCAACCTGAGTGGCCTTAGCTCATAAGGGTGAAAGCAAGATTCCTGTCCATGTTATTGTAAGTTTCTTAATGGTTAGGATCTTGAATTTTAAGTCTCTAATTTCTTTTTATTTTTTATAAAATACATTTCTATCTTTAGGAGCTAATATTTCCTTACTATATGACATATCCCCAAAAGACAGAAAGATAAGGTAGATACATCCCTCAAGCCATAGACTTTTCTTTTTTCATGAAAACAGAACATATAAACAACAACAAAAACCCAGCAGTGAATGGTCAGTTTCTGTGTGTTTGTTTTCAGATCCCTAGTTATATCAAAGAGTATTTTTTAAAAATTTATCTTTAGCTGATATATAAAACCATAAAAATTGTACATATCCGTGTATACATTGCATAATGTTTAAATCAGGTTAAACATATTTATCTCCTCAAACATTTATCATTTTTTTCTTCTTATTTTTTGTTTTAATTAGTTACACATGACAGTACAAAGAGTATTTTTCATAGCTCATTTTATTTTTTTAATTCGTAAGTAAGAGAGAATAAAATGGTGACAGAAGTTTTTAATATGAGTTGAATGTGTTTTTTTAGGTTGATTATTAATGGTAGATTAATGGACAGGACCCAGGCAAGTCACTTTTTCACTTAATTCTATACAATATATGAAAACATAAGAGAATTCCATACTTTGCACATAGGTGAATTCATCTGCTGAAGGATTAAGTATCTTGCCTGAAAGCACAGAGTAAAAAATGGCTATGCTGGATTTTGAGGAAAGAATCACATGACTTTTTCTTCCTCTATGTTTACACTAATTAGGGCTCATTCAGACTTAAAATTTTAGTAGTTTATCTCATTTAGGTTTCCTTCTCATGAAATACATTTGGCACAAACTGTTCTTTTTGACTACTTTGACATTATAGGTGGTTTAGAGAGGTAGGAAAGTACCATGGTTTTTACCTATTATTAATCCCAATTTATTTAACCAAAGTTACAGAACTTTGTAAAAGGAAAATACCTACCCAGAACAGGTCTTAATATCATTACTTTTCAAGTAGTTATTCCTTAACCCCTTGTTTTCCTAGTGAACAGTTGCCACTGACATTTTCTCCATGAATAGAGCCAGCCAGAGTTGGATTTTATGACCCAGCTTTGCCACAATTCTGCTATCTTCAGGGTTGTTATCACCATCCCCAAAGTTTATACACTGATAATATCTGCACTCAGCTTAAGGAAACATCTGACTTTGGGTGTTCCTTTTTCTTAAAACAAACTCAGAACCAGAAAGTCCATATTCATCCTGGTCCTGGAGAAAAGGAAGAATTATTACCCACGTGTTTCTGTATATATACCTTCCCTAAGCAGAGCATTAATAATAACTAATCTACAGTGATTTTTATATTACAACCATCTCCTGGGTGGAATGTAAACTCAAACTGCTACTAAAGATTATATTGACTATCCCTACTTCATAGAAATTAAGATTCAGAGCATTCAGAGCATTTAATATTCCAATTAAATCCATTTTTGTAGATATTGTTGCCAGTATCTGCCCACCATTACCATTTTTCTCCTGAAATAAATTTGATAGTCAAATACAACAATTTTGCTTATGAAAAGGATTTGTTTTCAAGTTGAAGTTTGGGCTTTCTAGTTTTTATTTTCTTCTTGAACTTCCAAGAGAATATCCTATTTGCTGATGTGATGCTCACAATTCTCTCTCAGAAAAATTCTAAAATATATGTATATACCAAGTGGGATAATGATGCTAATGCCTATCAACCTGTCATTATTTATGTTTCTTGAAGAACTTTAAAAATCTAATAAATGAGCTGCCAACCAGTCAGTGTATTATAAATCAAAAAGATAAGGGGAGTAGGATTTTAGAAATATCCATTAAAGATATTTAGAGTAGTTTAAATTTCATTTTTAACAGTATTTCAGCCAACAATTGAATATAATAGCGTGGTACAACAAGGCATATGCATCTTTAATTTTAATAGACTAAGAAACAAGATTAAGTAATGAATGAATCATTGTACTGTGAAATTAGTGGGGATTCTTTTCTTTTTCATAAAAAGAAAAAAGCAATGATACATGAGAGCCTTGTTGGTATGAACGTGACTGGGAGAATAATTTGAAGAAATGTGAAGACTATCTGCAATATAGTTTCTAGTCCGAAGAGTCTGAATAAGTGTTAGGAAATATGAATTTGTTTCTGCTTCATCTAACCAGATTTGGTACAATGGGGTGTATAGCTAGGGAGAAAAAAATTCTGGTACTTAATAAGGCAATAATTCATGCTGAATGGGTATGAACAGCCATTCAATGAAAAATTGATTTTTGTAGTGTCCCAGACTTGGTAACTTTTGGAGATTTGTGTGCTTACTGTGCAAGTACAATAAAGAAAATATATAGTTCTCATTAAAAGGTGAGTACAGTTTTTTTATGTACTTGATATATATTTATTAAGAGTTTATAATCATTTTTCATTTACAATTTTTGATGCTTTTACTGTATTTCTATGTGTAAGTAAGGAGAAAACATGGTTGGCTCTACAGTCCGGTGATTTCTGTTAGATAAGAGGGGCTATATAAAAATGGCTGATTTCTACCCTTAGTAAGAACATCTACGCAGTTTATATTATATTATAAATAAAAACATCCTTTACAAATTACTCATCAGAAAGTTAGACTATTTTTTGACCATCTTTTAAATCAAATAGTAGAATTACACTAGATCTCCATGATAGCTGTATTTGTTGAATATGTCACAATCTATAAAACAAAATAGTATTCTGTTTTGGGGGGTACTGGGGATTGAACTCAGGGGCATGTGACCACTGAACCACATCTTCACTCTATTTTGTATTTTATTTAGAGATGGGGTCTCACTGAGTTGCTTAGTGCCTTGCTCTTGTTGAGGCTGGCTTTGAATTTGCAATCCTCCCACCTCAGCCTCCCAAGATGCTATAATTACAGATGTGTACCATTGAGCCCAGCCAAAATATTCTTCTTAATGGGTATAAGGCATAACACTGACATTTACAGTGAACTTTGAGTATCTGTAAATTAGTCATCTTTAAAATTTCATATATATATAAAAAATAAAAGTTTTTCTTTTCTCTTCTTCCTGAATAAATAGCTATTTTCCACAAGGCAGAACTCCCAAATATGTAATGTGTAATTTTAAAAGATATATGCTTCCTTTCCACTCATGCTATAATATTATTTGCTTTCAATGCATGTGAAGGCATTTAAAATTATTTACAGTAAAATTGCATAATTTTGCATTTCTGTTTAACTAAAAAAAGGAAACATAAAGTTACTTATTTATTTTACTTTGGAGCTTGATATCGATATATCCATCTATCCCAAATCATTTTTTTCTATTTTGTTTTTTGCTGTCTGCTATTTACCTGACAGTATGGTAAGTCCTTGAAGAAAAACAATTGGTTTCTAACTTGCTAATTCACTATACAGTGGGAGATAGATAATCATTTAAAATGAGAGACTGATGAGATATGGGGTTAGAGGAAAGTAAAAATAGGGATGAAATTGCAAAGAAGATGAAATGGCTGTTCTTTTTGTGTACTAATGAGGAGGAACTCTGTTGTAAATAGAGTAGGTAGAATATCCTGCTTGCATCTGCTATGTTTTAGTAGAGAGTTTTGTAGGCTGAGCTGGAGTGATTTCATTTATTACTCTCATTTATTAGAAAGGGTGACAAAGGAATAACTTTGATTATGTGTAGCTTTATTTTTATTATATTGCCAAAGTAAATTAAGATTTACTTCTCTGGAATATTTACAATTGATAAAGTTGCCAGTGTTAGAAACAAACCAACATAGCACTAAAATGTAATGTGTGCAATAATAGAGATGAATGCGGGATATGATGAGAGGAATGAGTACCACACTTTTGCTGAACTGAGGAACGAAGGGGAAATTATGTGTAAAAAGGTAAAGTGCTATAATAAATAAAGGCAATAATGTGGTAACATTAAGAACTCAAAGGGAGGAAAATGTACAGACTATAAACATTTTAATCTTTTAATTATTTTACTGCTTTCCATGATTTTAGTTACACATCATCACCTGTGGTTCAAAGATATTAAGTGGAAATTTTCAGTAATAAAATTTTAAGTTTCAAATATTATGTTTTTCTGAGTAGTATGATAATACTTCATCATTTTACTTCATCCTTCCTGGGATATGAATCATCACTTTGTCTGGAATATTCATGCTGTATATGCTATCTGCCTGTTAGTCATATCCACATTGTATACACCACCTGATAACTAGATGTCTTGTACCTGATTGACTGTCACAGTGCTGGTGTTCAAGAAACCTTACTTTACTTAATAATGTCCCCCCCAAACACAAGAACCAATGCTGGCAATATTATTACAGCATGTTGTCATAATTTTATTTTTATTTATTGTTAATCTCTTACTATGACCATTTATAAATTAAAATTCATCATAGGTATGTATATACAGGCAAAACCATAGTGTATATAGTGTTTGGTACCAATCATGTTTCAGAGATCCAGTAGGGACCTTGAAATGTATTCCCCTTAGGTAAGGGAGAACTACTAGGGCCAATAACAATTACTATTACGTATTAAAACTTTAAAAGTATAGTTAAGGGTATGGAGGATGGCATGGCAAAACACTGAGTAAACATCCCATAGCTTTAATAAACTCTTCTACTTCCTCCCAAGATTATTTTAAAACAAATTTCAGGCATAATAAATTTCCACCAGTATCTACAAAAGATAAGGTCTGTAGAACATAACTTTAATACCACTGCCATACCTAAAACTTTGACAATAATTCCTTAATATCAAATAATATATTTGAATTTTCACAATTGCCTCATAAATATTTTGTTTACATTTTACAATTGATCAAATCAGGATTCTTAACAAGATACATATTTTACATGTTGGTTATGTCCTTTATATATATTAAAATCTACAGAACAGTTTCTGTCTTTTTCTTGTCTGTCTTTTTCTTTTTCTTTTACTGTCTCTCTCATAACAATTTATTTGATGAAGAAACCAGGTTAATTGGCCTGAAGATAGGTCCCCTCATGTTGGATTTTGCTAATTAAATCCCTATATTGTCACTGAATCCTATATCTCATATATAAGCTGGTTGTTAGATCTTTTTGGACATTGTAAAGATCTGGGATGGAAAATAAACTGGATTATTCAAAATGGTTATGAGGAGAACTGAGGCTTCGTTCCTTGAAATTGCTATTTTAGAGTCCATTGAATGTTGATTAAAACTTCTGTATGCTCATATATTCTGGCAGGTGGCTGAGGCATTATACAAGAACATAAAAATTTAAGTTCTAATTTCAAGTGTTTATAATAGTTTCCTGTTATACAGGAGCCATTTTGGACAGCTTGCTCATGAAGCCTGCATACGGTTTCCTCTATAACACCCTGACCCTAAAGCAGACAGGCAGAGTGGCTTTCTGGTGGGAAACAGCTTTTCCTACGGAATCAAAGCATTCAGTGCTTATGATCTCTCCAAGCATCAGGAATGGGCTATGGCTAATGAAATGGCACAGTTGGTGATATGCAAGCCATGCAGAAGAGCAGGTAGCCTGAAGTAATCTGCCAGGACATGAAAGAGAAAATCAAGCTGAAGACAAATAAGAAGAGTGATTTAAGGGAACATGCTTATTTTTCTGAGAAAAGGAATAACAATAAGGTTTGTTTTCTGCCATAATATGAATATGTACTTATGTATGTATGTAGACACATATACATATTTATATAGGTCTTGTTTTTACTTTAAAAATGCAAAATTATTTAACAATGAGGATTATGACTGCTTGGTGAGGAAAAAAGTACAGAAAATATTGAAAAAATATTGAAACCTTGTTTATCCTTGATTGACTTTGTTTCATGTTTAAAATGCAAAGGTAGCTCAGTGCAGAGTCAATTAAAGCAAAAGTCTATCAAACTCAGTCCCAAGAACTTAGTTAGAGGTTTGTTTCACGTTTGTACTGTCAAGATGAGTGGTTTGTTACAGGATCTTGAAGATGATAGCAGGTAAATGAACTCTTCAATGCCAGGAAGTCCATTTGTCTGTGTTGGAAATGGAGCAGCCACTGAAGGAGATTTGTCAGGGAGTCTGAACATGGCCACCTTGATGGACGACCTAGGGATGACAGTGCACTGTGTCTTAAAGATGGTTGGGAAAATAAGGAAGTATTTGAAACTGATAAGAGACTTTTTTTGAGAAATGAAAATATATGTATTTCATTTATCTTTGTGGGTTGTATCAAACCCTGTGTCAAATAGTAATTACCATTAAACCTGAAAGAGATCATTGTATTCTGTTTAGTTTTCATGTTATAGATGAGATTCTGACTGTTCTTAAAAGTCACTTACCATATGGTAAGGTAAGGTATGACAAAATCAAAATAGTAGTACTGAAGATAAATAAAAAGTAAAATGAAATTCTGCTAATATTTGGCTTTCTAAATGATTTGGATTTATTGGTTGGCTGCCAAAGTGTTGATTTCACAGGAGAAGAGAAAAAATTAAGAGTTATTGGATACTTTTATTAGAAAATTGTCCAGTTACATGTTCCATGTATTCCCCATCGAAAAGTTATCTTGAACATAGAATGAAACCCTGTTTTTCACAGATGTGATTATAAATAACTCAAATATTTATTTAATATTTTATTGATTTTGTTTTAATAATTACTTAAAATCACATGCACTTATTAATCTTAATATATTGTTTTTTCTACTCTTACAGTTCATGAAGAAACTTTTAAGTTTTTTACATGTACTTTCTTTTTTTTTTATTGGTTGTTCAAAACATTACAAAGCTCTTGACATATCATATTTCATACATTAGATTCAAATGGGTTATGAACTCCCATTTTTACCCCAATTACAGATTACAGAATCACATCGGTTACACATCCACATTTTTACATGATGCCATATTAGTGACTGCTGTATTCTGCTACCTTTCCTATCCTCTATTTTCCCCCCTCCCCTCCCCTCCCATCTTCTCTCTCTACCCCATCTACTACAATTCATTTCTCTCCTTGTTTTTCCCCTCACAACCTCTTATATGTAATTTTGTATAACAATGAGTGTCTCCTTCCATTTCCATGCAATTTCCCTTTTCTCTCCCTTTCCCTCCCACCTCATGTCTCTGTTTAATGTTAGTCTTTTCCTCCTGCTCTTCCTCCCTGATCTGTTCTTAGTTGCTCTTTTATATCAAAGAAGACATTTGGCATTTGTTTTTTAGGGATTGGCTAGCTTCACTTAGCATAATCTGCTCTAATGCCATCTATTTCCCTGCAAATTCCATGATTTTGTCATTTTTTAGTGCAGAGTAATACTCCATTGTGTATAAATGCCACATTTTTTTTTATCCATTCATCTATTGAAGGGCATCTGGGTTGGTTCCACAGTGAATTGTGCTGCTATGAACATCGATGTGGCAGTATCCCTGTAGTGCACTCTTTTAAGGACTTCAGGGAATAGTCCGAGAAGGGCAATAGCTGGGTCAAATGGTGGTTCCATTCCCAGCTTTCCCAGGAATCTCCATACAGCTTTCCTAATTGGCCGCACCAATTTGCAGTCCCACCAGCAATGTATAAGAGTACCCTTTTCCCCACATCCTTGCCAGCACTTGTTGTTGTATGACTTCATAATGGATGCCAATCTTACTGGAGTGAGATGGTATCTTAGGGTGGTTTTGATTTGCATTTCTCTGACTGCTAGAGATGGTGAGCATTTTTTCATGTACTTGTTGATAGATTGTATGTCCTCCTATGAGAAGTGTCTGTTCAGTTCTTTGGCCCATTTGTTGATTGGGTTATTTGTTTTCTTATTGTTTAATTTTTTGAGTTTTTTGTATACTCTGGATATTAGGGCTTTATCTGAAGTGTGAGGAGTAAAAATTTGTTCCCAGGATGTAGGCTCCCTATTTACCTCTCTTATTGTTCCTCTTGCTGAGAAAAAACTTTTTAGTTTGAGTAAGTCCCATTTGTTGATTCTAGTTATTAACTCTTGTGCTATGGGTGTCCTATTAAGGAATTTGGAGCCCGACCCAACAATATGTAGATTGGAGCCAACTTTTTCTTCTATCAGGCGCAGAGTCTCTGATTTGATATCAAGTTCTTTGATCCATTTTGAGTTAACTTTTGTGCATGGTGAGAGAAAGGGATTCAGTTTAATTTTGTTGCATATGGATTTCCAGTTTTCCCAGCACCATTTGTTGAAGATGCTATCCTTTCTCCATTGCATGCTTTTAGCCCCTTTATCAAATGTAAGATAGTTGTAATTTTGTGGATTGGTCTTTGTGTCCTCTATTCTGTACCATTGGTCCACCCGCCTGTTTTGGTACCAGTACCATGCTGTTTTGTTACTATTGCTCTGTAGTATAGTTCGAAATCTGGTATCGCTATACCGCCTGACTCACACTTCCTGCTTAGAATTGCTTTTGCTATTCTGGGTCTTTTATTTTTCCATATGAATTTCATAATTGCTTTATCTATTTCTACAAGAAATGCTCTTGGGATTTTGATTGGCATTGCATTAAACCTATAGAGAACTTTGGGTAATATTGCCATTTTGATGATGTTAGTTTTTCCTATCCATGAACAGGGTATATTTTTCCATCTTCTAAAGTCTTCTTCTATTTCTCTCTTTAAGGTTCTGTAGTTTTCATTGTATAAATCTTTCACCTCTTTTGTTAGGTTGATTCCCAAGTATTTTATTTTATTTTTTTTGAGGATATTGTGAATGGGGTGGTTTTCCTCATTTCCAGTTCAGAAGATTTGTCGCTGATATACAGGAATGCCTTTGATTTATGCGTGTTGATTTTATATCCTGCCACTTTGCTGAATTCATTTATTAACTCTAGTAGTTTCTTTGTAGACCCTTTTGGGTCTCTTATATATATTATCATATCATCTGCAAATAGTGATAATTTAAGTTCTTCTTTTCCTATTTTGATGCCTTTAATTTCTTTCGTCTGTCTAATTGCTCTGGCAGTGTTTCGAGAACTATATTGAATAGAAGTGGTGATAGAGGGCATCCCTGTCTTGTTCCAGATTTTAAAGGGAATGCCTTCAGTTTTTCTCCATTCAGAATAATGCTAGTCTGAGGTTTAGCATATATAGCTTTTGTAATGTTGAGGTAAGATCCTGTTATCCCTAGTTTTTCTAGTATTTTGAACATAAAGAGATGTTGTTCTTTGTGGAATGCTTTTTCGGCATCTATTGATGATCTTGTGGTTCTTATCTTTAAGTCGATTGATGTGGTGAATAACATTTATTGATTTCCGTATATTGAACCAGCCTTGCATCCCAGGGATGAATCCTACTTGATCATGGTGCACTATGTTTTTGATATGCTTTTGTATTCGATTCACCAGGATTTTATTGAGTATTTTTGCATCTATGTTCATTAGAGATATTGGTCTGTAGTTTTCTTTCTTTGAAGTGTCTTTGTCTGGTTTCGGTATCAGGGTGATGTTGGCCTCATAGAATGAATTTGGAAGATCTCCTTCTTTTTCTATTTCTTGAAATAACTTGAAAAGTATTGGTATTAATTCTTCTTTGAAAGTTTTGTAAAACTCCACTGAATATCCATCCGGTCCAGGGCTTTTCTTGGTTGGTAGTCTTTTGATGGTTTCTTCTGTTTCCTCCTTTGTTATTGGTCTGTTTAAATTGTGTGTATCTTCTTGACTCAATCTGGGCAAATCATATGACTTAAGAAATTTATCGATATCTTCACTATCTTCTATTTTATTGGAATATAGGGTTTCAAAGTAATTTCTAATTATCTTCTGTATTTCTGTAGTGTCCGTTGTGATATTGCCTTTTTCATCCTGTATGTTGGTAATTTCAGTTCTCTCTCTTCTTCTCTTCGTTAGCATGGCTAAGGGTCTGTTGATCTTATTTATTTTTTTGAAGAACCAACTTTTAGTTTTATCAATTTTTTCATTGTTTTTTTTTTTGTTTCAATTTCGTTGATTTCTGCCCTGATTTTAATTATTTCTTGCCTTCTACTACATTTGTTGTTGTTTTGCTCTTCCTTTTCTAGGGTTTTGAGATGAAGTGTGAGTTCATTTATTTGTTGGTTTTTTTCTTTTATTGAGGAATGAACTCCAGGCAATGAATTTCCCTCTTAAAACTGCTTTCATTGTGTCCCATAGATTCCGATATGTTGTTTCTGTATTTTCATTTATCTCTAAGAATTTTTTGATTTCCTCCTTTATGTCTTCTGTAACCATTGATCATTCAGTAACATATTGTTCATTTTCCAGGTGATGCAGGATTTTTCCTTCTTTTATCATTGATTTCCAGTTTCATTCCATTATGATCAGATAAGATGCATGGTATTATCTCCACACCTTTATATTTACTAAGAGTTGCCCTATGGCATAATATATGGTCTATCTTTGAGAAGGATCCATGTGATGTTGAGAAGAACGTGTATCCACTTGATGATGGTTGACAACTATATTCTATATATGTCAGTTAAGTCTAGGTTGTTAATTGTGTTATTGAGTTCTACAGTTTCTTTATTCAGCTTTTGTCTGGTGGATCTGTCCAATGGAGAGAGCGATGTGTTGAAGTCACCCATAATTATTGTGTTTTGGTCTATTTGACTCTTGAACTTGAGGAGAGTTTGTTTTATGAACGTTGTAGCACCATTGTTTGATGCATACATATTGATAATTGTTATGTCTTGTTGGTGGATGATTCCTTTTAACAGTATATAGTGGCCTTCTTTATCCCTTTTGATTAAGTTAAGTTTGAAGTTGATTTTATTTGATATGAGTATGACCACTCCTGCTTGCTTCCGAGGACCATGTGAGTGGTATGATTTTTTCCAGCCTTTCACTTTCAACCTGTGTATGTCTTTTCCTATCATATGAGTCTCCTGAAGGCAGCATATTGTTGGATTTGTTTTTTTAATCCAGGTTCCTAGCCTTTGTCTCTTGATTGGTGAATTTAAGTCATTAACATTTAAAGTTACTATTGATATATTGTTTGTACTTCCAGACATGCTTATTTATTTATTTATTTTAATATGGCTTGTTTTTCCTTTTTGGTTATATTTTTTGTTCTTCCCTTTACTGGGTTACCTCCCGATGTTAGTTTTGGGTGCTGTTTTTTGATTCCTCTTCTTGTAGTGTTTTGCTCAGAATGCCTTGCAGTGCTGGTTTTCTGGCTGCGAATTCGTTTAACTTTTGTTTATCGTGAAATATTTTAATTTCATTGTCAAATCTGAAGCTTAATTTTGCTGGATACAGTATTCTTGGTTGGAATCCATTATTTTTCAGCGTTTGAAATACGTTGTTCCAGGATCTTCTCGCTTTCAACGTCTGTGATGAAAAATTAGCCGTTAACCTAATTGGTTTACCCCTGAATGTAATCTGCCTTCTTTCTCTCGTAGCTTTTACTATTCTCTCCTTGTTCTGTATGTTGGATATCTTCATAATTATGTGTCTTGGAGTTGGTCTATTAGGGTTTTATATGTTTGGGGTCCTGTAGGCTTCCAGGATTTGGCAATCCATTCCATCTTTCATATCTGGGAAGTTTTCTAGGATTATTTCATTCAATAGGTTGTTCTTTCCTTTTGTTTGAATCTCTATACCTTCTTCTATCCCGATGACTGTCAAGTTTGGTTTTTTTATAACATCCCATATCTCTTGGATAGATTGCTGGTGATTTTTTAGCATCCTTTCTGTGTTGACTATATTCTTTTCAAGTTGATACACTTTGTCTTCATTATCTGATGTTCTGACTTCTATTTGATCTAGTCTATTTGTAATATTCTCATTTGAGTTTTTAATTTGGTTTATGGTTTCCTGCATTTCTAGGATTACTGTTTGATTTTTTTTATATTTCTAGCTCCTGGTATAGCTCGTTCTTTGCCATTTGAATTTGCCTATTTAATTCGTTTTCAAATTATAATTTCATTGTTTGGACTTGCTGTCTGATGTCTTCTCTAAGATTTCGTTCCATCTGTGTTAGGTATGCCTTGAGTTCTTTCTCTGTCCATTTTTTCTGAAGCCTCTAGGTTCTCCTGTGAATTTAAGTTGTCCTGCATTGTTTGTAATCCTTTTTTCCCTTGTTTTTTCATGGTGCTCACGTTGCTTTCCAACTCTGTTTGACTGCTGTGTTTCTCTTTTCTTCTTTAAATTTGTTTTGGTTTTTATAGTTCCAATATCTCTCCTTTGTGTTGGGAGACAATGTTTAGAGATGTTGGGTTTAATTGTGCTTTAAGGTAAATTCATTAGTTTCATTACAGAATTTGATGGCATGTATAGAATTGAGGTTTTAATTTAGGATTTTATGATGAGGTCGGGCGCTTTGATGGTATGGAGGTTAGTATATGTTAGCTCCTTTGGTGGGTTGCTCCAATGCAGGCGGATATTAACAAGAGAATAGACAGGAGTACTTGGGGGTAGTTAAGGGCTTAGGCGGACTATGGACGGATTCGTAGTATTCATCTATTTGCATTTAGTAAGTTGTACATAATCTGGGTGGTCGTGCTTAAGAGGAAAGATGGGGAAAAGGTAAGGAAGCGAACCAAGAAAGAGAGAGGGAGAGAGGAAAGAAAGAGAAAAGAATAGAAAAGAAAAGGAAATGATAATAAAAAAATAATAATAAAATGCAGTAAAATAGAAATTACATTTAAAAAATAATAATAGTATAATTGTAGAAAAGAAAAAAAAATTAAAATTAAACCAAAAAAAAAAAAAATTAAAGGAAAAAGGGACACTGTTAGGCTTCTATTTTCTTCGCTTCCAGTAGGGGGTGCTGTGCCTTCCGGGCCAAGATTTTGTCCTCCGGCTATAGGAAACAGTCCATGTGAATCCGCTCCGTCCTCCCCCCACTGGTGTCTCTCAAAACATGTTAGATTAAGTTAATTCCTGGTTTCTAGTCCCCTGGCTTCTCCTGTCAGCCAGGTCTATCCCCATGTGATACCTCTCAGCAGTTCAAAGTATTCTCTGTGCCTGCAGTTTCCTGGACGTGGAGTGTGGCTTTTGGGAACCGGCACCTTATTGTTTTGACTCCTTCCGCTAGTCCCTCCTCCTAGAGCTGGCGAAACAGGTTTCGTTTTCCCCGCTGGTGGGAGGGAGGAGTTGGGGGTCAGGTGCCTTTGCCTTTCCCACACGCCTCTACTCAGGTTCACTCTGTTAATCACGCCCCTGGAAAGCCGGGGAGAGATTTTATGTGATTTCCCCGCTGTATGGAAGATGGTTTTAAAGTCACAGACCTGTTCTATAACTGATTGAGCTGCGATCAGTCGAAAACTGGCGATGGTGATGTCAGCTCGCCCAGATGTTGGCCGCTGGCTTCCTCGGTGGTCTGACCGGTGTGGAGAACAGAACTGGACCGCTTCCTTCCCCTGTCTCAAATCCAAAATTCAGCTCTGAGCACAGTGAGTGCACAGCCGGCAGGCGCCCACAGAATCAGCAGAGCCGTATCTCTCCATTGCCAGCTCACCGTTTCCCGGCGCGCACCGCAGTCTCTAGCAACGGGACGAGTCGCTGAATAAGCAGCTTGAATCTCCGTGCGGACAAATCGCTTGTGGTTGAGCCCCAGTAACCAAATCCTTCCTCTAGGTTTCAGTGCACCCCAATTATGCTGGGAATTCCTAACAAGATAGTTTTTGGCTGTTCTAACTCGTCATTCACCCGCACTGTGACGCGGTACACGGGGGGTGATGCACTCCATTCGCCGCCATCTTCCCTCTACATGTACTTTCAACAACAGCATTTTTCTATTCTTGAGTCATATATCAAAATTTTAAGGTACATCTTTTATATCTATGCTGATTTCTGACAAGATTTTTATAATTGGAAATTATAGCCTAAAATGTGAGAATTTTTTTACAAAACATTAGAAATTTGGTGTTGGCTCTGGGTTTTTTTAATTCTCCCTTTGATACATATTTTAATATATTTAATGTAATACTTATTATCTTTTTTTAACATGTTCTTTAAACATTTTTATTATAGTAGTTGTATAGCATGTGGTTAAAAGCATAGGCTATGGAGCCAGTCTGTTTAGATTCAAGTTTCACATTCATTCCTTACTTTGTCATTAACCTTTGCCTAGTAATCTCTGAATTTTCCTCTAGGATTAAGAAGAGTACCAGCACCACAGAATAAATTTGGGAAATCAAAAGTTATCCCACAGGGAGTACGTAGTGGAAGTGTTTGCTAAATAAGTATAAGCACTTGATAATAAATAATCTAGTATAATAAGCATTGAGTATTAAATACCATATTACACATTCTCCCAGAAGTAATTTAGAGAATGAATAAAGATAGAAGCAAATATATTTAGGTAGTGACCTCTGTAAACCTTAAAATGCAGATATCATTGCACTTATTTCAGGTTAGTATGTCTTCTTTAAATAGTAGTTTTGCCCAAGATGTGAATTTTCATCAGGTATATGTTTGAAAACAACTTTATTGAGATATAATTAATGTACCATACATTTCACACTGCTAAGGCATATAATTGAGTGAGTTTTAGTGTATTTTAGTATACTTACAGTTGCAGAATTTTTTTATCACCCTCCCCAAAACCCTAGTAGACACAGCAATCATTTCCTATTCCTTTCTCTCATATAATCCTAGTAATCACTACTGAACTTTCATTTTTTGTTGCTGTGGATTTGCCTGTTGTTACCATTCAATATTTGTGGAGTCCTACCATGTTTAGCATATTTTAAAAAATTTAATTATAGATGGACACAATACCTTTATTTTTTAAAAGGTTTTTGTTTTGTTTTTATTTTTTTTTTTAATATCTTTATTTTATTTTTATGTGGTGTTGAGGATTGAACCAGGTACCTCACGCATGCCAGGCGAGTGCACTACCACTTGCGCCACATCCCTAACCCCAGGTTTTGTTTTTTTAAGTGTAGATGGACCTTTATTTTATATGGTTATTGTGCTGAGAATTGAACTCAGTTCCTCATGCATGCTAGTCAAGCACTCCACCACTGGGCCACAATCCCAGCCCTGTCTTTATTTATATTTATTTATTTTTATGTGGTGCTGAGGATTGAACCCACTATCTCTCACATATGAGGCATGCACTCTACAACTGAGCTGCAACCCAGCACCCATGTTTAGCCTATTGTGACTTGCTTCTTTCACTTAGCATGTTTTCAAGGCTCCTTAATGTTGTAACATGTATCAGAATATCATTTGCTTTTATTCCCACCCCCTTCCCAATCTATTATTGTAGAGATGCCTTCTATTTTTAGTTCTCATAAAAAGGTATCTTATAACAAGAATAACACAGATTAAATTATTTTGAATTATAAATTTTTAGTCAACATTTTTAGTTGCCTGAAAGATATTTTAGCTGTTGTACTTATTTGTGGGTATATCATGTTATAACCTCTCTTCAATAATTTTTTATCTATTCTTTAGGAGAAAATTAGCTTTTGTTGTTATTCTTTTCATCCTTTTAAGTCAGGATAAGTGTGTTCTAGCTTTTATACCTTTCAGTAACTACTAGGAATGTAGGAATGTGTCCTAGGAATGATGAATGAAACTAGAATGTTCCAAGAGCAGCTGCCTCAATAGGACAGCTGCCTCAATAAGACATTAGCATTTGCCTCAATAGAACATTCTCCAAAGCCATCTTTTACATCATTGTTTTTTTTTAAGTTAATATTAATTTATTTCCAGTTGCTCTTGAGTTTTATACACTGTTCTTCACCTCCTCCAGATTCTGTTTCACATAAATGGGTTCCTTAATAAATGGCTCAGAATCCTAATAGTCCCTTTAATATTGCTAAGTGCTTGTGATTACCAGACACAGCATTCACCCTGATGTTCCCTTGACACCCTCAGAGCAAGTTGAGAGTTTACCTAACGACTCATCTACAGGACTTGCCATTTCTATAGCATCTTATTTGGTAATCACTGTTTTTAATGGTCCAACAGATTCACATATCTGTCCTGGGAGATTTCTTTATTGTTAACATAATGGATATTTGCCATATGTGGCTTGTTTATAATTAGATTCTGTCATCTAAAAAATAATTAAAAGTCCATCCCAGGCTAATTCAATTCAGTGCGCCATTTTGTGTTACTTTGTATGCTATATCTGCTTTTTCATCCCTTTACTTTTGATGAGACTTACTAAGATCAATATGTATTATTAAAATTTAGTTATTTGAAAGAAATGTTATAAATTTAATGCAAATAATTTAAAATAAACTGCAATAGGGGGTTTCTGTAGAGGATCTCATTGATATCTCTGACTTAGAAATATTTTCCTATTGTTTGCTCTCAGATGCATGTCTTCAGTCCATATATCCCCTCTGAACTCCCAACCTCAACATTTGATCTCCCTTTTGGATGCAGTTCGGGCATCTCAAATGCAAGCTTTTTTTTTTTTTTACAAAAAACTGATATTCAACTCAATCTATTCCTCTTTTAGTATTTCCTTGTAGTGAATGATAGAACTATCTATCCAGGTACAAGTCAGAGATCTAGGATTTATTTTTGACACATTTTCTTTCTTACCTTTATTTTGCAATTTATTATAAAAAATTGTTGACTAGAATGATTTAAGGTCATCATTTTGAACTTCTTTCTTTACTGCTACCACAGCAAAGGCCTTCTGTTCCTCTCTTAGCTGCCACCCTCCTCCCAATCAATTCTTTCTAACTGAGGCAGTGATTTAAATATATATAACATTATTTTCTTTTAAATAATTAATAAATATACAAAAATATACTTCAAAAGTCACAACAGGCTATACAGTGGAAGCTGTATCCTTCCTACTTCTGTCCATCAGCCTTGTGGTTCTTCTTTTCAGAGGCAATGACAGGTATTCTCTTCAGACTTATTATGTTTATGTCAGCAGAGCCACTAGTCTCAGGGTGAAGAACCAAGCCCTTAAACTGGTCTTTGACAGCTTACTTGATATACTTGCCTGAGTATATTTCTTCAGCTGTACTTGGAATTTTCTCTAGTTCCCTGTCCTCAAGCCACATTGTTCTTAAATCTCTTCATTTTTTGATGCGTTCTTGATTCTTCCAATCTCCATATTATACATATTTCTGCCCCCAAAGTTCTTTCTTCTTCCTTTAGCAATATCCTACCTGCTCAGCTTAAGTATCCCAAGTTAAACATTGCTGTCTCAGGGGAATCCCACCAAGCCCACAGTTCAAATCAGGATCCTCTGAAACAGGACTCAAGAGTTCTCCTTCATAGCATTTATCATTGTTTGCCTTTATAAAGTTTGGTTAATGTCTTTCTCCTCTGCAAAACCATAAGTACCATTGGAGCTTGTCTTTTGTTCAACATTATTTGCCCAGTATTATTGGCACATGAATAGTCGAGAAATATTTATGGACTAACTGTTAGAGAGGCCTAGTTTCCCTTTGAGAAGTATCTCTCTCAAAGTAACCCACCCAGTTGTTTCTTTCTTGTCTGCTTTTTCTATATATGGCAAGTTCCCCGGAACTTCTACCCTCTGTGTGTTTAGTTTAGTTATGCCAGCAACCCCTAAATAAGCAGGACTAAGTATTTTGGGTAGTAAGAAAGAGGAAAAAAGAAAGAAAAGTATGGGAGTAAAGGAAAAGACTGACCCTTGAACTCCTTAGGCTGATTGATAAGCTGTCTTTGAACTACTCCACCAGTCAGCAGAGGATCAACTCCTCTAGGGAAGAGATTTATTCTTTAACAGACTTTCCTGATGGCCAACTCCAAGCTGATATGGCTTTTCAGCTCTCTAAGATTGACCCGCAAGGGAAGAAATCATGATCAGTTTTTCTTACTGCTTATTTCTATTCCCCAAAACTTACTACTATGCCTGGCAAATATGTGCTAAATAGGCATTGGCTAACTTGAAAATTAAACAATGTGCCTGCATTTTGTGGATTGACTTAGAAATATTGAAGAGAAAGGAATAAGTTGTTCAGGGAGGAGTTTTTGGCACATTATATCATCATGTCAAATAATGGAAAGTATAAAGTATTATTTGTGCTTATAGATTTGTCTCTGCATTTCTCTAATAAATGAAGTTGTAATATGGTAAGTTTGCCTTTTAAGTAAATTCATTTTATACTTTGGGGATTTTGTTAGTCCAGTCATTAATACTTTTATTTGATAAGATTATAGTATATTACTTGTGATACTGAAATAATTTCTTTTTTATTTATATATGACTATGGAATGCATCACAGTTCTTATTACATATATAAAGCACAAATTTTCATATCTCTGATTGTATATATAGTATATTCACACCAATTCGTGTCTTCATACCTGTACTTTGGATAATAATGATCATCACATTCCACCATCATTAATTACCCCATGCCCCCTCCCTTCTCCTCCAACCCCTCTTCCTTATCTAGAGTTTGTCTATTCCTGCCATGCTCCCTCTCCCTATCCCACTATGAATCATACTCCTTATAGCCAAGAAAGCTTCAGCATTTGTTTTTTTTTTTTGGGATTGGCTAACTTCACTTAGCATTATTTTCTCTAACGCCATCCATTTACCTGAAAATGCCATGATTTTATTCTGTTTTATTGCTTAGTAATATTCCATTGTGTATATATGCCATATTTCTTTTATCCACATTTCTTTAATTTCATCTAGGTTGGTTCCACAGTATAGCTATTGTGAATTGTGCTGCTATAAACATTGTTGTGGCTGTGTCCCTGTAGTATGCTGTTTTTAAATCCTTTGGGTATAGACCAAAGAGAGGAATAGCTGGGTCAAATGGTGGTTCTATTCCCAATTTTTCAAGAAATCTCCATACAGATTTCCATATTGGCTGCACCAATTTGCAGTCTCACCATCAGTATATGAGTCTACCTTTTTCCCCACATCCTTGCCAACACTTATTGTTGTTTGTTTGCATCATAGCTGCCATTCTGACTGGAGTGAGATGATATCTTAGAGTGGTTTTGATTTACATTTCTCTAATTGCTAGTGATGATGAACATTTTTTCATGTATTTGTTGATTGAGGGTGCATCATTTTCTGAGAACTGTCTCTTGAGGTCCTTGGTCCATTTGTTGATTGGGTTATTTTATTTTATTTTGGTGTTTAGCTTTTTGAGTTCTTTATATACCCTAGAAATTAGTGCTCTATCTGATATGTGAGGGGTAAAGATTTGCTCCCAAGATGTAGCTCTCTAGTCACCTTACAGATTGTTTCTTTTTCTGAGAAGAAACTTCTCTCACCATGCACAAAACTCAATTCAAAATGGATCAAGGACTTAGGAATACAACCAGTGACCCTGCGTCTAATAGAATAAAAAGTAGGCTCTAATCTTCGTCATGTGTGATTAGGCCCCAACTTCCTTAGTAAGACTCCTGTGGCACAAGAATTGAAATCAAGAATCAATGAATGGGATGGACTCAAACTAAAAAGTAATAATTTCTTAAAAGTTTCTGAAAACAAAGTAGGTTCAAGAATGAGAAAAAAAAAACTTGTAAAGCTTTGATAATATCAGATCAGTTTGTGGATATGAGTAGCTTTGGATATACATCAACTCGTTGGTACCTCTGCAAGGCACAAAAACATTACTGTTGTTATTATTTAAAATAACAACACACTCTCCCAACGTGGCTAGCTATCAAAGACATCTTGAGTCTCATAATGGCCCGAGTAAAAGGATGTCCTAAGCTAATTTTCTCTGCCCTTCCGTTATAATATTCATCTTCATTAAAGGTTTTAGTTTATCCCTTGGCTTCAGTAATTGTGAAAAAATGCTTTCATTTGAAATCAGTGGAAATTTGGAAGCAAAGAAAAAGCTATTGCTTAGAAATAAATGTTTGGAAAATGACCTAGGTTCCCCCCCCCCCCAAGTTTGATTGGGATAGTGCATCTATAATTTATTTTTAAAAACAATAACCCAACATTTTTTGACATCTCACAGGGAGCATCTTCTCAGTACTTAGAAGTTAACTATGTTGCCTGGTTGTTGGGGGAAGAGTCTGAGTGAAATTCCTCAAACATGTTTCAGGAAAATAAGTTACTTCTTAGTATTGATATAGCATCATAATTATATAATCTGCTTCTTTTGAAATCTATGCTTTTGTTTGCTCCCCAACATGTTAGTTTTCAATGTTGTTTGTATTTAGTTTTTTAATGACATTGATTTTTTTCTATTATATTTGCCAACATGTTTGTCTTTCTTTTTTATTTTTAAATTTCAAAACAAACATAAAAATATAAAATACTGATTGAAGCTCACACAAAAGTACAGAAATATATCAGTATGGCTACTGCACAAAAACATAAATGTGTAGATCTCTTAAACTTAAAAAAATATTGTATAACTCTGCAGTGTAGGTAGTCATACAGGATGAGTTATATTCACAAGCATTTTGTTCATAACAACAAAGACATCACAATCTGAAAGTAAAATCAGAATGAGAAATTTCAATGACAACAAGAAAAGTTTTGGGGCCAAGAGAATTGTTCATCTAATTGAGGGCACCGCCTTCTCCTGTCCTCAGGTATCAAATATTGTTTCATTTTAAACCATTGAGGGAGAAGGGCTTTATATTTTAAATTGCAAGCTAATAAATGCTCTTTTTCTCATTAACACACATGACCTCATGATTTATGCTCTCATGCACATTGGCCCAGTTTCTCAGTCTCTCTTAATGATGTTGAGAACCTCAGCTTAACATGAATTACTTCCTAACTAAATCCCTGTAAATTCACAATAGATGTTAATTGTAATGATCTGCTTGTCCTGTTCAGGACAGAAAAATATCAGAATGAACCCTACCTGTTGTACTTTTTTTCTGATTTTTTTTCACCTTGTGTATAAATTGATTCCTAATGCAGGAAGCTTTGCTTTGCTTCGGATAGTAGTGATAATACATGAGATTCTTATTTCATAAAACCTATTTGCTGTTCAAATAACAATTAGTGAAGGTGGAGTAAGAAAAACAGATGAAAGATAACTGATAACTAGGTTTAGAGGGCTCTGTTTTATTTTATATTCCTCATAATTCATAGTGGATTAGATATTTTCATATAGTTTTGCTTTTATTGACCCAGAGGTATGGAATTTGGAATTAACCACAAATTTGTGTCATTGTCCTAGAAAATGATAATAAATGCATTCCAAATTCCATATGACTAGTTAAGGGATTTAATTAATATTTATAGTGGTTTTTTTTTTTTTTTTTTGGTTATAGTGGCACTAGTGATTTAAACTCAGGAGAAGCTAATGGTATAGCCATTAGTTTTTTTAAAAAAACAATCACTTAACACGACTATTGTATTCTCATATTATTGCAGTAACCACAAAGATGTTTGTTATACTCCCTCATTTTGACCAATCAGGATGTAATCATTTTAGCAACTGACAAAATCCCTCCATAACTGAACAAATGAATTAGGAAGATTGTATAAACTCATAGAATTATAGTATGTTAAAATCAGTTAGAAGATCATCCAACTCTATCCTTTAATAATATAGGAGAAGAAACGAAGCCCCAGCAGAATATGGTAATTTGTCACATGTAATTTGTCAGTCTACTTAAGAGCCCAACTAGATTTCAGTTTTCTTTACTTATTATCTTTGGTAACTTCACTCTCTCTTAATTTATTCATAATAGATAATTTTTGCCCCATAAATAAGGTATAAAAGAGAGCAGTAAAGTCACTAAAGAATAGATAGTAACTGTTGTATAGTAAAGACTTTATCTTTATCCTTGGTTTCTGGCATGTCCAGGAATGTCTTTGTTATTTATGAGCCTCTGAATTCACACCTGAGATTATGCTGATACACAGTGACTCATGGAAGCCTCATAATAGCATCACATAAGTGTTCCTCAGGTTACCAACCATGTAATTACCAACCATGTAATTTCAGTATTGGGGCTTTGAACCAAATGATATCAGCCCAAACTTATGACATCTGGGGAGAAAATGAACTGGAGATTGAGTTCAACCATGTGACCAAAACTGCAATAAAAACCCTGGATACTGAAGCTCAGTAGAGCTTCCTAGTTGGAGAGCACAGTGATGTACTGGGAAGGGGACATGCCTTGATTGGCAGAGGGAAGGCACAGAAGCTGTGTTTTCAGGATTTTCTCAGACCTTTATTTGGATGATCTGGTTTGTAGTCTGTAATAAAACTGCAGTCACGAGTATAGCAGTTTTCTCTTTTCAGAATGTCATTCTATTAAGTTTTACAACTTGAAGATGGTCATTGTAATCCCCCAGATTTGTAACCATTTGGTCAGAAATGTAGGTGGTCTGGACTCTACTTTGGACTGTCTTTTGAAGTTAGTGCAGTTTTATGGAGGACTGAGCCCTTGCGCAGTCTGCATTAACTCTAAGTATTTAACATTAGATTTGGAAGGTATTACAGAGTATTGGTTGGGGATGGTGTATAGAATAGAAGCATTGAGCATATGTGCTGTGCAGTTCCCTAGTATTCAATGTGATCTTTTTATTGACGTCTGATTTGGTTTAGACAAACTGATCAGTGTGTCTAGTTGGACATGAATTATTTGCAGAGCGTTTTCTTGAAATGCCTGATATTTTCTTGTGGGTGGCATTTTACTTTCTCTAGTAAAGAACTCATGCTCTCCAAATTGGCTGCACCAATCTGCAGTCCCACCAGCAATGTACAAGTGTACCCTTTTCCCCACATCCTCGCCAGCACTTGTTGTTGTTTGACTTCTTAATGGCTGCCAATCTTACTGGAGTGAGATGGTATCTTAGGGTGGTTTTGATTTGCATTTCTCTGACAGCTAGAGATGTTGAGCATTTTTTCATGTACTTGTTGATTGACTGTATGTCCTCCTCTGAGAAGTGTCTGTTCAGGTCCTTTGCCCATTTGTTGATTGGGTTGTTTGTTCTCTTATTGTCTAATTTTTTGAGTTCTTTGTATACTCTGGATATTAGGGCTCTATCTGAAGTGTGAGGAGTAAAGATTTGTTCCCAGGGTGTAGGCTCCCTATTTACCTCTCTTATTGTTTCTTTTGCTGAGAAAAAACTTTTTAGTTTGATTAAGTCCCATTTGTTGATTCTAGTTATTAACTTTTGTGCTATGGGTTTCCTATTGAGGAATTTGGAGCCCGACCCCACCGACTGTAGATCGTAGCCAACTTTTTCTTCTAGGAAAGCTGGGAATGGAGCCACCGTTTGACCCAGCTATTCCCCTTCTTCGTCTATTCCCTAAAGACCTAAAAAGAGCATGCTACAGGGACACTGCTACATCGATGTTCATAGCAGCACAGTTCACAATAGCAAGACTGTGGAACCAACCTAGATGCCCTTCAATAGACGAATGGATAAAAAAAATGTGGCATTTATACACAATGGAGTATTACTCTGCATTAAAAAATGACAAAATCATAGAATTTACAGGGAAATGGATGCATTAGAGCAGATTATGCTAAGTGAAGCTAGCCAATCCCTAAAAAACAAATGCCAAATGTCTTCTTTGATATAAGGAGAGTAACTAAGAACAGAGTAGGGACGAAGAGCAGGAGAAGAAGATTAACATTTAACAGGGATGAGAGGTGGGAGGGAAAGGGAGAGAGAAGGGAAATTGCTTGGTAATGGAAGGAGACCCTCAGGGTTATACAGTGGAGGAGGTAGAGAGAGAGGAGGGGAGGGGAGGGGAGAGGTGGGGAGGGGGGAGGGTGGAGGATGGTAAAGGCAGTGGAGCACAACAGACACTAGTATGGCAATTTGTAAATCAATGGATGTGTAACTGATGTGATTCTGCAATCTGTGTATGGGGTGAAGGTGGGAGTTCATAACCCACTTGAATCAAAGTGTGGAATATGATAAGTCAAGAAATTTGTAATGTTTTGAACAACCCACAATAAAAAATTAAAAAAAAAAAAATAAAAGTTACCTATGGTATTCTAAAAAAAAAAAAGAACTCATGCTCCAAAACCTGAACAGTAAGATTAATGCTAAGGATACTTAGCATAAATTAAGATTTATGCTAAGGATACTTTCCATGTTGAGGGGTTCTCGCCCAGTTTCTCCATTTATTGTAACTAGGCTAAATGATAAATTCTAAAGCCTTTTTACTCAAACTGTACTTCCTGGATCAAAATCACTGGTATTACCTAGTGGCTTGTTAAAATGAAGACTTAATCATAATTTGTAGTTTAACAAGATCCCAAGGTGACTCATATCCACATTAAAGTTTGAGCAACTTTGTTTTAAACTTTGGAAATGATGAGAATAATATATGTTAAACTATGTTCATATCCTTTGAAAAAGTAAAAATGACCATTCTGGCTTACTTTTTGAGCTGTTATTTTCCTTCACAATCAAAACCCAACTGTTATTGATAAATTCTTTTCTTTTTGATGATACTGTGTGTTTCATGACTTTTGGCATTTGTTAACATCTGTTAATGTTTCAATATTGTACACAGGTATTAAAAATTGATCTCTAGCTCCTGCTTCAATATGGTTAGTTAAACACATGTGTTTATCTGATCTCTTTGAAGTATCATTAAAAGACCTGTAAGGAATTAGATAAAACCTCATATGCCCACAGTGATAAAGAGAATGGGGAGAATACTATGGTAGAATAGAAATGTTTGCAGACTTACAGTTCCATAGGGAGTTTGTTAATGAATTGTTGGCATGCAGAATATTGAACAAATGAAAAAAGGAGAAATACAAGGCGATAATTATCTATAAGGAATATAAAATATTATATAAATGAAATATATCATTATAGTGTTATGGCTCAGTTTTAATAATTCATGATGTATATATGAATATCAATTTCACAAAAATTTACAATAAAATTATACTTTGCTTGAAGACTTGAAGGGAAATGTGGAGGCATATAAGGGGACTAAATTTTTATTCATTATAATATCATTTCTGTGTAAATAAATTAAATGTAAGAATTTAAAATTAATTATTATTATTACTACTGGTGTGGAATGTGGTAATAACATCAGAAAGAAAAATAATTGTTATTGTTACTTATCTCTTTTGCTTTTGCCCTTCCTCAACTTTGCCTGAATATACAGATGATGACACATAAACTGGACAAAATTGCAGGTTGAAGATCTGAATGTTAGTCCTGATTCTCCTGCCAATAGTAGTTTTCAGTTAAAAAGCCATACAAATGAATGATTCTTTTACCATTTTACTACCCTAATTCTCTTCTATGTCTCATAGATATTTTCCTCTATCTCAAACAGAGTAGTTCAGAAGAAACTATTTCTGGTATCTCTCTCATAGGTGTACTTTTTTTGCTTTGTCATTCATCCATTTACCCATGTAGCTTCAGAATTACCCTTTTAGAGGAAATAGACAATTTTTCTTCTCAAGTGGCCAAACAGCCTTAATAACTTGGCCAACAGTATAGAATTATCATTAGAATGGATGAGGAGTAATGGCTCCTTTAGTTTAGGCAGATGGAAATGTTTTCAGTTCTCACACTCTGTGACATTTATGAGAAGATCAGATATTTCCAAAATTGCAATAAGCCATCTGGCTGAAATGGCTTAGCCCTTATTTAACTCGGCCCAATTATATTTCTTAGCTTTCTCATAATTTGTGTTCCAAATTTTTGTTTGTCTAAGAGCAAATATAATATTAAAGTATGATGTTTTGAAAGACACAAAGCTAGTACTTTGAATTCATTTAGATTTTACCACCATGGAGTTTGAATGTGTAAGAAGAAAATCTCTAATATTGACTCATATGAGCTCTGGGATGTACTCTTTTCCAAAAGGTTCATATTAGCCAGGTCATTACTATGTCATGCCTTTGCCAACTTTATTATTATTTTTTTTAAAGAACAAGTGGAGAGCAGGTGACAATAGATTCAGGCCAACATTAAATGAGAAGAAATAAGCTAACACTTCTAGTGGAGTGAAGGCTTTGTCTTCCCAAACACCCTTGAGTTTCAATCTTTCTCTCCTTCTCGTTTTTCCCATGTCTTTTTGGTGACACTTATTTTTCATTTCTTCCTTTTAGTCTTTTATTCTCACTTTTGGAGTTGCTTTCTTTTGTTTTTTTCTTTATTTTTCTTTCCCTTTATTATCTTTTATGAGATTCAAGAAAATATCATAAATTGAAAACTGAATTATAATTGTAACTGCCATTTATGAGATAAGGCAATGGAAAGCTCATAGGTTATTTTAGAAATAAAATTGTTCTTATTGTGAAATAATTTTTGAAATAATGATGCCAACAGCGCAGAAAATCTTGTCAGAGAAATAATTATTCTAGTTTTTCCTTTTGCTAGGAAATTGTGAAGTAAACCAAAGATTTAGCAGGCAAAATATAACTTCACAGGTGTTTTCTTTTCCTGGCTCAAAACAGGATTTTTTAATTCAGAGGAAAATGTATTTTTTCCCTACTTGAGAAAATGGAGATTAATTGCTATTTTTATAATGTTAGTAGGCATTATTCTATGACTTTATTTTCACAGTAAGAACAACTTTGTGGATGGGAGAGATACTTAACTTGCATATCAGGATCAGGTTAATAACTACTGCTGTAAATTTTCTCAAAATTATGAAAGCTATTTCATTACTACAGTATTTCTTATCTCTTTTTGCCATCATAGTTTTTTATGATTTTTTTATATTTATCCTACTATATTTAATTTTCTAATTTATTGTGGGAAAGGTGCATGTCTCATCCATCTTTGCATCTCCTAAAACTTCTAACATTTTAGTTTCTTAGTTAATACTTATTGAACAAAGAAATATCAATCTAGTCCACTCTAGCCATTCTTATAGTTTGTTACCTGTTCATGTATCGTTTAGGATTTTTGCCTCTGGGTTGTGGTGACACCGAGATTCTCAGAGCAGTAAAATTATGTCGTAATATTTTCCTTTTATTAGCTCTGTTCTAAAATTTTCTTTCACTGTAAATAGGACAAAGATAAAAATTCCAGGTTTGTCCCTTCTGTTGGTGAAATACTGTTATCAAGTAGATATCACATTAATTTGTTCATTTTTTTTCACAATAATCAAGCAGAATTTTAAATGAAGAGATCATTAGAGAAGATTTAAAAAATCATTTCAATTTGGTTGGGGCGCGTTACTGGGGAATGAACTCAGGGGCCCTTGGCCACTGGGCTGCATCCCTAGCCCAATCTTGTATTTTTTATGTAAAGACAAGCATCTCACTGAATTGCTTAGCTTCTCTCATTTGCTGAGGCTGGCTTTGAACTCATGATGCTCTTGCCTGAGCCTCCAGTGCCACTGGGATTATAGGTGTGTGCCACTGGGCCCGGCAAGAAAAAACCATTTGCCAGGGTGATATTTTGTTTTAGACTTGGGATCTTTGCACGCATCATAATTTTTAGTATTTTTCTTTTTCTAGAAATAAGTACAGGCAATTCTATTTTGCTTTAAAAAGTTTTTACAAATAAGTTTTATTCCTTGAAGGTACACAAATGCCAAGCTATTTCATGCCAGGTGACCAAATAATTTCTGGTATTCTTCATTTGCAAAACAACTAATGATATTTTTAGATTCGTGAGAACCAGATACAGCTTTAGCTCAATTAAAATAATATATAGAAGAATACATTATTGAAACCTTTACTTTTTAACTCTCTAAGCTTTTTCTAGCTAAGTTTTGCTTTTCTCACTGGACTATTTTGATTTATTTTTGAGTCATTTTGCAGGGTTTTATCTGTAAGTCACACCTAAATTTGGACAAGTGATACTATTTGTTTGTTGGTGGATGGCTATTAAAATTTGAAATGGGTTAAGCAGTTATATAAGAAACAATGAATTATACTACCCATGTAAAAAAAAGTAGCTACCACAACTAAACAGAAAGGCATACTATTTCCTTCTTACTTTGGTTTAGTGGCCCCAGGAGTTAATGTAGGGCAGGAAATGTCATGCTGGAGGGAAGCCAAGACAGTGGGCAAGTGAGTGCCTTTGGTTATTTTCTTTATGAGACTGTCACCCTAGTTGTGCTAGTGCTGAACAGACAAAAGCAGAAGAAAACCTTTAGCTAAAGGGGATCTTGTTTCTTCCAGCAGAACAAAAGCATCACAATTACTCTAGGCAATATGACATTATCTACATTCACTAAATATATTGAAAAGAGTGAATGGAATACATTTTGTATTTTAAGGTAGATTTTTACAAAGGTGTAGGGAATCCATCTGTATTCCAACTGAGTGAGGTTTTTTCAAGTATAATTTCTTAACTCATTCATATTAAAATCCTCATAAAAATTTAACACTATTGCTGGTCTTTGGTAAAGCTGTTGAAATACCCTTGGTTTTAAGAAACTGAACTGTTTTTGACTTTGTATTTTTTTTTTTATCATTCAGAGTATTGAGCTGGTAATTTAATATCTTTACCCCTCAAATCAAATTATTTTTTCCTATCATTTGCTCAGCTTCTTGGTTTATCAAGCATGATTAGATTTGCCTTTTCTTACTTTGAGCAATGTGGTCTGAAAGTGTGAAATAGAAAAAAAAATGATCGTATTAAGTATATGAAATAATATTCAGTGTTTTGTGTAAGTTTGTTTTGCATGATGGAAAATTGTAATTCTGGCTCACCATATTTTTTTTTTGCCATAAATAGGAAATGGTGAAAGGAAACATCAGTGACTAAATACACAGTGACTAAAAAATTGTTTACTTCAAAGAGCAAAGACCATCTTTATAAGGCACCTAAATGGCTTGTCCAATATGCTAATTGGTACAAATTGAATATAGAATAAGTCTTTCTTAAAGAATAATTTTAATTTTTTTTTGTTATACCACTATAAATGCTATCAAAGAATGAAGGTAGAGGAAGTCTATCACTGTTCCATTACACCCTGTCGCTACTAGAAATTGAACTGACCTACCATACCTTTGCAGCATTCCAACTTGACAAGGACTGTGTATCCATAATTGATATTCCAGATTTCTGCATTCTCATCTAAAATGCAAAATGTGGTTATTGATAGAATTTAAGGAGTTAAATGAGCATGTATTCTAGTGCTCAGCATTAACTATGATGATGATATTGAGGATGTTAACCATGAATTTGGTGTCAGGTATGATTACTGTTGTCTGTCTAGAGTTGGCTATGCTTTCATTTGAAAATGTTGCACAAATTTGGCTAAGGCTAGCCTCCAACTCAATAAAGAGATTAGAGAAAAGTACACCTGGAATATTGCATTCAGTTTCTGGTGCTACATTTTAAGAAAACCTTTAGTGACTTGGATCATGTCCACAAAGACTGCCATGATAAGCTTAAGGGCATGGGTTTCTTCAGAGTGGAATAAAGAAAAATTAGTTACAATCTAGCATAATCAGTGACTTGAAGAAATGCCCTATATATATAAATCATATTCATTCATTTTTTGCCCCTTGACAATAAAATTAATAAGCATTAGGAAGAAACAAATACTCAGACTAACATGAGATAGAAAAATTAGTTTTTCCTAGAGCCTTTCAAAAATGTAACAGGTTGACATCTAAAAGACCCATCAAGTAGAGAGTAGTACCATCTGCCAGTCAAGTCACTGGGTAGTGGGTGGAAGAATGACAGGATGAACACTGGAATCTCTTTCATTCTAAGAGTTTAAGGTTTAAATGCTACTTTTAAAGTGTGGACAGTTTTGGACTGGATTAAGGGTGAAAATAGTGGAGGCAGAGACAATATCATAAATTTTGTCCAATGAAGAATGGCTGACTTTTATAAAGGTTGTAGGGGATGAATATTGAGACTCTCTTCTCTGTACTTAATTTTGTGTAATAATCAAATGTTACTTTTACAGTAACATTACAATAATATCAAAATTATTTCTTGCCAGGTGCAGTGGCACACGTCTGAAATCCCAGGGGCTCAGGAGGATTTCAAGTTTGAAGCCAGCCTCAGCAACTTAGTGAAGCCCTAAGCACCTCAGCAAGACCCTGTCTCTAAATATATATATTTACAAAAAGGGCTGGGCCTCAGTAGTTAAGTGCCCCAGATTCAATCCCTGGTACAAATTAATAATAATAATTATTATTATTATTATTTATTTTAATTTTGGTACCAGAGATTGAACCCAGGGTGCTTTACCACTGAATTACACCCACAGTTCTTTTTATTTTTAATTTTGAGAGGGGGAGTCTTGCTAATTTGCTTAGGGCCTCACTAAATTGTGGAGGCTGTTCTTGAATTCAGATCCTTCTGCTTCTGCCCTTTGAGTTACTAGGATTCTAGGCATGGGCCACTGTTCCTGGGTCCCTTCATATTTTAAAATAATATATTTTTAAAGGATAATATGACTTTATGTTGATAATTAAGAGATTTTAAGTCAAAAAGAATTCTGAAAAAGATATAATAATAATAATAATAATAATAATAATAATAATAATAATCCTTTGTGTAGATAGAGTATTTAAGGATCACAAGTTTCTTTCTTCCCAATTCAGTGAAATCTTATTGCTAGGATCATCCCCGCTGAGAAAGGTAATGACAGCTGTTGACAGTGTTCACTTTGGAGGAGTGGAAATACTCAATGGGCTTGTGAGTTTATCTGACAATAACTTTATATTCTATCTCATTTTGCATGGCCATAATTAATCATGGTGGGTTAGCAACATTTTTCTGACTTCATAAAGTAGGTAATAGGTATGGATCATATAATCAAATGCCAGATATGATGTATAATGAGAATATCTTATGTTTTAAAAAGGTCTTTACAGATGTGTAACCAATCGAATTTTATGATGTCTTTATAATTTTAAGATTTTAATTTTGTTTTCAAAATCAAGGGCCATTAGTCTTATAGATATTCTGGTGTTTTATATGTTCAGTAGAACTAGAAGGTTTTTTGGTTTTTGTTTTTTCTTTAAGGAATAAGATCACAGTTTGTGCTAAGTTTACTTAAATATTCTACCTGATTCTTAGAGTATTCACACTGAGAAAAAGTTGATCTGAGTAATACAGACTGGTGTCAGGTCAGACTTCCTCTTATTAACAAAATAAAAACCATTCTGTTGTTATATTCATTTAGTAAATATTTTGTCTAAAAGGAAATCTGATCCTTTTTCATTATCTATACAATAATAAGATGGAACAGATAACCTCTGCCATGATCAGTTGGAATACTTACCACTGAATTAGGGAGTTAGTATCCGGGGTAATAAAGTTTTTCTGGGTGTACTCAGACACCGGTGTTTAAATATCATGGATAGATAGATGGATGTGCTTTTACCCAATTTATTTTCTATTTGTCATTTTTCTCCTTTGGTTTAAAGTGAAAATTCTCAAAAAAAGTGCCCCACAAAACACTATTGAAGAACTAAAACAACAACAACAAAAACTATTTTAATACTCCTCCTATCATAGTTCTTCAAAACACTTGAAAAAATGTAATAGCAAAAGTGTCTTCAAAGGTTTGATTTCCTTTATAGAAGAGATAAGTTTATGTTTGAAAAATATCTTGTCATATTTAAGCCTTAAATTGATGTGATATAATATACTTTCTTACTCTAGTAATCCATATTAGACCTTACATTAGACAGTCTTCAAACTTTTTTTTTTAGAGAGAGAGAGAGAGAGAGAAAGAATTTTAATATTTATTTATTTTTTTTAGTTCTTGGCGGACACATCATCTTTGTTTGTATGTGGTGCTGAGGATCGAACCCGGGCCGCATGCATGCCAGGCGAGCATGCTACCGCTTGAGCCACATCCCTAGCCCCTCAAACTTTTCTTAAGAGAGCACAGTAGTATAAAACTGTAGAAAATCTATTCTGAGTGTTCAGTTTATGAGGGTCAGTACTTCTTCAAATATTCTTTCCTGTTTTAAGTTGTTTGTAGTTCAAGGTACCAATTGGGTAAATAATAGACAAAAAAATTTATATTACCTGAAGAAAGTGATATATGTGAAATCCAGTTAGTTAGAAGTATGTCTGATATTATACAAAACAGTCTGTTTATTATTAGTCAGCTTTTTAGCTCCTGTGACTAAAAGACCTGACCAGAACAATTTTAGGCGAGGGAAAGTTTATTTAGGGCCTTGTGGCTTCAGAGGTCTCAGTCCATAGACAGCCATCTCCATTCCCTGGGGCTCAAGATAAGGCAGAACATCATGGCCACAGAGTGTGGAAGAAGGAAGCAGGTCACATGATGACCAGAAAGCACAGAGAGGGAGACTTCCCTTGGAAGGCACGCCCCCAGGTACCAGCCTACTCCACCCACACTTCAGTCTTCAGTTACTCTCAGTGAATTCCATCAGGGGATTAATTCACTGATCTGCCTGAAGCTCTCATAAACCAGTCATTTCTCCTCTAAACCTTCTTATATTGTCTCTCATATGAGATTTTGGGGGATACCTCAAATCCAAACCATAACACAGTTCAAAGAAGTGAGATGCAGTAAGTTTTCTCTATTTTTAATACATGTGTGCTTATTAAATTCCATGAAACATATTTGTGAAATATCTGAAAGAAAAATACAATTGACAGTAGGAATAGAACTAGGTCAGTCTTAAATACAAAGAGATAGGCCATAATTTTATATTTGATTTTTTATATATAAAGCTATCCAAAATATCTAGGATTGCTTTCATTTATTGCCCTTTGGAGAGACATAAAGAGGTAGAGTAACACTTTGGCCCACTGTATATTTCATAGAAGATGTATTTTTTAAATATCTGAGATTAGTATATCATGCAGATACTGGTATGTGTCTCTAAGTATGTGCTTTGAGGGTCTTGAGTGTGTGTCTGTGTTTATGTGATTTCATATTACAGAAGACCTAAAAAAGTCAATTACAGAGTATGCCTATGTCTATTTCCTTTTTATTTTTCACTTCTTCATGTCAACTATGGAAGACTATGGATTAGATGGGGAAGCAGGTGCTGGACTACTGAAGAGAGAGATTGAAATGTGGCAAAGATTTTACCCTTATATATTAGTCATGGTGTTTTAAATTCAGCAGTTATTTTTCCACTGGTATAGTAGTTTCCACTAGGGTCACTATAAAATAAAGTTACCTTTAAAAGGTGTCTTTTAACCATTCTCCCTCTTTTTCATTCTCAAGCCAGTTACTGCTCTTTCTCCCAGTTGTGATGCTATTAAAATTCTGAAGCCTAGTGTCATATCCATTCCATTCCTGATCTACTCCCAATATTTCTTTACTCTCTAATTGAAAGACTATGTAAGGATTGTCCTAGTTGTGAGTTAGTAGTCTTTCCAGGCCCTTTCTGTTCTCTCTATATAAGATATTTCTGTGCTTTTCATAGTTTTTCATTTTATATTGAAATTGCCACATCTACTTGTTACTATTCATCTTTTCATTATGTGTTTTGTGATGTCAGAGGATTTGTTCTATCACAGTTAATGTTAAATAGTAGTTAATATTAGCACAAAGTATCTTCTCAATAAATTGAAAGTGAATGAACAAAAGGCATGTGTGTATAACCTGAGTCACTCTGTGTCTCTGCTTACAAACATTGTCTGCTGCTACTAGTTCTAAATCTCATCTTTTGGAAGGAATTTACCACCCAAATTATTGATTAAACAAAACAGCAGCAAACACTAAAGTGGGAGCATATAACTGAGGATGAGAACATTGCTCAATACAGTTACTTTCAAATATTTGCAAGTAAAAATATTTGTTGAATACCGAGGAACTTCTTTACACATAAAATTATTTCTGCATGCCAGTTTAATACCATAGAATCTCCTTGACCTATTAAAGTGTTTGTGTTGTTAATGAACCTCTTTGTTTCTTCTGCTGTAAAGTCTGGATGACCAGCTTCCTATATGGGCACTTGTAGATTTTGATTACGTGGATCTGTTTGAGTGTGTTTTTATTTAGTTATTTTTGCTAACCAATTTATGTCATCTAAACTATATTAACTTTTTTTTCTTTAGAACTTCCATATATAATTGTATAAATCCAAGGTTTGCAATAGATTATAAGTCAGCAAGCAAAGCGAAAAACATCAAAGTATGCTAACTTCTGACATTAAGCTGTTGGTATTAAGGGTAGTGTTCTGGGTTTCCCATGTCTGAAGTTCCACAATTCACAAGAATGGGGATGATGGCAATAGGTTCAAAGGAAGCTTTTGTTTCTTCAGCCTCTTTATGTTAGATGTACTTTCTAAGATCAGGTTTTTATGAATGATGAATGTAACATGAGCATGTTAACAGGTTTAGCAGATTTTTCTTCATCCTGTAATTTTCTCTAAATGAACTGAGAATGAAGGTCTTTTTAGATTGGAACTGTGGAGTGGATGTATGGAAATAACATTTTTAAAAAATTATTTTTAAAGTCTCTAGCCTTGCACCTTATAGGTGAAAATGCTTATTTAATACATTTTATTTATAATAATATGCTTAAGATTTTTTCTTAATAAATTTTTTGAGGGATATACTAGTGTTCTTTGTCTTTGGCAAGTAGTAACTAGATGTTGACAAAGGAGCCTTTTACCCCTAATTCCTGATGAAAAACTGAGATAGGAATATTAGGACATTTAGACGATAATAGGAATAGTTAATGAATCTAGTAATTGGTGGGTTGTTCATCACCTCCCAAATCACCTCTTAATTCTTTTTAAGGGTTGTAACATACTTGTAAAGTATCTGAGTGTTAATATTTCTAATTGTGTTGCATTTTTGTTTTTTTCCACTCTACATTATTGTTATTTTGGGGAAAAACATTTAACTTCACTGAAACTAACATATAAAATGGGATATAAAGTAAGATATTAATGCTGAACTTGAGGATTTTATGAGGATTGAATAAATTGAATTATAGTTGCGTATGCAAACATATACATTTGTATATTTGTATGTAAATCAATTCAATGTGTGTTTGTGGAGAGTGTGGGTGGTGGAGAGGAGAAAGAGAGGGAGTGTGTACAAACTTGTCTATCAGCTTTACTGACACAAGATGGGAAATGCTCATTTTTCTCATATCCTTTTCTTTTAAAACCAGGAATGGATTTCCTAAGACCACTGCAAACTGTTAGCCTGGCATGAATTCAGTGTTTAGTAAATGTTTTCTTTTTTCCCTCCTTACTTTGTTTTTTTTCTTTCTTCTTTTCCAGTTTTTACTCTTGCTACTCAAGTAAATATGAATGCATATTTATTTAAATATGGTATGTTAATAATGTATTTGCTAAATTCTATGCCTTTTATGTGCCTGGAAAATGTCTCAAACATATCATTGTCACTTCAGGACTGAGCCTGGATTGAGGTACGCATAATCCATTGGAGGGAAAATCTGATTCTTCATATCGCTCAAGATTGTATTTTATGTAATTCATTTTTTTCTACTGAATTTCTGTTGATTTGTATGGACAAAATATTTGTTAATATGAATTTTTTGTTTCCTACTATTTTTATACATCTTCTATATCATTACCATGATTAGAAGGAATTCCCTTTACACTCAGGGTTTAAATGGGCTTGATAACATTATGCTATTATATAAATTCATATATTTCATAGGTAAATATATTTGAAAACCCTGATAAAATAAGTGATTTAATGTAAAGTTTATATATTAGAATGTTGGTTTATTGATTATCTCACTGCAGAACAGTCAAGAAACCAAGCATTTTTAAGGTATTTTGGAAACAGGAATTTTATTCTTTACAGAAGAGCTTATTCTTTCCTGCAATCATTGATTAAAGGGGTGTTTACCAGAGGTGTCTGACCTTAATCCCAGTCCTCATAATGAATTTCAGCTTTTTATAGTGTTCTTTTGAAGAACTGTTTTGCTGTATTTGGCTATATTGCTTTATTAATGGCATCTCTGATAGTTTAAGAACTGTTTCTATCTTTACCAGCCTTGAGTCTGGTACCACAGATAACAGGGAGGTTATTTTATTACACTCTTCTTCTCTCAATGTGAAGATTAGGAAGGTCAATTTATGACCTGAGCTTACTCCATTATTTGTTCTAGAGGTTGGTAAACATTACAAATGGATATCACAATTGGATTTTGAATCAATAACTTCAGACACTGAACCATATGTTTTAATGAGAAACTGGATTTTCCTTACAATGGTCACATAATGCTATTAGTTTCTTGAAGATATATTAGAATTAGAAAAGGTAAATATAAACACACAAAGTACTATGATGTCTCCAAATATATTATATTTCATTCCTCTACTAAGGTCAACCACAATTCTTTTTGCTGTGCTTTGTTACTCTGGGTCACTCCACAATAAATTTGAAATCATACATGATATTTGTTCTGAATTTATTACTTACTTGAAGACCTCCGTTTGCTCTTAGGAAAAAGTCCTATTGATTCTTATGAGGTATTCAGTTCTGTAGTTGCTGTATACCACATGGCTTATTTCAAAGACAAGTAAGATTCCTCTCAGGTATAAGTAAAGTGAATTAGAATAGGTAAATAGACAAGCTCTATGGGCTTGTCTCTTTTGTAAGAATAAAAAGGAATTGTGTTTATTTCATAATGTATATTCTCAGTTGAAAATAATTTGATGCTTACTCCTCAATTCATGGGCACTTCTGCATACATGATTAGTGAAACAATTTGGCTAGATTTTAGAAATAATTTATATTTTGCTGGAATATTCTTCTTTAAAATTCTCTTTAACAATTCTTCTCAGGACTGAATATATTATTTATACTTATTAGCATTAATTCTGGTTTTTGCCCTATTGTACAAAAATGATAATTTTTTTAATGTTTCCCTTACTTCAGAAGAATAAGATAAATTTAGGACATAGTTACCCTTAAAATACTCTTTCATTTTCAAATAAACATACCAAAAAAGCTCCTATTTTGTTGACATTGGAGTCAATTTTTTTCTTTATTCCAGAATTCTTTGATACTGTTTGTAGCATTTGATTCTGGGTTTGACTGTTTCCGGCCAGCAAAATGCTGTAGTTCTCTCAAGCAATGACCTAGTTAACAATGTATTAGGACACAGTGATATTATAGAAGTGGGGCTTAGAAGCAGGGATGAGAGAAAAGATCATTGTAGTCTTTTTTCTAACTATCCCAACACAATCATTTGTAATCCTAGGTACAGCAAACATATGTGTGGAAGCCATATTGTTCACAGAAACTTTTACTTATTTGCAGTACTTTACCTTGGAAAATTAAAAAAAAGATATTGGATCAAGGAATCGTATCTCAGAATTTAATTTCTATACTTTATTCAGTGACCTCCTGAAAGTCAACATCGGGATGAAGACCAAGTTTCTGTAATTATGATATATACAGTTAGATTTTTTTCCTGATATTTATGATAGCTTTTAGAGACATTTTATCAAAATTGTCCCATTCTTTGGCAAATACCTATTTTTCAACTTTATTGTTTTAATTGTTTGCATTGTAAGGGTCTGACATATTAATTCTAAATGGCTTTATCTAACAGGCTACTGTATGAAACTTGAAGGTTTTCCTTTACAGTTATTGGAAGATTTTTTTAACCATTAGTATTGATAGTGTAAAATGATTCTCCTTGTAAAATATATAAATGCTTTGTCATTGCTAGATTAACTTCTTGAATATAACTTTCATTTTCTTGGTTGACCAAACTCTATGAGTTTAAAATAGGGAAAATATAACAGTTATCCATGCTTATATGCCTAGAAATAATTTATGAGATGTAGATAGGCTTCTTGATTTAATCAAGGAGATTATTAGCCTAGTTTTAATAGATATAGTGAATAAAATCAATACTAAATTTAAACCATGTTCCTATATCAACATATTACATTTTTGACCAAGAAAAATATCGTAATTTTCAGAGTATTTTCATCTCATTAAATTTTGAGTTGAATTTTCCTCCATATGATTTTAACTGATTATTAGAGTCAATACATATTTTTGAAAACATTGAGAAAATAAATGAGAATATAAGTCTGTAGAATATTAATCCCTAGACAACAAGGAATTTGTGTTGTTTGTGGCTTTTTTCCCCAGTAATCATAGCCATATAATAGACATTTTCTGATAATAAACAAAAGATAAATGAATAAGCTAAGTAGTTATCAGTTTCAGCTTATGCTTATCTATAGATATTTGTGACTAAAAACTTTTTGTTTAAATAGAATAAAAATTTAAGAACTGAAATAGGTATCAAAAGACTGATACACGTTACCAAAAATCTATTTCATTTCTTCCTTTGAAAAATAATGTCATGCTACTGGTTGACTTTGCTGACAGTTTCATATTTTTTCCACAGTTTTTTATATACAATGGCACACTGATTAATGATGAGTTACATTCTGATAAATGTATGGTCAGTTTATTTTGTCACTGTGTGAACATAATAAAGTGTACTTATTCAAACCTAGATGGTATAGTGAATCAGTCAAGTGGCTTCTTGATGTAATCAAGAGGCATAATCAACATGAGACATATGAGGGTATTGCCAGCATAACATGGCATAGTGTTTAATAGTGCAATTTAAAAAAAATAAGCTGAAGGAGCACACTCTACAATAATGATGAAAGTATAATATAATATGTAAACCAGCAACTTAGTCACTAATTATCAAGTATTATATATTATACATAATTGCATATGCTTTACTTTTATACACCTGAAAGTGTATTAAATTTGTTTATATCACCATTATCAAATAAATGATGCTTTGTGATGTGATGTTAGGAGAGCCAAGAGATCAGTAGGCAATAGGAAATTTTCAGCTTCTTTAAAATCTTTTGAGGCCACTTTAATATAAACCTACTATTGATGATTAGAACTTTGTTATGCAGCACATAACTATGTTTGCATTGAACTGGGCATGCTTATTTCAGAAAATTTTGATTTTTGTAGTATGAATTAGAAAATATGTAATTCTTTTTAAATCATTTTTTGCTTTCCTCCATTCAAGGTAAACCAATGGATTGGCATTCATAGAGTATAAACTTTAGAGTGTAGATTGTAATAGGTAAACTTCTCTGTTGCAACAGATTCATTTGCCTGGTGAAACACAATTATAAGTTATATGCTTTGAGAAATTTGACAAGTGCTAGTTAATTTTATGTGAAGTTGAAGGACATAACTTTGGTAGTATGAAATATCATGTCAACATTAAAGCAAATACCTTTTTTTCTTACTGTATTTTAGATTAAAATTAAGTCAATAAATAGGATCATGATTTGCTTTGAGCATCTGTATTTATTTGGTTGTAACACAAATACTTAATTTCAGTACTCACTACTAGATGTCTCTTCTTAAGGCTTTTCATAAGTTTCAAAGGAAATATGTAACTCAAAATGCATTCTCAGATATATGATATATTTGTGATGGATCTTCATGCAGATAGACTTAAAAGTAATATACAAGTTACCAGGTCAGATTCTTGCTGACCTATACAATACCTGAATCCTAATAGGTCCTATTTCAGCTCCTATATCTTTGACAAATAGCTGAGCTCCAAAAATCTCTGTCCACAGTACTGAAACCTCTCGTGATGTATGAGCATGTCTTGCTGATAAATTCTAATGTCAGCCGCTGTGTGATAGTGATTCATCAGATTGTAAAATTTGGGTTTGGGGAACACATTGAATTAGTAAGTTCCACATTTTAGTTGTGTTAAAATTAACACAGTTTGTTCTTTTGTTTTAAAGAATTTATAATAATTACCTTTCACATTGTCAAAAGTAGTTTAGAATTTAATTTGAAATTATCAATGCTATCACAAAAGAAATGTCTAATATTAATAAATAAATTGATATTATTGCAGTGCTGAAAATGTTTACATAGCAATGACATGTTGATAATAAGCATCAAGCTACTGTGAGAAGTTAGACACTTGATTATGAACAAACACAACAGTAATAGACATGGAAGCTATGTGGCTTTGTTACGATAAGCAATTTGCCTATAAAAACTATGGCTTATTATCTTAAAATTTGAAACAATATTTTAGGCTGTTTTCTTTGTACAAAAATATGTTTAATTTGCAAGACTCTGAGTTTTTGTTTGTAAAAATGACTAAAAACCTCAATGATCTTAGTTGGGTTTTTTTTTTTAAGTAAAATTCTTACATATAAAAGATTTTTAAATAACTAGCAATGTTCTTGACACTTCTTTTCACTGATTTGCAATTTTGTAAGCTGGTTTTTAGTACTTTAAATATAAACTTAGAGGACTGCATTGTGTTTTTATTTTACTCTAAATAATTTCACAATTTTTTTCTTACTGAAAGTTTTCTTAAATTTTTAATAAACTGCAGCTATCTGACTTATGCTATTTTTATGTTAGGGTAAAATTGATAAAAGGTAGAATTTTATGAATTTGAACCTGTCAAACTTTTACTACTAATCTATTATATTTCATAGTGAAATTCTAAAATCATTCTCTTAAAATTTGGATATATTGTTTTCTTGCTATGTTTGCAACATAATGAATTATTTGGTTTTCAGTGAAGCTTATTAAGTGTTTAAAATCACAGAGAGATCTGAAAGTTACATTTATATCATAAGCCATCCTGAAATTTGGCAATATTTCCCGCAAAGCAAGCAGCCTAAAGCTGAGCTACTATCAATAAAATTGAAATAACGCTTTCAGCCACTGAGGTATTAGATTTACATTATCCAAATCTAATAATTAAATCCACTTCAAATGCTACGTGTTAAGAAAAATCTTTAAGAGAATATATAATTTCCTGGAGGATTTGTTCCAGTCAATAATTAAAGTATTAGATACAATATTATCATTGCCTTTTAATATTGATAAAATGCTTTTTAAAATCCATTTTTGTGCACTATATAAATGTAGTTACATAACCCAATAAAGTGTCTTATACTTAACATTCAAAATTTCATTATAAAAAAACACTTTTGAAAAAGTGGTCATTTAAATGATATCTGATCAACTGATATTTTCCAGAAATTATTCTTTATTTAGAAACAAAAACAAGACAAAAGCAATTGATTTTAATCCAAAATGTATTTTTCCTTATAAAAGAGGTCCACATACTCACTGTGTCTACTCTACATAATTTGTCCTTTTTTATTACACCACGTGTCAATTCAAGTTTATCTGGTCACTGCAAAAACTCGTGGCTAATATGTGTAATACAACACAGGAGGAGGTATTGCTCAGTTCAACTACTCTTATATACTTAAAAAAAAATACAGAAATGTTTTTGTCCACTTTAATTGTCGTCCAGACATAAAAGTTACATGAAAGTTCTAGAAAATGGAATTATTTATTTGGTTGCCACAGTACCCTTGAAGCCAGTTAATTAAAATGCTGAACTTGTACATGTTTCCATTGGTCATGAGCAGCATTGGTGAAGCTTAACCTTCTTTGTAGAAAGTTAGGTTTCTCTGCCTGTTTTTTAATTCAACTGGAGTTTTGAGCTTTTCTTTGAAGTTAGTTGAGTTGGTTGTTTTTATGACATATTTGTTGGCACACCTATCACTGTTGCTTTCACTTCTAAGTTTGTACTTTTCTCTTTACCTGCTTCCCAGAGGTTTATCAGAGGAGGATAAAGCTCACTGAATGCAAAGGTTGGTTTGTGTAAGTAATTCCTTACATGGCTATGTTTATCATCACAGTTTATTTCTTGAGAGAGGCAGCTGAAAAGACATATTACACCAATAATCCCTAGAAGGCCTCCAAGACAGGCCATAAACGTTGTGGTGTTACTCTTTTCATACTCTTTTCGACCTTGGTCCACACCTTTTGTGGTGACATTTATACATTGTTTTCTGTTTTTCTGATATATTGTGGGGATATCAATACAAATTTTGTACTCAGTGGATGGGTTCAGATGCGTAAGATTATATACCTTGACATCAGATGGTATTCGAGCACTTTGGGCAGCATGAGAATTTTCAGTCTTGACAAAGGCAGTCCACTTAACACTGGATTTGAGAATTTTTGAACTTGCTTTCCAAGATACCAGAACTGAATTGGCCTGAATATCTCTTATTTTGATATTCAAAGATCCATTATTATCTTGGGGAAAAGAACCATCCACTTTGATCATAATAGACTTTAAGTCAGCACCAACTAGGTTAGTCGCTATACAAGTATATAGACCCCCTTCTTTGGGGGTTATGCCACTTATATCTAGTGTGCCTTCAGAATGAACATAGAACTTATCTGTCAGAGTATTAGGTAATAGTTTTTGACCAGAAGGTGTTATCCAGTAGATTTCAGGCTGTGGCTCTGCCGTTGCTCTACAGTGAAGGGAGACATAGCTATTAGCTTCTACATCCAAATTAGAAGGAAAGCTCTCAGGAGCTATAAGAGGGAGGCAAATTTCCATCATATCCCTGAAATGCACTTGTCGAACATTCTGGCCTTGGAATTCAGGTGGGTCCACACAAAACAGTGCATCTGGCTCCATAAATCGAATGTTGGTTTTGTTCATATTAATCCAACGGATGACACAGTCACACCTGATTGGATTGCTGTGTATGCTGATTTCCTTGAGGTTTGGCAGAGACTCAATGGTACCATGGTATAGGGCACTGAGGGCATTGCTGTTCAACATGAGTGATTCCAGCTTGGGGAGTCTGAAAAATGCATTAGGGTGAATGTAAGACAATCTGGGGTTGTTAGTAGCTTCTATTTTTCTTAAATCTGGCAAGTTATCCACAGCAAGACTGTCGATGGAAATCAGCTCAGGCATATTATTTATCCCCAACTCTTTTAAGTGTAGCATATTGCTAAAATCACCTCTTCGTATTCTATTAATAGGATTTTTGTTTAGATCCAAAAATTTGAGGTTTACAACTTTTTGAAGAGCAACATGGGGCACTTTGATAAGCCTGTTGTCATAAAAAGAGATGCTTTCTAAGTTTTCAAGTCCAACCAAGGCATTATCTGGTATTTCCGTGAGGTTTATACCAGCTATAACCAGACTGCGAAGATTGATAAGAGGCTTAAAGTTCATGTCTTTGATTCTGATGATTGGATTTTCTCCAATCATCAGAATCTCTAGATTTGGAAGAGCATCGAACCACTTACTGTTGATCATCTGCAGTCTATTTGAATTGAGATGAAGTCGAAGAAGATTATGTAGGCCAATAAAAGCTCCGGGTGAAATTGTAGAAAGCAAGTTGTGATTAATATAGAGTTCTTGTAAGTTACTCAGTCCAGACAGACATTTTTCAGGCAGCTCAGTAAGTTTGTTTTCTTCTAGGTACACAGAAAGGAGCTGTTGCATCTTTTTTACATTAATATTGGTGACTGAAGATAAATTGTTTTGAGATAAATCCAGGCCAGTAAGGTTTACTGGAAAGTCTATGGAATATTCAATTTTTGCAATATTGTTTGTCTGTAGGAGCAGAATCTGTGTATCAGCAGGCAATCTGGCTGGGAAACTTAAAAGACCTAAATCATTACAATCCACTGTAGATGCCTCCATATAAATGGATCTGGGTGTAAACCAAGGCCTGATTTCACATGTACATAACTGTGGGCAATCCAATTTTTTATCTACAGCTTGTACTAGTGTAGTAATAGCTAGGCCAAGTAGCACATGAATTTGGAGTGGCATGTCCTTCATCTTAACTTTCTTCTTCAGAAATTTAATGGGCCCTTAAGGATTCCACAGTCACTACTTGTAAGTTTAATAATAGCTGATTGATAAGGGGAATACTTGCATTTGTCAAATGATGAATTCCATAGAACTATAGAGTTTTTCTTCATGGAAAGAAGTGTGAGTGCCACAATTGCTTTGTCCAAAAACGTCATACATATTGGAGAAAAGAAGGTCACTATTTCCTTAATGATATAATATTGATGAACTTTTTGAAGATGGAGTATGTATAGATGGTCACAGGAAATTGAGCAATTCATTTATTTAAGAGTATACTATTCAAATCCCATGCTTGGTCAGTACTTGCAGGAATAGCAGCATTATGCTAAATACAATAAAGTAAAGAATAAAAGAAAAAAAGAAAAATAATTAGTACGAAGAAAAAACATAATATCCATTAACTAATTATTTCATATATAAATAGTTCCTTCAGTAAGTTTTGACTGGATTGTTGTTATAACTAACCCTCAGGTTTGGCCTAGACATCGGATAGGCTCAGAGATTTAATCTTTAGAAGGCTGAAGCATCATTAAATTTAATAAATATTCTTCCAGGATTTTCCTGTTATATCAAGTCTTGTTTATACCCTAAGTTTTATTTATTATATTTTTTATTCCCTCTACCATTTAATAATGGGGGAAGGACGATCTTTCAATGATGTTGGCTCTTTTGTCCTTCTTAGGAAATAATATTGTTCTATTACAATCACATGAGTTAGACTGTGGTTTCTTAGGCCCATAGGAGATAGTATTTGGAGACATAATTATAAAATGATTGTTAAATGAAACAGAAAAAGTGGTATTGAGGTGGAATTCTCATTTTCATTCATGCCCCTCTCCATAGTGTCCTTTGCATAAAGAGACATGATGTAGGAAAAAGCATACACTCATACATTGTTAGTGGGACTGCAAATTAGTACAACCACTCTGGAAAGCAGTATGGAAATTCCTAAAAAAATAATAGACACTGCTACATCGATGTTCATAGCAGCACAATTCACAATAGCAAGACTGTGGAACCAAACTAGATGCCCTTCAATAGACGAATGGATAAAAAAAAATGTGGCATTTATACACAATGAGTATTACTCTGCATTAAAAAATGACAAAATCATAGAATTTGCAGGGAAATGGATGGCATTAGAGCAGATTATGCTAAGTGAAGCTAGCCAATCCCTAAAAAACAAATGCCAAATGTCTTCTTTGATATAAGGAGAGTAACTAAGAACAGAGTAGGGTCGAAGAGCATGAGAAGAAGATTAACATTAAACATGGATGAGAGGTGGGAGGGAAAGGGAGAGAGAAGGGAAATTGCATGGAAATGGAAGGAGACCCTCAGGGTTATACAAAAGTACATACAAGAGGAAGTGAGGGGAAAGGGAAAAATAATACAAGGGGGACAAATGAATGACAGTAGAGGGGGCAGAGAGAGAAGAGGGGAGGGGAGGGGAGGGGGGGATAGTAGAGGATAGGAAAGGCAGCAGAACACAACAGACACTAGTATGGCAATATTTAAATCAATGGATGTGTAACTGATGTGATTCTGCAATCTGTATATGGGGTAAAAATGGGAGCTCATAACCCACTTGAATCAAAGGGTGAAATATGATATATCAAGAACTATGTAATGTTTTGAATAACCAACAATAAAAAATAAAATAAAATAATAATAGGAATAGAAATACCATATGACCCAAGAATCCTACTCTTTGGTATATATAAGATCTTAAATCAGCATACTATAAGGATGCAGGCACATCAATGTTAATAGCTAAACATTCACAATAGCTAAGATGTAGAACCAATCTAGGTGCCCATCAAGAGATGAATGGATTAAAAAATGTGCTATTTGTACACAATGGAGTCATAAAGAAGAATGAAATCATGGCATTTTCAGGTAAATTGATGGAACTGAAAAATATCATGCTAAGTGAATTAAGCCAGACACAGAAAGTCAAGGGTCAAATGTTTTCTCTCATATGTAGGTATACCAAAATTAGGAGAGAAAATAATAGAAGAGGACTCTCATGAAAATAGAAGAGAGATCAGTGGAGTAGAGGAAGGAGATAAGAGGGAGGAGGAAGAGGTTGGGAAAAAGGAAGAACAGTGGAATGAAGCTAACCAAACTTTCTTATGTACACATCTTAATAAGCCACAGTGAATCTCACTAATTGAAAAAATATATAAATAAATAGAAGAAAGATCAGTATACCAGATGAAAGGAAACAGAGGGAGGGAGGAAGATGGGGAAAGGGGAAGTACTGGGTACTGAAACATAATATCATGGTTAATTTTGACATATCTCTAATAAACTAATAAAAAGTGACTCGAACTTGGCAATATTTGGATGATATTAATCATGACTTATTATGGGTAGACCTTATAATTATATAAGGTCTCTTATATAATTATTCACAACTGGAGTTCATGTTAATGTTTGGTTGCTTTATTTATCCCTGGAAATAATTTACATTCCATTAATCACAAACAATAAACCTTATTACTTCAGCATGACAGACTTATTTTTTTTTAATGGATATCAGTGTCTTTATCACCAAGAAATAAACAATTCCAGAACCACATTGCAGACTGATACAAGGGATGTTTTAAAATACCATGCTACTTTTTGGTGTACACTCAATTCCGTTGAACTGCGGCTGAGCTCACTTGTCAAGTATGCAGAAGAGCATTGATGTGACTAGTTTCTTCCTTCTGGGGCTTGTTGCCTTTTAGCAATAATAGCCATAGCCCTCTACTACTGTTCCTTTTTCAAGCTCTCCCCAATAATGATAGTTTTGACAGCATTGTTGCCTAAGTTTATGATAAGGTGGGTGCTTCAGTGACAAACTTAAATATACTTGGAGATGTGGTCATTATGGAGAGAGAATCTCTCTCTCTCTCTCTCTCTCTCTCTCTCTCTCTCTCTCTCTCGTTAAAAGAAAAGACATTGTTCCTCAAAATCATGAATCATTTATAGCTCAAAGTCACACCTAATTTGCTTCTTGCTCTTTATTTTCAGAAATGTGATTTTTTATCTAAAAACTGAGTGAGAAGATTTAGATAACTACTACAATATCTTTGCTATTTTCTTTATTACTTCATCTGATTACTGACCTAAAACTCCTTTTTTTTTTTTTTTTCAACTGAATGATCATTCCAGCTATTACTTCTGTCTTAACTAGGTTCTAAGCCCGTTGAGGGTAGAATGTAACACTGTGCATTTTTTACTGAAGATTCCTGATAATCTTGTTTAGCCTATGGGTCTTCTCCATACATATCCTCATCTTCTGCCATTTTCCTACCTTCAGCTTCCTTTTTATTGGTAAAGCAATTGATGCTTCTCCATATTCTGGCAACCTGCTATGCCTCTTCCTTTCAATTAATTGCTACTGTTTTTTCCAACCTCACTTCAATCATCTCTATTCTGGTAAGACTATCTTCCACATAACCTCTACCTCTAGTTGTACTTAGGTACCCACTCTCCACTCTGCAGTGGTCCCATGGGCCTCGTACACCTAGTATACCAATTAATTGGTTTTATTGTCTCCAGCAATGAGGAACTTATATTCTCCTTTAAATTAACCAGAAGATTGGAAATATTAAACATGAAGCATTTTTTTGGAGGCAATGTTAACCTAAAAATGCTACCTTTTATTTAGAAATTATTCTGGTGGGTGAAAATTGAAAAAAAAAATATATATATATACATACACACATATATATACATACACATACACATATGTATATTATACACATATTTCTAATTAAATATATATATTTTTTAATTAGAAAAACTTTCCTGACTCCATTTCATTATTTATGAAGCCCTATACTACAAATAACTATGATTTGAACTAGATTAATCCTAGCAATGTAGAAAACAAGATTTCTTATGGTGGTGAACAAACTCAAATTTTATTTATCCCTGTCTATAGGAAGAAATTGTCAACATGGGAAACAGAGTAGAGAATATAGAAGTTTAACCTGTCTTCATTGTAGTATTTACTTTTCCTTATGACTGTGGAAATTATCATGATGCTTTCACTAATAGACTATTTGATATGGATTATTTGCAGGAAACTAAAGCAATAATAATAATAATAATCACTTAATGCTTTATAGTTTTCAAAGTCCATTTGTTATTTTTATATTAACAATGGCCTTGTGAAATAGGTTAGTTAGATACTTTAATACCCATTTTTTAATGTGAAGGTATTGATTTTTTTGTGGCAGTGCAGGGGATTACAACCATGGCTTTGCATATGCAAGCCCAGCATTCTACCACTGAGCTATACTCCCACCTTAACGTAAGGATATTGAGATCTTACATTATTGTGATCTCATATACCTGAAATCACACAGCTGATAAAAGACAGAACCTAGGATTTCTTCTTAGGCCCTCACCATTTTCTAGACAGCTACATTGCATAAATATATAGAAATGAGATCATTTTGACTGATAGGGTTATTATTTTACCTCTTAAGAAGAGTTGGCATTACCTTGGTCTTCAGATTTTTGAATTGAGAAAATTAATTTTATCAATCCACTAGTAATGACTAGGGTATGCACATGAGTCAAAATCACAAGGGACCAGTGTACAAAACCAAAGTGCCCATTCATTACAATGAAAATACTTGTCCAATGCTTTTGCTCCATTTTGAAAAATATACTTGGAAACATAAATTATGAATCTTCAGTTTACTTGAAGATTCAGTTTACTTTAATAATACACAATCAGAGACAGAGATGCCAGGTTAGAATTCTTAATTATCACAGTCATTAAAAATGACAGCTGGGCTGGGGTTGTGGCTCAGTGGTACAGTGCTCGCCTAGTACATGTGAGGCATGGGGTTCCATCCTCAGCACTGAATGTAAGTAAATAAAATAAAGGTATCCACCTACAACTAAAAAAAAAATTAATAAGAAAATTACAGCCTGCGTATCTGTTTTTCTAAGCCAAATATCTATGGGAACTAGACCTCTTACAGAAACCTTTTGTTGGGAAGCTTTTCCTGAGTATCTTCTTGTTCACCACACACTTGTTGCTTAATCATTTGTGTTATATTTTTCTATTCCCTTACTAACCATGAGTTTAGTAAGTTCTGATTGGGTTAATAATGTACATTAGATAATTAAATTATTATTATAAATTGCTAGTTTATTCCTTTACTAAACTTTGATTATTAGATTATTATTCTTGCTAGAAAATAAGGTTATTATTATTAGGGGTGGTGCTCAACACACTATTGATTTGATAATATCAATACAGTTAGTTGGTTGATAAGCACTTAGCTCCTTATCTCCAGAGTACAAGTCATTAGACAAAGGTTTACCAATTGATAACTTACAAATGTCTTTATATCATTTGTACTGAATGATAACATATGAAATAGTGATTAAATTAGGTTTAAAATATTTTTAAGAATCTGAAAATAAACACAGTCAATACAAATGAGGATAAAAAAGATACACCCTCAGATTTTTTTTAGGAAAGTATAAATGTCACAATTATACTGCAAAGTGTCCATTGGCAAAACAGAAAATGATTCACTTTACAGACACCAGTTTAAAAGCAAAGCTGTTCCTTAGAGTCATGTTGTACTACTGAGAAAATGGTTTCAGCTGTTGGCCTTTTGGGGATTCCAGCTAGATAATAATCATAATTAATGGTATTAATTTTAAAAGAGATTTTTCTTTCTTTTTTATACACATCTGTATAAAAATTTTAAAAATCACAAACTAATTATGTCTTAAAATAAATTGACCATTTTAATCATTTTTCATAATTTAAATTCCCTGATTCTTTTTATTTTTCTCCTCCCTTTCTCTCATCTTCCTTCTCTTCCTTGTAATGTTTTTCCTTTTTTTGAACACATTGAATCTAAGGTGGAAAATGCTTTCAAGCTCAAAAAAGTTGTATTAGAGAATTATTTGATATACTTACATAATTATCCTACTCCTATCAATTATCAAGGAAATTTTTCTATGAAGTAAGAGTGAAGAAATCACACTTTAAAATAAAATAATGTTTCAATTTGAGTTTTAAAAGGTTTAGGACTCTTGCTAAGGAAGATGCTAAGGCACCTAGCACAGGGATTAGATATTATATTATTGTGGATGGATGTGTAAATGAATAAAAAGTGTATGATATATAGTTGAAATAGTTTGGGGATTTCCTCCCTTAAATATGGTAATTATCAATATGCAAATAAATGTTGCCAAAAGTAGATGCATTGTTATTAAATGACTTTATTTTGTAAAAATGAATTCATATGGTCCTACTTTTAGGTGTTATGACTCAGAGCTAACTAAAAATTAACTACTATTCTTTTCGCTTGTTTTTTTCACATAAAGCTATATTAGAAGGTCATTTCTGTATCTTCTTTTAAAGACAACAACATCTTTCATATATTAAAGTAAAATGTATTATAGTCAAATATTTTAAAAATTTGAAAGACATTGTTATTGAAATGTTACCAGGAATGGAAACTCACATCTTGATAAATTTTATTATATAAATTTTCCTTCAAGTACTAAATCATATAATTTCAAAGTTCATTTTTATTAGAGCATATCATCTATCTCCCTTTCATTTATTCATCCATTCAATTGTTCAATAAATATTTGTGGAAGACCTACAACATTAGTCACTGTGTTTTCATTTCTGATTTTTCCACTTTGTAAGATTTTTAAGAAAAATTTTAGATTTTTTTATTGATAGAATGTAGTTTTGCAGTTCAATTAAGCATTTTTTGTTGATTATGACCATATATATATTTTAATTTTAACATTAAAGCACTTTAAACTGGAATTTTCCTAATATCTTCGTCATTTTGTCCTTTTGCCGTTTTTCTCACAGTACATTTAATATCTCATATTGGCTCCCCTGCATAGAATTTGCCTGAAGAATAGCCACAGGCCTAAAATATTTAATATGGGACACTGACAGCATGTAGCCTCCCAATTTAGTCCATTAAAAGAAAGCAGTTTTAAGATTTTTTATAACTTTAATTTTTAATATCTGCAGACACTCATCATAACTTTTCTTTTTAAAGTAATTTTTATATTTGAGAATCTAAAAATACAAATTGTTTCTTGAGATAATTATATAGGTAGCCTTTTATGGAAAAAGCTACCTTTCCCATAGAAATGAGATCTTCATTCTTTAAGCTTTTTCATCTGTGTTTTATCCTTCATGAAATAGTGATTGAATACCTACCTTTTGGCAGCTGCTCTTGTAGCCATAAATAGGGTGAAATAACTGCTCATCAAGCTCTCAGGTGTCTAAGGAGTAAATAGCAAAGAAGAATACTGCACAATAGATTTGATTTACATTAAAGGTATATGTGGTATTCTGTGGAAACACAAGAAAGGTAATGCTTTGATCTGTGTGTCCAACAGGAGCTGCCTGAATATTTAATGGTCTTTTGTGATGCTTTTAAAAATTCAGCTGGGAGTATAGTGGGGAAACATGGGGGTAAGAACATTCAAAATCCACCATCATTCAGAGGAATTTTTACAATGGTAAGGATTAAGAACAAAATGTGCCTTCTTCCTTGTACCTCGTTATTATAATATAAAGAATCCTGAGAAAGAGCAACATTTTGATACTTGACTTGTGTTTAAAAAAAAAAAAATGGTGAAGGTAGAAAGTTGCCATGGCTACATAAAAACTCAGTTTTTCCTTTTCTTCTATAGTGAACTGCTAGCTAAGTTTGTTTGTATAAAGAACTTAAATTCTGTTCTCCCATTATCTGGTTTTATATTCCTTTGTTGTAAAATTTAGTCTCTCTTCAATTCTAATTGAAGGTTTCATATCCCAAAGGTGTTGTTGAATTATACTAAATGTATCCCTATAAAATACTGCTCTTGTTTGCTTGAGAAATATTTATTTTTGTGTTTCTCAAACCTAATTATTTGACTATGTATGTCAGCTTTCAAGTGAATGTTTAGAGTGGCTTGATAAAACTTCTTCTGACCTGTTAATAAGAAATTGGCATAGGTTAAAAACATTTACTTTGTGTTAAGAAAGACTGGCCAGACTTATGAGGTGTTTTTGTAATTGTGAACAGGATACCACTCTTCCCTGTGCCTTAAATTAATTATCTTTAAAATTTAGGAACAAGGTTATAAAATAAATCTGACAATAAAATCTGAGTCCCAGGAGTTTCCTGTTGGTGTAATGATTTCTATATATTCATAAATTATCAGCTTGTTATAATACTGTCATTTCTCATTATGAAAAGACTTTTGATTTATATAAGATCTTTAAGATCCTTTCATATTTTAAATTTATATGATGTATGATATTATTCTGTGAATGTAAAAGTTTTTTTAAAAGGAGCCTAAAAATCAGCCTAAAAATCACAAATCTGATTTTAACCTTTGTATTCTATAGTTGATCAAAAGTTTATACTCAATACTCTAGTCCTATACAATTAACAAATTAGGGTCAGTGAATTTTAGTTGTTATTTGGCATTTAAAGGTTATAAAATTAATTATGTGCCATTATTCCTGTTTAATTTTAAGTTTATGTCTATGTAGTAGTAAATGAAATGAGAGAGTAAACTAGCCACTTGAGAGAAATTTTTTGCATTAGAAACCTTGATCTAAATATGGAAATGGATTCAAATTCTTTCATTTTGTCTCCAAAACTCTGCCTTAACACTGTGCTCTACTTCCTCTCAACTTGGTATTGGAGTAGCACCATTCATCTTCTGATCTTTTCAGAAAGGTGTTTCCTGAAACTGGACAGATGCACTGCATTTGCTGTTGCTTTCGTCATTGTTGAGTGCTTCTCTCTTGCTAAAGTTTTACTGCAATGGAATTTAAAAGGTGGTTGGGTGTTGTGGGAAGCAGTAGAGTAATAAAATCTATTTTCTAGGTCTAGTTTTGCTACACTGGTTATTCAGATCACATTGTTATCTGAGTCTTAATTGTTCAAAAAAAAAAAAAAAAAACCAATCACTAAATTTTCACTGTTTTTCCAGTTTGGTTGGATACTCTATGAAATTCAAGAAATTTCTTATGAAGCTGCCATTAGAAAAATGTCTGCTTTTAGAGTAGGCTTTAGAGAATGAGGAATAAAATCTGAGTCTCAGGAGAGTTTCATGTTGGTGTAGTGATTATTCATAAATTATCAGCTTGTCATGATACTGTCATTTCTCATTACGAAAAGACTTTTGATTTATATTTGTTTTTAATTATAGTTTTTGCTCAACTGAGCACTTCATTAATAGCATTATATATGAAGTTGATTTTTGTACATGATTAGCAAAACAAATTATATTGCTAAGCCATAACTTCTGTCTTTATGTTTGTATCTCTTTTGTGAGCATCATTCCATACATTGGGGAATTCTAATTTAGTGTATGGCATAATAGTAGTTCATTTAATATTGTTTGAGAGCAAATGGATTTTAATTGCTGGATTTGCTTTGGGGGGGGAGGGGTCTTCCTTTTCTCATTCTCTTGTTATTCAACATTTGTATAGTCCCAAGTATAGCCCTCTCTAGGGAAATATGTTCACTTATGCATTATCCTTAAAATTGGTTCATCTTAGATTGATGTATAATCATCATTATTTCCAAATTAGGGAATACAGTGATGGAAAACTTGGTTTGGGTTATAACTGAAGCATAGATATTTGTGTACTTGAATAAATACTGACAGAGTGTACAAGGACATTCATGTTAATTTTGGATTTTCATCATATTTATTCATGTTTTACCTGTTTGTCAAACTGTAGCCTTAATACAGAGTGTTAGGATTACAAGTAGTCTATAAAAGAATTTTTCAGACCTATACAAATTCATGCAAAATTTGTAATTTTTTACTTGTAGTCAGGAACAATATATATAAATTTGTAAAAAAATAATAGTTTCCTGACACAATTTGTATATATGTGTGCATGCACATGTATATACTGAGATACTTTTTGGTTCTGCTCAGAAAATCCTGAATGCTATTAACTAAATTTACTAAGAACTGAAGTTTCTCATGTTTTCCAATTTTTATTCTTATCCACAGATGTTGTGGGTGACCAATTTAGTTATGTATCAATTTACATTTTAAAATTTTCATAAGTTAAGAAAAAGTGTCCACAAATATATTTTCCTTATTTCTTTGACATTTTTGGTCTCTAAAACCTCATTCTTATCACTCAGTTCCAGTTTATTTGAGAAACCAATGCAGTGAGATTATTTATAAAGGGAGCTCTTATTTTATCTCAAAGGAATTGCTAGCCAGATTTAGAGAACATTTCTCTGGGACTTTCCCTAGATTGTGTGACAAGATTCATGTCATGCCTTGCAGTATGATGTCTAGAAAGGTGTATATTGTGTAGACCTATTTTCAGGTATCCTATATTTTAGATGAAAGCATTTGGGTGTGATTATCAAGGAATATTTAAATAATTTTCTTCCTCATTGGAAGACAGCCAAATAGCCCAAATCTTTGAAGTTTCTATCCTTTGAGTCACCTGAATATTGGCTATTTCCCTCATATCGTTTCAAAAAACAAAACAAAACAAAATGCAAACAAGTAGTTATTCTAGCTTGTGTTGATTCTATGGACACTGAAAGAAGCTTGCCTTCTGATTTCTGATCTTGTAAGAAATGTTTTCCCTAGGGTCTTGTACATGATTGTTACATACACCAAAGCAAAATAAAACAAAAACAAACAAACTCTGTTTTGATTGCCACAAGTAAATACTTTTATATTAGTTTCAGAAGAGATGAATTTTGAAATTGAGTCAAGCCATCATAAAAGGGGTGATAGCACAAAACTTTTCCTCATATCTGTACTCTAATATTAACTTGGTTTGACACACAGGACCATTGAATTATAAAGAAGGGAAGGAATAGGCTTGGGACTAGAGTCCATTGATGCATTACAGATTGAGAATGAAGCATATTTTAGTTACAGTATGATTACAGAGATCTCTCAGTCATAGTTCAATAGAAAATTTTCTCTGACACGAGCAGAGTAGATTTTTACTGGATAATTCAGCTTCTGTTCTACATATAGTGAAATATTGTTTCTTATTGCTATTAAACAACACAGAATAAAAGTGTTTTTACTAAGAATGGGGACAATAAAACACATTTTGAAAGGAAGTGAAATAAAATGTGCTCCTATGGTCAAAAAAATTCTTCCAATGCAATAAATAAGAAAATAAATTATAGCACCACATTTTCAGGTGTTCCAAGGGTGAGACTCTGACTGCCAGGAGTTCAGTGATGGATGAAGCTTTTCTGAAGCTTTTTCTTAGGAACCAATCATACTGGTGTGGTCTATATTGTTAGTTCCTGTACTGAGCATGGAATTGTCTATTTTCATTTCAAAATTGTGCCAGATTGCCATCGTGCTCTGTGGTTACGCCCTTATATTTTTAACAATCTGCTTAAAACAGTATTGCTATATTTGTGTCCAGGGACTACAAGAAAGATTTTAAAATAGAACAACAAAAACTCCATTGAAAGGTTGAAACAGGCTTTCTGTGTTATAGCTTTGAGTTTCAAAAGTAATCTTTTAAACAAGGCATGGAGAGTGTGTTCATATCTGTTCATGTCTGTTTATCTTACAGAGTGGGAACTCATTACTGTATAGGTCAGTGGGCTCTTTCCCTAACACTTGTGCTGACAAATGATTAATGTGAAATGACCTAGTGGCACTTTGGAGAAGTCTTCCCTATCTCTTCCCCTAGGTGCTGGGGATTGAATCCAGATCCTCACGTATCCTATGCAAGCACTCTGCCCCTTGAGTTACATTCCTCTCCCTAAAGGGGTAGACTGAATTAGTTTCTGATGTATGCAAGGTCAGTCAAATGTTATTATTTACTACAAATGTGGATATCAAAAGCAGGTTACATACAGGTTAAAACTTTGAGTTTTCTTCTTCCTGTCATCTAACTTATATATACTTAATCTTATAAGGGCCTAACAATAGCCATAATTAACATAGGATTAATTATGTAGATGTCTTATGTCTTATGTAGTTGATCTTATGAGACTTGGTTGACTTAAATTCCATAAATTTTAAATTATTATTGATACAACGGGACTTTTTTTTATATACATCTTTCTTGCTCACAAAGGGCTCTATGTAATTCTAGTTAAATAAATTTCCAATGATATTTGATTACTATATCATTAACAACTAAGACTATATCTGAGTTATGAACACCTGGGGAATACAAGATACCTGAAAACAATGACTTTAAAAAAGAAGTATGTATTTCCTTATAAGTATTGAATAGAAAGTAACAATATTAAGGGAGGAAATAAAAAGACTAAATGCCCATTTCTTTGAAATAGAAAGTAGTATAATTTGTGATACATACCAAATTTTAATTTTGTGTTAATGCACAATATAGGCCCTTGTTAGCATTACCTCTTTCAGCTTCCTGTTAGGAACATGCTCAATATACTCACTTCTACATCTTTTTTCAAGGTTGCATATGGATGTACCAATCATAGAAATGGAGTTCCAAATCTTGACGGAGAAAAAGTTCTTTCAAAACAATGTTGTAAATTTGTACGCACCTTACGATGAAAACTAGGTGCCAAATCACCTGCTTTAAAGAATTTCTAACTAAAGTCTCTGCAGATAATTCCATATTGTTTCAGACAATCAGCTTAGGTTAACAAAAGAAAATGGTTTAAGCTATATAATAGCAGCTTCAAAGGTTAGAATTCTTTTTTTAGATGAAATGAAATGTTTGATTATTTGAGTTGTGAGAAGAAATTTTCCCTTCATAGTTATATGATTTCAGATCTGGAGTCTTCTTGGTTTGATCTGGGATATGCACTTAACTTTATTATTCCATTGTACCCAGACAAATTATTTTGTGAAGTAATTTTATTTTCCACTAGGTGTCTGTTGTAGGATATTTACTTTACTCAGTTTATATTTTTGTAACATTAATTTCATAATATGGAGATATTTTCTTTGAAGCTTAAAAGTTGTTTGTATTTTTATATGTATATTTCAGTATTTATGATTTGTAGATTTTTAAAATATAGGTATGCAGTAAAATTCAGATTAAACCACTGTGGACTTGGAGCTCAGGATTCAAACTGAAAATAGAGTAAAACTTTTTATCTGTTTTCTATTCATTATAATTCATGAGACTGGTTAGTAAGATAAAATATATCTTTGATGTTGTTTAGATTTTCTTGATAGATATGGTGTTGTTTTGGTGTATAGAGGTACTCTAAATATATGAGAATAATTAAGCCATGTCAGGATAATTGAAAATATGGAGCTGAAAAATTATAATTTTAAGGCTTTCTTCATAACCGACTCCCATTAATTGTATGGAAAAACAGATTAGAAAAATAATATCATTTTCTTCTAATGTAGACTTAATTCCAATATAAATGAATAGATAGGGTCTTTAATGCTTTGGTTTCTTGCATATTTTACTGTAGCTCTGATTCTAAAGATACTTCAAGGTCCTTATAATTCCCATTAACAACTGCAATAAACAATAAAAACAACAGTAGTAATCACAATGATGATGCACTGCATGGTAAGAATTCAGTTCAATTTTCACATAGGATCTTACTTGATTCTCATAATAATCTTGGTAGCCTGGGTCTTGTGCTAACTTCATAAGTGATAAAGAGAGGCTCAGAGAGATTTAATGAGGTGGTCAAAGTCGAAAGGGATGGAAAGTGAGGACTCCTGAACTGTATTCCATATCCCTGACTCCATCCTCAGCTTCCTTTGTTTTTGCCCATGATGCATAAAGCTTTGTGTTAAAGACACATTTGTGCTCAATTGACCTCCTTAGTTGGTACTGAATACAATTGGAGTACGAATCATTATTTTAGTTGTTACTAAAATACTTCATGTTTATTCTAGTCTTATCCTAAGAATACACAATGCTGAATTTTCTTCTTTGCACATTGAAATGATACTTCTTTTTAAAATTTAAGGAATAAATGCTAATGGTTTATCAGCTAGAAATGAACATATTAAATGGCATTAAAATTGTTTTAGACATCTTAGATGTTTGCTTATAAGTTGGTGTTTAATACTCTTTCTCAATAATACTTGATTTATAGACCCCCTTACTAAAAGTACCCTCTCAGGTCACTCTTTTCATCCTGTTTTCCTTATATAGCATTCAAAACTTTCAGAAATAATATATTTGCTTTTGGTTTATTACTAGCTTCTCATCACCTCCAATGAATGTTAGCATTCATAAAGGTTGCTTTCTGTTTTTTCACTGATGAATCTCCAGTGCCCAGTTAGAATAGTTCTTCACTTGTAGTTCAATAAATATCTATTAAATAAATAATATTAGTTGTTTTAGTTGTAATATCATAATATCATTGTACACTTTTTTAAAGTGTTCTGTACAAGAAACTCCTTTGTGTCTTGCTTATTTCCCTCATAAAGTTTGTATGGAGTGGACTGTTGAATGATGATATAACCTTGACAAGATGAAACATAAGTGTGTATTTTGTTTAATTCTGTCGACTATAAAACTGGAACAGAACCCACTTGAAAATACTAGCATATTTTAAAAGGTATAATTAAATTCAGATTGTTGGAAAAGCATCTTAAAAGGTACTTTTATAAAATATCTTGAATAAATCTGTTGTGAAGGAACTAGTGGAGATAGTGTGTTTGTTCATGTATATCTTTTGCACTTACAATATGGTTTTCAATTGATTTGTATACAAAATATCTACAGTAATAGCATATGCAGCAAGGGTTTTAGATATATAGGTCATTTTCTGAAGTCTGTGACATTTCTACTTGGAGAACATAGGAAATCATGTAAATTAGATCATAATACAGTCTTAATGTCCAAAAGCCAACAGCTTTTAAAAGTAATGGAAGATGCCTATAATAACAACAAAAGAGCAACCATAAACATGAAGATAATTGAGTGTAAATGTTGTGAAATACCTCTAGAAAACTGGTTTTGTGTGGCTAGAGGCCAAACTTTGCCTGTTGTCAGCTGATAGTGGTCAAAATTAAAGTTGTCATTACATTTGCTATGAAATGTTTATGTCTTTAGTGAAATCTGACTTGAAGTAAAGAATCTGTGCTGAAAAGTGATATTTGCCAGTGAGATTTAAGGCAACAAACAAAACAAAACAAATAAATCCCACCCTTGTAATGAAAGTCATACATTCTTTTAAGGAAAAAAGTTGATGCTAACCCAAATAGTCAAAATTGGGCAGATATCACTGGTTTTAGCAAAAGAACACAGAGTCCAGATGGTGTATAGGAAACAAATAAGATTTACCTAAAAATTTAAGGTTTCTACACTAGATTCTGTAATGTCATCAACAGAATTAAAAGTATTGTAGTGTGACTCAGAGTTTTCAAATGGACAGCTGAGTGCTGCAAATAAATCTTTGGGAGTTCATTATTATCTAGAAAAATTATTGCTCAGTAGATCTGAAATAACAAGTCTGTGGCCTTGACATTTAATCAGAGCATCAAATATATTTATTGAATCTTAGATTTGAGATTATTACTTCAGTAGCATCCCAATTAAAGCTTGTGGATTTTAAAAACTTCCATTCAGACAGTAAAATACAAAATGCGCTTATTATATATACATAATCTTTTTATTTAGTGCTTTGTGTTCAGTTGCTTTTTCCTGAACATACTTATTTTTAATGAACAGAAATGGCTTTAATGTGAGTGTACAAAGAACTACCTAGATTTTTTTAAGAGATAAAGGAGCTAAAAGGTTGAAACTGTTCATATTACATTAATTAAATGTAAACTACGTATAACATTGAAAGGAAGTTTCTACTTCTGTAGAACTGGTGTTGTAACAAAAGACAATTTTATATGCTTGCATAAATTAATCCTTAGGCTTTAAATAAGAACTTTTCAAATTCTATCTAAAACGAAAGGAAGAAAGCAGAGAGGAAGAAGAGAATGAAGAAAGGAGGGAAGGAGAGAGGGAGGAAAAGAATAAGAAAAATAATGCCTGAATTTCTATCACCCTTTTTTTGGTTCATATTTTAGTGCAAGAAATTCTAAGTATTGTCTATTCATGAGCATCTGCAAATCACATTGCAGCTTAACTGTCTCTTCTCTGATTTAATAGAAACTTTGATTGTTTTCTAGGATTTACATCCAGAGTAATTGTTTTTGCATTTTAATATAGAAGGAAGTAGATTGAATAAATGCATAACATATTAGAAATGCTATTAAGCAAATGATTCTATGTGGTACTGCTGAATGAATGTTTTCCTTTACTCTTCTGAACAAAACACAAATTTCTCCAATTATTTTTAAATTGATTGTTCTTTATTGTTGCCCAAGGAAAAGTTGAAAAAATTCTGTGTGTTGATTCCATTTCCTTGGTATGATTAAATGGTGCAGCAGAAGACATTTAATATGCAGGCCCATACTCTTCCCTCCAAGATGTGTAAGGACAATTTTTACTATGCATCCTGGATACATAGTGTGTTTATACACTGACTTTAGTTCCTGTAATCTTATTGATATATTTATATTATTAAACTATTTATATTATAAAACTATAGCATCTTTTAGCAGACCTATTTCACTAACTTTGCCCTGTTTACATCCCTTCCTCAAAATGGTGAGTTCATACTAAAGCCTACGGCTGGGAGAAGTTACTGAGCAAGTTTCCTATGACACTGGTGGTGAAGGTGGAAGACATGTTAAAATTTCTGTTTCTTTGTCTTTTAAGTGGACTATCTTTCTAAGAAAGGTTTCTCAATATTAGTGACCTTCTAGTGATGAGAGAACTCAAAGTGGCCTTCCACATCAGACCAATGTCTGGAGAATTCAAAAAAGTTATCAAAATTGCCATTGAATAAGGAGAACAATGACTTGAGTTATTTTTGTTCCAACACTCAGGGCCTTCAGTGTTTTTATTTGTATACATATAAGTATATGTATAAGCATACATATACTTATATATGTATATATCTGTATAAAATATATAAAATAATATATATAAATACATTTTTGTATTTATACGTTTTATTTACCTATATATATCATATACACACAAGTGCATATTATACGTATTATTATCCTTCAGTGTTCCATATGTATCTGCATAAAATATGTAATATAAATAATATATTCAATGTATGTTATATAGATATATATTTTTAGGGTCCCAGAAGAGAAGCATGTAAGTTTTTATTTAGCATGAAGCAATTCATGTGCTTGCTCCAGTGTGCACTGATATTGGTATTATGTGTTCTAAGATCCTTCATAGCATCCTTGTGAACAGACTATATTATTTGTTATTGTGAGATGAAGAATATGTTTACAAGAAAATTAATCATCTCTCATTTGCATTCGCTCTTATTTCTGGTCTAGAAAAAATAAGCTTGGCTTTGCTGATACATTAAGAATTGATCTGTAGTATATTCCTGGGAGTATCATGTGCAGATTTGGTGCATATATCAGTGGAGTTAAATTGGATAAAAGCTATTGGTGATAAAGTGGGGATGCTGTAAAAGACAATAGCCCTATCACATTCAAGTGACTCAGGCGATCTGAATTTATCTCTTTATATTAGTATGGATTTTTCTCTTCCCTTTTTGTACAAATTGCTACTAGACATAACATAAATGAAAAGGACAGAAAGCAAACCCATTTTTAAGGCTGTGAGAAAATAGACCTATTGTCGGAAATTTGTTTTCCTAGGATGGGAATAACAATAAAACTACATTCTGTGTTTGTGTCTTTGAGGTACTCTAAAGGTTTTTCTCCCCCTATAAAGCTAAATATGACATGACAGTTGTCACAGCAACCCATTTTTGTGATTTGCAGAATAAGGAAGCAAATTAGATGTAAGTTGTCAGTCAATAAATTTCTGTTGTCATCCAAGATGGTAACATGTGCAGTCTCATTTGGTCAATTTAAATACTTTTGTGATGTTTTGCTCTCATCTGCTCCTTTCAACATGCTGTCATGAATTAATATTTCATTTTTTGGCTCTATAATTTCTGAGTCTGAGTCTGATACATGATGTTAACTGAAATAACTAGATGTCAGATTCATAGAAGGTTGTTGTTGCAAAATGAATGTTATTTGACATCTGTTTTGTAATTTTTCAGCATATCAACACACAGATTCTTCAGTTTATTTCATGGAGAAGAATAAAATTAATTCTAAGGGGCATTTTAAAACACTTTGTGATTTTTTTTGGAAAACATGTATTTTCAGTCAACAGAGATAAGAATACATTTTTATCTCAATTGAGACCTTTGCTGTGGAAATAGAAATAGCTGTGGACTGGGACCTTTTGTGGACTGGGCAGGTGGGCCCACATATATGACTCACTTCTATCAACTGTTATAACTCAACTCCTTTTCCCTTCCTTTTATTTTTTTCTCTTATGTGTGAAACTGCACATAAGAAACTTCTCTCTGCTTTATTTCTCTGTCTTCAAAAAGGGTATAGAAGTCATAACTAACATATTCTGAATGAATTTGTTTCTGCTTCCAAGGGAATAAGAACCTGAGTATTTCTGTGCATATTTTTTTAATTCAATATGAAGTACAACATACAGCTTACTGGGAATCTGCTAATGTCTCATGTCTTGTTCCCCCTTGTCTTGTTATCCCTAATAACAATTTTTATTTTCTCTACATTTAAAACTCTTAATCTAGCATTTGCCTCCAAAAGTTGAAAACTGAAAAGACTAGTTAGGGGATTATCAATACTACATTATTATGTAGTACTGTTTAATACTATTGCTGGAAACTTATTGACTACTTTCACATATAATATTTACTCTTTTTTTAAAAAAATAATATGGTGATGAACTTACTGAACTTAGTGAATTGACAGCAATAGGATGCTAAACATAAATATGCAAACCTGGAATACTAGCTGAAGTAGTAAGTTCATTCCTAGAACATAAGGTAGCATTTGGCAAGTTAAAAGAAGCTGACAAGAGAAATTGTCACTCTCAGATATTGAATTGTGGATTACAGAACCCAATATTAATGGGAAAATGGATCCAAGAGACAGTGGTAGAAATAAAGTTTTATGATTTTTACATCTTCTCTACTTGAAGTTTCATCTTTTTTAACTTTTTCATCTTTTTCAATTGGCTCAAAATGTGAAAAGTAGAGTAATGCATGAAAGAAAGGAAGCAATTCTTCAACAACAGTGGTCATTTTTCTAGTGAATTTGAATTTCAAAAAGGTTGTGTGAATATAGGTCCAAACCCAAAGAGATGAGGGGTGGTATGCAGGGGAAGTGAGAATGAACAAGTAGCTTCCCCCCAAACACATATTCCATGAGTATCACTTTTTGGTGTTCACACTTTGCTCTACACTTATTCCCCAAATTATTTAAACAGCAAATGCAAGTCCTTTATCTTTATTCACTCACTCAGAATGGTGTTCAGTAGAATTATCATAGTAATTTAAGGGTCAAACATTGACATCAATTTTCGGTTACAATGTCACTATTACCTTATTTATTTAAAAGTGGGTGATAATAATGCCTACCTCTAGGCATACTGCAAAATATAAATAATGCATTAAAAGTTCTTAATACAAAACTCCCAGAAACATAGAAAGCAGTAACTAAATGTTAATCACTACCAAATAACTAATAGTTGTTATATTGATAATTCGTTAGAATTTGTTGACTTAAATTTAGTTTAGAGGTGGAGATGTCAGAATAGAAGCAGTAGAGCAAAATAGAGCTATGTGTGTGGCATTTGACTCTGATTTGCATAAAGGGCTGTGGAATTTTGCTTGCCTAGTAGATTTTTTTCTGGATATTTCTGTGTAAATGACCCTTTAAAATATGCTACAGTATTTGACATCTCAATTATATGACATGTCTAAAAAAAGCAAAAAGGAATTGGAAACCATGCACAACTGTGAGTTGATTTATTTAAATTTTTGTAACTGATAAGAACTATTAACATTTGGCAAATGTTTTTGGAAATCCAGTATCGTGTGCATGTACAATTAAACATGTGTGTATCATGGTTGTTGGCAATGGAATAGAGACAAAGAAATATAACTGTTAACTATCACTTTACAAAATAGTAGTATATATACTTTTTGAATTGATGGAATAAGGCAGTAGTCCTTTTTTGAGATGTAATTACATTTGTGTGGAAACAAAATCTTGTAGACATTGTTCAAATTTAATTTAAACATTATTCATTCGTATCCACAAGAAGTGCTAATGAGAGTACAAATGAGAGAAAAATGAAAACTGTCTGTGTGAAGTCACTCAGATAAATAGATATTCTGTGATCTTAAACAAGACCATATTATTGTTAGCAATTAAAAATATATTTTAGCAATTCAGAGTCTTGAGTACTCATTGTTCTAATCTATGCATTCTTTTTTGGTGGGTGGGTACCAGGGAATGAACTCAGGAGCATTTGACCACCAAGCCACAACCCCACCCTACTTTGAATTTTATTTAGAGATAGTGCCTCACTTTTGCTGAGTCTGGCTTTGAACTTGCGATCTTCCTGTTTCATCCTCCCAAGCCACTGGAGGTGTGTGCCACTGTGTCCAGTTCTAATTTATGCATTCTTGTGGGAGGGAATTTACAATAGGTTTTTTAAAAAATTGAACAAATATTTTCAGAGTGAGATTTAGAAGTTCAAAAATTACAACACAGTATGTGTTAGAAAGTCTTTGTAGCATGAGTCATTGTAATGTTATCAGAGCTTTGTAAATTTTGGATGGGAGGTTCCAAAAGAGTAGAGTTTCTATTACAATAGCATAAAGAAACTGATTTATTTTAAATCTTTTCTGAATTAATGTGAAACCTATTTCTATGGTCGCCATTCTTTTACTTATGGATTTCCATTTAATAATTTCTGTTTCTTTCCCTCTTTTTTTTTTTTTACTGATTAAAAATACAAAACAAAACAACTTTTCAGCTAAAATCATGTTAGGCCACAAATCCCAAATCCTAACTTAAATCATTAACATGCTTGATACCGAGTAGCAGCAACACATTACTGTCATTATTATGCCAATCTAAAGAAACATTGAAAAGTGACTGGGCTGGGTTTTGGCTCAGTGGTAGATCACTCACCTAGCATGTATCAGACACTGGGTTCAATCCTCGGCACCACATAAAAGAATAAATAAATGAAATAAAGATATTGTGTCCCTCAACAATTTTTAAAAACTTTAAAAAATAAAAATAATTTTAAAAAGTGACTGGTGACAGTGAATTGGACTTCTACCAGACTCCGGCAGCTAACAGTGTGCACAAACATTGGCCCCTCACAGAGAAGGTACTGCTGGATTTCTCTATAGGGTTAAGTTGGAAGTTTTTGGTCATCGTGGTGCTCAAAGAAAGAATGATGTGATGTGAGCATATGGTCCAAATTCTTTGAAACTCTACAATCAGAGTCAATGTTCTGTGAAATATACCTGCTGGGCAAGCACAGAATCACCTGCTTTGGTTCCAATCATGTCTTTAAGTAACAGGGTCACTTTGAGAAAGTGACTTAATTATCTATAAAACCCCAGTTTAAGAATTCTGTTGCCGCAGTTCTGATCCTTATATTATTCAATGATATTTGAAAGAAAATCATATGATATTTGAAAGAAAACTCCTAACTCATTTAGCTATACCCTTTTCTCAGTCTTCTCTTGGGGAAAAATACTATATGGTGGCTCTATCATATGTATATCCTATATAAATTCAAGCAATTGATTGTCACAATTTTTTTAAAAAATTACTTAAACATAGATAAAATTGGCAGACTCTGGACAAATATAAAGGAGAAGAATCTTTATCCCTTTACTGATCATGAACTTTATTCAAGAAAATCACTAGGGTATATTTGGTGCTACTCTCAGATTTTCTGATGTTCTGAAAAAAAGTAATCACTCATGTGAGTTTGATATATACATCATCAGAGATACAGATATTTAGTTCTGTTTACTGTGTCATATTTATATCTATTATCTATATCTATCTATCTGTAGCATTCCTTATCAATATATCATTGACTATAGATATATAAAAGGTCATTGATTAAATGACCATGGAATGGCATTCTAAATGAATGAATACATGGTATAATTTTACCTTAGAATTTTCCTCTTTTAAAAGACTCACACATATAAGTTTCTCCCAAGAAAAGTAAAAGCAGCATGTTGCTTTATAATTAGACATGACTGTGCCTAAGTGCAGTCAAGAACTCAGAGCACCATTACCTTCAATGTGGTGTGGGGAAGGGGTGGTAGTAAGAGGTGATGGTTCAGGAGGAGTTTCTATAGGAAAGATTCTTTAAAAGACAGATTTAAACGTGTTTATCATTTTTCCTAGGTGTACAAAATATAGAAAAACAGAAAGAAAAAGTCGTCAATTTCCAATCTGGAAAAAAAAAAATCATATTTCCCAATCTGGGAATCAACATTCAGAACAAACGATGAGGTCTGAACATTGTTCTGTTGTTCAGTTTGCAAGACATTCATGGTCAAGAAAACTTTCTTTATTTCCTAACTCTTCTATTCATGAAAATAACATAAAGGTTTTAGGTGTTCATAAGTCCTTCTGGAATTCAACCATGATAACTTCTTAAATGCACATTATGCTTCTGAAATCTCACAGACTAATGAAAATGTTTAAGTAGAAAATCTGCAAGCAGTGCTTTTATTTTAAATTAGTTGAATTATATTAGTTGTTAAGTATATTATTCGTGAAATAAGATTATATTATATGATTGTACCATGTGGCAAAACTGTAAAGTTTTATTAATTATTGTTTCCTGGCCTTTGCTGTAGAAAGAGCCTGTTGTTGGGTGCTTCTGCATAAAAATATCAAATGCTTCCCAAAGGAGAATTTCATTATGCTTATTCTAAGGATGTGATACCTTAGTGGTATCATCACATTATTTGTTACAGAATGCGGAAGATGAAAGTACATCTTACTCATCACAATATTTGTAATAGAATGCACCGTGGAGTCAGACACTCAGGATTCATATCAGGACTCTGCCAATGAGTGAATTTGGGCAAGTATTTCCCCGTGCTAATTGCTTGCTTTTCTCATGGAACTGTGAAGTTAAATGTGAGGAGGTCTTTAAAGAGCTTAACCAAGTCCAGGCTGTGGTACATGATAAGTTATTATTGGCCAACATCTCCCTCTTATTCCCCCTTTTTAGCTTCTTCTTCCTCATGGTAAATGGACATAATAAATAGCAAGGAAAACCCTCAATATCTAATTTAAAATTATGAATGATCTTTATTTCTCACATGTTTTGAATTAGGTTATTCCTAATGCACAAATAATTTTAATTTTATATGATGGTATTTTCAGTTGTCTAAATGCTTATTTTTACTAAAAAATCTTTATTTTGAGAAAGCATTGTGGACATGAGCTGTCCAGACCCCATTTGTAATCATTGGAGGAACCCTCAACAATATTTTTACCATAATTTCTTTTTCAGCTTTTTCTTTTTTCATATATATATATATCTTTAACTAATTTATTTATTTTTATGTGGTGCTGAGGATCGAACTCAGGGCCTTGTCTGTGCTAGGTGAGCACTCTACCGCTGAGCCACAACCCCAGCCCTTTTTTCAGCTTTTTCTATGTAGGACAGTCAGTCAAGTTGAAGGACTCCCCCATATTTTAAATGAAGTATTAAAATAAATGTCATGACATAATTAATATAAGCAGAGCACTTATATGTCCCAATTTCATCATCTCAGACAATTTTTGAGGAGGTCACTTAATGAGAAATGATGAAGTTTAACAAACAACTACAATAGAACACTTCTGAAGTTTTAGGTTTGTTTGTCTTTGCTCAGTCAGTTTAAAGAACAAGTTTTAGTTTTCATCAATTAACTTTGCAGAGCAAGAGGCTTATTAATAATGAGAAAGACTGATGAATTTCACTGAAAATTAATGATCATATTGACAGTGAAGTGTAGTATTCAGACTGTATTCATCTTCCTCCTTTAAATGAGAATGCATGAGAGAAAATGACAGTCAATGGATTCCTCGATGGGTTGTGATAAATATAACGCAATTTGAGACCTATGGACCAAACTTTGCATTTTCCCTTTATGCATTATTGTACTCCATCCCATTAGGTAAAGATGAAAAAGAATGAAAGAATAATAAGCTGCTACTTCACTGGTCAAGCTATGAACTGACCTAAAGAAATCATTTCAGGTAGTCTAACAGACAGTGACACTCAACTGAAAAAAGTAAGTCATTATTCTTTCCTGGAAACAAACAAACAAAAGAAGAAGAAATTATGAATAAATCCTGCAGAAAGATATTGTAATATGAGCAGAACACCTGGAATGAGATTACATATAGAGTTGTATTTTGAAAGGGAATATGACTCCAGGAAGGCAGTAGAGACTAGCTATATTTAGGCAGGACCAGTGAGAGGCAGTGTTGCCTCATCCACAAAGGAATGTTCTTTAGAACCAAATTGATAGGTTCCTTTTATTTTTTGGTCTTTAATTAGTTATAACAAGTTACTTTACCTCTCTAAGCCTTTTTTTTTTTCTCCCTTCCTTGTTTGGAAACTAGGGTTAGAAAAATACTACTTAATGCATGCAGTTATTGTGAGGATTAAATGAGAACATGCATGCTAGATGTTTAGTACAAAGTTTGGCACAGATGCAACAGTAATAATAAACGAGAACTTTGAATATCATTCTCTGAGCTATTCAAGGATTGTCTAAGAGAGATGATGAAATTGGGACATATAAGTGCTCTGCTTATATTAATTTATATCATAACATTTATTTTAATTCTTCATTTCCTTGACCATTTTGTCTAACAGCAGCATATTGTGATATAATTTATAGGGTAAATGAAAAATGGGACTCTGATATGTATATGGAATTTGCTCCCTATAAATAAAGTAACTGGTTAAGGAAATGGTAGATTGGAAAATGTCTCACTATTTTAAAAGTTAGCTGAATATCACCTTGTGACACTCTATGAGCAGATATGGTGTTTGTGTAAGAAAAAAAAATGCAAACAAAATGTGTGAGTGAAAAACTACAGCAAGAGAAACAAATATAAATTATGTGTTTGGTAGTGAATCAGTGCAGCTATTCCCACAACGAATTGATTTGTTAGATGAAGAAAATCAAAGCTCATATGTTGTAATGACATTTTATATTATTTTAAGAAAAAAATTACTGTGGATAGAGCTTCCAAAGTTTGTATGTGCCTAGAAATAGAATATAGAAATAGAATATATTTCTTTTCTATGTGTTGTGGCCACATTGTTTGTTTCTTTCCATCTTCTAGCACTTTATCTTCAGTAATAAAGCACTGAAACCTAGACCCTTTTGCATACTTTGTTTTTTTCTTTTTGTTCTCAGGGCCTTAGCACCTGCAGTATAAGGTCATTATCTCTGTGGCCTTTGTAGAAATGAGAATATAATCTTTTCAGATGAATATTAAAATTTATTCCCTACAACTATTTGTAATTTCAGTAAAGGTTTTATGACCCCACATGTTCTGTAAATATTGAGTACTCATGATAGAACATATTCAGAATTCAATGTTTCTGAGTGACTGAGTTTTGATAAAAAAAGAATAAAACACAGACTCAAAAGACACAGTTGACCATGATGATAAGACTAGTATTTTTTAGGCATATAAATATAGCAATGAGAAAAGTAGTCTAATGATATAAAAGCCAACGTGAACTATATCTCTGAAAATGCATATCTGTTTTGTTTTGTTTTTGTTTTTTGGTATCAGGGATAGAACCCACAGGCACTTAACCACTGAGTCACATCCTCAGCCCTCTTTATTTTGAGACAGGTTCTCACTAATTTGCTTAGGGCCTCCATAAGTTGCTGAGGCTGATTTGAACTTGTGATTCTCCTGCCTCAGCCTCCCGAGTTGCTGGGATTACAGGTGTATGCCACTATGCCCAGTTACTTGTCTGTTTTTAATACCCTTTTTGAATTTTCATTTTTTCCCCTTAACAAATATCAACTGTAAATTAGTTGACAATGTCATTTAAATGCCTTGACCTTTTGGCATTATGAGATTGTAAGACATTAAGATATAAACGTTACTCCAGAAGAATTAATTGACTAAAATATTTGCATTCATTTCTTTAGTTATTAATTTAATTCAGTAATTTTAGAAAAAAATTACAAAAAGCCTAAATCAATTATTTCTACCACAGTGAAAATGAGGCCTTTTTACTATTTTCTGTCTTCAAGATACCCAGTATTATTCACGTCAATCATAAGTGATATGTGCCTTTCTGAGGGCTGTTGCTTTGCCTGTGGTAGGTTAGTGGCCCTGGTTCCACGTAAAAGAAAACCTCCACCCATTCCTGGAGTCCCTGCTTTGTACAAAAAGGGAAACACTGCCTCCCCTCTAGTTCCTCAGGGACTTAGTTCCCAAAGGTTTCAGGCCTATGGAAATGGCAATTAATGACTCTTGATACAAAGACTGTTGATTCAATGGGCCTTTTCAATGAATACATGCAAAAGTTCAGGGTAGTTACCCTGTTACCCTCCTTTCCTGAGTAGTATTGTAGATTATTTGTGGGATGCCTCATATAGAAGTCAAGCTTGACAGGACAAAGTTTAGAACATGTTTTTTTTTTTTTTTTTTTCAGGATTTTCATTCAATTTAAAGATCATATATTGCTTCTGACTGTCAAAATATTCCCTAGAAAGGCTCTTCAGAATAATGTAAATAAATTTACTGGTATACAGCCTTTATTATCTTATAAATTTACTAGTTTACAGATTTACTTGTATTTTGGAGTGGTTAAATGTATCATATTTTCCCCAAGATAGACTAACCAGGAAGGAGATGCCAAAAAAGTTGCTTTTATGCTGACACTTCATCCATTGGTGGTGCTTCAAGTGACTTTGAAGAATTTGTTCATAGTTTTTTAGCAACCTCGAAAATCCTTGAATAATTTATTCATCCCATTATATCCAATTTTTAAGACCTTTGCCAAGTATTTATTTATCAAAGTGCTAATGCTGTCAGACAAACATATGGATGAGTAGGTAGAACAATGTACAATCTTTTTCTCTAATAATTTATTCTGGCTGTTGATTTTTTTTTTCTTTTTAATTTGGGTATAGCATTAGCTATGATTTAAATTAAGAATGAAAATTTTAGTTTGCAAAAAATCCAACTGGAAATTATTGTGGTGTGGTACAAAGAATACAGGACTTAGAAAGATAAAGCCTTGTGTGAGAATTCAAGAAGAAGGGAAGGGATATTTACTAATGATTAATAAAATGTCACTTATATTGATCAGTGCTGTACCCATTGTATCTCCTACTCCCTGGAGTCAGAATATCCTAATTCCTCTACATGTTGGCAAGTCTCTTATCTTACACAAACTCATTCTCCAATTTGAAGGAAAGGATAATCATCACATACCTATCCTACCTCACCAGGTTGTTTTAAGGAACAAATGGTATTGTTGGGAAAAAAACTTTGTAAACAATAGAGCTCTAAATAAATATTCTCATTACTGTGTTTTTTTATTCTTAATTTCCCCCTGAATTTTTTGAGTCCATTAATTACTGTTATGTTATTGGAGAACACATTTAGAAGCAGAGATAAATTTGCCAAAAAAAAAATAGGTCTTTGAAATTAAGGATATGTCATTGCCCACAAAGCCTCTCACACTCTAACTCTGGAAATGAAAAAGGCAGGGTGGGGAGTTTGGAGGGTGGAAGAAGGAAGGGGTTGCTATTCTGAGAATACACTCCTTATTTTCCAAAGAGGTAAGCAAGCCAAGCATCAGTTGTAAGAATGGGCACTGAATATGAAGAAGGGTGCATGCTAAATGCCTTAAAGTAATTCCAGTGAAAACAAGTAAAAAATAATTTGGAGCATATTTTTAGAATTCTTAGAAAAACTTATAGCTTAGAGTAGATGATCAATTGGCTGAATCTCTCTAGTTGAAGGATAGCAGCATTACTGTTAGGATGTTTTAAAAACAGTGCAAAACTCTAATGTTTATAACTCATCATAGAATACAGTGGACTGGATCAAGAAGATAAATTAAGGGTTTAAAATATTTGTGATATATACTTAACAAATTCTTGCTTCTTCTTTTATTAAATTTTGGTTTTTGCTTCTAGAATATTTGATTATCTTGCTGAATATTTTTTCTTTTTTTGCCCCATATTTCTGAGTCTTTCTTTTACATTTTATTATTTGAAAAACAGAGGATGCAGACTTTTAATTTACTGCTGGAGGGAGCACTCTAAGGAGTTCTATCCTAGGCCTCTCTAGTAAATGGCTGTGTATATTTAAAATATAATGTATATTACATCTCATTATAAAGATGTTAAATCTTTTGTACTTGAGTTTCTTTACCTATCACACTGAGCTTGTTAGACTAAATACTGAAGGTCACTTTCAATTAAAAAAATTACATTATGCTAGCACTTTCCCATCTTTCATTCCCCTGTGCTGAAGCTGTGTATTGTATTTTTATTCATGGTGACTTAAAAAAAATAACCTTCCCTTATGGCCTTAAAATGAGTGAACATCATAGCAAACAGATTTGTAGAAACTTGACAGTTACACAGATATTGTAGATGACCTGGTAGGTGCTGTTCTTCCAAAGAATTGAGAGGAGCATTAAGTCTTCTTTGTTAATCTTATATTTATTGACCTCTAAGTAGCATCTTTTCAGGTCTTCTTCCCTTCCCATCAAATTAAACATTTTGATTTCTCCCTATTATTGTTTTTCATCCTCTGGCACCACCTACTTTCTTTATATTAAATTTTTATTTCCTCAGACATTATGGACAAGGGAATAACTGCTATTATATTCTTCTAGTGACTTGCTGAATATCACTTTACCATGAGGGATGGGAAAGAGTTCTTTGAGCTCTGTGTATGAAATGTGTTCTGTTGTTACATAGTGAAGGTTTCCTAAGAACTCGTCATAGCCAATATCAGAGATTATTGACAACATTGATTAGACATACTGATATATGGCCTAGTGTTAGCTACTTCATTTAGTTTCACATACCAATGAGCAATACATAAGTAGCTTACACTTGGAACCAGGTCTGCAAGGAATATCTTAGTGGACTGCAAACATGTCCAGTGTTTCTCCAGAATGGCTGGAGCCACATACTTGTAAATTATTCTTTGGGAGCATCTTTACTGAGGCTAGGAGTTGTGACTCCATTTTTAGTGTGTCATAAGCTTCCTTTTAATAATCTCCTTCTGAATCACCAACTTCATATACAGCCATCAGGGACTGCTAATTGGGTTACAGCATTTAATTTTTTGTTGTTATGGTTAACTCAGGTTACAGACCTCTCTGTTCAACTAAGTTTTCAATAAATATAATATCATGTTACCTAGGAATTTTACACTCAAAAAAATATCAGAGTAGGGGAAAAAAGTTCAACATCAAACCCATTTTGTGCAAAAGCAAGTGTTAAAAGATGAACAAAGAAACAGTAAAATGCACATAGTGAATCATAAGTTAATCACCTTTTCCATAGGTCCTTAAATTGCTAGTCTAGAAAGCTGGTTACACTATTTATTAAACTGTTAACAACCACTACCACCACCAAAGGAAAAATTCCACCTACTCATCAGCATTCTACCTCAGCATGTTGCCTGTGACAAGCGACACCCTGAAAAGATGGTTCTTTGAAGCTCCTCTTGACAGAAAGCTATTATTTCTTTATTTCTACATGACTGGGCATGGTTAAATCTTTCAGACATGCCTGTGTGTCCATCCTCTGGCAAGGCTTACCAAGTCACCAAACTCACGGGCACACACCAAATGACAACACTAGGGGCCTGGGGTGACAGTGTTTTTCAGATTCTAGGGCACATTACTGACTTCTAAAATCCACAGAATATTTATCTGAGCTCTACTAAGGTTAAAGAGCCAATCCCCTGTACTTAGCTGTCATTGATTGCAATTTTAAAATAGGCTGGGTAAGATTTAAGAATGTGTGTGTTTAGTATGAAAACTTTCCCCGTGAAAGGTTTAGGAGAAACTGAAATCAATGCTGCAATGCTACATTATATAGGAGTTTGAAATTGGGAGGTAGAATGTCTACTTCAACCATTCCTCTTGGTTAGGAACTTAACGGCTGCCTCAAAATAACATATCTGATCTGTTTCAAAAGCAGCACTTCTAATGAATAGCAGAAAAGCAAATAAAAACACCTTTTCTTTGCAATAAATCATTTTGTTTTTTCTATAGATTGCATGTGGTGTTTGAGGCAGAGCGAGCAAGCCTGCCAATATTGCAAGCTAATGCTTCAGCACCTTTCATTTTTCACCCTGAGCAGGAACCCTCTTCTTAAACTTGTTCATTTTACAGAGGGAAAATCGAAGCCTCTGGCAGACTGTCAGAGATGTTTTATTGTCATCATTTACAAAGGTCGCCAGAATTAATTGACTTCTTACATTACATATTGTAAACTGACTCATTTTTTGACACGTTTATGGGAAAGTGGCAGGATGTAAGTGGCTGGTTATTGTCTTTTGGTTTTGGCATATGTTATAAACTAGAAACCAATAATAACTGTGAAATCACAGTTTATGAAAAAAAAATAACACAGTTTCAAAGAAACAGACTCTATTAAGTGTTTGGTTAGTTGAACTAGAGGAAGGGAGAAGAGAGTTCCAGAAGATGAAATGTAAATACTGGGTTTGTTTTAATGTCTGTGCAGGACCCATTAATGGGGGTAGTGAATGTTTCCATGAACATCCTCAATTGGTGTTGTCTGTTTGAAAGCATATTCTATGTAGCTGACTCCTTTTACAAGACTGGAAGTAAAAATTAGCCCATGTTGTATTCCATGAATCATCATCACCACTTGGATGCTCATAGAGTTTACTGAGAGTAATTCTGTCTCAAAGGCATTACTTCTGAAACTAAAGATAAGAAATTTAGGATATGAGTAATTGTAGTACCAGGGTGCACTCTTTTCTTGGTAGATATTTTGATTCTTCTTCCCTTTTCATTTTTCACATTGTTCCTTTTTACTAAATCAGGAAGGTTCTACTCATACTCATAGTCTGCTTTCAATAAAATTAAATGCATGGAAACAAGGACATATTGTTAAAAATGAATAAATTAGAGCTGAATTAAGCCATCTGACTCAATAACAGCAAAGGGAATATTGCACTTAGTTAGAACAAACAATCTTCTTAAATAGGAAATGTACTTTAAAGCCATCCTGCTGTGATCCTGTTAATTACCAAAGAAGATTAGAACTCTTCTGGTTCTCGGGATCCTTTTACCTAGTGTGTGGCAGTTCCAGCTGCGTTAGCAATCAGACATTTGCACTGTCCCTTCAGACCAGCGAGGGGATGTTATTAAAGGGAACTCATTTACTCCAGTTTGTAAGATGTAGTCTGGCAGAAATTCAATAAATGTTTTTGATATGCTCATTCTGCTACTCTGGTTAGTGGTTTTTCCTCTTAACATACATATAAGAGCATTCCCCTTAATCTCCATCCACTGGGAAAAAAGGAACAAAAATGTCCTATTTAGGGGTGGGGGGAGGTGGTTGCAAAACACAGAATAATGTTGATCTGCTTTTCATTACAAATAATATGAAGAAAAAGAAAAATCCTACCACCCACCCTCCACAACCTGTGTTTCTTTTTCTCCTGTCCCTGGTTCTCTCTTAGTCTCCTTCTTCCTCTCTCCCACTTCTCTCTTTCTCTCCTCTCTTCCAGACCCCTTCTCTTCTGTCTCCCTCCTCCTTCTCCTCCCCCAACACTGCTTTTTCTCTCCCACTCACATCCTCTGATGGGCATTCAAGCTAGTAAAATGCATGTTGGAGAATCCCACAAGCACAGATAGGCATATACAGATCTAGAGGGGTTTTGCATGTGAATTTCTTCTCAAAAGTAAAACAGAGAAAATGCTCTCAGGATTCAGACAACAAGAAAACCTCAAGGGAGAATTTAGACATAAAAATAGGAGCATCAATGAAACAAGAAATAGAGCTTATTTAAATAGATATGTATATTTTAAACTTACCTTGCAAAAGCAGTTTCAGTGCTAGACCACATACAGTGTCCCTGCGTGCTGAATTCCTTAGTTCCTTGATTCAGATAATCACATGGTTGTCTTCTTTCCCGGGTATAAATCGGTGCATATGTGTGTGTGTGATAAAGTGTACACAAATATGTACCAAAGATATGCACACATGCAAGTAATCTTATCTCTGTGTCCTAAAATATAAAGGAAGACAGGAGGCTGCAGCTCAGATTCCTTCTCTTGCCTGTAACTCTCCTGGTCGGCAGCTGAGGCTCTCAATCCAGTGTAGGGAGATCCTGTGAGCTGGCGTTATTTCTCCTTGTTTCCATGGTGGTTAGTGGTGCATCGTTCACCCGATCAGTTGTCACACTGACATGGTGCTGCCTGCTCAGCGGTCATTAATAACTGAACACCCTCCACTCCCCAGAGAGGAGCCAATCGCTTCAGACTGCCAAGATGTAGCACTCGCAGCTGCTCCAGTCTGGTTGGCTGAAGCAACCTGTCTGTTCTATGACACTGCTGCTTAGGGTACAAATAAATGAAACAGGCTTGCATATTTTCCTAGGAATCATTTTCTTTCTTTTTTCCTTCAGGGAATGTAGAGATTTCTTTTCTTTCTTTCTCCCCCTCCCTTTTTTTTTTTTTAACAACTTTTTCTATTTTTGTGTTATCAGTCATTCAGAGAAGCTGTGTTTTCACTTTGAAGATAGGCAGGGCATTCTACTAATAAGGATTTCCCAAATATTAAAAACACCTGCTAAAGACTCAAGCATCTGACTCCTTCTCTGTGCCTGAAACTGGAGTGATATTTGGTTCTCTATAGTTCCTACTCAATTTAGATTGTATATTTGCTGTCCAATAGCATGTTCTTTTTTTCCTTTCTTTTCTTCTTCTTTTTTTTTTAAAGCAATGACATTTCATATTTGGAATGACAAGACTTTAAAAATAAAGCATATATTTGCTTCTCTATAATTCACAACATTGGTATGGAAGGGGGTAATTTTAAAGTTATATTTTCAGTTATATCCACATACTTCTCGTGTGTGTGTGTGTGTGTGTGTGTGTGTGTTTAGGACACATGAATTTACTATTCCAGTGGATATATATCTCTATAATAAACTAAATACTCAAAATGATTTTTCCTTACTTGTAGGCCTATTATCTTTAAATAGATATTTATCAGGAATATATCCTATATGAAACACAAACAAATGTAATTTAGCTGTATCAGGAATTTGGAAAACAGAGAAAAGTATAGCAGTGTGTATGTCTCAAAGAATACTTATGAAAAAATGGACAGAAGTTTTAAAAACACATTTTACAGCTTTTATTAATATACTAGAGACATGTTGAGAAGATGGAACATGAGGATTAATTTGTGAACAGGTCAAAAGCAGGCTAGATTCATGACTCCAGCCCTGGTTTTGAGACACTACCCTCTAGTGGAGTTAAAAGAAAAGGCACTATTAGATTTTCTTGGTGTTTGTATGGGGAGGGAGGGTAGAGCGTCACAACTAATTGTTCTTAAGGAGTTTCTTGAAATAACATAGGCTAATAGTTTGAAGTTATTATAATCATAATGCTTGAAAATTTTTAAAATTCTAAGCCTGTTTTTAATCATATATTTTCACTTTGTAAAAAGTTCCCAAATGCTTTACTATTTTTTTCTATAAAATTTTTATTTTGATTTGTAACCTTTTGAATACATGTTAAAAATGGCTTCTTGCTTAATTTATTGACACTTATTTTACAGCATTATTTTAAGGTTTTATTCTTTACCAGATGCTCTAGTATTTACTCATAAAGTGTATAATCAGTTCTTAGATGTTAGGGTTTATGATTGAGGGTTAGAGATGTTGTATTGGAGTATATTTACATATAACTTAATGTACTTATAATACTGATAATAAACATCCTTCTTACCCCCAATTTCACTTTATTAAGCTGTAATTTTTGTGTATCCTAAATCATTTCAATCTTTGAAAGGTTTATTTTGAAATAGGGAAAATTTATATTAAATTTTTGATAACTGTTCGAAAAATGAACTTTTATATCACGATTCCTTATGCATTTCATTTTGGTTTATTGGTATTGACTGTATAATTGCAAAATCAGAAATCAAGGCAGTTAAAAGACACTCTAATCATGAAGGTAAGTTGTAATGTTCAAACAGATCATGTTTAAAATACTTTCTTGATTCTTAAATGAACAACCAGTCCCTTTTAAAAATATTTTCAATATCATTCATACATCAAAGAAAAATCTTTTAAGTTTTAATTTAGTTAGGACTGAGTCCTATTTTTAAAGGATTTCTTTTATTATTTCATTGGAAGTTGTTTTAACTAAATGATACTGTGTTTTGTAGGACAGGAGTTGAGATTGTCTTTTTTATTTTATTTTTTTTAGTGTAGATGGACACAATATCTTTATTTATTTATTTATTTTTATGTGATGCTGAGGATTGAACCCAGTGCCTCACACATGCGAGGCAGGTGCTCTACCACTGAGCTACAGCCCCAGCAAGATTGTCTTTTTAATGCAGGGATATGATAAATTTAAAAGATCTCATGCTCATTTTGGAAAATTTAGTACTATGGAGCATTAGAAATAGGATTATATTGTGGAGGAGAAAATGGCTGTTGCTTTGAATGGAAAGGATGAGGTTTCTGTTCTTTGGCTATAGTTTCTATCTTGGTTCAAGAACATCAACAGCTTAGTGGAATCAGAGGGTGTTTTAGGTGCTTTTTCACTTATCAAGGTCAGTCATCCACTAGAAATACAAAATGTCTCCCAAAAGACAGGTGAAACAGTTATTTAGGTGTCACATCTATAATGCAGTGCCATATGAAGTCATTTGCTTTGATAGGGTAACAATTTCAGGACTTTTGAGTTAATGCAATTGTGAATGATCATCAAATGAGAACTATAGAACCTCAGAACTCTACTGTTCTTCTAGAAGGTCTAGAGATTTGTTTAAGTATACATAAGTGACAGAAGTGAGCCAGGAATACAATCCCTCAGGTCTTCTAATATTTCTCTACAAAATTAGTCTATCATCCAGTGGATAACTGACAGATCTCTTCATTTTAATTTTTCCCTTTTTTTTACTCCCTTTCTTATACTTTCTTTCTATCTCCAGTTTATTTCTTTATAGTCAACTAAAACATCAGAGAAATTTCACCTTGCAAATATATTTTATCACATGGGTGTACATGTTTGATACCTTGTAGTAAATGTCTGCAGGGATTCCCAAATGAATAGTTAGTCTTAATGAAATGATTTAAAAACATAATGTATAATTTATTCTTAAATTATGTAAAAAGAGTTCTGCCTTTGTTGTCAAATAAGAAATGATTAGAATACAATAAATATTCATTGATTTATGTTAAAGTTACTAATTTGTGACAGGGTTTATTGTTGTTTCATCCTAGGCTTTATATGCCTGTGTTCTTTTGTTTGTTTGGCAAATGGGTAGATTGCAGACAGATTGTCTGAGTTTGAATCCTTACCTTGCCAACTTGCTAACTCTGTGAACCTGATCATAATGTTAAGTATCATGTCTGTTAAGTATCTTGTTCATCTCAGTTTAAGTAGCACCTTGCATTTCATTTTCCTCCTAGGATTGTTATGAGGATTAAAGTAGTTAATACATATACAGAGCTTAGCAAATGCATGAAACAGTAAGAATAAGTGGATATTGGACATCAATTTTTGTCAGTGCAAGGAAGGTTGGCTCTGTAATTCTCCCAAGTAGTTGACTGTACAGACATGACACCACACCCAACTACCTGCTCTACTTTCTAAAAAAAAGAAATACAGAAAAACAATATTCATTTGTAAAATAAATGAATGCTTAATTGATTTTGTGCCAACCAATTTGATACTATTTTTTAAGGAATGAATTTTATGCACAAGACAATGAATGCTTTTATATAGTTATGATTATTCAGTGTTGATGACAATTTTTATTATCACCTTGATTATTGTCAGAAGCATTAGCTCCTCCTCCTCCTCTACCTCCACTTTCGTCTCAGTTTCCCTTTTGTTTGGAATGTCCTTTGTATCTTCTACTCTGAATTCTTGCTTTTATATGTCTATGTGTCCCAACCCTCTAAGAAGATATGATCTTCATTTGACCCATAGTAGTGTTCTTTATTTCTCTTATAACCCATCATTTTTTTTTCATCTCATAATTTTTTTCTATAATTTCACCTCTTCTTTAGCTTGTAAGATTCTTCTAGATGGAGATATATGTCTTATGATGTCTTTAAGCTCCATAGTGCATTCTAACATGGAAAAAAACAACATTTGTTGAACACTAGTATATGCCTGTGTATGTTTTAAAAGTTATTTAATCTTCACAACATCTTTCATCAGATATGTATTTTTAATCCCCAATTGCCAGAGTAGAAACATTGGATGAAAGAAGTTAGGTTACTTACTTGCCCAGTGTCCCAAAACTATTAAAATATGGGGATAAAATATGAACCCAGTTAAGTCTACTTACAGAGCCAAGACTCCTTCCACTATACAAGGAACTCAATAATCATTTGTACAATAAATGAATGCTTGATTGATGTTTGTGCCAACCAATTTGATGTAGTCAGCAACTAGGGATGCCAAAAATAAAATACTATTTTTAAAAAGGAATGAATTTTATGCACGAGACAGTGGATGCTTTTATATAGTTATGGTTGTTCAGCATTGATGACAGAATTTTTATTGCTGTCACGATTTGAGAAATAGAGCTTGGAAGAAATGCAATACCTAATCTGAAATTTGAGTTGATATGCTCAGAAAACTAAATAAATATGAATGAGCCACTGATCATGAGGGGCTTTGTTGTGATCAGAAGGGTTTCAGTGACTCTGTCCTTTCTGATAGCAGATTAGCTCTCAATTAAGACAGAAACATGATTTAAAGGAATAACATTGATTATTAGAATGTCGAACTAGATCAATTTCACATTTTCTTTTTCAAAGGAGTTTTGGGAAGTAGAATTGGGGGAAAAATGAGATCTTTATTTAACCAAATTTTTTTCCCTTGGTACCAGATACTGATCTCAGGGTCACTAAACACTGATCTGCATCCCCAGTACATCCTCAGTAACAGGGTCTCACTGAATTGCTCAGGGTCTCACTAAATTGCTGAGCCTGGCTGTGAACTTGTAATCTTCCTGCTTCAGCCTCCCAAGCTGCTGGGATTATAGGGGTGCACCACTGCATCCAGCTATAGATTTTATTTTTAATGAAGAATATGACTCCATTGGAAGAACACACATAATTTTACCACTCAAGGAAGTTCACAACCAAGAACAAGAAAGAGAAATCCAGGGGACAGATCTGTTTCTCTGTCCTTTCCTCAGATTCTTTTCTTCCTTCTATTCTTTCTCAGGCCTTTTCTTTATGTTACTCATCTTATCTATCTTATCTTCTCCCTGTGCCTGTCTTCATTATTTTCATTCAGAAGACTAACATTTTTCTCTAGATATATTAGAAACAACAGTGGCAATAAAGATGAGGCTTCTGTTAAAATTACTGTGAAGTGCAAGATAGAAAATTTATGCTTTTTGAATAATTAAAAAAAAAAAAACAGCAGGTAGTTGGTGTGGTGTCACATGTTTGTAGAGTCAGCTACTTGGGATGTTGAGGTGTGGGGATCAGTTGAACCAAGGAGTTTAGGACTGACCTGAACCATACAGAGCAACCCTGTCTCTTAAGGAGGAAAACAATACAGCAGGTTGATGAATAGCTGAATATCTAGATAGATAGTTGCAAAAGATGCTCAGAAATAACTGAGAAGAAATACACTAACACCTAAATATACCCAACTATTGGCACTTGTTTTCTTTGATGGGATAATGGGTACCTTTCTTTTGTTTTAACTTCTCAAAGTTTCTATAAGCAATACATATTGTTTTTAACATTGGAAGTAATAGCTGTTATTAGAAAAGATACAGACTGTTTTGTGGTACCCTTTTGCTTTATAATTAGAGTTATTTAGTAAAATAAATTTCTTAACAGTGTTCAGTTCTATCCACATTATAATATTTAAAATAGTAATATCAGTGTTTATTTTGTTTCAAGGATTTGAGTAAAAATCAGAAGGTCATTTACTTAAAAGAAAGCTTAAATCAAGAGAGTACCCTCAAGGAGATCAATTTTGTCAGATTCGTGACTTCAGTTACTCATGAGGTTATATATAACAGAGCTGTTCATTATGTGAGAATAGAGTGTATCTCTTGACCTGAACTTTTCTTTGCTGATCACTTCCTCTTTTTCATCTGCTTTGATTAGTACATATTAAATGCCAATTGGCCTCATATAAAGAATCATCTAAGTTATTGGCAAAAATTAAGCTCTACAAGATGGCATGTAATTTCATACCGATTCTAGGCAAAAGTTAAGAACAAAGATGGCCTACAGTAACAATTTGCTCCTGAAACAATATTCTCATATACAGTTGTCTAATATTTCCTTAGTTTTGACATGGGTTCGTTTGTAAAGATGGGATAATGAAAATTATTTGTTTGTATCCAAGTAATAAACTAAAGCAGTGATTTCTAAGAAAGAAAAAGCAGACTATCAGAAAAAAAAAATTAGGCATCTATTTATATTGTACTATCTAGATAGAAGTTAAAGGGTCATTTGAATTTTCCTGAATATTTTGTTACTTTTACTTGACTTCTACTGGATAGGAGAAGAATGTTATCATTCCATTATCATTCTCATCTGATTCTGTTTTTTCATTGATGGAGGGTACAGAAAGCCCAGAGCTAAAGTTCTCTGCCTAATCTTTTAGTGATCATTCATACAATTATTCCTTTTAATATAAAGAAGGTGTCTTCAAGAATGAAAGCATCTCACTATAGCTAGTAGGATGGCAAAATAGACAGGAGATTCCTGTATCTACTACCTACATGTGCACTACTGTAAAATTTTTAACTTTTAATCTTAAAATCGTCTTCAACTCTATTTTACAGTCCTAGTATATTCTACCAGAACTACAAGGATCCTCCCAATTCTTTTCATTTTTTCTATTACTCAGTTACAAGATTTGACATCCTTTTAACTACTTCCCAGTGTGTTCTTCCATTTCTTTTCTTAAATAAAAACTAATCTCCTTTCAGGACCTGTTATTTTTCTAAGTCTTTTTGCTTGGAGACTACTGATTTTTTTTTTTTTTGACTCTTAGGGCTGGGTGTTTTGTATGTATTTATGCACATATATTGTTCATGGGCATCATATTCTTGTAATTCCTATGGTTTTCCAATACCAGTTGCAATTTTTTTCATAAATTATTTTACTCTTCCATATGACAAATAGCATTCATAACCTTTCTATTTTTCTACTACCTTACCTATCCTTCACTGTATTTGAGATTTGATATCTGGTGAACATTATCCTTTTCCACCTTGACTATTACTAAAATCTTGGAAGATTTCAACTTTTAAGAATAAAACCAGTCAATAATTACTAAGCTTCTTAAATTAAAATGTAATTTCACTTTATTTCAGAAACTCTTTTTCAGGGATAATCCCTTGGTCTTATTGGTAACTGGAATTATTCTACCTCTGAAGTCTTGAACTTCAATATTCTGCTTTTGATTATAACCCCATATTCATTTTGTCAATTTAGAACTCTACCCCACCCCCATTTGCTTTTTTGATACCACAAATACTCAACTTTATTGAGGCGAGTTCTTTCCTGGTCATCCTCATCTGTCTCCCTTTCCTACACACCAAAGTCAATCATCTAAGCTACTTACCTAGAATCTTTGCTCTTGTCTTTCACCATCCCCCTTCAATGAAATCTTCTGGATAACAATGTAATCTTTGTTTTCTGCCCCAGTCTTTATGAGACAAAGTGTTCCTGGAAGAAATCAAGCAGTGGTGCTCCCTGGTATCTACTATAAAGGTAAACTGTCATGCTTTGGTCTTTAGCTGTACCCTTCCAACCTCATGTTTGTCCTAAGTTATCCTTTATCTCATTGACTTGAAGGATGATTTCAAACTCTAGCACTCTCTTTAACTTCCTTTTTCAGTTGCTGATGATTCTTAGGAAAATATCATTGCTTTTAACTTTTTTGGATTTATATACCTTTAAATATCAACTCCCTTAATTTTATGAATTTCCAACTTATTAATATGTCTTTATCCAAACTCATCAAAGTATGAGCATTTTTTTTTTTTACTGTCAGTCTCTATGTTATTCACTTTTTTTCTTCAAATTTATCCATTTTATGTTCTCAGGAATTTGTTTCCAGCAGGTTTACTCCCCAGTCTATGATTGATAAATTTCCAAAAATCAATAGATATGTTTAATTTTTACTCATACTAAAATGATAACAATTCTCCCTTCATTACATAACCCTATTCTATCTTTCCATCTCTATCCTCCTCAGGAAAGTTCCTCACAAAGCTGTTAACATTTGCTACAGCCACATCATCACTTTCTACTTACTTTTTAAACTCATTTTAATCTGGTTTCTAATCTAATCTTTGCTGCTGAAATTCTACCTTGGGATCTTATCAGTGCCTTCCTTGATTGGTTCATGCACACAAAAGCCTTCTAGTCATTCTCATATTTGCCTGAACATTGTGTCTGCTATTGTTGTGGGTTCATGCCTCTTAAGAATTAATCTTAGGTCCTTTGGCATACTCCTCTTTACGTGCTCCCTTTTTTTCTTTATAGTATCACTACCTAGTTATCCAGAGAATTCCAGGGTCTTTGATATCCTACATTCAACCAGTTAGTGAATCTTGCAGATTTTACTTCCATATTTTCTTGAATCACGCTCCTCCTCTGCTAGGCCTTCCTCATCTCTTCCCTTAGTTGTCATAATTGCTCCTAACTTCCCTCTTTCCAGTCTCATTCTTTCTAGTCCATCTTTTTTCTACAATATGCAGTCAGGCACTGGCTTGTCTTTAGCAAGGCTGCCTCCCACTGTTCACTCTTTAATCTTCAGTTCAGTTGTTCCTTCTGGGAGATCTGTTCCTTGTCAAATGAGGCTGGGTTTACAGAGTAATGGATCTGAGGATACTGTTAAATAAATGGATGAATAAATTTTAAGTAAAGGTTTGATGGAGAAGAACGTGATATTGCAGAGTATTTAAGCACAGAAGAATTAAGTCATTAAAAAAACCATTATCTTCTCTTTAAAATTGTTTTTACAGATACATAATAATTATACAGAATAGTGGATTTCATTGTGGTATATTTGTACATGCACATAAATCTTTTAATCTGTGATTGTGATGTGTAGACTAGTAAAAACGAGAGCAAGGTTATATTTTAACATTTATGTGAGGCAATTAGCCATAATACATGGCCAACTGGATCAGAGATACCTTCTCTTGATTAAATAGAGAACTGATGTTGTGAATTTGAGTTATGAGGAGAAATCCATCACAATTTCCAGGAGGGAGAAAAGCTCATAACTATCACTGATGGTGATGCAGTATTTTCTTTGATAGCAAATTTAGTATTGCAGTCCTTTTTGTTGTATTTATTGTTGCTGTTATTCAGAGAAATACAGATGATTTTACTTGAGCTATCCACAGAACACAATGGAATGGGTCATAATTTGAAATAAGTATTGCTATGCAAGTGCAAAAATTATGTATGCTGAAATCATATAATTCCTAGAAAAATAATAAATAGCACTTGTTGACTCCAACTATATGTAAGACACTGATGTTTAGTGAGCACTACATATGTTTGGTTTCATTTTACAAGATGTTGAGGCAACCAGGGGCGTTCTGCATTTCACAGAGGAGGAAACTGAGGTAAACTTTTTTAGTCTCTGAACTAGTTTACAGCTAGGGCTGCAATATAAGTCAGATGCCAAGGACAATAATCTTAAAACTGTATTTTTTTTTCCAAGTATCATGTGTGATCCCTATTGTCCTCTTTCTTGTATGTTTTGTAGCAAACTTTTGTTTCCTACCTTTGCTTGTCACCAAGATTGACACAATTAACATAATTTTGTTGTGCCTGCTTTTCTCACCTCAAAATATTTGACTATATCCTCCTGATTGGATGATTGACATTGTATAAACTATAAACTGTTATCCTCAAGGGTAAGAATTATGTTAACTCTATTTTATATTGATTTTTATTCCACAATTTTGACTGCCTTTGAGAGTCAGTGTTTAAAATAAAGAACAAATGTATTAATTAGAGAAACCAGCTCTTTTCAAAAGTGTTGCATTGTCCTGAAACTAAGCAACTGGATAAATAGATCCACATATAGAACACTTCAACATTGCTATCCCTAAAACTGCTTTACTATTTTATTTTTTATATACTTGACACTATAAAAAGGCAAAACTTGCACTATGTTTTAACAACAGAATTTCAAAGCTTTCTTAAGGACAATTGCTATGCAGAAACCAGAAAATTAGAAGAAGCAGTCGTTAGGCGTAGACAGAAAAAGAAAGAGAAAAGCTTAACTTTTTAAGGTAAGGAGACATTTCAAATGTAGTCAAACAAAAGAACAACATATGTCTTTTTTGTGAAATCATTTGTTTTTCTTTCCATTCTATAGAAGTGATGCCAAAAGTGAGCAAATTAACCCTAACGTTAAGAGCACTTCTCACAGCCGTAAGCTTTTATAAGAGGTACATTTTATTAGAAATACAATGAATATTCAGTTCTTTAGCCAGCTCAGACTTTGAGGGTCTCTGTGGCTGTATGATGGTCACTGAGAGCCTATGTGTGAACCCCACGCTTGGGAGAGGCCTGGCGCTGGAGGGCTGTGCTGAAGGCTTTCACATAGTTCCCATTACTAAGGAAACCACTCGTTTTGTCTGAACATGCTCTGAATAGATGTCTCATTTGAAGTCTAGTGCTCAAACCATGAGGATTGCATTATGGAGCTGAGAAAGAAATGAGGGGAACACAAAATGCTTGAAAATGCCACCAAGCATTCACAAAGCGTCGTACTGTAATAACATTCTATGAGACAGAAGGTGCATTTATTTTTGCCGCATTCCAAGTTATTTCAGTGTTATAAAAGCAAATTCCTTTGCCTGCCCACGTAATCAAAATAAGCAAAGCAGATGTTCTTCTGACCTATTCTTAATTCCTGCTCTTGTTAGGGTCTCACTGAGAAGTGTGACATACAGCACAGGAAGGACAAAATATGGATTCCCATATTAATCTAGATTTACTCTGTTTTCTTTGTAACTACATGGTGTAATGCTATCTCTGTGCCAGTAAACAAACACATGTTCAGAGTCAGACTTCAGTTTGCAGCCTCTAAATTGTCACTGTTAAATTCAGAATGGCTACTGCAAACTGGTACTGGATACACGTTAATGAGTATCTGATTCAGATACTGAGTGAGAAAATCCTACTTCTAGGAGGCTTCCTTCCCTCTCCAGCTCCTGCCAACCCACAGGAAAAAAAAAAGTAACTCCTACCAAAAAGTCAGTTTTTTTTTCTTACTCCCTTACCTTAGTAACTAGAATTTATGACACTTTGATTATACCATACTCTTTATCACCCCCTCCCCATTTTTGCATATGTCTAATTGACATTTTCTTAAATACATAAAGTGCTATATATACCCTCAATCAATTGCTACTGACATGCAATATAGAAAGTCAGGAGGAAGATATTACTACTTATTTTTCAAGCTACTTTAATTTTTTCCTCAAACAGGTGTTTCAATAGCTCAATTTGTCCACACATGCAGAAATTAACAAATATTTACAGATGATTTGCCATTTTACTGTTTTGCCAACAGTCATGGCACTTAGGTGACTTCTCTGTATGAAAATTCATGATTGAATGAAATCTTTGAACTTGTAGCCCAGAACTTTAATACTGCACTGTGGACCTATGTGCAGAGGCTCCTCAAGATTCTCTTTGGAATAACAATGTTACAAAAAGGTGCTATAATATCTAAGTCCTAGAAACAAGCATAATAAGGAAGTACAGTTTTCTTTTCTTAAAGATCAATAGAATAAAATTAATAATGTAAAAAGCCAATAGCTTTGTTAGAAAGTATAATTTTTAAAAAACTTTTTCTTTTTTCTTTTAGTACTTTTAAATATATTGGCAGTTATGCATTTTTAGTGAAAATATATTTCAAGTATATATCTTTTTCAGATTTTCTGCCTAACTAAATTTTAAAAATATCTAATTCAATAGAATTGAGTAAGGATAAATTAAGTCATTTTCTAGTTTTAAATGGGGAATCCCAGCATCACAAAAAGCCCCTACATTTGAAACCATGAACAAAAGAAAGTTTATGCATGTGAATGACACAAATATGTATCTTATTAATAATATTCTCACTAATTTTGATTATAGATCTTCAATTCATTTTGAAGTGAACAGCCTGAAGCTACCTGCTGTTTCTGTTCTGATATGCTTACAGAATATTTACAGAGTTTATGTTTAGCAGTTTAAATATCATGGTGGTTGATAAGAAAATTATTCTAATACTGGGACTTCTTATGAAATGTCTGTTTTCAAATGCATTAGGTCCCATATATGGATTTGGAAGACATCAGGCTGTCTGCATTTTTTATATTCTTGGTATTCAACACAATGCCTGGCATATGGCAGGCATTTGGGAAGAGGAAACTGAACTGAATTGTTTAATATGAGGAAAATATAGCAAGCTCAGCATTTATAAATGACCCTTATTCTGCTTAATTCAGTATTAAATGATAAAAACAGCAAATGCTTAATTTTTTATCACTTAGCCTAATAAATTCTAATTTCTCTTTGTCCTTTCAGTCACCTCTCTTTTTGAAATATTCTTGTGCGTGTATGCACTTGCGTGTGTACGTGATAAAATTGCATTGAAAGGATTGAGTCAAATCTGTCAGACAGCTTTTCTTTTGTTTCAAGTCTATAGTGGTTATATTTGTATTTCATTCTCTTAATGGGAGAGCTCTTAAAATGTCTCCAGGTACCATGAAACATCAGATATTCATTATAATTCCGTTTCTGCCTGCAGCAATAAGATCTGCAGTCTGTTATAACAATCATACATTTCAATTAACTCAAGGCATCATCTTGTTTGGAGAAGTAAATTTTGAAGACTCAAATTTGTTAGTAGGCCAAAAGATTATAATTTGAATAAGAATGGGGAATTTAGTTATTACCCAAATTATTAGTACATATCTATAATTTGCAAAGTTAGAAGCTCACTGAGAATTTTTTTAAAAAGTTATAGTGTTTAACATGTGTATGTAAACATACATTTTTTTTAATTATTAGGTGTTTCATATGTGATTGCAACATTGCTTAAGGACACAAGTTAAAATTTTCCTTCCTAGAACAGATAAAATGGGAGGAATGATTAGAATATTGTCAATTTAAATATAAGTAAATGGTCTTTGCATTTTGAAAGAGTGGGTTTAGAAAAAATGTCATATTTAACTAAATGAGGCATATATTGATTTCCATTCCTTTTATATTCTTTAAGTAAAAAGTAAATAAGCATTTTGTATAAAAATATTCATTAATAGCATAGGTTTATTGTAGAAAATTGGAAAACTTGAAGAGAATAAAGAGTCAGAGAAGAAAGCACTTACCCATCAAGCATGGTATATACTTTACTATACTTCACTTTGGTATATATTATTTTGCCTTTACATATAATAAAACATTCCCTAGTTTTAAAAATTATATGAAAGAATCTTTATTACTGTCAGTGTATATTTTAAAAATTTGTTTTAGTTGTCAATGGACTTTTATTTTATTTATTTATATGCAGTATTGAGGATCGAACCCAGTGTCTCACACATGCTAGGCAAGCGCTCTGCCTCTGAGCCACAATCCCAACCCCCTTCACTACATATGTTAATACCATATAGTTGATCAGATCAACTATATTTGTATTTTGGAGAGAACATTTGTTTTTCTAAATTCTTTTCAGTGCCCTACACTATAACTAAAGACTAAACAATGTGATGATAGAAATCACAGGATAGGATTGTTGTGACATTTTGTGTACCAAAAGATTTGATCATTTTAAGACTGTTGATTTTTGCTATATACCAAATTCATATAGCAGCATGAGTCTTTTTTTTCTCTCATGCTTTTGCCAGTATTCACTCATGTAATATATTTGAACACTTCTTCAAATGCTGTTGTATGTGCTGGGATCATAAAGGCAAAAAAAAAAATACTGATTTCTAAAATTTTATTTGTTGGGGTGGTGTATGAGGTAGGTGATAAACAGCAGTTACAAACTTATACATTATGATACCAGACATTAGTATGTATTGTTTAAAAAAATTAAGCAAAGTCATAACACAGTGAATAATGAAGAGGTATGATTTTACATTCAGCATTAAAGAGTTCATTCTTAGAAAGTGACGTTTGAATTCAAACATGACTGTTGAAAAGAGAGTCTGTCAAACCAATAACCAAGGACAGAGGGTTCCATTTCGAATAACATTGTGTGCCAAAGTGCTCATGTAAGAATGAGCTTTGACATATCCTAAGTACAGAAAAAGGCTGGTGTGCATAAGAATAGTGAACAAACAGGAAGTGCCTGGGTATTGGGCCTGAGTGATGACTAGAAGTGAGGTCTCGTATGTTCTTGAAAACCATCAAAAACAATTAGATTTTAATTGTAATGAGCAGCCAGTGATGGTTTGAAATAGAATGTCGATATTATTGCATTTATCTGTATTGTGCTGGTCGGTGGTGCTATATATTTGGTGGAACTATTTGGGTAGATGGTGGTCTACTAAGAGATGAGAGATGAGGCATTCTGAGTGATGAGCTAATTGCCCTTGTCCTCATGCCCAAATAGAGTTCTATTTTTCCCATATCATGAAGAATACTGTTTAAAAATGCTTAAACTGTTTTGATCTTTTGCTCAATTATGTAAAACAAAACAACAAAAATGTTTTGCCCTCATCAGCTCTAGTCATTCATTTCCCTGAAGGGAGATTCAAATTTGTAATAGAAGGAATTCCAAGAAGTAGTCAGTATAACATTCAGCACTGTTTTTCAGAAATTAAATTATGCACCAAGCAGAAGAAATAACTAGTACAAAGGTCCCATGGTGTGAATTTATGGAGCAAGTATTGCAAGCCAGGCTTTTGTTTTGAGATCAGATTTTCCTGAGTCCACCTGAGCCAAAGTGACTTAGCTCATGTAGTTTTCCCTGTTAAAGGATGGACTCTGTCATCTGTTAAGTCCTAGCTGGAATCAGAAAGAAGAAAAAATAAGATACAGTAGAAGGAAAAGAAAAGTCTTTTATTTTGCCTCAAAAGATTTTTCAAGAGAAAAGGACTGAGAATGAGATGCTGGAGAGGTGTTTTCCAAAGTGCACTCATGGCATTAGCTTGAAGTTGTTTGGGTACACTAAAACAAACAATATCATTGCCTATGTCCCTGGTAAAATATCACCTTTTTTTCTTCATCATTTTTGTACCATGTCACAGCCATTTGGCCACACCACAAAGTCAGCAAAAATATTGCCTAATATTTACCTTCCAGAACCACAGATGCTATGTTGAGATTCAGTGAGCAGAGTCCCTAGGCAGAGTCTGGGCTCATTTCGGAGCTACAGAATGAATGGAAGACAAGTCAGCCATTAAGGAGATTGCTGCTGGTGGGAGCTGAGTGGAGGTTTTTTCTCCAACAAAACTACCAGGCTTTGAGCAGACCAATGGAGAAAAAACAACAGCAACAGCACAATCCCTCCAAACCCAACCAACCAATCAAACAGAACACCACAACAATCTATATCACAGTTCTGATTGTCAGCAAGGCCAGCAGTAGCTAGGCACACACTGAGTAGCTATCAGCTCGACAGTGCTTCTCAGACTTGTGAATCACCCAAGGATCTTATTAAAATGCAGAATTAAAATTCAGATTTTGATTCTGCATCTGTAACAGCCTCCCAGGAGTTGTTGAATTCCCTAGTTCACAGACATCACTCTGAGTAAGAAGAGTTAGCACTGACACACAATCATCCTGAAACCAGTGGACCCCTCTCTTCCAATGGCATGAGTGAGGGCTATGTGAAGAATCAAAAGTTAGCTGAAAGATCTCTCCAATTATCGGACTAGATCCAACATAAGCTAGATAGGATATTTGGTTGAAAATAGACTACTCAGTGATAACTATCAAATGGAAGGGGCTTGGAGAGAACACTTAAATGGCCTGTAAACTAAACTAATCATTCTTCTCTTTTATCTGTATTCCAGAATAATGAGTCAAATTTGGGATATCTTTCAGCCAAATAATGGACACATCATATTTTGGATATAAAAGCATAGAGCTCAGAGTAGAGATTAGAGTTTAAGGTTTAAATATAGAAGTCATTACTATGTGTTTAGATAAATAATTTGAGGAAAGAGTGTACAGAGAGACAGTAAGGTCTGAGGATCCAACTTGGGGGCGTTCTCTTTTAATATGAAGCAAAAGTGAAAAGGCTGGGAGAGGGGGATGAGAAGGTGCGACCAGGAAGCAAAAAGCTGAAAGTGCTTAGTGTTATGGAAGCTTCAAGAAGAAATGAGTAGCTGGGCTGGGGTTGTGGCTCAGTGGTATTGCTCCTGCCTCAAACTTATGAGGCCCTGGGTTCAATCCTCAGCACCATATAAAAATAAATAAATAAAAATTAAAAATACTGTGTTCATCTACAACTTAAAAATATCTTTAAAAAATGAATAGCTAACTACATTAAATGTTCCTGCAGTTTTGAATATTAAGAAAACAGAATATTGACCAATAGAACTGGTAACTACAAATATAGATTTACAATAGCTATAAATAAAACTTTTAAGACTTTGAAAGCAATTTACTTATAATATAATCGCCACATTTTTCTGCTCCCATTACAATCAGACTTATTGAATTTTTGGCCTGATAGCTCTTATCTCCACCTGTTAGCTTTATAATCCCATCAGTCCACTCTAATTGACCTTTGGTCTCTGTCATTTGAGTGGTTCTTATCAGTCAGCTCCATGTGGCTGAATTCCCCCAGATTTCTTTATTCTTAAAGATACTATACAGATGGATTTGTTTCTAGATATTTTTCAGCATTTCTGTTTGTTGATCATAGACAAAGTACTACAAAACTACCCTTATTGCTGCAATCTGATGTGTGATTTCAATCTTGACCAGAACCAGACATAAAAGAAAAACTAGGTATTCAATGTTTCTGAAAGTGAAAAACATTCTAAGAAGAATTGGGACTCTGTCACCCTCTTCTATTGTAATGGAGCCCCGCTAAGAAGAACATTAAAATGTTGATTCCCCCGCAGTGATTGTATGGATGAAATCTCTGTGAGCCAATTTCCCTTTTTCAAAGTGATCTAAATATTGTTCAGAGAATGCTAGTTAGTTGGCAGAGGAACGAGGATTTTGGCAGAAATATGTCCAAGAATTGGAGGACTAAAGATATGTCTCATGTGCCCGTGTATTTTACATCGGACAAAGATTAACTGGGTTTCGCTCTGAACCTTAAGAAATAAAGCTTCTTCAATGTGATTAGAGATAAACTTTGCTTTGAAAATTTATTGATTGTAAGCATCGTTTTTATGAAAAGCAAATTAGACTTTTGAAGTAATAATCAGCAGAAAGAGAGATACTGAACCATTTGATGAGGCATCATAGTAGGTGGAAAGATTACAGGTCAGGCAATACATGAACCAGGTTTTGGATTCTAGCTCTGATCTCCATTTAATATATTAATTTGGGTAGGTCATTTAACCTTTCTGGGTCTTATTTTTTTTTAATCCATAAAATAAGAGGATTAAGCGTGCTTGTTTCTGAGGTTCTTGCTTGTCTCAGTTCTAGCTCTGTTGTTTTATGAGTCTGTGGTTCACTGTGGAACAAAGCAGAATTCAGGAAGTGTTTTTTACACAAAAGTAATTTCTATTTGCATACATTGGTATCAGAGCTTGGATACTTCCCTATTTTCTAGGGACAGGCCATGGAGTAGAGCAGAGCAGAAAACTGACCAGTAAATGCACATCATGTACACTTTAATGCAAAATTTTATCCCAAATATATTTCTCACATTTTCCTACATAGAAGCCAAAGTTAGTAATTAAAGACAGTTTGTACAAATCCTTAGAAAAAAAGGATTGTCTTCCTGAGTGGCACAGTTCTGTGGCATATTGTAAAACAAATAAAAGAACATTTAAGGGTGGCCTCTATTTTAGCAAATGATAATTAACAGAAGATACCGCTTAAGAGAAGTAAGTGGTAGAATTCCACACATTGAGGACTCATAAAATGGACTCATAATAACAGTAAAAATGATGCAACAAGAAATAATTCTGAACTTGCAAGCTAATAGACCAGATAAGCAAATGAGACCTCTTATTTTCTATTTGCCATATTTCTAAGAGGAAAATGAAAACATGGTCTTACATCTGTATAAACATACAGGTTTAAATGAAAAAAGCTTAATTCAGAGACACGTATTTAAAAGAACTTTTACTTTATTCAATCTTGTAGAAAAGTTAGTGATATTGGCCAAACTATATATTATGTATTATATGAATGTACAAATATGGAACAATAAATCCCATCAGTATGTACAATTATATTGTACCAATAAAAATGTGGGAACAATAAAAATTAATAAACAAAAGAATAATACAGGGATTCCTAGATGCAGTACTCTCAGCAACTGATAACATTTTGAATGTATACAGGCATGTGAGTGTACTTATTATATACATGTATACACTCATATTATTGTTATTTTAATCATGGTCATGACTGACCCACTTGAAAGAAACTTGCCCTGAAATTCTTTTAATATCAGTAAAGGCTATTATATACAGCATATTACATGTTTAAATTCTACAAGTCATTTCAGTAATGTTATTTACAGTTGTTTCTTTGTCCTAATCAAGGATCATGCATTGTATTTGATAATCATGTCTCCTTAAACTCCCTTAACCTGAAAGTTTTCGACCTTTCTTTGTCTTTAACTTATATAGAATGTTCCTTATTTTAGTTTTTCTAACAAACAGGTTCCCTCATGAGTGAGGTTGTGCATTTTGAAAGTAACTCATACCAAAGTGTCAATTTTAGTGAAACCTACCATACCATGAGAACTTAAGCAAAAGGTGTGTCAGTCAGCCTTTTCCACTGAGGAGATAACTTTTTTTTTTTTTTGGTTTGTCATTAAGTAGTTAATTGTGTATAAATATTCTATTTGTGATTAACTTTTATGCAATAATTTTAGCATCTCCTAATGATTCTTGCCTGAATCATCACTACTATGGCATGGCAAAGTAGTTATTTCTAATCCTGTTGTTCTTTTTATATATGTTAGTTGGCATCCTATTATAATGAGTAGCTTTTACTTATCTCCTTTTTGCTTTGTAACAACAAGGGCTAGTGGATTCTTTTTCCTAAAATGTGTTAGAAGTTAATAACATCATTATTTATAGTGATTATAGAATTGGCCCAGGTCTAGCCAGTGGGCAATATTTCCTTTAGAAATTCTCTTTCAGTCTTTGACATGACCCTATCACTTTTTATTATGGATGGTTATCATCCATAGCAGAGTCTTGGGGAGTCTTTAATAACTTTAAAAAATGGAAGTGAATTTTATGTAACATAAAATTAACCATTTAAAAAATGTACCAAGTTCAAATTCAATAGTATTTAGTGCTTTCATAGTTTTTTGTAACCACTAACTATATAATGGTTCAAAACATTTTCTGCACACCAAAAGAAAACCCTGGAATCATTAATCATTTTTCCCCATCCTCCTTTTTGCTCAGTGCCTAGCAGTCACCATTCTGCTTTCTGTTTTATGACTTTACCTATTCAGGAAGTTTCATGTAAATGGAATCATACTGACCTTTTGTGTCAGAGTCCTTCACTAAGTATAATGTTTTCTAGGTTCTTCCACTTTGTAGCAGGAATCAGTATGTCACTGCTTTTGTGACTGAATAATTTCTATTATATATATATTCCACATTTTGTTTATCACTTCATTAGAGATAAACATTAGGCATTAGAGTTGTTTCTGCATTCTGATAATTGTGAATAGAGCTGCTGTGAACATCAACGTACAGATATTTGCTTGAGAAACTTTTAAATTTTGGTAGGTGTATGTTTAGGAATGAATTTACTGATTATCTGGTAATTCTCTGTTTAACTTTTTGAGGAATTGCCAAATCATTTTTCCAAATTGGCTGCAATTTATATTCCTATGATCTACGTATGAGAGTTACATTTCTCCACATTTCACATCTTCATCAGCACTTTTAATTTTATATATATTTTTAAATTCTCACAAATCTACTGAGGCCGATAGTTTGATTTGCATTTTTCTAATGATTAATTATGCTGAGAAGATTTTCATACTTGACTATTTATTTATATTCTTTGAAGAAATTTTTATTCAAGTCCATTGCCTATTTTCTTATGTGGGTTATTATTTTGTTTTTGAGTGATAAGATGTCTATAGATTCTATAAACTTTTAGTAATACATAATAACATATTGCTTTGAAAATAAAAAGCATAAATTAATTGAAATTCATTTTTTTTCCTATCTGAAATTTAAGCAAGAGACATGATTTAACAATAGTACCAGGGAAACATCAAATAGGAAATCTTTTTTAATGACTTACCTGAAATTTGAAGATATATCTGCTTACACAATAAAAACACACATAGGTTTATTGTATTTTTACACAGTTAGGGCTCAGTCTAAATATCATATACCTGGTTTCCACAGCATCTTCAACATGGACATCTTGATGCAGTAGAACAGTTTGGGTTTCTCAAGCATTTTAATAATCTAGACTCATTAGGGAGAATCATTTTAATCTCAAGTGGTATTTTCATGATGAAGTTCAATTTGGCAAACTTGTGAAGTCTAGTTTGCAAAACAACCTTATCCTCATTAATTTTTTGTATGGGTCTTTGTTGTTTTCTTAATCTGGTGTGTGCATTGCTAAAACAACTTATCCTAGTTTTTACCAGTTCTTATTTTACTTATTTTACTGTTCTTATTTTCTTAATTAAAAATGTCCAATCATCAGTTTATTTGTATAAAGATAAAATTTTTATTTAACAACAACAACCACAACCCAAATCAAAAAATCCATGTTTTTGTAGCTATTGTCTCCATATATAATTATTACCTTATAAACTGGTATTCAACAGAACATTAATCACAATTTATCATGACAGTTTAGAGTAGTGCAGCCATGGAGAGTACTGCTTTAAATTTTGGGAAAGCATTTAGAAGTACATTGGATGTCTGACATTTTCAGAGGCAAAGACTTTTTTTTCAAAGTGGGGCCTGCTACCCTTTACAATTTGTGGTGCTCACTGTTTTTTCCAATTGAATTTATAGCATTCTTTTCATTATTCAAAGCTTCTTTGGACTTTGCATATTGCTAGGTGTTTTTCTCACTATCATTTTATATCTAGCCTTACATTCCTGAGAAAAATGTGAACTGCTTTCACTAAAAACTGTTTCCCTTCCAATCTATAAATCTGTGTTATGAGGTTCTGGATAATATTTATCACCTCTGTTCTGTTATATATGAACTGTCTTTGAAGGAAGGCACCCTGAGTGTGAAACTTCAGGGAGGACTGTCCATAAGGCTATGATGTGGCTTATTTTATGAACTATTTGCAAAGAATAGAAGAACTTCCTAGTGGGATATTGCAATGTCTTTGGCCTTTAGAAAGTGGTTTAACAGCACATTGTGGAAAGATCTGAGAGCCTGGGAATCAGTTCTTTGAGACTTGTGCAGCTGTCCTTCTACCTTAACTGTCTCTCCAGGAAGAAGACTGGTTCCCCACTTCTCCTTCATATCTTGGCCCTAAATAGTATTTGGGTAGGTTTATAAGCAGTTTGGCAGAGGGTCTTAGGACACTGTGGCTTTGTATATGTAAAGAATGCTACTTAAAATTTGTGAATACAGTCATCAGCCTTCATCCTAATTATTAAAGCAATGAAAAGACACATAAAAAACATTTTCTACCTGTAAACCTTGAGTGGAATAGTTTTTAAAGACTCTAGGATATCATCCACTACACATTTTTTAATTTTATAGAATAAAAACTTACGTTCATTGGTCTTTATGGCCTATTGTTACAGATTAGTTTATTCATATTACTCAGTTTTACCAAATATTTGGTTTCAAGGATATCCAACAATCATCGAACACTAATACATCAAATAAGTAGCATTTCTACTATAGCTTGTCCATGGCAGACATTACTAATTGATCAAAGATCTTCTTCCCACTGAGCACAAAGCATCCTTTCTGGTGCCCAGAAGTCATCACTGGTAAAAAGGAGTTAATATGAGGGAATCAATCTAATTGCTTAATCAGATTTAGTCCAGTCCTCTTTGTTTAAAGATGAGATCAAAGAAACATAATAATAAAATTGTTTCTTGGGTTGCAAAAGAAGTCCTTTACAAAACAGGCCTTTGACTTTGGTGTTGCATCCAGTTTACTTTTGCCAGAATGTATCTATGCACCCAGCCTTCCCTGTGGCTGAGTACCGGACTGATTGTCAAGTAGAAAGCAATTCTCTCAAGGAATTGCTCTTCTATTGTTATTGGCAAAGAAATAGCTGACTTCATCCCCTGATTATCCCATTAATTCAAAGGACAGAGTGACAAAAGGGATTTGAGCCAGACTTCTGAGTTGTCTTTTCTAAAATTAGAATGACCTCATGGTTTGTCCTGAGAACTGTATAGTTGAGAGAATAGACAAGATCTTTTAATGTTGTTGATCTCTATTTACATGTTATCTAGAAGATAAAGGAGCTTTCCAATTGGCTTGTGAGGTTTTTTTGCCCAAAAATGTGCTGTTATAGATTTTCATAAGAAGTAGTGAGTCAGAATGACCACAATTTATTAGTTGATGTTTTTCCTCAAAAACACATTTTTTGCTTGATTGAAGACTCTTTGCCAAATTTTTAAGTCCACACCTTGTGCATTTAATTTTACTGGGAAGCAGTACTGTTTTAGAAAAATATGCATAAAATGACAAATTTATGCTGCATATTGATTTCATGAAAATCAATCACTTTTTTCTTGGTGCTTTTTGCATATTAACTTATATCATCTTGGAAATGTGAGGAATTATTTCATACAAAATACATTTTCTCTGTCAAAGTTTATCGTGAAATGTTCCTTTTCTATAATGAAAAATGCTATCAGTCACAAATAATTTTGCAAAATTGTATGAGATATGTGAAATAAATTTAGCCATCTTTTTTCACACATATTTTATTTCTCCTGTTCTTTATTCTCTGTGTTCTCCTTATATATGTTTGTACGTATGTATGTGAGTGTGTATACATATGCTGATACAAATGCACACCTGTATAAGTCAGGGTTCTCTAAAGGAACCAAACCAACAGGAGGTTTGATTACAAAATATTTATTAAATTGGCTTACACAAACAGAAGCTGCATAGCCCACAGTGGCCATCTGCAAGCTGGAGCTGGAAGAACCAGTAGCTGTACAGTCAAAGATGCTGAAGCCTCAAAACAGAATGGATCAATGATGCTACCCCAGACCAAGACCAAAGGCTTCTGGAAACTCCCTGGAGAATCACTGTCTGAGTCCACCTTGGAAGAGTGAAAGAGTGAGAGTCTGATGTCCTTAGGCAATTGCAGCAGCAATCAAGAACCTGTTCAAGAAGAATCAAGCTTGCATCTGTGGCTGCTTCCTTGTTCTTTCAATTTTTATTCCATCTAAGCCTCCAACCTATTAGATGGTGCTGCCAATGCTTAGGGAAGGCCTACACTTCAGTTTACTATCCCATATGCCAGTCATTCCTAGACACACTCTCATTGACATACCTCTTAATCTTTGACTTCTCTTATTCAAATCAAGTTCAAAATTAAAAGTAACCATTATAACACTGCACTCTTTCCTTTAGCACTCTTAATTAACCTTTTGTATATAATGATTTTATGATTCTACTTATTTATATATATGTATGTATATATTCATATTATATTATTGATTCTTCATGTGTCAAATATCCTGTGGCACACTGATTTAATTCAGGGATTACTAAGTATGAAATAGTCTTTGAAATATTCCTTCTTCTAAGTATTTTTTCATTTTAGGCTTAGACGACTTTTATGTTGTTCTCCTGCATATGCCCAATCTCTTGCTTAAATCCTCTTAGCTATTAGAGACTATGACCATGTATTTTCCTAGTTCTCTGCCTATTTCTCTTGCTTTTTTTTCTTTGCCAACTTTTCTTCTGCCAATTGTAATAGATAGTGAATATGCCCTGCCATTGGATAAATCAGGTTCAAATCTCACTATGTGATGTTACACAAGTTATTTTCACTTATTTGAGCCCCAGTTTTCTTGTGAAATAATGCTTTCCTTTGTCAGGGAGGCTCCCAAAAGGAAGAAAAACAATCCACTCGAACTAGGAGAAATTGAGAAAGATTTATTTGTGAAGGGACTAATCTAATTATGAATGTCATCATCCAAAGGTAGAAGGAGATGAGTAGTGACTGTCTATCAGAGAGGGACACAGCCAGTCCAGGAAGTCATACTGGACAGAAACACAAGAATAAGTTTCAAGTTCTCTCATTTCCCTCTGTCTAACCTCCTTTGGGATCACTATGTTCCCCCTTATCTGCATTTACCCTTAAACCAAAGGTCAAAGTTATTTATGTAATCCACCCAGGTCAGCTTCTGTGTCAGAGATCATGGTGGGTGCAAGAGTTTGAGCCAAAGACAAAGTTTAAGGAAACAATTCCCAAGACTGTACTTCATTCTCATATCAGTTACTTTTGGATGAATGTTCTCAATACCACATTCAAGTTCCATAATTTATTGAAGTACTCACATAACTCATGAAAAGCTTTTATACTCATAGTTGTGGTTTATTATGGGGAAAAGATACAAATTAAAATCAACCAATGGAAGAAGTATATCAGGCAATATAGAAAGTACCACACCAGAAGTTCCATTGTCCTTTCCCTCTTGAGTCAGGACATACTTTTGTTGTCTGAAATATGTGACAGTATGCTGACAAGGGGAGCTCACTGAAGTCTCAGTGTTCAGGTTTTATTCTGGGGCTCCATATACAAACATAGACACAAACATGATTGATTGATTGATTGCGCTTGTGATTGATCTCAATTTTAAGGCTGACTGATATCACATAATCCAAAGCTCCATCCTAGCACACATTGTTGGTTTTTCTGGTGTGGCCAGCACCTACTCTAAATCATATCTTTAGGTTGTCTAACATTACTTAGGGCCTGCAGACAATCCGAGTCACTTCTAAGATTCCAAGGGCCCATAGATTACCTTTTCAGAAGCCAAAGGAAAAGTCCATAACTCATTTTGGGCAAGGTTACATCTGTTGATACACAGTAGAAAAGAATGGGGAAAGTGGATCCAGAGGGGAATAAATCAGCTATCTTTGTCCCATTGCCTTTAAGAATCACATCAAAGATTAAAAGAAACAATCAGTATGAGGCACCTAGTGTGGAACATGGTCCCTGACCTATGTAAAATATTATGTTTTGAGTCAGTTTCTTTGATCTTTCTTTCCTTTTCCTTCAGCCTTATTTTAATTTTTTAGTTAATGATTCTCATTTTAAAATCTCATTCATTTTTTTCTTTATTCATTAATTTACTCAATACATATTTATTGAATGCTTACTTTATCTACTGTGGATGTAGTTCCTGTCCCCAGAATTAGCAGCCTAGAATGGAAACAAACAAAAAGTAAATCAGCCAATCACACATACATACAAAATAGAAAGGCTCCTAATTGTAGAAAATATTTCAAGGAAAAGAAAGTGTGCCAAGTTAGGGTTCAACTGTGGGACCATGGGGAAGGAGATAACTCTCTTAAAACTGAAATGCTAAAGTTGAAAAGGAGCCAGCTTGTAAATGGCTTAGTAGTGGGAGAGAGCATTCCATAAAAAAGGAATAATATTTTCTTAGTTGGGAAATAACTTTGTAGAAGAGTAAGTAAAGGAATATGTCTGTAACTAGAACACTGTGAGTAAAGGGCAGTGAAGAAGAAAGATTTTAATGGAGGTATCACAGTAAAATCATTGAAAGGCTTCATGTAAATAAATGAAATTATTCATTTATACTTGTAAATACTATTTTATCTGCAATGTAAAGAACTGATGTATTTTAGAAACTGGATGAGAAAAGTTGCAACTGGACCCCAAAAGATCTCATGGAAATCTGGTTGGGCTGTGGATGTGGCTCAAGCGGTAGCGCGCTTGCCTGGCATGCGTGGGGCGCTGGGTTTGATCCTCAGCACCACATAAAAATAAAATAAAGATGTTGTGTCCACCGAAAACTGAAAAATAAATATGAAAAAAAAATCTCTCTCTCTCATGGAAATCTGGTCATTCAGTCAAAGATGTAAAGGTGATATGGATCACTGAGGTGGCAGTACATATGGCACAGAGCCCAAGGGTTTGAGATATATTTGGAGGTAGGTTTCATAGGAGGTCCAGATGAGGAATGTGAGGGATAGGAATAAATGGAACATGGTTCCTGGCCTCTCCTGAAACCCTTCTCTTAGAGAAGTTGGTACCAACCTCTGAAGGAGAGAAGATAACTACGTATATCCTAAGCTTCATGATTTCCAGCTTCAATAGACCAGTTACTTGGACATCTTAAAAACTGTATAAGACTAATATTTTCTTTGCTTGAATAGTTAAGTTCAGACTCTGCCAGTAACTCTGTGGTTTGTTCCTGGTCTTTCCTGCTTTATTGACCACATTTTCACTAGCATGAATGGTTCATTAGCAAGTCCAATTTGTCACTGTGCTCTGAATCACATTCCTGCTTCTCTCTAATCTGTGAATCTGACTAAGCCCAGACTGTCTGCTGTATTCACCATTGAAATCTTATTTGGAAACTAGCTGATATAACACCTTCTGTAGAAACTCCTCCCCTATCTGGGATATTAAAGAACTAGACTTAACCACTCACAGACATACATTTTAGGAATGCAGCCAGATGCTTGAAAACCACAATACTGTTCTCTCCAAAATCTACTTATCTTTTATTATGCATGAAAGATTATAGAAGTTTTTAGATGTTTTAGAAAAAGAACATTGGGTTCTAACATGGTCTAAATTCCAGAAACCTAATGGATAGGTTTCTTATATATGGTGAATAAGTTTATCTAAGGTTAAACTTAGCATCCAAATTGTTAAAAGATTCTATGCATTGAAACAGGGGGAAAACCCCCCAGCAAACTTTGAAAATGTACACTGACTCCATTTTCCCAAAAGCTTATTTTTGAGTAGGTATTCTTATTGATATATAATAATAACTAATTTATTTACTTTTATTGAGTTCAGAATTGCCCTGAGTGCTTTACCTGAATTGTTTCATTTAATTTTTTTAAGAGAGCAATGAGACTGATAAGTTATCTTCACCTTGTTGATTTAAAACTGAGTACTGGAGTCAGAACTCAAAAGGCTGTACTCTAGAACATGCCTGATTATAAAACCCATTGTGGTGACTTTTCTTAGGATTCTTGTAAAATGCAGTGAATTTAAAGCTGAAGGTTATGTGTTGGCATGCTAAGAAAGAAAAGTGGAATTCTTGAGTATTTTTTCATTTTGTAGATTTCTATTATCAGGTTTTCCTGAAAGGTCAGAAAATAATAAGGTACATGGGTAAAATAATGTGATTCCTTATAGAAAAGCTACTGGAATTCAAAATTAAGGGCATTTGAAAACTTGAGTTGTGGTAGTGCCTGCAAATGCAGTTGAGATAAACGAATGACCAATTCACATAGTCTTTCTGAATTGTCATTAATAGGCTTGGGTAAAAAGGTCATATCCATCTTGATAGCAAATGAATATTTATTTTTTTTAAATTTGCTTTTTGGCTTCCTTGGGTTTATTATACCACTGTTTACAAAAATAAATCAGTAAAGACTTGGCACATTGCAGACTCTGTTTTCTAGACACTGAAAGAAATGCTGGCAACATTTCCATTAGCTTACTAACTAATGAGACAGCATTGGCTACTTTCACAGGACTTGGATTCTGGCAAGAATAGTTCTTCCCCCCCCCCCCCCCCTTCACAATTAGGCATTTAATCTCAAATTTATTACCATATGCTGTAAAGTAAAACTATATATTTATATATACATACCCTGAATGAAAGGGCTGTGTCTTAATAGCATATGGAGTGCCATAATTTTAGAAAATTGAAGTCACCAATATGAAATGGCAAAGATATTAAGTTAACCTTTGGGGAAAATTTGCTTTGCAGTCTCCTGTTAAAATGTTGAGTAGTACCTCAATGTCTGTCCTACACGATCAGCAGAATATGTAAGTTACAAATATGTAAGCCAATATATAAAATCAATCCTGCGAACATTCATTAATTGCCCTATATGTCATAGTCAATATTTTAGACCCTAGGAGAACAGAGGTGATGAAAGATAAAAGTTTCTCCTCATGAAGTATCTAGCAGAGAAGGAAAGTCTGTAACAACTAAACATTTTAGAGAACTAAATTTGGGGCACTGAAAGCTGTTTTCATGGGCAATAGAGGGGAGAATGCTTAGTGTTCCCTGGAATAACTAGTGAATGTTTAAGGTTTTCACTGTCTTATGAACAAAAAGTTTGAGTACTTTAAGCAATGCACTTAATTTATTTTAGTTTATGGACCTATATTATATGGCTAAATTAATGCCACTCTACCAGTGAGCTATATTATCAGCCCTAAGTTTAGTTTTTTTGAAGTAGAAATTTGGTAATGGGGCTCAAGTTGGTCAGTGCTGGGTCATTTGTCACAGTGGTTGTTTCCCTAAGACTTCTAATTTTTCTGAAGAGGAGGGATGTGACAGTGATTTGGGTAATTATTCTTGGGTTTCTGTATGCTGAGATAACTTTTTGGGTTCTTAAAGCTTTGTAGTTAAGATGGGTTAGAAGGTAGTATGGCAAACTGAAATTTTGTATATTTATTCTGTTCTCAGTTGTCTCAATTTTATAAACTCTAAGCAACAAAGAACCATTTTCTATTTCATTATAATACTATTTGTAATTCTGCCCTGAATTCATATTTAATTTAACACTGTGTCTTGGTCCATTTTGTGTTGTAATAACAGAATACCTGAGAGACTGGGTGATTTATAAAGGATAGAGGTCTATTTTGATTCATGGTTCCAGAGGCTGGGAAGTCTGAGAGAATAGCACAACATCTCTGTGGCTTCAGGCTAGGGCTTTGTACTGCTTCATAGTATGGTGGAAAAGTAGAAAAGAGGGCAAGAGAAAAGAAGACTGGACTCAATGATAGGTCACCCATCCCTTCAAGAAAGGCATCAATCCATTCATGAGAGCTCTACCCCAGTACCCAGACAGACCCCACTGCCTAATGTTACTGCATTGAGGAATTTTCAACACATAAACTTTATGGGGACACATTCAAACCATACCACACTGTGTCCTGCAAACACCAAGAATTGCTCTTACTTTAAGCTTCTTTTAATAAGAATTGTTTGGTCTTTTAAACCTGAAGTTTGAATTATTTCAAGTAGGCTAGTCATGGCCTTTCAGAAATGAATATAAAACACATTATAATTTCATACTGACATAGTATAGTCCTGGGGTAAATTTTTGTAGTTATACTTTTCTTAGATGTCTTTCATTGGAGCTCATGATAATGAAATCTTTGTCATCTTTGACTAGGATGACAGCCTGAGTGAAAAAGGACATGGCTTCCTCTCTTTAGAGTGCTTGCTTGTACATTTATTTGACTTTATGGAAGAATAAAAGAGTATGAATTCATGTGTTTCTGGAAATCTAGGGCATTACAGTTTTCACTTGATTAAATTCTGCCTTTTTCAAAAATGGAAATGTTAGTTACCTTGGGCCTTTATATTGTGATGGTAAGAGATCTGCTGAAGACTCTGGAGAACAAAATTAGAATAATCTGCTGTGTATATATGTGTGTGTGTGTATCTCCAGAAACACAATGGCAGAAATTGCTCATGGATAAGAACGTTTTATAATGTCCACATTTTTACATGAAGAAAGAAAAATTTTATAGTGATTGTTTTATTATTTGTTCTATTATTAGATAAAAACAGCATTTCATCAGTCTGGAAAGCACCAAATGAGCAACAGGTTGATTAGGACATTGATTTTAGGGTTCAGCCTGATGTTCATGATCATAAAAGATACACTTTTTTCAGATTTAATGCCTTTGGCGGGTGTTATTTCACTGATAATCTTAATTATTCAGTTTCATTCAATATGTATGTACTTTCCTATAAATGGAAAATATTGTTAAATCTCCTTTCTTATTTCTCTTATTTCCTCTCTCCTTCCCTCTCTTCCACTCTCACTCCCTCTCTTCCTTCCTTTTCATAGTACTTGGGATTAATCCTAGGGTTGCTCCACCAGGAAACTATCTGTACCCCAGCCCTCACTCCCTTTTTTTGAGTTAGAATCTCACTAAGTTGCCCAGGCTGGTCCCCGTCTTGCAATCTTCCTGCCTTAGCCTCCCAATAACCTGGGATTGCAGGCATGCATCATAGCACCTGGCTTGTTAAAACTTTTTAAAAATGAGTACCTATAGTATATTATCCGAGAGTTAACTTTTATTTGAATTATTATTTAGAGAACTCTTAAATTTTTTTATATGAAACTAGCAAAACAGATCTGTTTTGGTTTAGACTCTACTGAATAAGAAATACATTTCCAAAAGATTATTATTTTAAAACATAACTTGGTATCATTTTGTGGGAGAATGCCTAGCACAGAGCAATATAAGTCCTTCCTGTATTCTGGAGAAATTGAGAGGAAGATAACTGGTGTCTACCTCATGGTAGGCATGAGCCAGCAGTCAGTACCATGCTAATGAATCAAATGTAGGAAGCAAATGCTGAAAAGTGAACAGAAGAGTGTGAGACTAATGATTACAAGAGAGAGCAGTTTTAAATTAGTAATCTCCAGAAGCCAAAGTGTTGTGACCTTTATGAATCAAAGAAAAAAAAAGAATGCTGCTAACAATTTGGTAATTCTTGAGCAAAAATGAAAAAAAAAATCAAGATAATTCCACCAAAAAGTACAAATCTACCTTAGTATGGCAAGTGGATAAAGTAGATTTGGGGTTCTAATATTATTAAAAGAGGAGTTCATGTCAAACATTTTAAATATCTAAAACTTTTACTTATTAGGAACAATTGATGGTATTGATTTCAATATTTTTAGAGGGATTCAACCCTATGAACATCTTTCCTAGTAAAGGCAGCATGTAACTATGAAGACTTCCTTTCCCTCTGCTTTTATATCTAAGCCTTCAGCTCAGTTCCAGGCCTCAGAGGCAGGAAGATGATGTCACAAAGCAAAAATATCCATGTCGTTGTTCAGCCTAATGTGGATGACAGAATGTCACTGGTGTAGCTTTTATGTAATTGAATATGCTGTACAGGATAAATCCTACATTAGTGCTTTTGCTCTTTTTTAGTTTTTTTAGATTTTCATTAATTACCTTCATTCTGTTAAATCCTATGTCTTGCTAAGTAGGTGTAACTCAGAGATACATTAGTTCTTTAAATAAACAACTTATTCTTAAATGCATCTTCAAATATAAAATTGAAAATGAATTTAAGATAACATATTGATAGTAGTCTTTGAAAATGTTAATTGTATAAAATACTAAAAAATAATTAAACGTCATGAGTTTTTATTAAATATGCCAGTTCTTAGAGCAGTAGCCTAAGTATGGTTTGGCCATCAATATAATGAATTTCTGGTATTAACCATATACAAGCCACTAGAATTTACCTTTAATATTGCATGATTATTGGAAGGCATGTTCAAATACATGTATATTAACTAGTTGCACGTGTATTTGAAGGCTTTTGAGACATTCTTCTCCCTTCCCTGAATTTCCTTATCCCTCTGCTCACTATATCCTTTTGAAGCCTAATGAACCATATTTTAGTTAGTCTTTAAGTACATTCTTGAGTATGAATAACAAGTAAGCTTGTTTCCAATGGCAAAGAACTATGGCCCGAGGGACCAATCTAAGAAAGCAGGTGAGTGGTTTTTAGAGGTAGGCAGTGGTGAAAATAGATTTGAAACTGGTACAAGGTGGACAGGGCAGCAAACAGAGTCCCAGGCAAGGGCTGATGAACCAGTCCCAGTGAGGGAGGAAATCCTTGACAGGTATGTCAGCAATAGAAACAAGCTTCTAAAGAGACTGAGGCAGCTTCATTTTGAGAACTCTTGTCTTTGGAAGTGAAGGCTTCTTGCACATTAGTAAGCCAGGCCTAGAACTCTATTCCAAGATAGGTCAGGCCCATGACTACTGAAAGGGAGCCAGTATGGGATCTGTGCAACCCCTAGGGTTGCCTTGGAGCCTCCCTTTCAACTGTTTTATTTTCCACAAATTTATTGCCATTTTTTTTTGTTTCTGTAGTACAGAAATAATAGTATGAGTCTGTAACTTTACTAAAAATTCTCTTCCATCCTTTACTATTTTGTTTTTCAAATGTATCATAATGAAAAGACTTCTTAGGAACTCTGAAAGAATTGTTCCACGGAGAAAGAAAAAAGTACAAAGTTATTCTCCTGATGTTTATTTTAGAGCCAAGTGTGGGGAATCTACTTTATAACAGGGCAAGATGCTGCAGTTTCAATTTCCTCAGCTGCACTGTCATGGAGAAAGTGTTTCTGATCATTGTGTTCAAAAGCTCCTCCTCTTTTGTGCTCTTAGTCCCCCTCACCCCCTGCCCGGCTGCATGCATCTGAGACAAATGCCATCTTATGGATTTCTGCAGGATTTATGTGCTAAGTTCCTGAGGCATAGCTCATTGGTAAGGATAATTTTGCATGAGGAACCAGTTGACATTTCTTGGGTACATTTAAATTGTGTCTTGCAAAGACTGCAAATGGTTTAATTGGGCCATTTGGTGTGCCCTGATGCCAAGCATATGTGCCAGTTGATGTCCCTTTGATAGTTTCTTCAAAATGAAGTATTTTTAAATGTCTTCAAGACAGGGAAGCTCTTATCATGGTTAAAAAATAGCTGAAAGAGAGAAAAGGACATTCAAAAAGTCAAAACAACAGAATGATTCAAAAATCTTCTGTCTGTAAGGCATGAGTTCTTCTTTTAAAATTTGATGTATGGATGAATTTTAAATTCCTACATATTAAAAAATATTGAATAGAATTATTTTTAAGTACAGTCTTAAAAATATGCTTTCACAAGAAGATGGTGATTTTAAAGATTTTAGTGCACTGATTTGCTTCTTTCCCTAGTGACCCATTTTTTTCCTTTTATTGCAAATTACCACTTCAGTGATTCTTCTCTTACTAATGATTCTTATCAACCTATTTTTTTCTCTGAAAATGAGTAGCTTTTTCTGAATCACCAAAGCTTACTTACATAAAGACTTTGATTAATTTGCATTAAAATGCAAAATGATTAATTTGTTTGGCAATTATCATGTAATTTGATATAGTTCCCTCTTGGTAAGTAATGTGGTATTGACACAGCAGAGATACACTTATTTATCAGAATGCATTTGGTGCATTTAACACTGAATAGAATTTCTTGGCTATAATGTGTTTTGGAATTCTTTTCAACTATATTTTATTGTCTGTCCTCTGATAAAGATAGAGCTAAACTTATGTGGTGCTGAATTTTGGTAAGAGAAAACAAATGCAGTTCACAAGAGGAAAGAACAGCAGAATGACCAAACATAGAAGCTAGTTGTTAATTTAGACCCTAGAGCTGGAGAAGCACCATTCAAGAGAGGGAACCAGATTAGACAGTCTCTGTCCCTTCCTTGTGCAAGTTGTTGATATTGCCATTGATTCCAATATTCTTGTTAGTTATTTTGAAAAGCAGATTGGTCATGATATAATCAATCATGATTCTTCTTAAAATGATACAACCTAAGATTAAAAAAAAAAAAAAAAGATATTTCAAAATGTAAATGCTTTGACATGTTTTTTACAGTGATTTTTTTTTTTTTTTTTTTTTTTTTTTTTTTTGTGCCTAGCTACAATTAGAGTGAATCTGCTCTTGTATATCTCAAAAGGTAGACATTTCTCAAATATTTTTCCCCAGGAAATTTTCAAGTATGAAAGCTTGAATTTTGTGAATCTCTGAGGATTTTTATACTGATATAAGCAACCTTGTATTTATAAAGAATTTTTTTGATTAAAAGGCTTCAAACGCTTTAGAAATATTTTCTGATGATAATAAGAATAGACAGGACTCTTTAGAAAGCTGAGAAGTAGGACTGGTCCTCTCAGGTTTCTTTGTCCTGTGTTCTATTCACTAGATGCATTTACTCAGTTCCCTGGAGGTTTTCCCAGGCTCTCCAGGGAAAATATTCAGCAGCTTCAGAAACAATAACTTCTTGACAAATATGAAACAGCATAGTTTTAATAAAAATTCTGACACTGTAGAAGTAAATTAGTCTCCATTTTTGGAGTGAGGGAGATGAGTAAAAATACTTACAAACAATAAACAAACAAACAAAAAACCAAAAATGCCATGCCCTCTCTTTGTAGTCTGTTGAATGTTGTTGTTGTTTTCCATCTGTTGTTTCCCATTAACTCTTAAGACAGCTTTCTTGTTTGTTAATTTATTTTCCTGTAATCAGCTCACTCAGCTTTCACTGATGTTTTCCAGACCAGAGACTGAGGACTAAAACAACCTGAGTGTATGTACCCTGTGTTTTCCACCTGACCCAGTTAGGATTTCTTTTAGACATACTCTGTGAGTACCAGTGATATATTGTGGAGGTTAAAAAAAAATATTTTGAAAAGATATGGTCATATTAGGCACAGAAGAGAGTTGAACCCAAAAGGCTATATTTTCTAGGCTGGCATGAATACTTAGTAATTAGGCCCAGCTCTGAGTCACCAACTAAACTGAGACCAAAGCTACTAAAATAGATCGTTGATGTACACATAATTGATAATTCACGTATATGTGAAGATTGCTTTACAAAGACTGGCAACCTGCCAGGCAAAAAGCAAAAAAGGAGTTTTTCATCTTAAAGCAGACTGTACAACGTTGGTGTGCCTAAAGAAGGACCATAGCAAAACAAAGGCAGAGAGAGGGTGGAAATTCAGGTAAAGGTTTTTCCCTCAGCAGCATCACTTTCTACAGAGTGAAGCTTTGGGGGAATTAGCAAAAGCTCCTTTGAAGGAGCAGTCTAGAGTTATTCAACAAGTGCTCAGGGATGCCCATTAGGGCCTTCATTCCTAGAAAGGAAACTGATGGAGCACAAGCATCTTCTTCAATAGCACTACTAGAATGAAAAAAATTTCAGAATTTGTGACTGTATCTCCGCCTCCAGGCCACTTTCCCTGCCCTTACATGAACACAAACCTTTGAATCTTCTTGGCCTTGGTTCAGGAGAAACTTAAAACTCGGTCCCTCTACCAGGGAGAGGGGAGTTAGTTCCAAATCCTATTCAGCTGACCTCTGTTCCTTAAATTTTTAAGTGGCAAACTACTATGTTCCCAAAGGGTTTATATCAGTGCCTCTTTGATTCCCACCCTTCCTTTTGGTGGGTGGGGATTACTCCTAGCACATTTGTATTTTCCCTAAGGGTCTAGTTTTTCCAATTCTGCTTTAAAACTTTTATACCCACACAATGGGTATGGAGCTGCAAAACTGGTTTTTGAACTACTACCTTTACAAATCCTGCAAAATGGTCTAGCATTTTGACTTTTCCTTGGAATTTTGTTTAGAAGTACTTGACAAATAGGTTTTCATTTGCATCCTTTTGGGGCTTCAGATAAATTGGTATAAAAAGACCCAATTTTATATCCTCTTCTTAGCTACTTTTTTTTTTTTAAAAAAAAGGAGAAAATTCACTAAATACATAGGATTTGATTGGTGGATCCAAGGGAAGAGCTGTTCTAAGATGATTGACTGAGAAAGAGTGTCAGTTCTCTGGAATTTTTAAAAAGCTAAAAGGTCACTTGATAGTCACTGAAGTCTTAATATCTTTTGTCACTTTTAGAAGTATCATAAAAGTCAATGCCCTAGACTTGAACAGCCTGTTTTTATTTGTTTGTTTGTTTGTTTTAGGATTATAATTTTAGGATGCATTTGGCTATCAGATATAATAGTATATATTCAAAAGGCTAAAAACATATCAGTGTAATAACTCTAGGTACACTTAGCAGACATTCTGAGATTTCAAATTGAGACATGTAGTATTTGGATATATTAGATTTTCTTCTGATGAGGGGACCAAATTTGTATTGCTATAGTCCTTAGGATAGTGTTTTAGAGAAGACATATGCCCAGAAAATATATTAACTCAATGAATACATTTATCCTGTCTTACTCCTAATATCCTAATATCCTGCTTTTTTAGAATCTTTCTAAAAACAAGCATAATATTCCTTAGAGATTTTGCTTTAGTGATTACAACATTTTGATCATATAGGTAGCATTGTAGCATGTGTTCTAAAATGTTATTTTGCTGTGAAGACTAATTCATTGTTGTCTTAATTGAAATAAACAAATAACTTGTAACATCAAATATGCTTGAATTTCATTTTCTTGTTCCTTCTGTCAACATCTCTGATATTGGCTATCTTCTCCTTGGATCCTTTAGTTGTCCTTGCACAGACATTGACATCTAAATAACTAAAGAAATATCACACAGGAACAGGTAAAATATTCATCAGATGTATCTCATGTTCCAACTTTTCAGACTTGAATGAAGAACAGTTGCTTATACATAGTGTATTACAATAAAATGCTGAACGTGCCTGTTTTAACAAAATTTACCAACTCTTAGAAACATTTAGAATGACTTTTCATAAAAAGACTGTTTTTTGTCTCTTCCACTGAAGCTTCATAAAAATATTTCTCTAAAATACTTAGAAGAGGTGGTATATTTATCTTTTTTAGTTGACCTACATTCTTTTCTTTAGCATTACTATTTTGGGGCTAGGGGGAACTGAAGGTTGGTAGGTCGTTGATGAGTTAATAGTTTAGTGATGGGACAGCTGGAAAGTTTCACTGGGACATAGGTCCTTTAGAAAAGTCCTTTCTAAACTCTGGGAGTCTCTAGAGAGGAGCTTCAAGAAATACTGATGAGAATGATTGGGCTCCACTCCTAGTGAAAGTGATTGCATTGTCTATTCAACAATGCTAATGTGCAACCTCAGTGAGAACCTCAAAAGCCAGTATCATTCTTTTTTTTTTTTTTTTTTGGATTTTTTTTTTTTATTGTTGGTTGTTCAAAACATTACATAGTTCTTGATATATCATCTTTCACACTTTGCTTCAAGTAGGTTATGAACTCCCATTTTTAGCCCATATACAGATTGCAGAATCACATCAATTACACATCCATTGATTTACATATTGCCATACTAGTGACTGTCGTGTTCTGCTACCTTTCCTATCCTTTACTATCCCCCCTCCCCTCCCCTCCCCTCCCCTCCCCTCTTCTCTCTCTACCCCCTCTACTGACCTTCATTTCTCCCCCTTGTATTATTTTTCCCTTTCCCCTCATTTCCTCTTGTATGTACTTTTGTATAACCCTGAGGGTCTCCTTCCATTTCCATGCAATTTCCCTTTTCTCTCCCTTTCCCTCCCACCTCTCATCTCTGTTTAATGTTAATCTTCTTCTCATGCTCTTCGTCCCTACGCTGTTCTTAGTTACTCTCCTTATATCAAAGAAGACATTTGGCATTTGTTTTTTAGGGATTGGCTAGCTTCACTTAGCATAATCTGCTCTAGTGCCATCCATTTCCCTGCAAATTCTATGATTTAGTCATTTTTTAATGCAGAGTAATACTCCATTGTGTATGAATGCCACATTTTTTTAATCCATTCTTCTATTGAAGCGCATCTGGGTTGGTTCCACAGTCTTGCTATTGTGAATTGAGCTGCTATGAACATCGATGTAGCAGTGTCCCTGTAGCATGCTCTTTTTAGGTCTTTAGGGAATAGACCAAGAAGGGGAATAGCTGGGTCAAATGGTGGCTCCATTCCCAGCTTTCCAAGAAATCTCCATACTGCTTTCCAAATTGGCTACACCAATTTGCAGTCCCACCAGCAGTGTACAAGTGTACCCTTTTCCCCACATCCTCGCCAGCACTTGTTGTTGTTTGACTTCATAATGGCTGCCAATCTTACTGGAGTGAGATGGTATCTTAGGGTGGTTTTGATTTGCATTTCTCTGACTGCTAGAGATGGTGAGCATTTTTTCATGTATTTGTTGATTGATTGTATGTCCTCCTCTGAGAAGTGTCTGTTCAGGTCCTTGGCCCATTTGTTGATTGGGTTGTTTGTTATCTTATTGTCTAATTTTTGGAGTTCTTTGTATACTCTGGATATTAGGGCTCTATCTGAAGTGTGAGGAGTAAAGATTTGTTCCCAGGATGTAGGCTCTCTATTTACCTCTCTTATTGTTTCTTTAGCTGAGAAAAAACTTTTTAGTTTGAGTAAGTCCCATTTGTTGATTCTAGTTATTAACTTTTGTGCTATGGGTGTTCTATTGAGGAATTTGGAGCCCGACCCCACAGTACGTAGATCGTAGCCAACTTTTTCTTCTATCAGACGCCGTGTCTCTGATTTGATATCAAGCTCCTTGATCCATTTGGAATTAACTTTTGTGCATGGTGAGAGAAAGGGATTCAGTTTCATTTTGTTGCATATGGATTTCCAGTTTTCCCAGCACCATTTGTTGAAGATGCTATCCTTCCTCCATTGCATGCTTTTAGCCCCTTTATCAAATATAAGATAGTTGTAGTTTTGTGGGTTGGTTTCTGTGTCCTCTATTCTGTACCATTGGTCCACCCGCCTGTTTTGGTACCAGTACCATGCTGTTTTTGTTACTATTGCTCTGTAGTATAGTTTGAAGTCTGGTATCGCTATACCGCCTGATTCACACTTCCTGCTTAGCATTGTTTTTGCTATTCTGGGTCTTTTATTTTTCCATATGAATTTCATGATTGCTTTCTCTATTTCTACAAGAAATGCCGTTGGGTTTTTGATTGGCATTGCATTAAACCTATAGAGAACTTTTGGTAATATCGCCATTTTGATGATGTTAGTTCTGCCTATCCATGAACAGGGTATATTTTTCCATCTTCTAAGATCTTCTTCTATTTCTCTCTTTAGGGTTCTGTAGTTTTCATTGTATAAGTCTTTCACCTCTTTTGTTAGGTTGATTCCCAAGTATTTTATTTTTTTTTGAAGATATTGTAAATGGAGTGGTTGTCCTCATTTCCATTTCAGAGGATTTGTTGCTGATATACAGGAATGCCTTTGATTTATGCATGTTGATTTTATATCCTGCCACTTTGCTGAATTCATTTATTACCTCTAATAGTTTCTTTGTAGAGCCTTTTGGGTCTGCTAGGTATAGAATCATATCATCTGAAAATAGTGATAATTTAAGTTCTTCTTTTCCTATTTTGATGCCTTTAATTTCTTTCGTCTGTCTAATTGCTCTGGCCAGTGTTTCGAGAACTATGTTGAACAGAAGTGGTGAAAGAGGGCATCCCTGTCTTGTTCCAGATTTTAGAGGGAATGCCTTCAATTTTTCTCCATTCAGAATGATGCTAGCCTGAGGCTTAGCATAGATTGCTTTTACAATATTGAGGTATGTTCCTGTTATCCCTAGTTTATCTAGAGTTTTGAACATAAAGGGATGCTGTACTTTGTCGAATGCTTTTTCCGCATCTATCGAGATGATCATATGGTTCTTATTTTTAAGTCTATTGATGTGGTGAATAACATTTATTGATTTCCGTATATTGAACCAGCCTTGCATCCCAGGGATGAATCCTACTTGATCATGGTGCACAATTTTTTTGATATGTTTTTGTATCCGATTCGCCAGAATTTTATTGAGGATTTTTGCATCTAGGTTCATTAGAGATATTGGTCTGAAGTTTTCTTTCTTTGAAGTGTCTTTGTCTGGTTTAGGTATCAGGGTGATGTTGGCCTCGTAGAATGAATTTGGAAGTTCTCCCTCTTTTTCTATTTCCTGAAGTAACTTGAAAAGTATTGGTATTAGTTCCTCTTTAAAGGTTTTGTAAAATTCTGCTGTATACCCATCCGGTCCTGGGCTTTTCTTAGTTGGTAGTCTTTTGATGGTGTCTTCTATTTCCTCGATTGATATTGGTCTGTTTAGGTTGTCTATATCCTCCTGACTCAATCTGGGCAGATCATATGACTATTTCATGAAAGCTTGGCGAGAGACCTCTTCCTAGAGTCCCTGCACCCCTCCTGCTGCGCTGCGCCTCGGAGGCTATCCGCCCTGACGCAGGGGCTGCGTGCAGGCAGCCGACAGTCGCCGAGTTGCACGGGCATCGGCTGGCGGGTCTGGACCTCTGCGCTGTGTGGCGGAGATTCACTCGTCTAGCGCAAACTGTCACCTCCAAAATCCTACCAATTCCCGGCCGGTCTCTCGTTAGTGGAATTTTGCTAGGAGTTTCTCAGCAGGTCGAATGTAAGCGTATCCATGCGTCTCTCTGACCCCGTTGTTGCGGAGGTACTGAAAGCGCTGCCTCCCCACTCGCCGCCATGTTGGATCCCCCCAGTATCATTCTTAAAAATGAAAGTTTTCACAAAATGGATCACTTATTTAGTAGTCCTTCAATTAATTATTGAGTAGTTTCCAAATAGTTGAGCCTATGATTTAATTTACTAAGCATTCTAACTAAACATACAATTGATTATAATGAGTAGTATCCATCTTATCTCTAAATAGACCATAGAAGATGACCACAGGTCAGCTTATCTAGTACTTCCTCAGAAACCTGTTTGACAAAAAAAAAAAAAAAAAAAAAAAAAAAATTAATTCCACAGTCATTCTCACAGTCTCTGTTTCTGAATTCCATGTCATTCATCTCTTGAAGTGCCACTACCTTGTAACTATAGATGTTATAGAGGTTTATGTATTCTCCCTGGAATTGCTCAAAAATCATCTGTAAGTATATACATCATCATCAATAGCTGCCTTCTTACCATTCTACATAGATATTCACTAATCTTTATTCATTAGTTCTACAAGTGTTATTAGCACTTTTTATGTACCACATATGGTGTAAGTTTGGGAAATACAGTTTATGAATAAGACATAGTCTCTGGGCTCCAGAAAATCACAGGTATTCCAATTTATCATGAGAAATGCTAACATTTCATAGTCTTGAAGCACAGGTGTCAAATAGCTTTTATTTTTTTAAAATATGGCTAGTTGGAAATGGGCCAAGGACCTGAACAGACACTTCTCAGAGGAGGACATACAGTCAATCAACAAGTACATGAAAAAATGCTCACCATCTCTAGCAGTCAGAGAAATGCAAATCAAAACCACCCTAAGATACCATCTCACTCCAGTTAGATTGGCAGCCATTATGAAGTCAAACAACAACAAGTGCTGGCGAGGATGTGGGGAAAAGGGTACACTTGTACATTGCTGGTGGGACTGCAAATTGGTGCAGCCAATTTGGAAAGCAGTATGGAGATTTCTTGGAAAGCTGGGAATGGAGCCACCATTTGACCCAGCTATTCCCCTTCTTGGTCTATTCCCTAAAGACCTAAAAAGAGCATGCTACAGGGACACTGCTACATCGATGTTCATAGCAGCACAATTCACAATAGCTAGACTGTGGAACCAACCTAGATGCCCTTCAATGGATGAATGGATAAAAAAAATGTGGCATTTATACACAATGGAGTATTACTCTGCATTAAAAAATGACAAAATCATAGAATTTACAGGGAAATGGATGGCATTAGAGCAGATTATGCTAAGTGAAGCTAGCCAATCCCTAAAAAACAAATGTCAAATGTCTTCTTTGATATAAGGAGAGTAGCTAAGAACAGAGTAGGGTCGAAGAGCATGAGAAGAAGATTAACATTAAACAGGGATGAGAGGTGGGAGGGAAAGGGAGAAAGAAGGGAAAATGCATGGAAATGGAAGGAGACCCTCAGAGGTATACAAAAGTACATACAAGAGGAAGTGAGGGGAAGGGGAAAAATAATATAAGGGGGACAAACGAATGTCAGTAAAGGGGGCAGAGAGAGAAGAGGGGAGGGGAGGGGAGGGGGGATAGTAGAGGATAGGAAAGACAGCAGAATACAACAGACACTAGTATGGCAATATGTAAATCAATGGATGTGTAACTGATGTGATTCTGCAATCTGTATATGGGGTAAAAATGGGAGCTCATAACCCACTTGAATCAAATTGTGAAATATGATATATCAAGAACTATGTAATGTTTTGAACAGCCAACAATAAAAAATTTAAAAAAATAAATAAATAAATAAATAAATAAATAAATAAAATATGGCTAGTTGGAAAAGAAAGTTACATATCTAGAAGTGAACCTTTCATACTAGGCAATCATTCTACTACAGAGCTACATCCTTAGCTCAAATGTAGTTATTTTTATATTCTATTATTAGGTATGCTTCTCAAAGAATTTTTCTAATTTCTATATTTAATGTTTTATGTATCCCACTCCTTTTTCTGAATATCTTTTTTTCCAACTTAAAAGCACAGCTAAGTTACAAGGATTATAGCTTATGCAATATTAGGAACTTCTTTTAAAAATTCAAAGATATTTTTTAAAAGAATTAAATAATCTATTTTTCTCAGATAAGAATAGGATAAGAGTACATAATAATTATTGGAAACTTGAAGATTTGGGTCCTTTTATTTTGAGATATTTTTTGACAGCTCATCTTTGAGAAATGCCTCATAGATATGCTTTCCCTCTCTGTCCAGAATACTTGGCTGCTTCTGCACAAGAGGAGCCTTGAAGATTCAGTTTCATTAGTTTATGGTAAATCTGTCTTTGAATTATATTCATTTTTTTATTTGGCTCACTATTGACTAATGGTTAACTCTATTACTAGAGTTCCATGTTCTTCACATTTTGAAGCTGATATTTAATGACATTCTTCTATAATCTGTTGCTGCTGAGGAATCTGCCAGTCTAATTAGACTCCTCTGCAAAATTTTCTTTCTGTGAGCAATTATGCTTTTATCTTCATCTTGATATATTACAATTTTCCTGCAGTGGTTCTACAGGTGGATTATCGTTAGTTTTCCTGCTTGGTCTTCCAGTGTATACTTTCTCACATATCTTTCTTCAGTCCTGGAAATTTTTTATTCATCTTGTCCCAGATGCATGTTGGAGCTTCTCAATCTTTTTCATGTTCTTCAACTGCTCCATTATATTTTTTAATGAATTATTTTTCTTAGATACTACGTTGGTCAGAGTTCTGCAGTGAGACAGAACCAACAGGATTTAGGTATAAATACCAATATAGATAGAGAATCATGAGAGAGCATTCATTAGAGAAAATTTCCCCATGAGTTGTGGAAGTTGAGATGTCCCACAATAAGCCATCTTCAAGCTGAATACCCTGGGATTCTGGTAGCATGGCTCAGTACAAATTTGAAAACCTAAATACAAATCAAGGAAGCAGATGTAATTCTGTCTGAACAAAAGGCCTGTGAGTCCCAGTAGTTCTGCTGATGCAAATCCAAGGGTCAACAGTCTAAAGCACCTGTAATTCTGATATCCAGTGGCAGGAGGAGAAGGGCATTCCACTCTGGAATAGAGAAAGAATACAAAGAATACCCACTTCTTCTGCCTGTTTATTCTGTGTGGGCCCCTAGCAAGCAGAATTGTGTCTGTCCACATTGAGGATGGACACGCAGCCTATTGACTAACATGCTAATTTCCTCCCAGAACAGCCAGACATACCTAGAAACAGTGCTTCCCCAGCCATCCTCTGTTCCAGTTGAGACCTAAAATTAACCATCATAGGTGACTTTGGGGTCTCTTAATATTTAAAATTGATGAATTCTTTTACTAAGTTTACAGTTTATTCAATATATTAATTGTTTTATTTCAATGACTATTTTTATTTTATCCCCATATTTTTAACTGGTATTTTTCATCTGCATGTCATGTTGTTTAATTTCTGCCTGTTTTAAATTTCTTATCCTTTATTTTATGTACTCATTTCTTCTTTCATCTTGAGTTTTTAAAACATCTATATTTTCAGATTGTTTTAGATTATATAAATATCTTAATTTTTCATAGTAAATACTTCTCAAAAATTTCATTGGCTTTCCCTCTTATCATGATTCTTTCTTAACATGTTTTGCTATTTTGGTTTATATTTTACCTTGTGGGAGAGGTTTTTATTACAATCTGTATTAGTTTCCTATTGCTGTTACAATAAATTGCCACCAACCTAGTGGCTTAAAACCACATGTATCTATTACTTTCTGTACATCAGAAATCTACTATGTTTGTATGGGCTACAATCAAGGTATTAGGGTTGCATTCCTCCTTGGAAGCTCTAGGGGAGAGCTTGTTCTCTTGCCTTTTCCAGACTCTAGACGCTGCTGGTGTCCTTGGCTCCTGGTCCCCTTCTACCTTTAAAGCCATCAGCAATGCATAGATCATCCTGTCACTAACCCTTCTGTCTTTCACTTCTTTTAAGGATACTAGAAGAAGAGTGTAGAGAAATAGTCAAAGTCCAGTTCATGAAAGTCAGGAGGAAGTTTCTTGGAAGCAAATTTTCTTTTATAGCTATTGTGACCTTTGTATTTGAAAGTTTAGAATGAAATTCATGGGCTGTTTTTTTTTTTTTTTTGGCAAACTTTTTAGTGGGTTTTATTGACTTCAATTTGTATATTAATCTCACCATTATCTCATTATTATTGTCCTATCTTTGCATTGTTTCTACCTTATATTTATCACTTTTAAGTGTCTTTATTGTATTTTTTACACTTGTATGAGCTGTCTTAAATCAAGACAGTATATAGATGAATTATAAATAAACATAAATAAATTATAATCAAGTAGCATCCTGATGTGTCAGTTACCTTCCATTTACATCTGTAACCTTTAAAAAGATTGCCATTCATTATTTCATTTACCACACACATACATATATCTTAATTTGTTTAGGGGATTTTAAAAAAGCATCAAATTTGTTCCTTTGTTTTTGTCAGTGATACCTTTTTTACAGTAGTTTTGTCTCTTAAAGTTCATTTGTTACTGTTATTATTCTAACACTTGTCAACCAATTTTGAATAGTTGGGAAAAAAATCTTAATAGATTGATGAAAAAGTTGATCTTATTTATTCAGAAGGTTTCCAGATTTCCAGAATGTGAACAATATTGGAGTCTAAGTCTCTTGAAGTCAAAGGCAATGTTTGTGTCATGCTCTGGATATGGCATTGCCTCTTAATCAGTACTATATGAACTGAAACTACTGTTTTGCTTTTCACGATGAAGGGGGAAGGAAGTGTCCTAGAAGATTGAAAGCCATCAAAGGAACAGTAATTTCACTCTACTAGTGTGGTCCAAGAACACAATTGTTTAACATGTATCCTTTGAGTGATACTCAGAAGAATTAACTTAGCAAATGCCTCAGTGTTTTATTAGTTTTTGTTATATAATCAGTACCACTTGGATTAGGAAGTTTCTTTCATACCTTGTTCAGACCCCTTTATTGTCAAAGGAGCTGACAGAATTATTAGTCATTCTCTCATATTTGAAGGACAAGAAATGATGTCTATTTAATATTCCTATCCACCACTGGTTTTTGTCTCACATTTAGTAATTAAAAGCATTGTCTTCTGTGCTACTTTCTTGTCTGGTATATATTAACTAAGACTTCTTCATTATACCTTTGCAAAGATATGGGGAAAAGGCCAGAGATGTATTTATTTCTGTTTTTAGACCAAAACAATTATAATATCGAGGGTCATGTAGTAATACTAGCATTTTCCAATATTTAAATACAACATTTTATTCTTCTGTTTGCTCTTATTTTTCAAACTTAATTTTAATCCATAGTTTTCTGTTAGAAGGAAGTGAATTCATACCTGAAGAAAAATCTTAAATTCAGCTAAGATGCAAGAGATAAAACTGCAAGACTGAACTGACAGATATCAAGTTTGCATCTCATTTAATGTTTATGTATTTTCCCACAGGCAATTTTGGTACTGTATAAAAAAAAACTGTTAAGATGTTAATGCTAGGAGGAGGGGGGCAAGGAGGTAGGACATTAACAACCATGAAGGATAAGGCTTCTTAGTTGAGTTAGATATTATAATATGTCATCACTTTTCTATATTGACACCTTTTTTGTTATTTTCTTGACACTTTTAAAAATCAAATTTAGAGGACTAGGAGTATCTCTCAAGTTCGAGCATATATCTAGAATGTGGGAGACTCTGGGTTTCTTTTGCTAGCACCAACACACACACAGAAAATCAAATTGTAAGATATGTTTAATTAAACACAGCCCTGCAATATAGGATCATATGTGAGTATTTGGGTTTTTTTTTCATATTTTGAAACTTAATGGAGGAAATAATGTATTGTCATTGGCATTTTATTGAGGTTGAAAAATCAGTGGCTGTTGGTAGGAATTACAGGCGGGTAGATTGAGTGGGGCTGTAATGAAGTCACCTTTCTCTATCTATGGTGAAGTCATCTCTTATTATCTGTGGGGAATTGGTCCCATCAACTTCTGCAAAACTCCAAAATCCATGTTTCCTCAAATCCTATATATAAGATGATCCTAGTGTTTGTATATAAACTGTACATCTTCCTGTATACTTTAAATCACATCTAGTTACTTATAATACCTAATACAAGATAAATGGTATGTAAGTAGTTGTTATACTGTATTACATAGGGAAAAATGTATTGTATAGGGAATAATGACAAAATATTCCCTAGATCTTCATCACAGGTAATTTTATCCACCCATGGTGGATTAAATCCATGTCTGTGGAACTTCCAGATACAGAGGGCTCACTGTGTATACACATATTCAGGCAAGTGAAGTCAACAGGATCAGCTATGGAAACAGGCATTTGATGTCTTTTGCTTCATTCACTTTTGACATTTATTCTTTTGTTCAGGAAATAGTTACTGAATTCCAGTTATAAGCCAATCACTCTGCTAGGTGCTGGTTACAGAGAACAAGGCATGATCTCTGCTCTTTCAAATCATAAAGCCAACTTTCATTTCTTTATTTTTTCTAGCCTTGGATCACCAGAGGGTGTGTCAAGATAAGATCATCTTGGATTAGAGGGAATAGAGAAAGTTTGATATTCTTAAGCTTCTTTAAAATCCTGAAATCCCAGTTTAGATGTTAGGCATTTGTTGTGGCAGGGCAGACAAAGTAATTTAGAGGAGCAGTGGTCAACACATCTCATGTAGAGTATGAAATGGATCACACTTTTTCCTGCCCTGTCCCTACCTCCTCCATCCCTAATCAGAGTCCCTGTGACCCTGCCAGCATCTAGCTTCCTGTGCTCCAAGTTTGGTTATCCCAAGTAGGTTAACCCTTATGGAAGAGAAATCTTAAAATGATATATGATGAGAAATTTTAAAATATATGATGGCCACATTAAAAATCAGAACATATGGCTTCATGAATAAAGGTGTCCATAGGGGATATAAGGGATATTTTAAGACTCATAAGTTATAGTATTACTTATTACATTGAATAGATAGTTCATGTAGCATGTATTGTATACCAAATTCTAAACTAAGCTCATTTCACCTTTAAAACAGCCCTATAATATAAATTACTATTTTAATCTCTGTTTTAGATAAGGAAACTGAGACCCAGAGGGATTAAATGATATGTTCAAGCTCATTCAACTGGTGGATTTGGGATTCTAACTCAGGCATCTGGCTCCAGGTTCTATGCTCTTACTGCTAATTGCACTGCATTGCCTCATCCCTCTAGAGTATCACTTATGGGACACCTGATGTCTATGCCATCATTCCATGTATCAGTATGAAACTTGGAGAAAAGGCCTCTGATGTAAACAGATCAGAGCTACTGTGCATATGAATATTGTGCATATGAATATTAGTTTAAGCCATGAGAATCTTAAGGGCAAGGCCTAGCAATATTTCAGTGACTGGTAAGAGAAGCACAATCAGAAATATAAACTGGTAAGTGAGGATATCCAGTAAAAATGGATTTTGGACATGAAGGAAATATAGAATTTAAACAAGAAATTTACTTTGCCATGTATCCCTTCAACATTGCAAGAAAATGCACTATTTCTGATAGTGAAGAGAAACTGTTTCTAGAATTAGATATTCATAGTAAAGAAGCTAGAATGAGCTGCTGTAAAGACATATTTTAGGGAAGCACAAGTATATGCTTAAACTTTTTATTTACACATGCTTATAAGGTGAAAGAAACAATTAAGTGAATTTTAATGCTCTCTTTTCCATATATACTTTTTCTTCTGACCATAGCTTAGCTAAGTTTAGGTTGATATGTTTTACCTTATAGGTACTTAGACTATTTTCAGTACAGAAATATCAAAAATTTATGAGTCCTAGGAAAATAATAATTTAAATGTCCTTAGGTGGTACATGGCCATAAGAATTAGCCACTAATCCCTAAGTAGTATTATCTTCTGGAAGATTTACTATACCAAAATACTAGCTGTGAATCATAATTCATAACAGCTAGAATTATATGATGACATTGTACATTTGTAATTGAATGTATCTAAAGCAAATGATTTTAATACTTTCCTTCCATGCAATATTTGAGTGAAGTAATAACATCATTATTAATTTCAGATATTTTCTGACATAATTAAAACTTAATATATTATACAATACTTTATTGTCATGAAGTCTTATACATCTTTGTCATGCATTAGTAGTAGAGAAAATACCCTAAAAAGTGAGAACAACCATAGATTTTTTTAAAGAGAAGAGAGAATTTTAGATTAAAAGAGAAGGGAGAATTTTAGATATATCTCAGGATATATAACCACTAGATAAATTTAGTTGAGTACTATCTTTGCTATAATTGGTTGGTGTAATACGTTTTACTAAACTCAGGGGAGAAAGTCTTCTAAATTTTGTTTGCTTCAGTAAGATTAAACCCCACACAGTTAAATCAAGTTTTTAATTTCTTTCTTCTTGTTACTATATTTATCCTGACATTTCTCAAGCCTATAAAATAGTAATTTTGGTAACTCCAGAAAATATTTAAAGAATTTAAAGTTATTTACTAGGAACATCAATTTATTTTAGAAAACTTCGTCAAAATTATTTTAGGAAATTTGGTCAAAATTCTCATATGTGGAAATAACCATACCCTTTTATTAGGAGTGCGCATATAGAATTGGGGTAATATGCTGCTGGAATGCAATGGTAGCCAATAATCTACATAAAAAGATGTAAATATTCCTTAGGTATGATTAAGGGAGGAATGAAGATGCTGAAATTACTCTCTAAGTTCCATATTTTGTGAACTTTTGATTAATGCAGTACAAATTGATAGTTTCTGTTGCTGTGTTCTTTATCATTACCATGTTATTATTTTATTACATGGATCAACAAATATATAGGGAATAAAAAGGGGAGTGCTCACTCACTGATGTGAATTAATGTGAATTTCTTTGAATTGTGCTTTGTATGTACACTTCTGTTTTCTGGGTGACACCTACCTATTACTGAGCAGTATGAAACATGGAATCTGAATACATCTTCCTCAAAGTATCATAGTTGTAATATTTGTTCATCATAAGGCTTAAAAATTTGTTTATGTTTAGAGAAATGTATTTTTGTTAACAATAAAATAGCTATTTTGGAATTTTCTATGACATGCTAAGTAGAACACTCCACTATGTTTTTTTCATCTCAGTTTTCATTTGAGTAGCTGAGTCTTAAATAAATTCTGAAACTTAGGCTTTCAAATTTGAGATTTTATGTTTTCCAAAATTCAAATGAAATTCATGCTCTGATTTGGTGGAACAGATGCAGTGAAACATATATATATATATATATATATATATATATATATATAAATAATGAGGAGAAATATGAGATAAAGGCTGTCTTCATGCTGCTAATGCAAACCATTCTATTCTGTGCATTGTGGTTATCAGAGTTTAGAAAAGAAATTACATTTAGAAGGAAATGACACCTGTTCCCCAAATGTTTTAAGTCTGAGATATTAAAATAAATGACTTGAATTCCAAAGCTTAGAAATGTATTTGTTACCTTCTCATTTACACTAGGTCACTACTAGAAACCTTAATTTTGATTAATGACACATCATCCCCAAATTGATTTTAATTATTACTTCTGCTTTGAGAAAGTTCCCAATATCCTATTCTGCAAATTTCTTCATCTGTTCTCTATCAATAGCCAATTCACGAAGATGGTCTTTTTTGTTTGTTTGTTTGTTTGTTTGTTTGCAGTACTGGAGATTAAACCAGTAACACTTAACCACTGAGCCACATCCCCAGCCCTTTTTAAAATTTTATTTAGAGACAGGGTCTTGCTAAATTGCTTAGGGCCTTGATAAATTGCTGAGGCTGGCTTTGAAATCTGATCCTTCTGCCTCAGTCTCCTGAGCTGCTGAGATTACAGGGTGTGCCCCACTGTGTCTAGCAAGACAGACAGTCCCTTTGATTTTAACCATTTTAACTCATCCCATAAAACACTGATTCCAGTGTTTGAAACAGTACCTTCCTCCATATAATACTTAACATATTCCAGTATACCCCTTTACTATTCATTGTCTTTCTAGCACTAAGTACTAGAAGCACTCTGGTTTTATGCTCCAGGGCTCATTTTACTGAATAAACTGGAATTCTTCATGTCTTTTTGGTTAGATGCTAGGTCATTGTGAGCACTCAGAGCATCCCCATCATATTTGATATTCATGCCTTTGCTAGTTTAGGTAGGAGTCTTTGAGCCTACCTTGTTTATCTGGAATCAGCAGATGGCCTTGGCAGGTTGGGAAAGAGAATGACTTTCATTCCTCTTCCTCTCCTCTCTCTCTTTTTGTTGCAAGTTATTGGTAAGGATCAGGTCACAATAACTAATACAGGAAGTGCTATGTGTTAACAACTTTTCCATTGCTCTTCCAATTTACTTTCTAACAGCTGTTGCTTATCCTTTCAATTTTACCATCAAGGAATTGTGAATAATTAGATTTAGATTTTATAAAAAATGAGAATTATTCAATTCCCAATTTATTGGCCTTTTAAATTCTGTAAATATATTTAGGTAGATACAAGTTCTTCTCTTAGCATATGCTACCATATCTATCACTGATTATGAGAAAATAAAAAAAAACCTTCAAATTAATGTTCTTTATTGCGATATTTGTAAGCTAAGGTGTGGTTGATATTTTACCAATATTGTAACAATCTTATATTGGCATATGAGAGAGGGTTTTTCTGTGACAGGTTATTTAGGAACTAGCAGGTTAAGCACACTGATATTACCATAACTTTTTTATTTCTTAGTAAAATACAGTGAGTGTATTTTGACTGTCATCTGGAAATAGATATGTAAACTACCACCTCTCTATCTCATTTATTGTACTTTCTGCATCTGACTAGTTCTCTCTCTCTCTCTCTCTCTCTCTCTCTCTCTTAATTACCCCTTTTATTAATTTAAAATTGTATATAATTAACTACCTTAAGTTTATTTTAGTAGTTTGCTTTCCATCTAATATTATAAAGGGCCAAGATTCTATTATGTAAATCGCAACAGAGGAGAGAACCCAGAAAGTAAATACTAGAATAATAACTACCTGTTTGAAGAGAAGATAACTGAGTTTATTTATATTATAAATGTTATTACACATTTCATTCAGGTAACTTGCTGGGTAATAAAGACCCTGAAATTAAAATAACCCCTTTTCACAAAATATAGCTGTAGGATTCATTTACTACAAAGCTGCCTTGGTTTGATATTATTCTTCCTGAAATAGAAAATGATATCCTACTAATGCACCTGAAGTGGGCTTTAAAACCATCCAAGGCACTCTTTTGAAATTAATAACTGCTTCTTTTGGCCTCAATTACATCTTGTGATTTTCTTGTACTATGCTTACTTTCCTCTGTTTCTCCTCTGACTTCATAATATGTCTTATTGGTTGCATTCTGGATCTTTTGAAAACCTCCCCTTCAGAAAGGGTATGTGTTTATAACTGCCTTGAAAACCTTTAGACCTCGACAAATTCAAAAACATAAATCTTAAGATTAATGTTCCATACTATGTATGGTTAGTTTAAGGACATCTTCGCTTTTAAATACTGAGGCACCGACAGCTTGAATAAGAAAATCAGCTTACAGCAGAACATTGTAATGGTGACAAAATGTTAATTAAATTTTTGCTTGTAAAATTTTTATTTTCAGTCTGAGTGATCCTATACAACAGTGTTACTAGCTAGAAGTGAGAGATCTGCTCAGCTGTTCTGACTGCTCATTATTGGTCCTTGACATTTAGTTCATGCAAACATTCATTCTGTTACAAAATATTGTATCATTTGAAAGCATTAATAAATAAAAATATTTCCTTTTAATTGCAAAACTACAACATGGTTATTTCTTATGATATCATAGATAAATCTGTAGTCCTAATGGATTTGTTAGAAAAATAAGTGGCACCAATTTTGAATATTTCAAACCTCTTACCCATACAAAACTACAGAAACTGTTAAAGTTAATTTGGTTTATAAAAATATACTTTATAAGAGTGAATGATAGACTTGATCAGCTTTATAATCAAGTAGTAGTATTTTTTAAAAAGGGATGTCTAACAATAAAATTCTAGATTGCTCTTAGATGCTCTGGTGGCTTTATTAATCATTTACTTTTCACTTGTTGGGCATTTTTTGATTGCTCATTTAATTTCTGAATAAGCAAGTTGCTGTGGAGAGGAAGGAAAAGGAGAATGAAAGTTCTATCCTAGAGTATCCTAGTCTAGTTTAATGTCTAGAGACATTATTAAAGCGTCAAAAGCCACAGTTTTGCTATACAAATAAATTAGTGAGTGCATTTTGACTGTCATCTGGAAATAGATATGTAAACTACCACCTCTCTATCTTATTTATTGTACTTTGCTCTGATTAGTTCTCTCTCTTAATTACCCCTTTTACTAATTTAAAATTGTGTATAATTAACTACCTTAAGTTGATTTTACTAAAATTAAGTAAAAAGTTAAATATAAATAATTTAAAAGATACTAAAGAATTCAGTGCATCAGAATATTAGAATTAAAAGATATCTTACTAATTCTCAATTTTAGGAATAAGCTGGGGTCCAAAGGGAAAGAAATAGCTTTATAAACAACAGTGAAGTAGATCTAGAAACTTGTGTTTCTTGTGTCAGTTCTAACTTTTTCTAGTTCTGAGAGTCAACATTTCTTGTTTTGGGTTGGTAGCAAAGAGGATGTAGTATGAGCAGTAATAATGAAAGGAATAGTGATGACTAAAAGTTATATAACTTCCCACGTGCTAAGCTCTATTTTAAGCACTTTACATTCTTTAGCTCACTAACTCACAATAACCTTATAAGGTAAGTGAAGTTATCATTCCCATTTTGTGGATGACAAAACTGAAGCCAGAGAAATTACTTACTAAAATGATCTGCCCAGTTAATGCCAGGTAATTTAGGAGAGGGGCTATCATTCATGTTGAGAAATAAGAACTAGTAATTTCTTTTTATCCAATGTGATGATTGCCAATATTACTGTGACTTTCCCCTTAAGGATGAGGCGGGGGGGGGGGTAATTAATAATTTGAATGAGAGTTTATCCATAACATACATCCATAATTGTCAAAGATATATTGCTAGCAATGTGTGTGGTACCTCTCTTGACTTGATACCTCCCTTCTATTCATGGTTGAGTAATATTCTGTGTATGGATGCTCTCGATTATTAGTTTGTCTGTTCTCCTATTAAAGTCATATTAGTTGTTTCCAGGTTTTTACAATCATGAATAAATCTGCTATAAATATTTCTTTGCAGGTTTTTATATGGACATATATTTTTAACTCATTTGAGTATACCAAAGAACATTATTAATGTATTGTCTGGTTAAGAGTATGTTTGGTTTTATAAGGGATGCTAAAATATCTGCCAATGTGGTTGCACCATTTTATATTCCCAATGACAATGAATGAGAGTTCCAATTGTTCCACCTCTTCAGTGTTTGGTGTTGTCAGTATTTTATGCTTTAAGCCTTCTTGACAGAAGTGTAGTAAAAACTCATTGTTTTAATTTGCAATTATCCACTGATATAATGTTGAGCCTTGGCAATTATATAATGACATAGGATGTGGAGCATTGGATATGTTTATTTGCCATCTGTGTATTTTCTTTAATGTGGTGTATGTTCAGATATATTGCTTATTTTTTAAATCAGGTTGTGTTTTTCTTCTTATGATTCCTTTTCAACAATTATTTGTATGATTTGGATAATATTTATTAGATGTGTGTTTAGCAAATGTTTTCTCCTAGATGGTGGCTTGTCTGTTTTCTTAACAGGGCTTTTCATAAAGCAGAATTTTTTAACTTTAATCAAGTCTACCTTGTCACTTTTTTTAAGGATTGTGCTTTTGATGTTGTAGCTAAACAGTCATTATTCAGCCCAAATTATGAATTGTTTCTGTATATTATATGTTTTATAGTTTTGTGTTTTACATGTAAGCCTATGATTTATTTTGAGTTTAAAATGGCCAAGGTCTCTATCTAGATTGAAGTTTTTACAAGTGAATATTTAGTTGTTCAGGCACCTTTTGTTGAAAATACTATCTTTTCTCCATTGAGTTACCTTTGCTTTTTTGTCAATGATAAGTTGATCATTTTGATGTGGTTATATTTCTGGGCTCTTGATTCTATTTTATTTATTCTTTTGCCAGTACTGGTTTTCATGATTACTCTAGCATTATAGTAAAGAATGAAGCTGGGTAGTGTCATTTCTCAGAGTTCTTTCTTCTTTTTAAATATTGTGTTGGCAATTCTTGGTCTTTTTCCTTCCTATATAAACTTTAGGATCAGTTTCTTGATATCCAGAAATAACTTGCTGTGATTGATTGAAATAGCACTTAATCTGTAGATTAAGTTTGGGGGGGTGGGTACTAATCTCTAACTATATTGAGTATGCTCATTTACTTAGATCTTGATTCCTTTCATCTGAATTTTTCAGTTTTCCTTTTACAGATCTTATAGATATTTTGCTAGATTTATATGTCTTAGTAATTTCTTTCTTCCTCCATTTTCATTTTTTGGGAATGATTTTATTTGGTCAGGTTTCTCCAGAGGAACAAAACCAACAAGATAAGTGTGTGTGTGTGTGTGTGTGTGTGTGTGTGTGTGTGTGTTTATTTTTGGATGACCCTCAATTGAAATTTTTCTGGTGTTTTCTCATGGTAAGAGTGCAGTTATGGGATTTTGAAGAAGCTCCACAGATGTAAAATTTCTTCTCATCATTTTTCAAGAGTACATACTATGAACATGATTTATCATGGTCAATGTTGACCTTCATCATCTGGCTATGATAACATTTTTCAGGTTTCTTTTCTGTAAAGTTGCTCTTTTCCTCTTCTTTCTACAGTTTGTTCTTTGGAGTCATTATGAGTAGCTCACACTCAAGGAGTAGAGAAATATTTTCACCATTTGGAGGGCAGAGCATCAACCCAAGTCATTTTCAGTCTTCTGTTTGGGATATGTGCCTCTTTTTCTTCATTAATTTCTATATTATGTATTTCTAACAGTAAAGTATTTATTTTATACTTTTAGTTATAATCCAGTATTTATTTTGTTGCTCCAAATCTTTGCCCCTTTGGCCAATGAGGGCTCTTATAGTTGGCTGTGTGTCCCTTTGACATATGCATGTCATTATAAGACCTTTTTCCCTCTCTCTTCTCTCTGCCCTCCCTTGGTACTTCCTTATTATCTAGTACTATGATATTCTTCAGCTCCACCTTTTATATTTTAGCTCTTGTCCTAAGATTAGCATTTTTATGAGGATCTCAGGTTCTTTTATTGAAGAAATATATTAGTAATCAATATTTAGGCATTAGATAACTTATTGCTATTGTGATGTGATTACTGCTTGGCCCTCTCAGCTAATATAACAAAGAAGTATACTAATCCATATGTATACATATTAAATATCTATGTATATTAAACTAAATATGAGCTCATTGTGTCTCCAACTCTAGTCCCTTATCATGTGGATGGTCCTCATCCTCCCTTGCTTCACTCCAACAGTGAGAAATTTGGTACCCCTCCTACATCATCCACGTACTTAATTGCTCAATTCTTATATGTACATAAATAAATATATATGTGTACACACATACACACACAGACACATTCTTTTGATTTCATTTACTGTTCTTACCATACAGTTTTGCTTAATGGTATAGTAAAAACATGTAGTAACTATATAATTTATCACTTTTTACTATTGTGAAAGAAGTCAGTATATTTTTACTAGGCTTTCATTACTTACTTCAAGAGTCTAGCATCACTACCAAGGAATCTCTGGGTTACTATCTTGTTGAAAGCAACCCAGTGAAATTTATTTTGGAATTAACAAGCTAAATCTTCCATCAGAATCAAGATTGACATTGTCTCTGACTTCCTCACATGTTTTTACTGTACTAATTCTGGTGAGGGAAGGCAAAGAAAAAAAAAATGCTTCATAAGAAAAATGATTATCTCGTCTGTTGGCATTCATTATATAATAATTTGTTTTTGCATAAATGGGAAACTAGGGAAATAGTTTGTTTCATGAAAGGAAGAAGTTTTTAGCAGTGGCATCCATTTTGAATACATTTTATAGGTTCTTTTCACTTGTCTTCATTTTAGACAATTGGGAAAGTATAAAAGACTGATATCCAAAAAGTAATTGTCTCCACCATTTAATTTTCTGTCCGTGATTAGATGCTGTAGGCTCAATCCTGAACTCTTCACTGACTTCTCATTGCCTTTTGACTCTTGAGGTTGACTCTCATGGGGGCAGAATCCAGGATTTCTTTTGCGTTAATGAGTGGAAATGAGCTAGGGTCTGGACTTGTGGAGGGGATAAGGAACCTGGGAGAAGGAGCAGTTCTGGCAGACAGGTTTTAGAATTCTGTGACTAGTGACTCTGGCAGTGTCCAGTTGGCCATCTTTTTGTTTCCATTTTATAATGCCATAAAACACTTACAATAGTTTTTAAACTCTTTTTTTCTTTGACTAACAATGATTTTTTTTAAAAAATAAAGAATATCAGTTTCTCTCCTTCAGTAGATTCAGAAATGTGTTACTGGATTGAAGTAGCTAAAATTATAGATGGTGTGGAAAGTGATGAGTAATAAATTGAAATACCCAAAATACTTATTTTCTAAGTATAACAGTCATTTTATTTTCTGTGAACATGGTACCATGAAGTTTACATATGTTTTTTATTCATGGTAAAAGAGTCAGAGATATTTGTCCATTTCTAGGAAATAGGCATTGATAATTTAGGGCATTTATATCTTTGCTGAGCCTAGTTGAATTCAGTTAAGCCTTTGGATCTTAGGCTAAAACATATCTTTGAAAAGAGTTTATCCCTGCCTGACCACAGCAGACTGATGCAGAGGAACAGATACCTGTATCTCTTTATCTGCTTACTATTAGTTTGATCTAAATATTTCACTGACCTTTTTATGTTTCAAATTTTTCACCTCTAAAATGGAGAAAATACCTCCCGGGAGGACTCCGCTGCTCAGAAGAGCACTTTGAACAGCGTAAAGACATTGGCTGCTCTCATCTCTGTTGGCTCCTAGCAGGCAGTGAACTGAAACCAGATCTTTCCCTGGTGCAATTCTCCACTTGGCCTTCCTTGAACTATGTCCCTTGGAAGTTGTTGAAGTCTCTGTTGTACCTAAGTTATACCACTGGCTTATGAAAATTGAATCAATGTCCATGAGTTTTAAATCTGTCCAGAACTCATGTAATACAAGTGACTGTCATAAAGACAGCTGGTCCACTACTACTATTTAGAAGAATCACATTTGCTCCCTTTAAAATAACTGTCTGCCAGTTTTTTTCAATATCTTTTAAACAGTGATTTTTTAAAGAGAAGGGTAGTTGATATTTTGTGTAAAGATTATATAGTTTTGATTGATGCACTATATATCCTAATCCATTAGGTGTATTTCAGATTTTCTTGAAAGTTTCAGAATCCAGTGACATTTGAAGAAAATCTTATTTTATAGCTTAGTTTTCACAGTTCTACTCATTTTTCCCCATCCCATATGAAATCACTTTAGATTGCAGATGTATGTCATTTATTCTTTTTTAATACATAGCCTTTTCCTTAGCAACACATTGTGATATTAAGAGAAAAGAGAGCTAAGTAAACCATGGAATACTAAGTAGAATCTTAGTATGTTGGCAGCATCTAACATCTATTAGGGAAACAACGTCTCAAATAAAGAGACCCATGAATAAGTACAATGCTAGGGTTTTTTTTTTTCTTTTTTTCCCCAGAGATATTCTTTTGCTGGTATATTTAATAATTGTTTTCATAGACAGTAATACCATCTTCATTAAAAATAAGTCACATAGATATTCCATTGCATAAAAATTTCATCTTAGCCTTTTGCTCTTATGTTTCTTTAGAAAGATGATTATTAAATACATTCAGTCAAAAAGGCAATTGCAGAGATTTCCTTATGCTCTTTTCACAAAATCTAATTTGTATACTATGTAATCCAACGAGGGGGTGGGGAGAGAAAGAGAGAGAGAGAATGTGGTAGAGTACAAGGAAAGGGACACATGCTAAACAAGTATTTTCTGTTTGTCCCTGATCCAGTGTTCAATGTAAGTGTGCTTAGTCTACCAGAAAATGACAGAACTACCAAGTAATGGAGACCAGATTTGGTAGTGCAAATTTACTTTACCAGGAATTGGCTATCATTACAGAAATCTAATTTTTATTGCTGAATTTGTGATTTATTTTCATAACTAATGAATAATTTATTAATAAAAATTACTAGTAGAGATTCATTTTCAGATGTCTATGAAAAGAAAAAATAACAAGGTCAATTAACAATTATTATGCTATTATTCTTTTTGGAGAAAATTCATGTTTACCATTTGTTGTTGAACTTCTTAAATGTTTAAGTATATGGACTTTTCTGCTATAAACTTTAAGAAATTTATCCTTTAAAATATATAACTTATTTTCACCTCATGTATTCAGGTCTTCTTACCAAATGCTTTATTTTGCTTTAGCTTTTATTTTTAAGAAATCATTTTTCCTAGGCTGCATTCTAAATTACCAAGTTTTTGTTTTTAAAATAATATTACTTTAGTCTGTGAATTAAGATACCTTTTATTCTGAGACCATTCTGCCTTATGAAGTTCTAAATTTAGAAGTTTTTCTTCTTTCTTTAGATATATATTAAGGTTTGTGTCTGAATACTACATAACATGTAGAGAAATAGCATTAGACTTCCCTACACATGGCAGATAATCAATAATGTCTGGATTTATCAATTGAAGATGGAACTTGGCCTTGCAGTCATTTTTATAAGTCCTTCAGCTGCTTCTGTATATCAACAGTGTTTCTAACATGTGCATTGTCCAGAATCTCCATCTAGACCAAGAACTTCCCACTAAACACCTTCAAGCCTTCCCAATTACAGAGGATGTTCTGCAGCTGCATTCAGTGTCTGTCTCTCTCTCTCTCTCTTTCTCTCTCTCCCTTTTCCTGTCTTCCCTCCTTCTATATGCCTACCACCTGCATCATTATTAGCCATTTTGGCTTGTGCTTTTGTATATGTGAAATTGATTGAATTTAATATTTTCAGGCATTTACAAAGAACACATAATTGTGATATAGTTTCAAAATATAAAATACCACAAGTAATATTTCAGTGCATAAAAATATATATCAAAACTAGCTTTCTTTTCTCTCTATACATCCTTATCCCTCAAGTGAAGGCAGCAAATCAGAACTCGCACACTTACTGTTCCTGTACACTGTTGTTTGTTTTATACCATTCAGACTTGCTTGTTTTTAACCATCTATCAAATCCAGTTGTGAAACTGCAGTGGAAGTTGAAATGACTCCTCATAAGCAATAGAAGATAGAGTCATTAATCTGTGATGAGTTAGTGGTTAGAGACTGCTAATGAGGTTATATGCAATACAAAATGTCTTTCAGTGGGAAGGAACATGACAAAGGCAGAAAATTTAAACCAGATTATCCAGAAAGATAAACAAGTTATGTTGGGAAATTATACCTTGTTTTATTTAAATCTTTTATAAGGCCCAAGATAGCTGGAGAACCATCTCTGACATACACAGATAAAACCTAAGAGGAAGTCAAATACAGCATAATATATCCCAACCATCGCATCATGATTCTATACAAAAACTTAATTCTTTTTTTTTGCCAGCAAAACTCTAACAGCATGCTAAAAGAAACCTTATGTGGGGATAATTTCAATAATTTAAAAAGATGTAACTTTCTGTAATAAAAATTGATTTCATTTCTCTTATTTACTTGAATGCATGCTTGTTGTAAACACTTTAAAATTAAATTGAAATGTACCTAATCCATGTTTTTCTGAACTACTTGATTCGGTGTTTTTAAGTACATTGGTATTGGAATTTCTGAGCTATTTATATGTAAATGAAAGCCCTCTGTAATTGGCACAGGGAGAGCCTGCTAGAAGCCCAGTAATCTAATCTAAGTTGCACATTTTCCTCTCTCTGTTATACATTCATAATGGCATTGGAGGGCAAACAGTTTGATCCTTATGTCAACATCACTCTTCTTTGCAATAAGGGGAAGAAAGGGGAAACTTTGTTTTAAGGATTAAATAGCGAAATTTTTCTGTGACACACCAGCTTAGACAGAACTGCCAGGTTTTATAAGGAGCAAAAAAATATCATTAACTTCTAACTACTTGAAATAGGAATTTAAATTATTTGCTTCAGGTAGTAGAATGAAGGTAAAATTGTACAGTGAATCTGGCTGGGGCAGACATAGTTTTATTGAATTTTACTTTATTTTTTAAAGAAAGGATGTGCTACTGGAGACTTTGGTAACTATGGTACTAAAAATTATTCTGTTTTCACATTTTTTTTCTTTTTTTGAAAACTAAAAGACTTATCAGGGAGACAAGAACATTTGGCAATGTTAAATACCCAGGGGTCTTGTTTTATGCCTATTATAATTTATGGAGTGTTTAAACTTCAAAAGATCTGAGAAAAAAGCATCTGAATCACAAATTCCATTCTGGAGCAAACAATGTTAAAAATATTTAATAGTGGATTAGTTAGAATGAGATTACTTTATTCATGCAGTGCTATAACCACCCATTCACATACGTATGCATTCATCCTTTCACTCAATAAATTTCATGTCCAACTTGGCTTCAGCACTGGTTTGGATGCTGAGGTATAGTAGAAAGCAGGGCACTCACATTGCCCTCCTGGAGAGTACTGTCAGGCTGTGAACCAGAGTACAGAGTTGAATGAAAAGTACATTAACATTTAGCTATTTTCCATTTTCTAGGATTTCATGGTTCTGCCTTTTCCAGTGGCTAAGAGTTAACCATTTAAAGTGCAACTTATTTTAGTTGAAAATCTTTCTTCTATATAACCTCCAAATGGAAAGTACTGGAAATATTATTTATTTCTTCTTATTTTCCTTTTCTCTGTCTTTTTTTTCTGTTTTTATTTTTATTTTTGAATTTGTTTTTATTTATTTTTTTGTTTTGTTTTAATGTGTTGGGAATCAAAGAAATAATCTTTCTTTATGCTTTTAGGATCAAGGCTTCATATGTTATGCTGACCTATACCTTAATAACCTAGGTGACTGAATTATTACACTGATTTAAATTTGTATTTGTATTTCTTTTCTGGCTAACACAATCTTTTTGCTACAGTTGCTTATATAGCCCCCTACCCTCCACCCAATCATCCCTTCTAAACCTCCATAGTATAGATACAAGACCACTAAGGTTATTAAAATTATATATGAAGTAAGAGGCCCCTTTAAAGTAGGGTGGCTTCTTCTGTGAATAAAATATGTTTCCTTTACTAAATTGTTTTTTGCTGCTCACAGATCTTTGCTTATATGTTTTACTTTGTTCCTAATAGCTGAGCCACCATTATTACCTTACTAACTTTTATCAGTTCCGGAAATCAAGTTGAAAGGACAGCAGTACAAACAGTTCAATGGTAAATCAAAGAATATATGTTTTAGTGTTTGAAGCAGTACCCCCTCCCCCCAATTTTAGATACCAGATACAGCAAGATACAATGCTTATTTTCTAGACAGTATCTTAAACAATAGTGGCTTTATCCTGAAAGTTCTTATTGGTTAAAAATAACTACTACTGGTATAAAGTGTTAGGATTTACCAAAGTAAAACTTGTTCCTCCTTTAATCTTCACAATAGCTCTAAGAAGTAGAAAACATAAGTAACCACATCTTATAAATGATGAAACTGAATCAAAGAGAGATTCAGTGGTAACCCACTCATCTACATCAAGAGCTTGGGCTCTGTAGACTTCTGAGCCTCTGACAAGAGGTTTGTTCAAAGTTCAGAAGTGGTTTTGTTACAGGGCAGAGACCTTCCATGAAACTCAGGCAGTGTAAAGGTCCCTCTTCAAGCCCCGATTCTTGTAACCATGCCAGAAATATTTAGACATGTCGCGAAGAGTAATAGGCATGGGTTAATTAGAAAGGAATGGAAAGGGGGAAAAGGGGACACTCTCAAGGGAAAGAGTGGGTCCTCTCAAGGAGAAGCAGGACATTTTGCCCCTCCTGCCCTCCAGTTTTATTGGCAGACTCAAGGAAGTTTCCAGAGAATCCTCCTCAGTTCCACCTCATGACTTTTGACTGACAGCAGGATGACATCAGACTTTCATCTTCACTGCATATGATGAGATTAGGTCATCTTGGTCCATGCTGACTGATATAGCTGAAATATTTTACAATGAATTTGGGAGATGGAGTATGGTGGAAGGGTGGAAATGGGTGAAGGAAGGAGCTAAAGAAGTAGATGATCTGGAGGTCACTGTAGTAAGGTTTCAAAATTGTCTCCATTTCTATTTGAAGAATGTGTTCATTGGGAAGGGTTATTTATGGGTAAACAAAATTTCAGAAGTTCTTTCCTCCAGTGTATTCTGTTTTCAATACCCCCTTAATTAACCCTCTTCAATATTTATTTTCTATTCTCCAAAACATAACCATTCACACTGATAATATTTTGTACACTAAAGGAAAAATTGAAACATAAGAAAAATAGGCAGTTAATATTAGCAACATCTTCTGTCTGGTGTCCACTTTTATTTTCCCCCAAGTACAATGCTAAAGTTGTTATGTATTATTTGTTTAATTAGTAGGTAATTATTAAAGGGTAAATGGGCCATGTGGAGTAAAGGCCAGTATACAATTAAAAGATTTGGCATTTACTCTCACTAAAAACAAAGACAAGGGACAGAATACATGAAGCAAGACCCTGGGCATCTGGTGACTTACAACTGTGCTTCCTTTGAGATGGGAAACAAATAAAGTGAGCCTTACATGTGTCTCATCTTGCCTTCAGAGTGTAGCTTAACAAAGGAGGAACCCCATCAGAGCCCAGAGGACTATGATCCTGCCATTTACAACTAGGTATATACCCATGAGAAATGAATGCATCTGTTAAAAGACATTCATGGATGTTTATAGTAACCTGACTTATAATACTCCCAAATTGGAAAATAGCTCAAATTTTCATCTAGTGTTAAATGGTTAAATAGACTCTGGTATATCCATATAATGAAATACAACTCAGGAATAAAGAGGAATGAACTATTGCTGCATGCTGCAACATGAATCAATCTCAAAATAATTAGTCTGAGTTTAAAAGGTCAGACAAAAAGAAATGCATTTTCTGTAGCTGCCATAACAAATTACCTACAAAATTGGTGGCAAACATTAGGTTTTTGTTCGCATTCCATTCTTGAGTTTAGAGGTCCAAAATCAAGGTGTTGGTATAGCTGCACTTTCTAGCAACCCTAGGAAATAATTTGTTCTTTTCTTTATCCAGCATTTGGTTGCTGTTGGTATTCCAGGACTTGTGGCTACAGCACTATATGCTCTGCCTCCATCTTCACTTGCGCTCTCTCTCTTTATTTTCTCCTCTGTGCACTTCTCTCTTATAAGGATACTTATTGGAGTTCATGTCCATCCAGATAATTCAGCATGATCTCCTCATCTCAAGATCCTTTATTTGAAAAGACCAAATAGGTAATGTTCCCAGGCTGCAGGAATTAGGGTGTAGGCCATCAGTCACCCATCTACATGCATGATTCCATTACATAAAATTCTAGGAAATACAAACTATTAAATAGTGATGGGGAACTGGAAAGGGAACAAGGTTTGAGGTAGGGATTTCTAAGGGATAACTAGGAGACTTCTGGGAATGATGGGCATGTTTTGAATGTCTTAATTGTAGATATGATCTAGTAAATCAAACATATGTAAAAATTATATATTCTACAATTTAAATATATACTGTTTACTGTATATCAACTGTAGCTTAATAAAGCATTTTTTATAAAAGGAAAAGGATGACGCTGAAATTTTGATCCAGAATCTTGTCTTCAATACAACCTGCATTTTCTATTTCTATTTCCCCACCAGCACCATAAGTAAATAAATAAATTATTGATTCATAATTTAATGATAGAATTCACATGGCCAGGATTTTCTCCAGTTCATTTATGTACTTAAAGTGACCATCTATAAAGTCTTTATGTATTCTAATTTCTCTTGTGTCATGAGATACAATATATGCTGGGCTATTTACTCATCCCTCTAAATTAGTGATTATTAATCTTTCTGGGATCATTTACTCTCTTTAAAATTGCTGAGTATCATGGACTCTTACTCACAGAAATGCATGTGTGATTCCAAATGACATCAAGGCACTCAAAGTCCAAACATTAACCATGCCATCCCAACATTCATGAGCTTTACAAACCCATGATTTGAGTAAACATTTATATTTGTATTTACTTGAAAAGGGGCATTTTGAGCTAGAGTAGTTTAGATGTCTTGTTTATGTATGTTTACCAAAGCCATAAGACTTGAATATTTAACAAGGAAATGATGCCATTTTGTATGTGCATATGCTTAACTGTTGCTGAAAACTGGAAAAGTATATAAAATAAAAAGCCTTTACATTTTTGCAGATGCAGATCAAACAGCAGAACTTGCCTTTGGACCGTCTTGAGGGATGTGCAATATCATTAGGCCCTGCTTCACATATCATATCCTCATGTCCACAGCCACAGATTCACAGGGGCTTCTGTGACCATGTGGCCTGTCAACAATTTCACTGCTACATTATTTATGACTTTTTTCTATTGAGGGCATGAGCAGTTAGCACAGAGCTGGGATTGTGATATGATTTAGTATTGTGCCTCCATCGTAACTCAGAAATGAGTTGTATTTGCTTTGTGTATTTGCTGTCTTTTTCATTCAATTTTGCAACATTTTCCCATAAAAAAAAGGTCAGCATGAAAAAAATGAATGAAATTTATTTCTGATCAGAGTTCTAGAATACTTTTCCCCCCTACTTTGGTTCGGAGTCAAACTGAGGGGCACTTAGTCACTGAGCTACATCCTCAGCCCGCTTTTTAGTTTTTATGCTTGGGGGACTCCCTAAGTTGCTGAGGCTTGCTTTGAACTTGTCATCTTCCTGCCTCAGCCTCTTGAGCCACTGGGATTACAGGCGTGTACCACTGCACTCAGAATATTTTTAAGGCTGTTTAATGTCTTTTATACAGGAGTTTGGGGAAAAATCAGCAGACTTGGTGACACAGAATTTGGATGTCATAGCATAACATGATGACTCTTTGCTACTGGTTTTAGTTCTAAAACCAGGACAGAGATCATCTTTGAGAAAGGCTAAGACTTAGGGCAGATCAACTAGCTCTGAGCTATACCCAACTCCTCAATTATTTGTTTTAACCCAATACTCAAAAGAGTATTATATGTTAGTACCAATAAAAATAGCCACTCACTAAGATTGTTACCAGAGCAGGGTGTTTCAGAATGTCTGGGGAGGCAAGTAGAATTTTAAAAGTCCTGCCCACTCCCAACACCTCTGGAGATCCTATTATTTTCTTGCCTCCAGGTTGGAAAAAAAAATTTGTAAAATTGACTTGTGACATTGAATCTGTTGGAAATCATGCCATTATAAGCCAAGCTTTAAGCTTGTATTCTGCTTCTGTTAATGAGGGACTTTATTCAAAGAATGATAATTAGATCCATCAACTAGGATGCCAGGAAACTGCATTTCTGCTAATCCCAACCTGTCTTTATCCATATCACTCATGTCTCTTAGGAATGTTCATAGCCAAGGTCATGATTCATAAATACTTAGATGAGAAATAAGAGATTTAGAAAATGACTCCAGCTTCAGACAGGATTTTGTTGGCAGAACAAGGGTGGTTTTAATTTCCTTAGGAAGAGGATAGCATAAAGCTGAGCACAAGTTATTCTATGTAAGAAATGTTTTTAATTGATTAGGGTGAATAAGATATCAAATTATGAAGAATATTATCTATACCTTGCCTGTTTTCAGATAGAGATTTTCTGAGGCTTATATTTTAGTATTTGCTAAAATATAAAAAGAAGTGAAAAGAAAAAAAAGAGAAAGAAGAAAGATGGTCTGGATCGTGGAAATTGCTTTACCTTCTCTGAGGAGATAGCTCATCTATAACTTAGATGTTTCCTTATTGTCATTGCTGTTTTCCGGTTAAATAACAGTGTGTTAAAGGCCCACTCTCTTTAGTGAGCAGTATCATTCTTATGTAGTGACCACATGGTTTACAGTGTGGTTTATTAATTATTTACAGTGTGGTTTCTATCTCAGCACTTGACTATTTGAGAAGTTAAAGTCAGACAAGAAAGCACTTAATTTGTACTAATTATTATAGATTGCCATTTTTTTAAACATGAGCATAAGTTTAAGGAACATGTCATGATACACAGTTTTAGATTCCTTTGAAAATACTTTAACTTATTAAAGTCACTGATTTTAGAAGGGCTTACTTCCATCATGCCCCTTACATTTTTTAATAAGCATCACTTTACATAATAGAAGCTTCATAAGACTGTTTTTTTTGTTGTTGCATCATATGTAGTCATTAGAATCAGAAATTGGAATCTTCCTTTCCTATGACCAACTATTTCCACTTTTTATGTGTCTATAATATGTGGTAAGATATGAGAATTTATTGCCAAACACAAAATGCAAAGGTGAAATGTTCTCCCACAAATCTACCAAAGATAGCATATTCCATTTCTCTTGGGAAGTAAAATTTTAAAAATTCGCACTAAATTTTGTGTGTGTGTGCGTGCATGCACATGTGTGTTTTGAAAGCAGTGCCTGCTCTCTACAAAATGCTGTTATTAAAGATGGGAATTCAAAAGGTGTAAGCAACCTGATGGAAATAGCTCCTTTAATGTTGGAATGTGTGTCTGTGCTTTTCATCACTGTATTTATGGCAGACATGCAATAAATGTGTATTCAGTACCTGAATAGACCACACAAGTGACATATAAGAGCTATTAGATGAGGTATCATTTGAGTGACCAGGAAGGGCTCCATGGAAGAGGTGGCATTTGGCTTTGATGTGGAGATGAATAGCAATATTCTATAAAGAAAGCGACGCAGCATGAATCAGGAAAGCAGGAGGAAAGGAAGCCAATGAGTTGCCTCTCAATTTACATCCTTACTCTGATTAAGCACCCCCCTCCATCCTAATAATTAGCAGTGTTTAGAAGCCAGACTTTAGAAACCCTGTGGTAGAGGGTCCCTTCCAAATGCAGTGGCCACTACTACTGATTTTCAGGGGCTCTTCCAATGTGTTTCAACTCTCTAGGTATGATTCTGACTTTTTTTGTGTGGGTTCCCTTTCAACCTTACCTTTTCTTTTCTAAAATCATGTTCAAAGGAAGACAGAAGACCCTGTGTAAGAGAAGGCTAAATCCTTTTTTCTTTCAGTTTGACTTCTTGGTTCTTTGAAAAGTAGGAGGGGAGCCCCTTGCTGCCTGCCTCCCCCTCTATCCCCTTCCTGGATGCCTCACTCCTCCACAGCTCCCCTGAGGATGGGGGTGTGACTCTCAGCCACTATAGCTTCCCTGCTGTGGGGCCCTCTCTGATTTCTGACTTCCCTCTTTGCTCTCCCTGCCCCATGCCCTGCTTCCTGAACTCAGTTTAAGCACAGCAAGGATGCAAATCCTGGGACCTGTAACTTTGCAGAGTAAGGAAACCTTGGAGCAAAGACAGCAAAGATCCAACAGTCACATTTCCCCAGCCTCCTCCTCCTTCAATGTTCTTTCCTCTCTGTGCTACCAGACAATTCCTTGATATGGTGTTGATTTATTTACATTCTATCTTCATTCAAACCATTTACTGAGTGTTTAGAATAGTCTAAACTAGATGCTCAGAATATAAAGATGGTAATCTCTGTTTTCAAGGAGCAGTATTATCTGCACAGCATCTAGGCATTGAATAACCAATCATCACAGAAGATTCTGTGCCTTAGACCTTGTCTGCACCCAGCTATTGTGAACATGGTCACTAACTCAGCTGACAGTTTTCTTATTTAGCCTTGCAAGTTTATTAAATAGATTAAACCATTGGATACGTAGGTGTAGCTTTCTTTTAAAATGTAGTGCCATTCTAAAATGGATATTTATAAAAAGATGTTGAAAGGTTAAAAAAAAAAGGCACACCTTTTTTATTGGTTAAGATTATGCACTATTAATAGCCAAACTATGTGGTTTAAATTTTGGTTTCTTCATATACTAGCTCTGTGGTATCAGGAAAATTATTAAACTTTAAGCCTCTGTTTCCTTATATATAAATTGGGGATAATAATGTTACCTATCTTTGGGAGTTGTTGGGGTTTAAGGATTGCACAAACATAGATTGTTTCCAACATATTTGGGTTCCACTTAAGATTTTTTTGACTTTATGATGGTATGAAAAGTGATACACATTTAATAGAAACTGTACTTCAAAATTTGAATTTTGATTTTTTTCCCAGGCTAGTGATAATGCAGTAAGATCCTGCCTCCTGATACTGAGTGGCATTGGTGAGCTGCAGCTCCCAATCACCCATCAGTCAAGGGGGGAAACAATCAATATACTACAGTGTGCTGTGTTGCTGAACTATGATGTTTTGTTGGTTAGGCATATTGAATCTATTTGTGACTCATCATATTTTTAAGTTAAGGATCATTTGCATTTGCAAAGTACTCAAAACAGTGGAGCACATACAAAGTGCAAGTAAGTAGTGATGGTAGAAGCATTTCTACTTTTTGAGTCTTTACTATGGAATAACTTAGCATTGAGTTCCTAGTTTGAAGAAGAGAAAATATTTCTTTTCTCTAGAACCTGTGCTGTGTTTCAGGGCCTTATCTTTTATATACCATTTTAGGCTATTTCAATGAAGGATCCAGAGATTCCAATGCATATTCATATACAATTTGCAATCAGGGTCAACACTAGCTTCACAGATCCTCTAATCTAACACTGTTTCCCATTAATATTGGGTCACACTATGTTGCTTGATGACTTTAGTGAACACCCAGAGTGGTTTTGCAGGACTGAAAATTATCTTGCTACTTTTCAGGATAATGCACTTGTGGGAAATTATTAGATTTTTCCTACTTCTGAGAAATAATGTGAGTTCAAATAATAGCAGAATAATGATGCTGTCTGACATTGAAAAATGGAAAAGCAAACAAGAACAGTTTAAGAATAGCTGTGACCTGCATGGGCTCCATGTTAGAGCCAAGCTGCATTAAGATACCCATCACTTTCATTTTCTAAGATCTCTAACAGTTTTTCCAAAAGGTATTGTTAAGTAGGTTCCTTGCTTTGGAAAAATAGGCCATTGTATTATTCAGAATGACATCTTTTTGTAAAGGCAGAAGCTTTTCTTTCGGCTCAATGGGTATTTTCTCTGATATTGTTTCTGTAGGTTCTGTTCTCCTGGTGGGCCCTACTATGTCTGCCTACCTTCTAGGGGGCTTGTCTAGAGAGCTTCCTGAGCCCTAGATTCTAGAGCTGTCTGGGTGCTTGTGTGAGGAGAATGGTGGTAAGCCCAGCACAAGGGTCAAAACCAGGGAAACCTCCCCCAGATCCCCTGTTCCATATGACTGGGGAAGAAGGGGTTTTATTAAAGATAAAGGAAGTTGAAAGGGAACTGAATGAGGAGTAAAAACAAGCAATAAAAGGAAGAGGATGTAAGGCAATTTCCAAAGCCAGGACTGTGGTGTTGAAGCCTCCGTTTTTCCACTCACTAATTCTGTGATGTTGGGTTTAGAGGGACAAGATCATCATATACATAATTCTCCTTTTAGCTAGCCCACTAATAACCTCTGATAAAATAAGAGTTATTATATTATCTTGGACTCTGGACATTAATGGAAAATAAATATTGGCAGTAGAGTTAAAAATAAGCAAATGTATTTAGAAAATATAATTTGAAGTTCTACTGATTATAATCATTATGAAATATCTGTTAAGATGAAGGGATTGCTGTCATCCTACTGAAATTTCTATTTTATTTTTTCTACTCAAATTTTATTAAAGTGTGAACATAACATATCCTCAAAACAGGAATCACATTATTATATGATATGTACAAATTATCGAACTGTTTTTCAAGTTCCAGGGGGAAGGAAGAAAACCTTCAAATAAGCATTCTCGTAGGTAATCTCCTTCATTTTAACTTCTTATCTGAGTTTAACCTAGATGAAACACAAGGCTTTTAGTGCAAATTGAAGATATAGTTTTAATTTTAGATGTTGAGATTAGATGTCAAAACATCTTATTCAAGCTGGCTGATCCATATAGTTGTTTTTGCAATGCACAATAAATCTCAGGCAAGGGAATTTCATAATTTTATCCTTGAAATTCTCTGGCATTATGCCATTGTTCTTAGCATAACATTATTAATGCTGTATTTGTTGTCTGTGGATTCCTAGGGAGTTGAATGCAGTGGCTTAAAGAAAATAATTATTAAGATATCTTTAGAAACTACTTTAGAATATTTCTTAGTGTTTGAAGGATATACTGAATGGTTTGGAATTGCTTAAGAGTCTTTGGTGTGTATGAGAGAGGATATATAAGAGAGAACACAACTATGTCAATCACTAGACATCAAAAACCTTTTTCAAAAAAATTAAACAACCCAGTGGTTCTTGATATATCCACACAGCTGTGCAACCATCACCAATATTTAATTCCATAATATTTTTACCCCTACCAAAGAAAACCAGTGCTCATTAGCAATCACTTCCCTTCTTACCAAATGTCTAATTTATCAGAAAAATTATTTGAAAATGTTCTATTCTATAAGTTACTTTTCATTCTCTTCGTTAAAGCTATTGATGCAAAAAATATTTTAGGTTTGATGCAGTCCTATTTTTGCTTTTGTTGCCTGTAGTTTTGGTGTCATATCCAAGAAATCCATAAACATAGTACAATTATACATACATTGTCAGCTTTTAATTTAAAAAAAATCAGAGTTCTGTAATTCAAACAAGAGTCAATCCAAGAGTCATTTGTATTTTATTTAAAATTTATACTTATATCTGATTATGGTTGTGCCTACTCTTCTGAAAGCTAACTTCCAGAAAAATAAGTTTTGCTATGAATATTTGACTCAAGAATAGCTAGAAATATGTGCAATTTTCTTGGCTTGACCCCATCAAGAACTCCTTGATGCAAGGCAATTTTTTACATGTCTATCTTTCAGAGAATTTCTGGGTAGGATGCAGGGTACACAAAGAAGTAAACCAGGTTTGTCTTCACAGAAGAGCAAAGAATATAAGCAGACTACTTTATGTTTACTCTGTTGAGACACACCACAGATTAAACTTCAAAAGATACACATAATTAAGACTTAACTCTCTAACAATGCCCAAGTTGCAGGGACTCATGCTACTTCTCTATAAAATGAATTCATTTTCTCACTTGTAGGTGTGTGAGTTTGTATGTGGGAGGGGTTAGTTTGGAGTGATGCTTCTGAACATATCCTGCTCACACTCAAAGCCTCCTCAGTCCTCCTCCTCCTCTGTTCCTTTTTATGTGTGAATGGCTTCCTGTTCACCCACTTACTAAAACAGAAACTTGGACAGCCTCCCTCAGTCTTCTTCTCCCTCACACCTCCCATCCAGGAAATCACCCAATTCTTTCAGTTTTTCCTCCTGAACCTAAGGCTGCTCTCTCTTTTCTTACTGCTGTTTTATTTGTGCCTTCCAGGCTACAGCAGTCTTGTCATTGGTCTGTCTGCTTTGGCCTACCCTCTGCAATCTGTAGTCATTTCTAAAATACAGTTTACTCAAGTCTATCACTTACACAGACTCCTTATACAATTGTCAGTTGTTCTCAGGACTAATACTAAACTTCTTATCCTGGTTCACAAGGCCTCTTTCTAGCACATGCTCTCACACCATCTCATTAGTCCTCCTTTACTTACCTTTCTTTTAGCCTTTGTTTGGGAGACTTCTAGTTACTTCTTCACTTGTCTGTGTCTCTCAGTGGCTTGTGAGGTTCTTCAGGTCAGGAATTATGCCAGTCTAGCTTACTGCTGTGGTCCCAGTAGCAAATACAATGCACACACATTAGGTGTGTGATACAAATGTGTTGAATGAACCAAAGCAGCCAAGCTATGTGCAACTCCTTCCTTTTCCTAATTGCAAAGTTCCTTAAATGGACTTAATGTGGTCACTCTTTTCTGCCTCCTGAGAAAGCTCAAACAAGTTCTGAAATTACAGCAAATCCCTTAGGCTTCCATTTTCTCACCTGCAAGATGAAGTATAAAACCTTTACAAATGAATCTGCAACCTAAAAGGTTTGTACCAGGTTGTCTTTAAAGCCACACTGATTTACCTCAAACTCTAGAGTAGCTACCATATATAAAATATTACAAGTGTTGGTTTTAAATCTACATTCAGTTGCCTTCTAAAACTTAACCTTTAATAGTTTGTAGAAGCTTTTTTGTTTTAAATGTCAAGAATGTGGCATTTTCAACTTGTTTGATTTGCCTCTATGTTAGCATCATATACAAACATTACTATTTGTGAATACCTTCACTGTAAACTAAAAAACTGTGAAAGTACAGGAAACACATGCCTTTATGCTTATTTGCCTATAAGAATTTACATTTTTTTTACATTTTATTAGCTACATTTTTATGAAGTATTATTCCCTCTGTAGTGAGGTATTTCTGAAGGTAATTGACTTATCATATGAGGTGCAGAAGTTCCTTAAGGGAAGAACACAATATAAATTCAAAATCATAATGGAAATAATTATGTTGTTTACTCTGAAGACTCATGCTTGGACATCTCATCAGAAATGATGCATATAAAAGTTAGCTAGATCAAATTTTAACTGTAATTGTCATAGAAATTTATTTTTTTCATGTACTTTTCATCTATATTATACTTCAGTTCCTTGACTAATAAAACTCTCTCTACCTTTTTTCACCACAACTCAGTAAATTACTCAGCATAGATGGAGGGTGAGAATGAATACATTTGCCTCTTCTTGCTTCCCATATGCAATTAGAAATGGCTCTGGAAAAGTGAACTCCAGTCATGCTTCCCAGCTGTGAAGTCCCAGAGGGAAATACAGTATGAAAGGGATTGGAAATGTTGTGAGAATTTTGTGCTAATGACTCTACCAGACTTGTAGCAATTCCAATCTATGTCATACTTCCCAACTCACATCATAGTTTCTTCATAGAGAGAGTTGATCTATCACCTCTCAAAATCACAAATTGTAAATTGAACAGTTATTCCTTTTGTTCATTTGTTTATTCACTCATTCATTCATTAGGGAGAAAATAATCACTTGACACTCTGTCAGTTGCAGCCTTCAGTATAACATGGTGCCAAAATCCATTCCTTGGCTGGTGGCAAAGTTGCAAACTATCACATCATGCCAAAGAATGTCTTGGCTGGGAGCATAATTACTCAACTATAGGAAATGATCCTGATCTAGGAAAGAAGGCTTTAATATCCCACAGGTTCCCCACTTATTGCTTCTTCCCCCTAGGCTTTATTTCAGAAGGATGAAAATTGTTTCAGAAAATTGTTTTTCAAATGTACTGCATCCTAAAGGAAATGTCCCTTGTACATGCATTTTTATGTGTATTTTATTCTTCACTGATAACATATACCTTTCTATTTTGGGTACACATAGAGTTAGGAAAGGGTCAAGACCAGTATTTCTCCAGGTAAACAGTCTGGTCAACACTTAGAAGTAACACTGAATCAGATATTAATGAATACTTTTCTCAGCAAATGGAAGCCCACTTAAAATTTTGCCTTGGTAACTCAACATGATTAAGCTAGCACACTGTTTTCTCTCTTTCCGTGGGCACCTGAAAACATGTCTTTAAAATACTATTTATTGGGCTCCTATCTTTCCCTCTGTAATAACTGCCACCTGTCCCTACGAGTGTCATTTACCTCTGCAACTCTTTCCTAATTACCATTCTTATCTACTGATCTCTGGGGCAGTTTTGCCTTCCCCTATAATGTCATCCCACTTGTCTCATCCTGGGGACACTTTGAACATCTGGGTGGGTGTCTTGACTTTCCTAGTTTGGATGGATACCTCAAATTTGTCTTCAGTTGAAACTGTGCCACCTTTGTGATCCTGACTCCCTTCTGTAGCCAAAATATAGCCTATGCTTGCAACACGATCCTTTCTTTATGCTCACTGAGCTTGTGCTTTATGCACGTGTGAGCTTTAATTATCAAATTTCTTTCAGTGTACCTGGGCTTAAGACCCAGCTGACTGTGTAACTTTCAGAAGCTCATCAAGTGTCGCCAAACCTCAGTTTCCTTCTGCGTAAAATAGTTGTCTGGCCTACATCTCTATATTCCTTTACAACTCGAAAATTTTATAAAGTATGAGTCTTTTTTGAAAAGTGGACTAATGACTGTAAGTATAAATTCTCTGTGGTTTAAATTTAAGCTTTCCATTTTTGCCCTATTATACCTGTGAAGATGTGTTCTTTGGTTATTCATTTTCTCCTAGTCGGAAGGCATCTAAATGATTATACTACAATATGAATGGAGAACTATTGTAGTGATTAAGCATAAGATCTATCTCCATCTAAATTTTATCTAATTATAAAACATAAAATTTAAGTTATATTAATAAAGACACATAAGACTGTTTTCTCTCTAAAACCTTTGATCTGTTGTTAATTAACATATTTCCCATAGCAAGTCTTGGAAAATATGTATCAGAAATGAAATATACTTCAGAAAAATAAGCAGAGATGTATGCCAAATAGTCTGCAGAATCTTGTCTGCTCTAAGAGTCTTTTTACTCTTTACTTTCCCTATAAAATCTATGGGAAACACTTGGAATATTTATCTAAGGAACCTGAAGATATGCTGATATAGTTAAAACCATAACTATTCAATTAGTACTCAATTGTAAATCAGCCAGTGGCGGAGGTTGTTTTAGTAGCCGGGACACTGACACAGAGATTTCACTTCTTAATTTCCTCAGTAAATGAGGACATACATTTAAAAATAAAAATGTTGCCTTGAAGCAGTGTTACAGAACACAAATAAGGTTCAGAGTCTTTAATTTCTCTTTAGTACTTTTGCAGTCCTCTCAATACCACAGCATTTATTTTTCAACTTCTACACAGGATGTTCCAGGAACCCTAAATCTGCATTCCAGAGTAGAATATGAATATGAGATGGAGTGGCTTTGTAATCTTTTGTACTGTGCTTATGCTATTGCCAAAGATTTACTTTCTCTTTTTATTCTTTTGGGGACAGACTGAAAACAGAAACAAAAAATAAATATGGTTAAAGCCATATATAACACGTACATTTTCAATATGTCAAAATTCTGTAGGATGCTGATATACATGTGCTTCCTCCCAATGTTCATCATCAGTGTCATTTTTGAAGTGCCTATGATGTGTGAGATACTATATTATACAATTTGAGCATCACACAGTTTCTGCTTGTATGTAATTTACAGTCTTAGCAAAATCAAAATCAAACCTAAAATGAAAAAAAAAGTCAGAGATGTATATAAATATATATGTGTGTGTGTATAAATATATATGTTCTACATTAAATCTGCAATTAATTTGACTTGCTAATATAGTGTTAATGAAATCATTGCAGTTATAGCTCTTTACCAAATAACAGGGACACCCATTTTGGCTAAACTGAAGAAATAGTTTGGAACTGTGAAATTACTTGTGGGCAGAATCTTCTTATCTAGAACAATGTAATGAGGCCAGATACCAAGTTTTAAGATCGTTTTTAGAAGAAATACATATAGACAAATTTTGGGGACAGGCATATAGGAAATAAACAATAAATACAGTTTGATTACCTTATAAAAATATAAAATGATATTGAATTAAATGCTACAGTATGTATTATGGACCACACAAGTCAAAGAAATTTAGATATTAAAACAGGCAAAGTTGTTGGTATGAGTTAGGGAAGTTCTTCATTAATAATCAGTAAGATAACCCAAATTGGTCAGAAATCAGTACATATTTCTGATTTTACTCACAGTGTCCTATTCAGTTTCTGGAAACTTCCAATTCATCCTTTATGATTCAAGACTGGCTAATATTGTGTTTTTCCACAGTAATATTTTCATACATTCTTAAAAAATTTCTTCCCCCCCAGAACTCATATAATAAATAGTTTTGAGTAACATGCACTACACATCATCCTGGGAACTGAGAACACAGAATATAACCACCTGACTAAAGTTCCTGTTAACATGCAATACCACATTGTGCACACTAGGATGAGAGGAAGATTAAACAACAGCAACACGGTGTGTGTTTGTGGCCATAAAATATAAGTGACATGGAGAAAAATCTGGTCTATGAGTAATAGGAATTGACTAGGAACCCAGAAAGCATGACTGTTATATGTTGTTAGGGAAATATGATGCATTTGACTAGAGACTTGAAGGAAATGAGGGAGGGAACCATGTGTTGGGTGTGATCTCAGGCAGAGGAACCATAGAGTTTCAAGTCCCTGAGAGTAGAATTCTTGGTGCCTCAAAGAAAACAGGACAGCCAGTGTGATTAAGAGTAGAGCAGGGGAGGTAGATAAAAGGAGGTGACCTCAGAGATAATGGGAGAATCATATGTTTAGGGATTTATAGGCAATTTGTGGATGTGAGCAAAGGAATAGATCAATTTTGCATGGTAAATGATAGGTTGGCCCCATTTGAGAAGAGCATGGTAAATGATAGGCTGGCCCCATTTGAGAAGAGAATAGGAAGGCGCAAGTGAAAAACTACTACTATTGCAGTAGTTCAAAAGAGATATCATTATTGCTAGGTCAATGTAGTAGAAGTGGTGAGAAGTAGTTAAATTATGAATACATTCTGAAAGCAAAGCTAACAAGGCTTACCAATAAATTACATGTGAATGAGAGAAAAAGGAGAGGAGTCAATAATGCTTTAATGTACTTATCCTAAAATGACTAGATGCTATTAACTGCAATTGGAAAAATTGGGAAGACTTTCTTTAAAAATAGGTAGAAAGTAGAGAATCAGTCCTTTAGTTTGGAATAGGTAAAGTTTTAGATGCACATAACACATTTGAGTGGAGATAACAAATAGATATATGAGTTTGTCATTCAGGGAAGGTTGGAATGGATACATATACATATATATTGATCTGTGCATACATATGTATAACTGTATACACACATGCATATCCATGGAACACAAACACATTAGAATGGATGACATTGATTAGGGAATGAGTTTGGATTAAGAGAAGTGTGAGGTATGAGTCCTGGTGAATTCCAACATTTAGAGATCAGGGAGAAAAGGAAAATTCATCAAGGATGATAGCAGATGAGTCAGAAGGAAATTTAAGAAAGTATTCCATTTCAGAAGCCCAAAGGCATATACATTTCAAGGAGAGAATGATCAGTGTGTCCAAGGGTACCTACTCCAAAGAGAGATGTTTTGATGGAATACTAGGGACAAAAGCCAAGTGCACTGGGTTTAAGTAAAAACAGGAGGAGGGAAAGTGGAGAAGTAAAAAAATATGGCAGAGGACTGGGATCAAGAACATGCATTTTTGTGCTGAGAGAAATGATCCAGCAGAGGGAGAGAAGTTGGAGAAGCAAGTGATGGAGGGGATTCCCAGAGTGGTTTCCTTGACTAGGGAAGAGGAGGGCAACCTCACAAGTTTTACTTGATGGTGATAGAATTTTAGGAGAGAGAAGAGTAGACTCAGAAAGTAAAATCTGGCAGCAGATGTTCAAATGAGGCAAGTCATGATGACAGCAAAAATTTAGGAAGCTGGGTCACTGGATAATATTGTTACTCCTAAAAGAAAAAGGAAAGCAGGGAAATGCCCCTCCCTCAGTACAGTGTCTGTTGAAAAGTTTTTGCTTAATAAATGTCTCATGAATTAATATTTAAAGAGCTGTTCTGGGAAAATGTGCTTTTGCTTCAGATTAAACTAGTTGTTTTTAAGAATGAGTTTTAGTGTTAAAAGTCTATGAATCCATGAAAAAGCCTGTTAATATATTACAAAATTTAGAGGTCAAATACTGTGATACAAATGTCAGTTTTCCTGTATACTCATCCGTCAGCGCTCATGTCATTGTACTCTTTCACATTGACACCAGAACTAACTTCACATTCTCTTTTGAATCAACCAGCATGGCCCTTCAGTTGGTTTTGGCATTCATGATTGTGTCTATGTGTTTTTACTGATATGTATTTAAAATGATGGTGACAATTACGTCTTTTCTAATCCACATGTGTGTGTAGACGAAACTGATCCTGTAATGTGAGAATGCTTCCTAAGCCCCTCAGTTAGCCCCTTGAGAGTCAGCAGTGGGAGGAAGTGTGTGAGGAGGGACTAAAGCATCTTTGTTACTCTTGGCCAAGCGGTCTATAACTTTAAGAAATATGGCCTTGCTGAATTAATTTCTATTAACTGCTTCGTGTTACCTTGTTCACCAAGCAGTGTACCAGTAATTAATTCAGTTTCCACATATCGTGAAGTTAGAAAGAATAATCCAAGGTGGATCTAGTAGCCTTCAGCTATTAGAATGCAAGACCCCAGTTTTAGAGAATGCACTTGGCATTCTTCATCCACTCCTCAGTGGGTAACTGTCTCTAAAATCAAACGCAAAAAAAGGAATCACATAGCTGTTTAATTACAGGAGACTAGACTTACCATGAACATAAACAAATCTGGTCATTACAATTGTTACTCTCTTTACAGGGACATCAGTAAGTGATGAACTATGTAGACTAATTATCTGCTTAACTGAGGTAGCTGTGTATTCAGGATGCTGAGAGCATGTGGTCATCAGATACTGGAGTGGTTGTTACAATAGATTGGTGATGTGGATTCTGGATTTAAGTAGTTTCCCAAAACTATCATTGCAAGGGATGCATGCATTCTCTCTGTATAACTTGGACCTTAGCTTAACTATAGGTTAAAACACATTCCTTATTAATTTCTTAGAACTACTTTATGTAACAGCAGGAGAGGTATTATTGCTAATAAGAAACACTATCTGTTTTCCCTCTTTCTTTGATCTATAGAAGAGATTGTATAATGATGAAACACTTTTGATTGAATATTGGCCTGATTTCCTTTCTGGATGGGCAGATTTGTAGATATAAAATTAAGGCAGTTGGAATTCTAAATGTTGTCAACAACTTGGAGAGCAACTAAGTAAAGCACTGATCTGATGGCCATAGATATAGGAATATAGGAACATGTTCTTTAAATCTGGAATATTATATTTACATATTCTAACACCTTTGTTTAATTCAAGTAATTGCCTTTTAGGTGGACTCAAGTTATTCATGACTTAGTAGCTATACCATATATTAGATCTTTCTGCAACCTGGGAAAGTTTGAATTAGATTTAGTCACATTTATTAAATAGCTTTGATGTGATAAGGAAGAATATTTTTATTTTGCTTTGCCTGTCTATCCTTAAATTTCAAAATCTATCTTTTATTTGTATTCCCAAATATCTAGTTCTTTTATTAATGGATTTATTTCTAGAAGTTAAGGAAATAAACCATCCAAATAACATACACTGAGGGAATAAACATGCCTAAATATACTGGGTCACTAAGTACACATGCAGGAATGCACTGTTCACCAGATACAGAAGCTTTGCATTCTTTGAAAGAGGTGGGTGGAATTTTATTCCACCTCTGATTTTATTCACCTCTGACCATATTTTATGGTCTGGTATTGCAGTTTCCACATACTGTGAAGTTAGAAAGAATAATCCAAGGTGGATCTAGTAGCCTTCAGCTGGGGATTAGTAAGGAATTTCTCAGAAGGTCTTAGAACATCCCCTGTGCAAATAGGTAAGAGTACAAATATGGGACCATAATGACATATTCACTAATATTTATAAAGCTTTATTCAGTGACAGGCACCAACCCAGTGCTATGTGAGAGTTAAATAATTCTCATGGCAACCCTGTGAAGCTTGGATATCATTTCCTCTTCTATAGAAGCTTGGTTGACATGTACAAGGTCACTAAGACTGCACAGGGTGAAGCTGAGCATTCACCTGTAGGCAGTCTGCTGTACCATGTTCTCTCTTTCCTGCCTTTCAATCTGAGAATTTATGATCTTTGGCATTGATTTATTGTTTCCTTTGTCAAATTTATCAATAGATATACTAGATGAGAATATACAAAGTGGTGTCTCTAAATTTGCTAAATGTTCTCTGGATAATTTGTTTTAAGTGAAATTTCCTACTATAAAATGGATGCATATTCCATGGGGTGGAGAAAGAGCCCTGGATTGGATAATGACATTAATCACTCAAACATGTTTTCATTTTCCAACAAAGTTTTTCTGTTTTGTACTCAACTCTAATTTTTATTTACAAAATTAGGAACATAAACATTCTAATGGCGATAATAGTTGTTATGTGTATAGTACTTTGTAATTTACATAGTCAAAAGATTTTTAGGATTTATGACTTTAATAGAGATAGTTTGATGATATTTTGATAACAAGAGTGAATGAACATGTAAAAGTCACGAATAAGCAGTTTTGCATTGTAAATACTATTTAATAAAGAATATATTCTTTAGGTTAGGGTTGTAGTTCAGTGGTAGAGTTTGCCTTATGCATGAGGTCCTGTGTTCAATCCTCAGCACAATGTGGGTGGAGAGGGGAAGGAGAAGGAAGAACAACATTATTTGGCCATTATGCCAGTTTCTAAGATGGATAAGTTATGGATTATCTCCATTTAATTTTATGAAAAGGTAGGCCAAACAAATTATCAATAATAAAAGCATGATATCCAGATTAACTCAGTTTGTTTTGATTCAATGTATGATAAACAGTTAACATAAACTAAGAGTGGTACAAATAGTAACAAAAAATGACACCGTAATGGAAAAATCTTCCCTAAGGATATTTATGTTTCAGTGATCCAACAGCAATATCTATGTCATCAAGAGAATATTTTGGATTCTCAGAGAAGGACTTGCAGAGGGGCATTATCTGAATGGCATCATTACCATGGTCCTGGATGCAGCTTTGGAAGCAGTTTTACCCACATTCCTTAAAGTATTTCTTCTGATGTGTGCTTACTCATCCTCACCAGACTCTCCAGAGCTTATTAAAACAAAACAGTACAAGTATAGTGTTTTCAAAATGAGCCTTCCTTTTGAGTGATCTAAAAGCTTAAGGCTGTTCATCAAAATAAAATCTCTGGAGTCAGGATGCATGGAAACTGAAGCAGTCTGGAGCACCTCGTGGCAAACCTTCATCAGACTAGTAGAAACAGTTTCACCTGAACCAGTAATTTTTCCATTTTTAAAAGACGTGGAACCCTTGGTCAAGTGTATAACAAATGAAATCAGAGCAGCTCTAGTTCTTCATGTCCCAGCCCTCTCAGCTCCCCTTTCTATGGCAGCGTGTGACTGGATTTCAAGAACTTAAGGCTCAAGGTTTGAAACTGTTTATCTAGGTGACAGAGAATTCTGAAGAATTTTCTCTGCCTTTCATACAGGTATCTTTAGTGAAAGGTGGTAGGTGGTCCAGCTTCCCCTAACATATCATTTCTTTCCTCAAGAGGATAAAACTTTGCCAAATTTGATCACTCTCTGACATACATTTTCCTTCCTCTTTTTTACTGACCCTCTGCATCAGTTAACACATATTTTTCCCCTGAAATGTTTATACACTTGATTGGATAAAGACAGGTGTTTTTTTTTTTTTTTTTTTTTTTTCTTCCTGTCTTCTTCTTTGAGCTTCAGAGGTTTTTGTTGTCTTAGGGCAAATTTTACCTGTATTTAATGGCTTCTATTCTGTGCTGATTTTATTAAACTTATTTTCAGAACACTGCTGGTACCTCACAGGCTCTTTTCATTTGTACTCCCCGTTCTTGACTCATAGAATCAGGAAGTTCATTTAATTTTGTTGGGGGGAGGGGTGGCGCAGAGCACACGCCACAATTATGATATTATTGATGTTTTGTGTATCATTAAGCATGGAAGTTCAATTTATTTGCACAGCTCCCCTGTAATTTCTTGTCCACATGTCTAGATTGTCTGCACATTGGGGGAATTTGGGTCTGGTCAATTTTGCAGCCTTTAGCTACTTAGTTGGAGAGAGTTATCTATCTCTTGATGTTTATCTCACAAACATTGCAATAGATTGTCCCTTTTCCTTGATGACTGGTTTTGAGGATGCTGTTGGCCAATTTTTGGTAAGAAGAGTCCTAGCTCATTACAAATTGACCTTAGTGTACCACTAATGCTCATTATTAACTGTATTTCAGCCTTGTCCTCTAAATATCGTATCAGTCATTTTAGCAATGAAAAATTTTGACATATTATTAATTGTGAGATTCCAATAAATGTTCCTTTAATTGATTTATGTAAGGTATAATTAACTGCCTTCCAAATTTTATAACAATAGTTTTCAAATACTTCGAATGAAGTCTGATCTCTTTTGATGTAAAATCAGCTGATTTTAACCTGTTCTCTCAAGTCTTCTTTAACATACTTAAAGATAGATGGTTAATCTGTCCAAACATTATTTAAGGATATACCATATTTATTTAATAGTTATGTATTTTTATCATACTTTCATACATGATTAAACATAATAATATAAGGTATTAAAACATGTCACTTGGAGTTATGCTTCCATGGATTTTAATTATATTGGAGCCCTCATCAAAGATGGGATTGAAAAAGGATGTTTGAAATAATTAAACATTACATTATTTTATTTTATGGAAGTAAAAGAATGTTTTGTGCCATAACAGCAGACAGGTACTTTGGCAACTGTGTAGAATATTTAAAAATAAGTCCTCAGGGTCTTTATGCTGATTCCACACACAGAGGTTTATGTGCTTCATTGATAAATCAGCGTCCATGCATTACCACCAACTGGTGATGTGTGGATGAACTGGCCCTGATATCACTGTCTACACAGAACAGCCATAGTGTTCTGGTTCAGTGCTCTTGCTAGTAAATTTGACTTTTCTAGCTTTTTTATTAACTTTTTCATACATTTCAAAATGAATAAGAGGGCATAAAATATTAATAAGAATTTCCAAATTTTTAGTCTACCATAGGGGTGTCATAATTGTTATGTTTAATGTCCCCAATAAAAATTAAATTGTAAATAGTATATAATAACAGAAATTTCCAGAATGAAGCCCCCTAATCCAAATGTATTATCACCCAAATGTCATTTCTATTGTATCATGTCCCATATCCTTTTGTAACAATCTCTTGAAATTTGTATCTGTGTAAACAAGGCTGAGTATAAATATAAAAGATTATTAAAAACTTTTAGTTTGAGACAGTTGACCAAGAGGATGTGCTTTTCTTCCTTCCCTGATGAGATATTTTTAAAGGGATAAACATTTAACAGAGAAGAGAAATTCTGAGCTGAGAGTCAGCCAAGTCCATGGGGGTTTGGTTAAGAAGTACGGCTATAAACAGGGATTGATCGAGCATACCTCCATCTCTCTCCTCAATTTCAGTTCCCAGAACAGAGTTATCTGTCAGGTGCTTGGCAAAAGAAAAACAAAACAGATGGCTTCTCATACAAGAATTGAATGGATTGACTGGGGAAAGCCCAGGCTTCTAGAGTGGATATTGATGTTCAACAGTAAAGGGAGCAAAGCTCCTCTTATTCTCTCAGTGGAGCGGATTGCATGGAACTTATCAGATGGCAATTTTTTTACCTTGAAATGCAGATTGGCAAGTTTCATCTTTGGCTTTTGCTTCGCTACCACATGCTGACTAACCCCCATGCAACTGTCCCACTCAAGGGAAAGACTTCTCACACAACAGCAAGGAAACCCATCTCGGCAATCCCATCTTCTATTACTATGAATAAACTACCAAATAACTATGAATTGCCAGGCTTATGAGGATACCCAGGAACATGAAAGTAAAAGATCAATAAATAAAGGAGAAAGCTAATCTCAGAAGAAGGACTAACAATGCAGGACACATAAGTATCTTTTTTAAAAAATTGTTTAATATGTCCAGAAATATTTGAGAACACAATGTATTCATAAACAAGAATCGGGAGCTATTAGAGAGCTAGAGAGCAGTCCTAGCAAATACAAATATGATTGTCAAAATTAAAGTTAGATTGTCAATGAAGTTAGAAAATAACATTGAGAAAATTTTGCAGAAAACAGAGCAAGAAGACAAAGAAAGAAAATGTGGCGAGACCTTTATAAAGCATAGATACTAACAGTGGAGGCAAAATCTGAGAATTTCCGAAGAAATATGGAAAGTAAAAAAACAATTATCAAGAAAATAGTCAAAGACCATATCAAGACCTGAAGAAGGATATTTGTCATTTCATTACTCTATACAATAATTTTTGGAGTTTTTACAACCTTTTCTCTACTTAGAACCTTAAGATAAGATTATAAAAGGTTCAGAAAAAAAAATTTGAGTCTCACAAAAGAACATAGATCAGATGTATATCTGACTCCTTGGGGGTAGCATAGGACACCAGAAGACACAACATTATTTTCATAGTTTTACAGGAAAAACTCTTTTTCAACTTAGAGTGATATCTGCCCTCCATTCTATAATGGTAAATTGAAGACATTTTCAGATACTGAAGAACTCAGATAATTTCTTTCCTAATCCATCTGGGGATTAAAGATTGGTGGGGGTTCTTTAACATTCCTGACATTCATTGAGAGATATGATCCTTTATCCTTCTAACTTGAATCTGACCATTTAGACAATCAAATACAGTGGGTTGATATTGTGCCAGTTTCATAGCCCAGGCTTTAAGAAACTATCATCATTCACTTCCTGTCCTTTGAAGCACTCTTTCCTTGTATTATCCTGCTTTGTCCAGTTGATCCCAGGCTTTCAGTCATCCCATCCAAGGGGGAGCAAGTGATGGGATGTTTGAATTAACAAAATTTTCATAAGAAATAGTTTATTATATGAAACTTGAAAGAACAGAGTGCATATTGATGTTAGCAAACTTTGACATACTTAGATAAATGTATACTTATTTGCAACAGGAAACTGATAATTGCTAGGAAAAGTAGATGTGGGGGGAGGCATTCAATTTCATAGCAAGAGAATCATGTGCCGTGTGTTATAGAGTTCTACATGCTCTTCATTTTAGCAGCAACCCCAATCTAGGAGAGCTAGTATATCTGAGAAACAAGATGTGGAGTATAAAGACTGATAGAAATTTTAGAACACAGGAGGTAAGAATAGAAAGGCCCCTGGGGTTATTCTCTCATAATCTTTAATTGCAAGATTGTAAAATTAATACTTTTTGTAGGCATTGGGAACAATTAAATATTTTTGATTTGGCAAGTAGAAAAAAAATTCCCTTTCGGGTAATATAGGGCTAAAGCCTAGTGATCTTTGACCCATCCACTCAGATATCCTAAGAAAGGTAAATTTGTGACAAGAAGATATATAGTCATCTGTATTGATTACCCATTAAGCACTGTTATATATTATGAGAGGAAAGAGCCCACATAAACAATGCGTAGATGTGAGAGGGAGGAACACAGAGGTAAGGTACAAGAGAGCTTTCAGTTTCCATTTCTGGAGCATGTTAGAAACAAGTTTTTCTCAAAGAGTCTGGTATTAAAATAATTTTGTGTGTCTGAGTCTTCCACATAGCTATTATTTGTCATTGCCTGCTTCTTAATAGTAATTGTTACTTATAATCATTAAGACAAACTACAGATTGGAAGAAAGTACTTACTACATGTCTGACATTTGTGTCTAGAATTTATAAAGAACACTCAAACCTCAGTCAAAAAAGCCAAACAAGGTATAAAATGGGCAAAACACATGAATGGCAACAACAACAACAAATCACTGAAAAGATATATGCGTAGCATATAGGCACATTGAATATCATTAGTCATTAGGAAATGAAAATTAAAACCAGAAGGAGATATCATTATATGTCAATTATATGTCAAGCTAAAATAAATAACAGTGACAGCACCAAGTGCTGACAAGCATTTAAAGACTCAGGAACATTCATACATTGCTGGTAGGAATGTGAATGGCACTGCTGCTCTGGAGAATAGTTTGACAACAGTCTTATAAAACTAAACCTGCAACTAAAATATGGTATGCAAACTGTCACTTAGTCATTTTTCTCAGAAAAATGAAAATTTATGTTCACACAAACACTTGAACATTAATGTCCATAGCATTATTATTTGTAATAGCTCCAAACTGAAAACAATGCAAATATTTGCCCACAGGTAAATTGTTAAAACTGATACAGCCATGCCATGAAACACTACTCAGCAATAAGAAAAAAATGGACTATTGATACGTAAAATCACTTTGGATAACTCTTAAATGGATTATGTTGAATAAAAACCAAATGAGGTCCATTCAGTATAAGCTATTTTATATTCCATTTTTGAAATGGCAAAATTATAGAGAAAGAAAAGATAGAGTGTTTAGGATGGTAAGGAAAGATGGGAGAGGTGAGTGTGACTATGAGAGATAGCATTTGAACCCTGTGTAATTCTGTAATTCTTGACTATGATGGTAGTCACAGAAATGTATATATGGGATGAAATTGCACAGAACTCAATACACACACACATACAGTGCATGTACTTCTGGTGAAGTCTTTATCAGGTCAGTAGTTATATCACCATCTAATTGTGATACTGTATTATAATTGAGCAAGATGTTACCACTGGGGAAAATAAATGAAGGATATACAGGGTCTCTATGTATCATTCCTTACAACAGAAAGGAAATCTATTGTTATATATCAAAATAAGAACTTAAAAAAAAATAAAGAGGGCTGGGTTTGTGGCTCAGTGGTAGAGCGCTCGCCTAGCACATGTGAGGCACTGGGTTCCAGTCTCAGCACCACATAAAAATGAATAAACAAAATAAAGTATTGTGTTCAGCTACAACTAAAAAAAATACTATTAAAGAAAGAAAAGGGCCTATGTGTTTTTGCAGCCCCCTCAAACAGAATGAGGCTTTTAAAGATAGCATCCTATACTGAGGCACTATTTAGCTGGTTTTCTCTCCTTTGGTAAATTAATGATGATAAAGCAGAGTCCCCTTGCCCAGGTGCTATTGCCCATAGTGATAGGAAAGCTAAATTTTCCTGAGTACTTGTGCATGCCACTCTGCTGCTTCCTTATGAAAAGATGGGTTTGCTGTCCTGTGTTGTCTGACAGAGGTATAACAACTCCTCATCCTCTATATTCCAGCTGCTGTTGCCTTCTTTCAGAAGGTCAGACCTCTCCCACCATGAGCATTTTCCGTTCATCTTCCCTTTGCCCAGAACACTCCACTGACCCTTGATTAATCCTTTTCATCCTTCAGATCTTAGTTTAAAGATCACTTCTTTGGAGAAAACTTCCCTTATTTTCCAAGCAAGGTTAGTTGCTCTATTGCACACTCCTATAGTATTTTGATTTGTCAGACACTTATTGGTACAATTGCATGATTGTCTTGTTATTTAAGTTTAATTTTGTAGAAGGATAAACTGAAGGATAAACTGTAGAAATGTTTTAAAAATTGCTCCAAGTTACATGCCTACTATTGTGGTAAAGCTGGATTAAACTTTAGGTCTTTCTGACTAAATCTCATCTATTTACCACGATTTTCTAAGGCATCTTATATATGTTACATCTGTAGAAATTCTTATGTCAGGATTTTCTGAGAGCCCAAAAGACTTGGTTGAAAATGGCATAACCTGAATCGACTTATGGATAGGTAAGAAAAACACACACACAGTATATGACACATTTGGCTAAGGATAAAGAGCGTAGCAGAAACTTGGGGAGAGATGTAGCTTGTCTTATCCTGGATTTCTTTTTTCCAGGACCCCTAATGGGGTTCATGGCTATTTTTGATGCTGCCTACATATGGAGGGCCCTGCCAGCTGAGGGAAAATACCTCCTCTTAGAAGCTTGAGACAGAAAGAACTAAAATACAAAATCGATGTGATATTTGAAGTCCTGTTTACAGATTTTGAAATTTCCTTGTCATTGAACCAAACTCAGTACAAACCAACATACTTCCTTATCTTGTAGAAGAAGGAACATTATTCTGTCCCTCAGCCTTTCACTCATCAGCCTCTGGGGAAAGTTTTTTTCATATATACCCTTTAACATAAGCATAAATATTACTAAAGCATAAATATTACTAACAATCAAAGAACTATAAACATGTTTCATGGGTTTTAGGTTTTAATGAAATTTTTTTCTTATGACAGAAATGATAGCTTTCAGTCTGGCATCTGTTGTGATCCATTCTGTTTTTCTTCATGTGCTTTTCCAATTCTGCTTCTCCTCTTCAGCAGACCCCAGCATGTTCTTCCTCCATGCTAGTCTACATTGGGAATATAGCATCTGTTTTTCTTAACGCTTATTTCTAAGTTCTGAGTCTTTGTGTGAGTCAATGACTGACGTTTATGTTATTTTACTTCTCTCTGTTGTACACTTCAGACTGTCTCATTTTCTTTCTAATAGAAATGGTGTGCTTGCTGTAGCTCTCTAATTTTCTATCTGCCTTGAATGCTCAGGAGCTGTGGACTTTTTTTCTGGGAAGATTTATTTTCTTATTAGAGCTCAAACTGAAAATATGTCCCTCTATTTCTTGCCACCATGTTCCTTTCTCTGTAATACCATTTAAACCTTTCTCCTGGCATTAGAGACTGAGGAGTGTTTCTGCTTAACTTCTTCTTGCCATACAATACCCTGTGAGCCATAAATGTTATCATTGTTCATACAAAGGAAAGGTACAGAAGAAATCATTTCTATATATTGGTTAGCCTGTCCTATCAACTATTTTAAGTGAAACAAAACAACAAAGACATAAACTAGGGAGAAGTTTATTTCTGTCACATACAAACATCCAAATTATAGATGGTCAGGAGGGGACATGGAAGAGTGTTGTTGTTCTGTTCCAAGAGGTTCTTCAGGAACCAGACTCTTTTTTTCTTGCTGCCCATCCAGTAGGGTGTTTCTGGTATTTGCATATCAAAGATGGAGAGTAAAAAGAAGTGGAGGGCACACTTCCTTTTAAAGGCAAGATCTAGAAGCTGTACTTGTGGTTTCTACTCTAATTCCATTGGCCAAAATATAGTCATATACCCACATTTTACAATAGAAGAGACTGGCAAGTACAGTGTTTAGGTGAGAGGTTTTATTTTCTATTACTAAAAAAAAAAAAAAGCAGGAGAGTAGATTTTCAGTGACAATGAGTTAGGCATGAAGGGGGAAAAAAGAACCTCAAGAATACAGTTAAGGGGCTGGTAGAGCACTTATTTCACATGCACAAGGTAGAGCACTTATTTCACATGCACAAAGCCCTGGGTTCAATCCCCCCATTGCCTATATATATATTACAGTTGGTTGAGTTACTATGACTTGTGCTAAAAGAAAAAAAGAACTTAGGAAATTGATTTTGGCTTGAGAAAAGATTAACTGGTTGATCAGTAGAAAGTCAGGTGTGTGTTTTTTCTATAAGAAAATGACATGATAGAAGGTGAGTAGTGACTGTTTAAGGGATAAGTACATAATTAGAGCTATTCCCTAGCATACTAATTTGATATTGGCATTAGCAATGTAATGAGTAGGGGCAAATTGAAGCTTTTAGTTTTTTATTTTCAGATAAGAACAAATGCGAGCTAGCATTAGAGTATAGATAGTGAGAAGAACAGAGAGAGGGCAGGCCTGAGGAGTACTGGAGAGGCAAACTTACCTGCCAGGGGTGGAGAGGGACAGAAGACAGTCCTGATCTTGAGGTGTCAAGCACATTTCTTTAGGATAAATAGAGAAAGTCATTATTTATTAATAGAAATAAGAAAGCCAAGAGGACCTACTTTTGTTTTGGGCTTTATCTTGTTCGGGGTTTGTGGAAGTGGAGGGGAAAAGAAAGTAAGATGCATTTGGGTTTGGGCCATTTGAGTTTGAGATATTAATGTAACACCCAGGTGACTATTTATAAGGAAATAAGATTGCTAGATGGGAAGTGAGGAGAGCTTTAGAATTTTAAGGGAAAGAGACTTTTAAAGCTTGCTGTACTGCTTATGAATCTAATAGCTGCAAGCAAAGTGTGAAATATGATATATCAAGAAATTTGTAATGTTTTGAACAACCAACAATAAAAAATTTAAAAAATAAATAAATAAACTACCAAAATGTGAAGAGCAAAAAAATAATAATAATAATAATTATCTAAAGCACTCAGGCCAAAAGACCAATTTGCAAGAATTACCCAGCTCACTGGGGCAAGAAAGAGGAGTCTCTTTCTTGAGTTATTTCTTAAATGCTAATTTTATTTTTCATGGTTGGAATGTACCAAGCACAGAAAGAAATGACATAATTTGAATTAGACATCTACAATCACAAATGAAATCATCTAAAATATTATAATAAACCAAAGTGTTGTTCTTAAAAAAAACAACAACAAAAAAAAACTTTAAATGTGGAAGAGTACACTGAGTAGCTCCTTATTATGTCATTGAGTTGCTATTCAGGAGAGCCACAAGCACTGGCTTTTAAGTCTATAAAACAGTACTGTTGGCCATAGTTCACTAAATTCTTTCTATAAGTGGAGACTTTTCCATATCCTTCTTTAAAATTTAAAGAGCCCCTGCAGAGAAAATGGACCACGACCATCCAAAAATGTCTGAGGTTATGGTTTTGAAAATATATGCTGATTGTAACTGTAAAAAAAAAAAAAAAAGAGAACATCAGGGCAGAGAGAAAAAAAGGGTCAACTTTAGGGAAGATCCATTTTATTGGGAGATAGCAAGAAGAGCTAGAAAAGCAACTTATAAAGAGAGATAGAGAAAGAGAAAAGGAAATCTCATTGATGTTAGCATTTTCAAGGAGAGAAATAACCACCAGGGTAATATTTCTAGAGAAAACAAAAACAAGGAAATAAGTCTAATTAATTTGCTCATTGGAAGATTATGGTAACTCCTTAGAGAACAATTTTAGTCAAGTGACAGACATGAGCCATAATTGCACAGTTAACTAATGTGCTGAGTGGGTGGCAAAGAGGAAGGAGAGGCAGGGTGCTCTGAACATTTTTTTTTTCTTTTCTTTGCATTTCAGTCATTAAAGTAGCAAGTGTTCATCTATTATGATGATCTACAAGAAGCTGGAATACGCTGAAAAGACTGAAAGCCTAGAAACCTGGCCTGTTTACATTTTTTGATAGGATACTATAATATCACTTACTCCTCAATTAGTTGTAATAGTCTCCTGTGGTTTAAAAATATACATACACTTCTGTTTTATAAAAATTAGGTTGGCATCTCAGTAAGTATGACTAGGTTGTTATCTTTTATATTAATGCATCCCTTTTGGGTAGTCAATTCCCACTAAAACATGATCTTTTCCCTTAAGTGACTGGAGTTTGGAGTCTAGCTAAGTTATTTTAACTCCAAAAACAAAACACAAATGACCTAAAAAGATAACATGAATTTATATGCCAAGAAGTTGGCAATTTGAATAAGCATTAATTATGGTGTTATTTCTGCATGTATTCCCAATTATAGTTAGATTGATATTGGCTATGAGTTTTGATATATTTGTATGAACTTTCCATATGAACAATGCTTGAGTGATCGGATTAAGCTTCCTAATGAATCTGTTGTATATTATGAGGCTCTTGTCAAGACATTTAGGAACTCAAGTTAAAAAAAAAAAGTACATCTTTATTTGAATTTCAAATATGTTTTTATATTCTGTTCAGAAAGTTAAAGTAGATTGTGATTATGATTTATCTTACTTGTGAAGGCTGATAGCATTATTGATGCTTTATCATTATACTTATTTTTCTGTTTAATGTTTATAAACTGTATACTTTTGCCTGGCATACTTGAAGTGGGTATCAAATCTCTAATTATTATGCATGCTATTTAATAATTCATCTGTTAAATACAAAGTTGAGTATTTCAGATAGTGAAACCACAGGAAATACTTCAGTAAACATGTTGCCAAAACTTGTGGCTATTTTTATTTATAGTTAATAAATATTTATCAAATATTCACCACATATAAAGCATTATGTTACAGGACATGGGGAAGGTAAGAGAGGAATACTAGATTTTTTCTTACCCTCAATGGATGTGCAGTTTCTTGGGGAAATAAAAGAAATGCACATTTAATTGAAGCATGGATTATTAGTCACACAATGACAAATATAAAATTAAAGTTAAAAAAAAAGAACAAAGGAAAAGAAAGGTCAGGAATAGTTCTGTTTCATACTTAAGAAAAAGTTTGGCCAATGGATAGGATTTGGGTAGCAGACATGAGGAGGGTTTGAGCACAGGGAACAGCCTAGGTTAAAACAAAGAAAATGAGAGCATGATCTAAATTTGAATTCAAATAGGTGGGCCAGGTGCAGAAGATAAGTCTAAGGGTAATGGTGGAGGCTTATTGAAGAAATGGAGGCTTACTGAAGAAAGCATTTTAGCCAGGATGCTTGTTTATAGGAATTTGATTCACAGATCTTAGGAAGCCATTGTGGTGGTGGCAGTTAAGATTGTCTTATGTTGTTATCAGAATCTAGTAGTATTATCCCTTTCAGAAATTACTCACTTGGTTTGTGTGGGGAGACAGGAGCTATAACCATCACAAGGAGAGTCCAGAATGGTCCTGTAGATGCAATCTTCTCATTCAGAGAAGATCTAATGTGAGGGGTTTTGATGTAATTGTATTTGAACAACAACAACAACAACAACAAAACAACAAAAAACAAAAACACTGACAAGAGTGAAAAATGGTGGTCTTTAAAAAACTTTAAGGGCTGGGGTTGTGGCTCCGTGGTAGAGCACTTGCCTGTGTGAGGCACTGGGTTTAATCATCAGCACCACATAAAAACAAATAAATTAAATAAAGGTCTATCAACAACTAAAAAACAAAACAAAAAAATTTTAAGCTTTGTTCCTGTTATTGGACCATACCACTTTGAATAAATTCTGAACTAGTCATTATAATGAATTGATTGCTTTGTGAATTGCACAGTTGTATTGCATTGCATTTAAATGTGTTGAAGGTGTTTATCTTTTCAAAAAAACATATAGAAGAAACCACCCTATATGTAGTCATGTTTTAGCCTTCTACAATTTTTATGATGCTGGGAGGCTTTAAAAATGGAAGTAACCTGGGTCTCTCTCAATCTCTGAGAGGATTTATCAGGGCCATAACATTTTCTTATATGTACAGAGTATTATCATTTATTAATCTTCTGTGGACTTTGCATTGATCATCCTAAATGACGTGGTTTAAAATATCAGTACTATGTAAATAGCTCATAGGATTTGTACTAATCCAGTGTAACTCATGAAATTTACTTTTAATTATGGAACACACATTTTCATCTTATTGCATGAAAATTATAAAGTTTTCCTATCTATTATATGCATAAAAATTAGAAAGTTTTCCTATCTATGTGAGGACAAAGAAAGAGCATTAATATGTTCTATTAATAACAGGTGCCACACATGAATATGAGTTTGCCCTTTTTTAGCAAAGCTTCAGAATTTGCTGCTTTTAAGAGTGTATAGTCCAGGTCAATATGGTCAGGGCTGTTGATCTATGTTTCTATATATCCCATGGCTGGAGAACTAACAAAAGTTTTTAAGCAAGAAATGATGTTCCCAGACTTGTGTTTTAAAAGCCAATCTTGGTGTAATGTAGCTTAGAGTAGATCAACACTGGCATTAAGGAGGTGGGCTAGGAGCTTTATGCAGTAATCTCAGCTACAAAATAATAAAGGCTTGGATTTGGAAAGCAACAAGAAAAAGGAGACCTTCTAGGCAAAAATCAAAACCAATTAGTCTTATCCCAGTGCCATGGATCTTTCCTTTATTCCAGGTTGCTTATGAAGAAGTATGACAAGGGTCTTCTCTGCTTAGTTTATCACCTAATAAGGTATAACCAAAACATTTGAGAGTAAACACTTAGAAGAATGGTGATGTCAGTACTTCTGCCTTAATAAGTGTAGATCATTCTGTGATTTTAAATGTGTTTGGATTTTCTATCAATTTACAATATCCAAATATTTAAATTTATATATTTTTAAGAGATTCTGTAAACAGACTTATTCAGTGCTCTCGAGGAACAATTAAATAGTAGAGTGCTATGATAAATAGAAATCATGTATATTGTTATGTATCTGAAATATACTTACGAAGATAATAATAGATTTTCTTATTTATAGATGTCATCGCTGTGGGAATCTTTTTTTTTTTTTTAGTTCTAATAAGTCATACTTGACAGTAGAAAGTTCTTTAATTCATTGTACACAAATGGAGCAGAATTTCACTTCTCTGCTTGTGTATGAAGTAGAGTCACACCATTTGTGCTATTATACATGTACCTAGGGTCATGATGTCCATCTCATTACACCATCTTTCCTACCCCTTTGCCCCCTTCCTCCCTTCTCCTTGGCCCCATTCAAAGTTTCTCCACTCATCCTATGCCTCCCGAATATGGATTAGCACCCACTTATCAGAGAAAATATTGGGCCACTGTTTTTTTTTTTTGGGGGGGGGGGATTGGCTTACTTCACTTAGCACTATATTCTCCATCTCTATCCATTTACCTGCAAATGCCAAATTAATTTTAGTAATATTCCATTGTGTATATGTATCACAGTTTCTTTATTCATTCATCTATTGAAGGGTATCTAGGTTCTTCCACAATTTAGCTATTGTGAACTGTGCTGCTATAAACATCGGTGTGGCTGTGTCACTATAGTATGCTGTTTTTAAGTTTTTAGGGTATAGAGTAAGGAGTGGGATAGCTAGCTCAAATGGTGGTTCCATTCCAAGTTTTCTAAGGAATCTACATACTCCTTTCCAGATTGGTTGCACCAATTTTCAGTCCTACCAGCAATGTATGAGTGTGCCTTTTCCCCCACATCCTTGCCAACACTTACTGTTGCTTGTATTCTTGATAACTGCCATTCTGACTAGAGTGTGATGAAATCTTAGTTTTGATTTGCATTTCTCTAATTACTAGAGATGTTGAACATTTTTTTCATATATTTGTTGATTGATTGTATATTTTCTTCTGAGAAGTGTCTGTTCAGCTCCTTAGCCCATTTAATGATTGGATTGTTTGTTTTTTTGGTATTAAGTTTTTTGCATTCTTTGTATATCCTGGAGATTAGTACTCTGACTACTGTATGGCAAAAATTTGCTCCCCAAATCCTCATTGATTGTTTCTTTTGCTGAGAAGAAGCTTTTTAGTTTGAATCCATCCCATTTATTGATTCTTGATTTTATTTCATTCACTTTTAAGAGTCTTGTTAAGTAAATTGGGGCCTAATCTGACATGATAAAAGATTTGGGCCTACTTTTTCTTCTATTAGGCGTAGTGTCTCTGGTCTAATTAATTCCTAGGTCCTTGATCCATTTTGAGTTTTGTGCATGATGAGAGATAGGGGTTTAGTTTCATTTTGCTGCATATTTCCAGTTTCCTGAGCATATTTTTTGAAGAGGCTATCTTTTCTCTAAGGTATGTTTTTGGCGTCTTTGTCTAGTATGAGATTATTGTTAAATTTGAATTTTTGACCAGAATTATTTGTGAAGGCAATGGAGCATGAATTTTAAGACTTTCTTAAAGAAGCTCACAAAGAGAATTTCTTAAATGTTACTTAATGTTTTCAAGGTTATGGAAAAAAAATTATAATTTTATTTGTAGTTACAAAGCATAAAAATATTGTCACACCATATACCCTCTGTGATTATAAATTTATTAATAAATAATAATAGTAATATAATATGTATTACTGAAGTTCCTTATTCATGTGGCTACATATTTGTATATATTTATTTGAATTGTTGATTTATAAACCCTCATTTGCTACTTGCTCCTTTATGCTTTTATTAAGATCAATAAATAGAAAATAATGTAGGAGTTTTTATTTAGCAGAACTCTTCATGGAAAGTAATTGCTGATGCATCAACATAGATAATTGGTGGCAGAAAATAGCACTGGCCTTTGTCTACATAGTTCATAGTGAACACTCAGAATCAGTTGTTGTTTGTTGAAATTACAAAATAAAAAAAGAGATTCCAATAAAAGTTAACTTTTTTCCCTACGAAGATCTCTTTTACAACTTAATGTCTTAGGAAACATTTGCCCATCAGGTATATTGGGGAAAAGAGATAAAATATATGTATTTTATTTTGTGATCATCTTTAATTATCAATATCTTTATAATATTTTCATTGGTGCATATTTAATTAGGTACTTACATTATTATTTAGAAATGTTATAATACAATACATTTCAAATTAATGAAGATGAAAAAATTACAGAAAAATTTAACAATTAAATCTAAAATCTCAACCCTTAAATATAGTTGCCCCTGAAATACCATGTTAATGTTTAACTTTCCATTCATCTTCCACATGTTTATTTTCCCCACATACACGTATAGAAGTGAAATCATATTGAAGATAGTGTATTTATGCATCTTATATGATGAAAATCCTTCTAAATTATCAGACATTATTCTACAGCATATCATTACTTTTTAGGAATGTTAGAATTAACTCCCCCCCCACTTTTGATGTTTGGATTATTTTTAATATTTTCAAAAAGTGTTTTTTTTTTTTTTTAATTCTACGAATAAGTCTAATACTGGGCATTTGTATAGGCCAACTTTGTGTTTGCTGCCTCATTGTGCTTTGTGACTTTTGCTTGCTGTCATGACCTCATCTTTACCTCTTTTCCACAGTATATGTAGCAAAGACTGCTGTCTTGTCACTAGCTGGACCACATTTCACAGCTTCTGTTGAAAATACTGTAGCTAGATGACCCTATTTAAGCCAAAGAAATATGAATAAAAGTCATATATGTTAGGTATACACTTGTCCCCAAAATGTCTTCCATGCTTGGCCTCTATTCTCTTCCTTTTCCACTGATGGGGATGAGGTGGCCCCTAGAATGACCTTGGAAACTGTGTTGTTGATGGAAAAGCCACTCACAGCCCACATAATAAAGTTAAGTTGCATATTCCTTACCTCTCACCAAGCTTACATACTTTGAACTGTTATTTGAGCCATAAATGAACTTTTTGTACAACTATACATGTTTGTGTAACCATACAGCCCTAAATATTTCCTAAATAAATATTCTATAAATATTGAAAAGTGAAGCTCTATTTTACCTTTCATAGTCACTTTCCTATACTTCTTAAGTATTTGTCCTTTCTCCTACTTGATTTTGTTTTGGGATTCTCTATTAAACTGATCTGGAACCAATTCTGTTTAAGATTGATATTGGGATAATGTGTGTTTTTCTCAAGTATTTTTATTTTAGTAGAATGTTTTTATTTTAGTATAATATTTGGGGGAGATTCAGGACCTTAGCTGACAGGAAAAACTAATTTTTAATTAATATTTTTAAGTTAACATAAAGCTTCTTAATTATGTCATTGGACAGTGTTGCCCATATCACCCTATGGGATGTTACCAAATTCTAGGCAATAAAAGATATTCTCTTCTTTAAGATGTCTGGACACCTGCACATCTGTTACCAATGTTCAGTTCATATTAGCATGTGAAAGGCTCTGAGAAACCTTGAAATAAGTGAACCCAGCTCCCTTCTCTAACCTGTTGTTTCCAAAATTTCACTTTGCATAGAATCCTTGTCTTAAATCTCCACCACTAATATCTTAGAAAACTAGCATTCCTAAAACATTTGTTCCATGGAGAAATGCTCTCTCGTGATATCAAAGTTAGAGAAAACTTTGAAATGATTGAGAAAAGCAAATGGAAAGGACTGTTTGAAATTTTGTATGCAGTTATAAAGAAATAACTGTTCTGGTTCAAACAGAATTGTCATTTTGTTTTCCAAAATAGATTAACTGAGTGGAATATAGCTCATTGTGAATACCTGTCAACTCTGATTATCCTCTGTCAAGAGTTTAAAAATAACAGGAACACTTTTTTTTTGAGAATTCAACTATTATTTTCTTCCTTGATATCTGTATAAATATTAGAGATTATTTAATTCAGTTAGGCAATTTGTTCGACCTGTGTCTTTCTTGAATTTTAACCTGTTACTGTCTGCACACTATAGCTGGATATAATCTGGAAAAGGAAAATTTATAATATATTAAATTTTCATCTTTGCTATCTACTGCTGTGTATATACATACTTAAATCTACTACTGTCATTTAAGAATTTTTGATAGTTCAGTGAAAGTTAACTGGTGGAACTAATCATAACATTATATAGCACTTTATAACTCCTTAGAAAAATAGATGATCCAAGAAGAAAAATATTTAAAAGGTAAAATGTAGCATTATAGCAATCATCAGGGTATTTTCTTGAAGTGGGTAATGGTAGTGTTTGAATTCTTTAACAACTGTGAAGATATGTTCTAACCCAATCTAGAAATGGCGTGATAGCCCTGGAGGGGTTTTCAAGATAGTATTTTACAAACAAACTAGCTGAGGTTCAGAGAGGCTGAGATTTGTCTGGAAATCAAAACTGCCTTTCTCAATTTTGAAGTTAGTATTCTCTCCTCCATATTATGTTGTTTATAATTTATCTTTTTAAAAATTCTATTAGCTGGGACGTCACATGGTGTTAGAGTAGATAATCTCTAAGGCAGGATTTGCAAAAGATCCAGAAAGCCCAGAAACTAAGATTATTTTCTTCACAACCTGTTTGACAGGGTGAAGATAGACTCTTTGGTATCTTAAAGGTTTTCAGTCATTAAGTGCCTCTTGTAAAATGCCTGGAGGAATCTCTTCTAGACTCATACTAGGCTAAAATGGTATCTCAGAGATTAGATAATCAAATAGGTATCTAACCAAGATTGCTAAGAGCAGCACTCTAGGTTGAAGAGGGTACATCTCAGGTGGGGTGATTTTTAAAACTTTGTCTGCTTTACAAATGTAACAGGAAATCTCAACCAACTAACCAACCTACCATTCTTCATTCCTTGCTACCTCCCTCCCTCCTTCCTTCCTTCCTTCCTTCCTTTCTTCCCTCCTTTCTTCTCTCCCTTTCCCTTTCCCCCTTTCCCCCTCCCTGTCCTTCCTTTCATTCTCTCTCTCTCTCTCTCTCTCTCTCTCTCTCTCTCTCTCTCTCTCCCCCCCCCTCTCTCATTCTTTCATTCTCTCTCTCTCTTTCTTTCTAGCACTATATGTTTTACATGTAATAGATAGCTAATTAGCTAATGAAATTATTTGACTGGAAAATTGGAATCACTAAAAACAGGCAGAAATTTGAGCCAGGTGGCAAAACAACTTGGATTAACCAGTACACAGTGACTGTACTTAGGATTCCCTTAAAGAATGAACAAACTACTTTAGCCTTGTATTTTAAAAATTAAGTTCTGCCTTGCACCTAGCTTGACAACTTAGATATACTTGCAATAATTTGCTTTTATTGTTAAAGGAAATATTTACATTGAACTTCATGTTGTTTACTCAATTTTACAAATTTGGCTTTTATTAAATCACTATAATTGTAAATGACATTAGTTGTTATTTGTTTCGTTTTGTTTTTCACTTTTAAAATTGTATTTTAAAAATTCTTTTAAGTATGACATAGTTTTATTAATGGCATTCAATTGGATATTAAATACAATTTGTTGGCTTTGAGAGAAAGTGCATTCATAAAACTTTATTCTGACATTCTCACTCATTTGAGTGGGGAAAACAACTTAAGAATGTGAAATCTAATGCTATGGATGTTTTTGTCATTTCATTCCTAATGGATATAGGGTTTATATTCCAAAAAAAACACCCAATTTACAACATTTCAAAAATGTTAAAAATATTTTTAACTTGACTGACTTTTTAAAAGTAATGAAAAGCTACATTTCCTTGCATTTGATTTGTGACACTTACTATTTTACTTTTATTTTTTAATTTTAAGATTTCATAGTCATTTCAAACAATGGATTTAAATTTCATAGCAATAATCCACACTTTTTGCTATAATACAGACTCAAGTCTTAGAAGTACTGTGAAATGTTAAGTAATCTGCACATTTAATGAGTTAGCCACTGGAAACAGTTTGAGAAAACCAGCCTGTATTAATTCTCTTTTACTGCTACAGTAAGTGACTACAAACTTAGGGACATAGAACAGCAAATATTTATGATATTTATGATAGTTCTGTAGTTCATAAGTCTGACTCAGATCTCACAGGGCTAAAATACAGGTGTCACTATGACTGATTCCTTTCAGGATGCTCTAGAAGAACATCTGTTTCCTTCTCTTTCCCAACTGCTTGAGGCTGCCCACATTCTGGGATCCCGGCTCCTCTCCTCCACCTTCAGACATGGCAGCATTTCATACCTCAAACCCTGCTTCTGCCAGCTAATTTCTTCCTCTGACTCTTTTCTTCTGCCCCTCCCTTCCCCTTTTAAGTATTTGTGTGATTGCATTAGGTCCATCTGAATCATCCAAAATAATCTCATCATTTTAAAGTAGGGACCTATGATCAGCTGATTAGCAGCCTTAATTTCATCTTCAACCTTGATTTCTCTTTGCTGTGAAGACTAACATTATCACATGTTCTGGGGATTTGGATGTGGGTCCTTGAGAGGGCCATTATTATGCTTGAAATATTGGCTTTAAATGTTTGAGATGTATCATTAGACCTGAAGATACCATTAACTTTTGTTTTAGAGTGTTTTATTTATTTCAATTAAGTTAAGCTCCTACTAATTAGGTTATTATAAATGAAGAAAATAGTAGTTGTCTTTATGTATCAACAAAATGTTTCATTAAAATAGCCAAGCATAAACACTGAGTGTTACAAGCCATTAATTTTAGGCAAGGTAAAATGTCATTTGGAAGTTTTAAAGAAGCATGAACACTTGAATGAAATTATTACCAACTATTCTTTAAATGTATCCATTATTACAACTCTGTTTTTCACAAGGCTTACATACTTGTTTTATCTATTATGCAACCAAAAATATTAACATTCTGGTGAAGAAGAGTTAGAAACTAGTGTTTTCAGATTGAATCTGAAACACTACATTAAGTATTTATTTAGTTAGTTTGGTAATGTTTTTTCCTTGAATTTGTATGAGTTAATTTAAACACATGTAGGAGTCTGCTTTTCTCTTTCTTTTTAAAGAAGCTAGACCCTTTGTTTGTTTGTTTGTTTTTGATTATAAATAACATAACCTATCAATTGGTTTAAGCAAAAGGTGAATATTTAATCTACTACCAGATATGTCCTGCTTCTCTTGTTTCCTTATATATTACATTTGTGTTAGAGTATGTGTAAACATCCACGGCTGTGCCAAGGGTCTGTGCTTACTACATGTCCTTTGTTAAACAGTCTAAGAGAATGAATTCTTGTGGGAAAGCATCTGCTTGGTCCAGTATTGTGTCAGATTTTTGAGCTTTACTAAGTTGTGCTATAACTGGCAGGGATGGATTATAGGTTATAAATGTGGCATTTGGGGTCCATATATATACTAAATACTTTAAGTTTCATCTCTGGTCCTTAGAATGGTTTTAGCAAAACAGGGAGAACCTAATGAATATTTAAATTCCATGTAGGAATTTGGAGAGATTGCAGTAGTACATATTAAAAGCATTTATGTGACCCTTTGTGTTGTACTTCTAAATTCTGATAACTAAAGTTCTAAATGATCACAGGTAGGAAAGAAATATCAGGAAGCAATGGTATCTTAAATAAACTTAGATAAAATTTCTTAATCTTTAAAAAAATTACTGCATGAAGTAATGTTTTATTATCAATTTGCTAAATTAGTAGCATAAAAACATCAGATATTATTTCTAGAAAGGAAGATAAATTTTTTGTTTGGTTTATATATGTATTACCTAGACAATTAGGCTATTAGGTTAAGCCTGGGGTCAAATAATTTGTGTTTTCTACTTCTTAGAACTTAGTATTGTTTTTTTTTTGTCTCATATATAATAACTATCAAAAACTTCTATTTAATGGCAAAATGGACCAATTGATTTATTTTTTAATAAATGTTATGTATGTGGAGTTCGTAAGTTTTTATTTTAAAGATTTATGATAATCACATGAAATGAATATGTGTTATTTAATAATAAGAATAGTTTTAAATATATGAGTCTAAATTGAGGATTGGGATATGTTAAAGGGTCATAGTTAATGATTTAAACCTATGGCTTTCTATTTTGGAACATTAAGAGATCATCATTAATGTTTCTCTTATGATTTTTTTCCCAATTAAAGAGAAAAGTATGTGACCTAAGGAAAATTTCAAATTTTCATTTCCACAAGAGACTTGAACTGAAAGATTCTATTAAAAACAAAACAAAAAACTTTATCCACTTGTACCACTTGACGTGGTTGACAAGGATTATATAATTCCAGATAGCTAAGAAAACCTGAAATTATAGGAAAAAATAATACGATTTTTATATAAAGTTCATGACCTTTCATATGTATATTTAATTGTATATACATTTGAAAGGCCCAGAAGACATTTCATTCTCACAAAGTGTACTTATACAGTCACAGTAGTCTTTTTAGGTAATTCACGGACCCTGTTGTGTTATCTCCTTCATGATGCCCACCAATTTGCTTCATTTTTGACCTAGTAGGACTACCTCCAGTGATCAGAGAGTTTCTGGGTCTTCATTCCTATTCATTCTCAGGATTTTCTACTGAGACCACCAACAAAGGTGAAAATTTTGATGTTCTGTGTACCTTTTTCCCCATAATATGAGTGCTTATGCAGTAAGGACTCAACTAAAACTACTTGATTTTGAGTAACTATGATCTAACTAAGGTCACGATGTGGCTTAAAAGGGAGAGTTCTGAATCAATGACTTCTTCATGGAGATATGTACTTGAATATGTGACCTGATTTAGTTTTATACCTTTGGCTCAATGACGCAGCAGGGTCTAGCTTTTGGAAGACAGTAGCTGAAACATATCTATTATTTTTGGAAATGTACAGTTTACACAGAAAAAAATCACTTAGGTTTTCTAATAGAGTCTGAAATGAGATGTAGGTATTAATAAATTTACCCAGTTTAAATATAAACAATCCTTCCTGGAATGTTATTAAAAAATATTTGAAAAGATCTTGCAATGTATGTTTCATATGAAATATTCTACTATCAATTTTTAAAAGTTGACAACTTTATATGGTTTCCTATTGCTTTTTTCAAGAAGTGGCAAAAGAAAGGTTAAGAGAAAGTACTCATAATTCCAAACATTGAATACAATTGTCTTGAGTCTCCAAATGGAGAGTGTTGCAGGTATGGCTTTTGTGGATGAGCTTGGAGCAAAAATTAGGAAGGAGAAATGAAAGAGGACCAGATTCAAGGAAAGAGGCTCTGTTTCCATTACAAGAGCATGCATGGCTTAGAAAAGATTTCTTTAACTTAAATGGACTTTAAGAACAGCTATTTTCTCCAAAGTCCTGGAAATGTAATTGCTTTAGTGTTAAAACAAATTTTTTTTTTTAATTTTTCAAAATCTTAAAAAGGAACTCTTCAAACTCCCCAAAACTGCTTATCACTTCAATCATTTTTAATCAAAAACACCAATTTCTTTTATTTTTATTTAAATGAAAAGTTAATAATAGCTATGAGTATAGTTATAATTATTTATTTTGTAAGGCCTGTTCTTACTAGAACATTTAGCAAGATTTCATAAATGCTTTATAACAAATATAGACTTAACTATAGGCAAAATTGTTAATTATTTACATAATTTTAACAGCATGAGTGGTGCCATACCAATAACTCAGTTTTCTCAAAGCTTTAATTTAGGTAGTCTCCCATTGACCAATGGTATTGATAGAGATTATTGGGAAATCACAAGTCTTTCATTTTGATTTGTGTTTGTCCTACCCTGGAAGTTTTCATTATATTGAGTTAAGAATTGGAAAAACTTGTCATGACAGAATATTAATTATTCTAAAAAAAGCAGATCATAGAACATTGCATGTAATTCCTTTGGAGTTAGAAAGAAGTAATAGGAGATAAATTTTTGAAGATTTTCCAGCAGTTACTTTTGAATAATGGAATAAAAATTGATTTGGGTAGACTAATAAAGAAATAAATAGTAAGAGAAGTACTAGAAAGTCCTTGGACCAGTTTGTAGTGAGAGCAAGACAACATGTATATTCTGGCCCATAGAAAATTAACATATACTATGTGGATTCTTATGGGTGGTATTCATGTTGTAAACGTATTCTGGAAATGTATATAAATCATATTATTCTTAGGAATGCCTAATTGGACTAGACATTTGACCCAATTCATAATGATCTCTGATTGTAATGGCAAACACTTAAATTATTTAGAATTTGGCCTAAACATTCTTAATTTTCTTTATATAGCTTCATATTAGTTAATATAAATTTGTAATAAGAATTGTCACTTAAAATGATATTCATGTTTCTAATTACTTTATAAATCATACAAACATTTTTAAAACAAAAATGTTTGGCATTTAACAAAATTATGGCATTTTAGTTTTATAAAAACAGGGTTTGTGGTTTTGGCATATACCTTAAGAAATTTTATCAAAGAATTTTAAGAGACCAAAGAGGCAGAAAATTAACTGGAGTGTTCTACAGGACCTTTATTATTAATAATGTATGTATTCAAACTGGTTTAAATATTTTGTTTTCTTATTCATAGGAAAATAGGCTATATTTAATATAGATGATAATCTTATTTTAAATAGGATTTGTCCCTCTAAGCAATTAATTTATTATGGTTATATGGCCTTTTATAAAAAATGGAAATAATTTTAGTTTGTCATCATCAATTTTTCTTTGGTGCTATATATATATATATACATTTCTGTTGATTTTTAAAAGTGAAACCACATTAGAAATAGTAATGGGTCTTCATGAGAAATGATAATGTAGTGTTCTGATTAATAGATGGCTAGATTCACACTTCTAGTCCTCATCTTGGTTCCAGTAATTTGATTTGGGCCTTTTATAAAATAGTTATTTGTCTATGGCATATGTTTCTTGTAAAATATAGATAAAATTGTTTAACTCTTTTAAAATATTACCACAATTAAGTCAGTCATAGCATTTTAAAGTCTTCAGAATAAAAGCCTTGAAATATATTAACAAGTGGCTTTTTATTATCCTTCAAAGAAAACACTAAAATAATAAATATGAGACTAAAATGTGAAGTAATAGCTATCATTTATCAACTTCCTAAGTGATTTATTGTGAATGTCTGTTAGATCTTGGACTTCTTGATTTCTGCTTTTCTAGGATATCCTATAAACTCTTTGCAGTATTTCCTGGGCATTTTTAGTAAATCCTTATGGTTTTCATTTTGTCATCTAGTTTTTTAAGTGAGAAACAAGTAATTAAAGAATACAAGTGATTAAACAATTAGATTTTCTTCAGTTTCCACACAAAATTTGTTGACTAAACTTTTACATTTCATTGAAGCAATTAAGTTGCCCAATAAGAATACATTTAGCAAAAAATTTAACAGCTCATAAACTAATGAAAACAATCAACAAATTGCTGGGTCTAAAAATAACATAATTTAGCTGTACCATCTTTCGTCTATTAAAAAAGATCTTATGAAGAAGGTTTTAAGATGGAAGGAAAATAAAATGGAAAATAAAGAAGGGAAAGAGCAAGAGTAGTGGGGAGGAATGGAAGGAGGAAGTGGTTGGGGGTAGAGAACTTACAACCATCTATGTGGATCTAATAGACCACAACAGAGACCTCACAGAATGTTATAATAGTGATCTTTTTAGGGAGAAGTTCATTTTGTAGTCTTAGTTTCAGAGATTATAGCTTCTTTCCTACTTAAAGTAGGAATTAGATGGATGGAGCGCTCCATTATAACTCATCTCATTCTGAGGCTCATTCCATGTAAGGCAGATGATCAGCAGCTAGTTCCTATGGTCTTGACAGCAGAACTAGTTGTCATCATCTCTTTTCAAACTCATTAAAAATGTGTTTGTATGTGTGCACACACACACACATATACACTAATTAAGAGAAGTAAATGACTTTTGTTCGGGGTGATACAGTTCGAGTTTAGACCTGAACACTATTAAAAAGGACATGCTTGCCATAGATTGTAATAAGGTTGTTTTGTCACTAGTGCCACATAGAGTCACTGATCCTGTGGCCATCTAGCATGTACTTGTTTAGTGAAATACCATAAGAAACATATTGTATACCTAATACCATAGCCCTTCTGTTATAGTTTATCATTATGCCTTATTCAAGTGTGGTTTTTATAGAATATGGAAATGATGCTTTGCTCTTTTTTTTCCTTGAGTTATATAGTAAGTTATGTGTCTACTTCCAGGTTGAAGTTAAATATAAAGTTTTTAGAGTGTTGTCTTTCCCCCAATAAGGAATTTTGTTTTCTCATTGGCTTAAAATGTTTTAAAATCAGTATTGCTTTTCATACTTATTTTGGAAATATGACTTTCCTTTATGGCTTATGTCTTCATTGAACATGTGAGAAGCCAATATGTTCAGCTTCGTAGAATTTCCATGTGAGGGGTCCCAGCTGTGTTTATCAAAGGTAATCTAAGACCACCTGCATTAAAATCATGTAGGTACTTGTTAAAATGAAATTACAGATTCCCAAAACCCCACCCTGTGCTTTAAAATTTCAGAACCACGAATCTACATTCTATCTGCAGACGGCAGACTCATTTATTTTCTTGTCAATATAAATTCTCTTGGAAAGAATGTATAAACTTTTTGAAGTCTCAGTTTCCATTTATATAGCATAAAAATATACAAAGATATTGTTAGTAGGCCAGTAAATCAATTTGGATATTCATAAAGCCATGACTGATATCAGTCATGAAAATGGCAATTGAAGAATAAAATTTTTATACATGCTACACATGAATAAGTCCAGAAGACATGCTAAATGAACTAAGTTAGATATAAAAGGACAAATGTTATATAATTGCACTTATTTGAAATACCTAGCAGGAATATCTTGGTGTATGTGTTATGATCTAATCATCCTTATCAACTGCTCATTTCTTGCTTTATTTAAGGGTAAGTATCTGCTTTGGGATTGAATATAATGATAAAGTTAAGATTTTATTCCTATCATTTTATGGTCTACTTATGCATATGGGCACAATATATTGATAAATAAGCAAGTGTATAGCAAATAGGAACTTTTAAAATGTGGCATAGCATCACTGCTCAAGAAATTCAAGAGTGTAAGTTTCTTGATGGATTCCATATACTCTTTTGGCTTTGTAGTTAGTTTTTCACATTTAGACTATCATTGCTAGTGATTCTGCTATATCCATAAATGGCAAAATCCATTTTCACAATCAAAGCTATTTTCTTACTTTGGTGTGTCAGGATTTAAATATTAGATTGTACTACTAAGCTTAAAGGGACTAACAATATATGGGAAAAATTAAAACTTTACTGGAAAAACTTCTTCATTAATTACTGAACACAAGAATTCTGTAGTTGCATGTGGTGATATTGCTAACAAAACCAGTGTTTCACTGTGACTTTGACAGTTCAACCTATTGAGGTGCTAGTGTCTCTCTGGTATCATATAAAGGGAAAATTTAAAACCAGTGCAGGCATTCAAAACATAGATAATCTCTTGGAAGTTGATGTGGCACCAGGTCAATATGTTACTTCTGTCAATTCTAGCATAAGACATTTAGGAGCTATGGCCCTGAAAATTAGCTTTCTGACTCAAGATAGTTTATTCCTGGCAGTTAAGAATTCTGTGTGTCTTCTCCAAAGCTAAGGTTTAGGTGATAAAGCAATTGAGCCTTTTAACACTTAAAGAAAGGTGGAGGTGAAATGAAATAGCCATTCAAAACAGCAAATAATTAATTGAGTCTCTTTGTTAACAGGCAGGAGGTCAAGTACACATGGCCACAGCAATGTTACAGTCTGCATCCCAAACAGCTGAGTCTGTGACTTGAAAGTGATTATACTGGATCATCAATAACTAATCAAAATGAGATTTTTAACTTAGAAGGATAGTTTGAAAGATATGAAAGAGATGAAAATAATCATTTATCTTAATTTTTATTTCCTCTTAGTATTATGGAGGTATAACTGAGTTTCACTTCCTTGCCTTATTTTTATTAATTCATATTATATATTTGTCTAAAACCTGAAACTATTAATTATATAGTAGGATATTGACTATATGATTAGATCAATGTAACTGTAGATAGACTTCTGTGAGTTAAAAGTTAATAAAAATGAAGTATAATTTTCCCCAGAAACATTTATATTATCCACTTTTTCATCATAGGACTCCTCTGAATATTTTCTTTTAATTTTTAAAGCCTGGAATTATAAGGAAATAGGGAATTATAACTGTAAAAGATAAGTAGTATTCAGAGAAGTTTCCTTGCATGCATAACACAAAACAATATAATAGGAAATAACTGTGCTTAAAATAGAGGGCCAGAAACAAAATTATATATGACCCAATTGACAAAAAGTATCCAAGAAAGGCAGATGCCTAAAATATACAGGGGGTGGTGCTGAAGGAAATCTTTGGGAAGAAGAATTGGAAAAGACCTGGAACATTTCTTGGATATTGCTATAAAGAATTGGAGGGAACATCTGAGTACCAGTGAACAGCCTGGAGGGATGGGCATTGTGCTGGAAAAAGCAAGGCAAACAGATGGCAGCGGCAAGAAAGAGCTGATAAAGGGTGGGAGAAACATGGTATGCATCAGTAAGGCTTTGGGGCTCTATATTTGAAAATGGAGCTGAATCAGAGGATTTTTGTGAGAAGTATTTACTTGATTTTTGTTACATCTTTTCCAGGAAGGCATTTTATTTTAAGGAGTAGAGTTTGGTTATTTAAAGTTTTAAATAGAGTACAATAGTGTTACATAAATCAAAAACATCTATAAAATGTGGTCTTTGGAAACATGGTGCCATTGCTGATAAATCCATTGTAATTTGCATTAGATCCCTGCAAGCATGTTTTGTGCTGAAGATCATTCTTATCACTGATGCTTGTGCTCATGTCTCTTGGCAAAGCTTCCATGTTACAGTGAAAAGAAAATCCTAAGTTTCAGCCATTCAGATGAAGAAGGGTGGGTGGTGAGCATATGTTTCTGAGAATCTGCTTTTATTTAAATGAAAACCTCTTTCATACATTTAACCCACAGACACGCAAGACCAGTTGGATATTATTTTTCTTAATTCTGTTTAGCCTCGGTTTACTCCATTGTAGAGGTATTTGAGGATTACTAGTGGTTCCTGTACCTGTTTCTGGAAGAGACTCATTAAGCTTCATCTATGGAAATCAGGCCTCCTGTGAGTTTCATCTACTCAAGAAGAAGAGGGTTTGCTCTCATTTTGATTTAATAATCTCACACTTCTGTTCTGGTTTGGAAGAAAACTGTTGGACACATTTGATCTGTAGAGTAGATCTAGAGCCTGTGAAATGTACAACTCACCAAGAACATCATCATGACAGCTTTAGAGATTAGAGTCCATTTTTGTGTGTGTACAGAATCAGAAGACCAATGCTCAGTTAAGCAGGCAAGCATTCTCACATTAATCAGTGTCTTACAACCTAGAATCAAAGCCTCCTGGTGTGAGGAATAACTCCTGTGGGCTGACAGTGTATGTTTCCAGGTTAGGTACTTACCCAATTATCTGGAATAAAATTTTATGGACTAGCAAAAAAGAAGCAGCATCAGTGTGTGTGTGTGTGTGTGTGTGTGTGTGTGTGTGTGTGTGTTGGCACATACATGATACACACACACAAGAATGATTGAAATAGAAAAGAATAGACATTCTGACAAACTGTTGTCTCAACATATTTTGTATTTTTATTTTAAATAGACTGAACACATTTTCTACACTGCTGACTGTGTAGTTAACTAAAAATAGCAAGACAGAATCTAGCTTTGTGTATCACAAGTTGAGATATGGTTGTAATTTTTGGAAAGGAATTTCTTTGTTATTTAGAATATATAACACTATTAATTAGGAATATTTTCCCCATTTGTATTCATGTATAATTGACTGTCTATATATTTATAATGACCATTATATAAAAACACACACACATATGTTGTTAAGTGATTAAATCATGCTGATCAAGATAGGCATCAGCTCACATACCTGTCACTTTTTTCTGTCATAAGAACATAAAGATCTACTCTCTTAACTGTTTTAAAGTATATAATACATTATTATTTACCATAGTTTCCGTTCTATACAGTAGATCTCCATAGCTCTTGTCTGACTGAAACTCTGTACCCTTTTCCTAGCATCTCCATATTTCTGTCTCCTTTGTCTACTCCTGACAGCTGCTGTTCTACTCTCTATAACTAAGAATATTTTGATCATCTTATTTTCTTAAAGAATAAAGCTTTTTAAAGGTAACCTATCAAGGGAAAAGTCATTCATTGGATTGTGAGTAACCAAAATAATAATCAAATGTGGTCTAATTTTGAGTCTCTTTTCAATGACCAGAACCCAAACTTAGCAGCTCCAAGGTTCTTCTCTCCCCAGGAGGAGGCACTAGTGCTTTTGCACTCTCTTTGCTGAATCCATGGGTACCACACTTTCTTCTTATTTACCTGGCTGTCATGATACTGTCTGTCTCTCTGGTCACTGTTCTGTACCTCTCTTGCTTAGTTTATTTTAATGAGGCAACATCTGTTCGGTCCTTGGTAATAATTCTCAGTTTTCTCTATTTCCCCCAAAGTTTCTTTACAGTTTTTCATAATTCTTTTTAAGCCCCGCCCCCCCCACCCACACTAAAATTTTGCCATCTCAACCTATCTTTTTTTCACCAAAGGACAATCCTTAGAATTATTTGGCTTAACTTGTCAATATCAAAGTTATCAGTTATTGTGGTACAAATAGCAGAAGATAAAAATTCATGGACAAAGTTTCTGATAACTTAGCTATTGGAGCTATATGTGGCTGCCACACTGAGCAAGTAAATGATAATGTATTCAGGGGTGGCTAGTTGCAATTGATTTTGTAAAATCCAAAACCTCATGTATTTTTTCTGAAGATAGTTGCTGATGCCATTCAGTTTTGCGATTGGGGGCATAAAGTTGACATTTTCAAGAAACCAAATTGTGTGTAGTTATTGGAGCCTAACTGAGAACTCTTCTGTAAAACAATAGTACTATATTTTAAAAAATTAATAAGTTCAACAGGGTTAGAACAGAAATGAGTCAGGAAGCCTCATATTCTACTTATGTTGTAACCTCCACACTATCAACATTCTCCAGGAGACTAAGCATTTAGGAAAATTGTGCAGAAACTCACCTCTTCCCACACATATACCTAAACTTGATTTTACTAGGAAATTCTGAATCCAGTAGAATAGTTGAAACATTAGTAATGCATGTCACTAAATAACTAGACAGTATATTAATCTACAAATATATGCAGTGGAAAAAGTAAAATTAAATGGGTGCAAATTCTCAAGTTATAGAAATAAGATATGCCAAGAATATATAACATTTTGTCACTACTGAATTTAAGTTTCTAATTGCAAGCAAAAGCTTATTTTTTTTTCAATTCAGGATGAATTTAAGAGCTTTCCAAGACAATTTAAATCAAATTAAATCTGTTTATGGAACTCCATCTTGACAGAGAAGCATCTCAACTCAGGGGAATTTATAATGTGATAGCCTCGGAAGAAGGGTGCACCTCAGCTGACACCTTTCTGTTGGCATCCATAGTGAAGTACATTGGACTGTCTGGTTCTCAGTTGTAAAGTTTCCAGTATCAATACCCAACAAGCCTGGAAACCACTGCAATGTCCTCATTCCCATTTTACTCTCTGTTCTCTGACCATGAAAAGTATCCTGGTAACTATAGTCATGGGACTAAAGGGCTGAAGTGGCACATCAGTGTAAATTTCCTAGTTTGTCTGACTGCAGAAAATTACACTGAAGACACATGACCTTGTTTTAAGGGCATAGCTCTTTGGGCAGTTTTCAAAAGCTTAGTCAGTCATAGATGAGATGCTTATTTTTATTAATGGTAAAAATTCTGCCTCTTTTTTCAGATATTTGACTGGCTAGAAAGTAATTATGGGTGAAAGGGTAGGTGGAAGTTAAATGCTAGCTCCAGGTAAATGAGCAAGACTGCCTTAGGTTCTCCTCATTTTTACCAAGATGGTCCTGTCTCTCAGCTTGAAATCCCTCGCCCCACAATGTGACCCACATATTTGCAAACTGGCAAGTAAGCTGTGTTGGGGATAAAATGATCCTTATGCCACTCTTCCAATAGCATTTCCAGGTATCTACAGGCATTAACATTTTTCACAACCATTGGCTTAATGTTCCTAACTTAGGCTCTCACATATTAATATCCATTTTGTGTTTCAGTTGGTCAATCTTCTCTGGGCCATTTTGATAGATATAGGCATGGTTTGATAAAGAAAACATAAATAAGTTGCTCTTCCTGGGTGATTTGTTGTGTGAATATTCTTGAAGCCTACCAAAATTATGTGGCAGTATTTCACAAGCTGATTGAAGCGGAAACTCTAAAGCTGGTTAGCTTACTTGAAGTTATAAAGTTAGGGTTGTGAAGCTAGAGTCATAGCTTTATTCCTTTAAGAACCATTTGTTTTTGTTTTATTCTTTGGGCTAAAATGATATTATATTGGAAAGCATACTGCGTGTGATAGTGTGGATTGAGAGCTAAGTCCTAGCTTAACGAAAGGAAAAACTAACATTTTTGAGGGCATGGCCAACTTTGGGTAATGAGTAATGGTACTTCTGTATGGGTCTGCACCCGTATACTAATTTATATTATTTATATATATATATATATATATATATATATATATATAATTTATGTTAATTATTCATCTTCTCCATTTCCACAGATATGTTCAACTTTAAGCATATTCAATAAAAACATATGTTTACAAAATAAATAAATCAGGGAACTTAGTTTTTATGATCAGAAGTTTATATGTTGAAGCAGTTTCTTTAAATACTATGACTTCATACTGCTTGGTAGAATAACAGAGTTTCATTCTCATGTATGCTGTGTATTATCTATGTGCTGTATATATTCATTTACATACAACCTATCTAGATTTTGAGGTACGATTGTAATTGTAATTATCTTTAATACCTGAAGATTGAACAGTTCTGTCAGGAAATGCTTGAGTCAATAAACATTGGTAAAAATTAACTTGTTATGATTATAAAATTCTTTGGACTTTTCATAGTTAAGTGAAGATTTTTGTTTTTAGAATGAAAAACTCAATTAAAAAGCTATTGCAACTCTTTTTAATTACAGAAGTTAGAGTTATAATACACATTTAATTGATTTTACATAATTTTAATTGATTTTATATAATCAAGTCTGACTTACTTATAAGACCAGTTTTTAGTTTTGCTTATTAAACTTCTCCTAATCATAGTAAAAGTGAAAACAATATTTACATTTAACCAAGAAATTTTATAAATCTTTCAAGTTTCATGCTTTTTTTTTGTTTTGTCCTATCAGTACTATTAAAACATATTTACTTGTGTAAGGGATCATGAATATGAATTTGAAATAAAGTTGCTGTTGCTACTGCCATGTTTTTAGATCTCTAGAAACCTGATTGGAACCTCTTCAGTGCTCTGTAGAAGTTCCACTGTTGCTGCTCAGTAGCCTTACTCAGGTCTGAGAGTATGGCCAACTAGGAAAAGCATGCCTACCCTGTTCCAGCCTTACCAAATGAGATTAGATAAGTCCTAGTCTTTGAATTCTCCTTTGCATTAAAGTTTTCTGAACATATAACAACTTTTTGTGACTGCCTGAGATACTTTTCTTGGGATCTCCCTTTCTCCTTCTAGAAAATCAGGTTTTAAAAAGCAAATTTGGAATATTAACCTGAGTTCTTGCCACCTCATTCATAAGTCACTTTGTTAATACTAAGGCTCTTGGATTGGACTAATTTCATAGATATCAGAGAAAAAGTAATTGTTAGGGATTAAATATATATCTGTCATTTTCTGGAGTATATCTGAAGTTAGATGTTCCACAGTTTCGAGGATAAGAATGAACCCAGAGAGCAAAAGAAGTCTAGGTGTTTTTTTTTTTTTTTTTTTTTTTTGAAGTTTATAAAGATTCACATGAGACACAGAGTTTAGCAAGGAGAAAACTGTAGCTGAAATGATAGACTAAGTAAAAAGTTTTGAGAATACTAATGATTAAAAATGTGTTAAATTTTTTAAATGAATGAATAAAAAGGGGGAGTGTAGGCACAGAGTTCACACTACTGATAGTAAAGCAAGTATATAGAATCCAACACTGAAATTGCTCCTTATCTTTATTTTATCAATTGTGTTGATCTAATTTAAAACTAAACTTTGACTATTCCATATGAACACTGTGTTTTAGTCAGCTTTTTTTGCCACTGTGACTGAAAGACCCCATCAGAACAATTCTAAAGGAGGAAAAGTTTGAGTGCTCACAGTTTCAGAGGTCTCAATCCATACACAGAAGGCTCCATTCCTTAGGGCTTGAGGTGAGGCTGAATATTCTGGTGGAAGAGTGTTGCAAAGTGAAGCAGCTCACATGACAATCAGAAAGCAGAGACAGAGAATCTACTCACAAGATACAAATATACCCAAAGCCATGTCCTCAATTCCCACCTCCTCCAGCCATACTCTATCACTTCAGTTACCACTCAGGTTAATCACTATCAGGGGATTAATTCACTGATTGGGTTAAGACTCTCACAACCCAATCATTTCTCCTCTGAACCTTCTTACATTGTCTCACATGTGAGCTTCTGGGGGACATCTCATATCCAAACCAGAACACACTGCTACATTTAGTTTTGGTATTTCTTTGGTTAATTATGTAATAAAACTTAACTTTTGAAAGGCTTTTCTTTGCCATCCATGCAACAAAATCTGAAAATACTTTTATTAGAGAGTTAAAAATATTCTGTAAGTCTTAAAGGAAGAACTTTTTATGACTGCATCGAGCGTACTTTTCTTTCTACTCTTGTTTTGGTGATTAAAACAATAACAAAACTCAAATTTTAAAAATTGTGGTCAAGCCAAATTGTATGATTTAGTGCATGGGTGCACTTTAGGACAGTGAAATGTACCCTATTTAATATAAAGTATCCCCTGAGTATTGATTCTTACTTTTACCTCATTAATGAAGCACCAAGATTTAAACCTCATTAGGTTACATGCAATGTAATTAGTGTCCAATAAATGGTGGTACTTTTGAAGGATCAATGCTTGCATTAGACTGTGGTTAAAGTGACGTATAATCCAGAGATTAATTCAATGACAGTGTGGCCCAATTCTCAGCCATATAAATATGAAAATCTGTCCGATTCACAGAAGATTTAGAATTTTGCCTCAAATGGGAGAAGAATGGGACTGTGTAGGTCCAGAGTAAAGGGTCTATTGGACATAGGGATGTCAATGACAGAAGGTGGGTTGAGTGCTAATCATGCCATTTCCACAAAATATGCGGTCCCTCATAAATACCCCAAAGTACCTTCCCAGTGCTCCAGACAGGGCCCAAATTACTACCTTTGAGGACATTGAAAACATAAAATTAGTTAAAAGATTACAAAATCTAAGGCCTGGTTGTTTGACTTGTCACTGAGTAAAAATAGAAACATCAGAATAGAATGTGAAATTCAAAAAAAGAGCATTGAGTATCATCGTAAGGATATCCTGTTATGTGTACCCTGTACTTCATTCCTTGCCCTAAAGCCATTCTGTTTAGAGACATGTTCTGTCATACTGAAAAGATTTACTGAGCCCATGCAGTAGAGAGATAATTCTAGGCTCCTTGTCCAAATGTCTATAGAAATCTTACCTAATTAAATCATAAGCATAAAACAGAATGTTTACCATGCTGGTCTCAGAAATGAATATAACAAGGCATATTATGAAAACACTAAAATTAAAAATTTAAATGTAAATTTGAGGATTAACTTGGAAGAATATATTATATTCCTAAAGTAAGGTGTAATCCTCCACTTGTTATTCTTCACATTTTCTAGAAGATAGGCAAGTGGACAAGAAAATTAAGACAAAGAGAAGTTTAATAACATTTATGATGTAAATCTGTAATAACTCTTCTACCACTTCTACTAACATCAAAGTAATGCATTCAACAGCCTAATGATTCAAATATAGATATAGATTTTAAGCAGTAATGGAATTAATGTTAGTAATAGCTTTTTTCATTTTGAATTATTTGATTAGAGTCATGAGTTTAATATTACATTAAAATATATGGATGTGTTTGAAGTAGTAATTTATAAGATTTTAATCATAAAGATTGTTCACTTTACATATTCTATTTTGTTTCATGGTCTTAAAAAACAGATTATTTAAAAATATAAAAGTCTTCTCAAGCATCTCAAAAGCTTAAAGATTGTTCACATAACTGTTTTTATACTAGCTAGTAGGGATTATTTTTCTGTTATTTCATAAATGGTAAGTCTCATTCAATATTACAAGGGAAACTTAATTCAGGTCTTACTCTTGTTTTGTAGCATTTTCTTTTTGCTACACTGGGGATTCAACCCAGTGGCACTTTGCCACTGACCTAAATCCCCAGCACTTTTTACTTTTTGTTTTTGAGACCGTGGTCTTGCTTAAATTCCCTAGGCTAGCCTTGAACTTTCAATCTTGTTGCTTTAGTCTCCGAGTTGCTGGATTTATCCGCATGCATCACTGTGCCTAGCTTAGAGCATTTTCTTCTCAGGTGATGTCATATGTCTTAAACAGTTGTCTTCTGCTAATGAGCATTTCAATAATCAAATCAAACCCTGGGCATAAATGCTTTTAATATTCACAAAAATTCTCCCCCTACATTTGTTTTAGATTGACTTAATGTCATTGGCAGAAAATTAACCGTATCAAAATAGAGTTATACACTGTTGTGTAATAGATTACCCCAATATCTAGCAACTTAAAAAAACAAACATTTACCTCACACATTTCCTAAGGATTTGGAGAGCAGAAGTTCCTTATCTGGTTAGTTCTGGCTTAGTATCCCTCATGGGATTGCTGTTGCAATGTTAACCAGTGCTATAGTTCCTAAGGACTTGACTGAAGCTGAAAGTCTTGCTTCTCATTTTACTCACATGACTGTGAGGAGATCTGGGTCCTCAGCAAGTGAATTTCTCAACAGGTTTGCTCAGGACAGAAATGGTTTCCCTGAGAGAAAAGGGGAGAGGGAGGAGGGGTGGGTGAAGTGAGCAAGAAAAGAAGAGCTCAAACTGGAAGTGAAGTCTCTTCCATGACACATCTCAAAACTGATGTATCGTCAGTTTTCCCACACTGTCTTGACCTCACAGATCACTATTATTACAAGGTGAAAAGGATGTACACAGAAGGTATCTACCAGAAGGAGGAGTTTAGAGTACATAGTATTGTTCCAAGTAGAAGTTTTTTATTATTATTCAAATAGATTAAAATAAATGATGTCATTTTTAAGTACACCAGGACCTGTCATATTTTAAAACAATTAGTAACCCTGTTCTAGGGGTCACTATAGTCTATAATCTTCAAATGGCTTAGTGTAAATGTAGCATAAAGGAATTTCCTAATTTTTTATTTTTTAAAAAATTGCTTCTTATCTTCTGGAGAGTTTAAACCAACTCCTCTGTTTAGTATTTAATTTAATTAGTCTAATTTAATTTAGTATTTAAATTTAATTTAGTATTTAAATCTAACTCCTCTGTTAATTTCAAAGAAAATAAACCTAAGTATGCTTTTGTTTTAAGAAATATCTAAATGTTTTCTTATGTATGTTTTGTCTTCCCCAAAAGTATTTAATGACACTAATAACCTATTAATAAATTTTATCTCTTAATGATAAACTTCTTTATTCTGTGTTTTTATTTTTGCAAAGTTTCAGCATGACTTCTTTTTCTCCAGATATTTGAAATGAAAATTATTTCATTAGTAACTTTAATTCACACCTAAGTAGGATTGATGTTATATCATAGGTTCAAAGATTTCTTTAATGACTTTAATATAGTCTATTTGCTATAGAATTTCTTTTCATTTTCTTAAGATAATAGAGACATAACTTTATATCTTTTTATTATAGGTCTCCTAAAAATCCAGAGCAAAAAATAATCAAGAGAGTGATTGCTCTTGAAGGAGATATTATAAGGTAGGTGCCCAGACTGTGGTTTTTGAGTTTGAGTTTTAAATACCTAGATTTTTAAATTTAGTTTTAAATCACAAAGCTTTGGAGGTATTCTACATGAGCTGCTACAGCTTCAGTAAGCTCATTAATCATTTTGGGATGGCATGCATCCATAAACTTATGGATCATGTTATTACTTTTAAATTGTAAAGCTTACAAAAAATAAATATTAATTAAACTAAAATTAACCACAAACTTTGTGGCTGTTAAATCATTTTATTTAGGTATGCAAATTAGCACAATTATTTGAATATTATTATATTAATGTCCATTTTAGAAGTATTCAAGAATATTTTATGATTTATAAAGCAAATACAGAAACTAATAGCAATCTTTAATGATCATGAAGATGGGGGAGAAGCTTCAAAGAATATAAAATATAAACTTATGAATTAATGACAATAGAAGTTTTAGATACTACTTTAATAATAAGATATTTAAACAATATATAGTACTGTCTCATTTATTCTACTTGCTGATAAGTTAAGAACATAACTGATGTGATTCTGCAATCTGTATATGGGGTAAAAATGGGAGTTCATAACCCACTTGAATCAAAGTGTGAAATATGATATATCAAGAACTATGTAATGTTTTGAACAACCAACAATAAAAAATTTAAAAAAAGAACATATTTCAGGTTGAGTAAATATATAGTAATATGGAATGCTGTATTTCACTTAGACTGTTTATTTTAAATAGACTGTAAACAGTTCTATATAATGTAGTAGCCAAAATGCTTTGAAAACTATTCTCTTGAAGTTTCCTGATTCTGTTTTACCAAGAGTTTCCATCCTATAAATCTGTATTAATGATACTATAGATAAAGCAATCTCATTAAAATGAATCTCAGTCAGTATTAGAGCAGAATCTAGACCAGGAGTTCTCAAAGGATGGCTTTAGGATACCTGAGGATCCCTAAAACCCCCTTAGGTGGCCTATTAGATCAAAACTTTTTTTCCCAGTAATGCTAACATGTTATTTGCCCTTTATATTCTCATTTTCTTGTGAATGTACAATGTAATTTTCCAGTTGTGTGATATTGTAATAGATTAAAGGCAGCAGCAGATATGAAAATTCAGCTATTGTCTGTAAAATTAGACACTTTAATAAGATTTACAAAAATGTAAAAAATGCCCCTCTTCACTATTTTCTCTTTTGTTTTAGAAAATAAGTTTTTCATTCAAATATGTTTTTATGACATAGTTATATTTCTGTCATTTTAAATTAAATTATCAAAAAGACTTTAAAATTTTTTTCTCCTAATTTTCAATATGGTAAATATTGGTACCTAGTATCAACATAAACACAAATTTTGAGGGATTCTCCATATTTTTGAGTCTAAGGCCTCTTGAGAGCAAACAATTTATGTACTTTTCAATGTAAGGATTTATGGAAAAAAGTTTCACGTCAGGATTAAATGTTCATTAGTAGCCTGCATGATATCAGTGAAACTATTATATTGAGCTGTGCTTTAAATTCATGATTTTTTGGGGTGGGGGGTCTATTTCTTTTAAAAGTTTGAGATATAATTTAAATATTAATCTGTGAATATCCAAATATACTTTTAGTAATGGAAAACAGAGTGTAGATATGCAATCCCACTAAACTCCTATGTAGAATCTAGTACTATTTTTGAAAAATAATTTAAAAACCAGTTGTTTTTCAGCATATGCTGTTTTTAAATAAAATTAAAAATTTATTTTCTTTGAAACTTTTTTTTAATATTCATTTTTTAGTTGTAGGTGGACACAATACCTTTATTTTATTTATTTATTTTTATGTGGTGCTGAGAATCAAACTCAGGGCCTCACACATGCTAGCCATAACTATTGCTGAGCCATAACTCCGGCCCTTCTTTGAAACTTTATTACTTATATATACTGGGATTCCTGGGGCTTAAATTAATAACTGAATATATTCCTACAATGATATCTAATAGTGCTGAAAAATATAATTGAGTATTTAGATAACAAAATATAATTTATAGATACATACTCTTCTGGACCCCATTTTTAAAAACAGTAGAACATATAAAAACATTTGTAGAAATATGCTTTCCAATTACCTCTACAAAACATTAGTCAAATAGTGACCCAACTGGTGACAGACAAAGTGCTTTGGACTATGATGTGGACTTTCTAGTCCTACCTTTCTTTTAATATTACTGGGTTACGGCCTGCCAGGTAGGGGAAGGGTGACCACCGACAGAAAAGGCCCAGTGGCCCGCGGCGGGACAGAGCTTCCAATCACTCCTGCAAGGTAGGCGGGCCTGCGACCCACTGGCAGAAGAGGAGCAGCCGCCTGCTGAGAGGCTGAGCCGCCCCCTCCCCCTGCGCCGGCATAGGAGAGGGAACTGGGACCAAACACAGAGCGGGCCCAGCGGCCTGCTGAGGGGCAGAGCCGCCCCCCACCCCCCTCGCCTGCCAGGTAGGGGAAGGGTGACCACAGACAGAAAAGGCCCAGTGGCCCGCGGCGGGACAGAGCTTCCAATCACTCCTGCAAGGTAGGCGGGCCTGCGACCCACCGGCAGAAGAGGAGCAGCCACCTGCTGAGAGGCTGAGCCGCCCCCTCCCCCTGCGCCGGCATAGTAGAGGGAACTGGGACCAAACACAGAGCAGGCCCAGCGGCCTGCTGAGGGGCAGAGCCGCCCCCCACCCCCCGCGCCTGCCAGGTAGGGGAAGGGTGACCACAGACAGAAAAGGCCCAGTGGCCCGCGGCGGGACAGAGCTTCCAATCACTCCTGCAAGGTAGGCGGGCCTGCGACCCACCGGCAGAAGAGGAGCAGCGGCCTGCTGAGAGGCAGAGCCGCCCACTCCCCCCCGCGCCTGCAAGGTAGTCGGAACTGAGACCACCATCAGAACAGGTCAGACCTGTAACCGAGAGACAGAACAGGCCCAGTGGCCTGAGGAAGGGTAGAGCCGCCCCCCCCATGCCTGCAAAGTAGGCGGACCTGCGACCTACTGGCACTACAGCCCCAGAGGCCTGCAGAGGGGCAGTGCCGCTGCCTGCGCCTGCAAAGTAGGCAGAACTGCGACCACCGACAGAACAAGCCTAGCGGCCCGCAGAGGGACAGAGCCGCCGCCCGCGCCTGCAAGGTCGGCGGACCTGCTACCGACTGGCAGAGCAGGCCCAGCGGCCTGCCGGTGTGGTAGGCACATTGCACCAATTGGAGGAGGGGCAGAGCCGCCGCCCGCGCCTGCGAGGGAGACTTTGCAACTATACAAGACCAATATAAATATATAGGGGGAAAATTCAATAGCACAACAGTTTCACCAAGAAGAAAGGAACGCGAACAGTATGAAGAGACAAGGAAAGAAAGGACCACAAGCATTGCAGGTCAACTCAACGTTAGAAGAGGTAATAGCTGCAGCTGATGGAATGTCAGATAAAGAATTCAGGATATACATGCTTCAGATGATCTGGAGTCTCAAGGAAGACATCAGACAACAAAATCAGACAATGAAAGATCACTTCAACAATGAATTACATAAACAAATCCAAGAAGCAAAAGATCAACTATACAGGGAAATAGAGGTTATAAAAAACAAACAAACAGAAATCCTAGAAATGCAGGAAGCAATAAGCCAACTTAAAAACTCAATTGAGAATACTACCAGCAGAGTAGAACACTTAGAAGACAGAACATCAGACAATGAAGATAAAGTATTTCAACTTGAAAAGAACATAGACAGCTCAGCAAGACTGTTAAGAAACCATGAGCAGAACATCCAAGAAATATGGGATAACATCAAGAGACCAAATTTAAGAGTCATTGGGATACAGGAAGGAACAGAGTTTCAAACCAAAGGAATGAGCAATCTATTCAATGAAATAATTCGAGAAAACTTCCCAGACTTGAAGAATGAGACAGAACCCCAAATCCTAGAAGCCTACAGGACGCCGAATGTGCAAAATCATAAGAGACCCACACCTAGACACATTATAATGAAGATGCCCAACATACAGAACAAGGAGAGAATTTTAAAAGCTACAAGAGAAAGGAAGCAGATCACATTTAGGGGTAAGCCAATCAGGATAACAGCTGATCTTTCAACACAGACTCTGAAAGCTAGAAGATCCTGGAATAACATATTTCAAACACTGAAAGAAAATGGGTTCCAACCAAGAATTGTGTTTCCAGCGAAATTAAGCTTCAGGATGGAAGATGAAATTAAAACCTTCCACGATAAACAAAAGTTAAAAGAATTTGCAGCTAGAAAACCATCTCTTCAAAACATCCTTGGCAAAACATTACAGGAAGAGGAAATGGAAAATAACAATGAAAACCAACAGTGGGAGGTAGGACACTAAAGGGGGGAAAATAATCAAAGTGGAAAACAAACCATGTTTAGTAACATAAATAAACAAATATGGCTGGAAGAACAACCCATATCTCAATAATAACCCTAAATGTTAATGGCTTAAACTCACCAATCAAGAGACACAGGCTAGTAGAATGGATCACAAAACAAGACCCAACAATATGCTGCCTACAGGAGACGCATTTGATAGGAAAAGACATACATAGGTTGAAGGTGAAAGGTTGGGAAAAATCATATCACTCATATGGACTTCGGAAACAAGCAGGAGTATCCATACTCATATCAAATAAAATAGATTTTAAGCCAAAGTTAATCAAAAGGGATAAAGAGGGACACTACATACTGCTCAAGGGAACCATACACCAACAAGACATAACAATCATAAATATATATGCCCCAAACAATGGTGCAGCTATGTTCATCAAACAAACTCTTCTCAAGTTCAAGAGTCTAATAGACCACCATACAATAATCATGGGAGACTTCAACACACCTCTCTCACCACTGGACAGATCTTCCAAACAAAAGTTGAATAAGGAAACTATAGAACTCAATAACACAATTAATAACCTAGACTTAATTGACATATATAGAATATACCACCCAACATCAAACAGTTACACTTTTTTCTCAGCAGCACATGGATCCTTCTCAAAAATAGATCATATATTATGTCATAGGGAAACTCTTAGACAATACAAAGGAGTAGAGATAATACCATGCATCCTATCTGATCATAATGGAATGGAACTGAAAATCAACGATAAAAGAAGGAAGGAAAAAGAATATATCACTTGGAGAATGAACAATAGGTTACTGAATGATCAATGGGTTATAGAAGACATCAAGGAGGAAATTAAAAAATTCTTAGAGATTAATGAAAACACAGACACAACATATCGGAATCTATGGGACACATTGAAAGCAGTTCTAAGAGGAAAATTCATTGCTTGGAGTTCATTCCTTAAAAAAAGAAAAAACCAACAAATAAATGATCTCATACTTCATCTCAAAATCCTAGAAAAAGAAGAGCAAAACAACAGCAAAAGAAGTAGAAGGCAAGAAATAATTAAAATCAGAGCTGAAATCAATGAAATCGAAACAAAAGAAACAATTGAAAAAATTGACAAAACTAAAAGTTGGTTCTTTGAAAAAATAAACAAAATCGACAGACCCTTAGCCATGCTAGCGAAGAGAAGAAGAGAGAGAACTCAAATCACTAACATACGGGATGAAAGAGGCAATATCACAACAGACACTTCAGAAATACAGAAGATAATCAAAAATTATTTTGAATCCTTATACTCCAATAAATTAGAAGATAGTGAAGGCATAGATAAATTTCTTAAGTCATATGATCTGCCCAGATTGAGTCAGGAGGATATAGACAACCTAAACAGACCAATATCAATTGAGGAAATAGAAGAAACCATCAAAAGACTACCAACTAAGAAAAGCCCAGGACCGGATGGGTATACAGCAGAGTTTTACAAAACCTTTAAAGAGGAACTAATACCAATACTTTTCAAGCTACTTCGGGAAATAGAAAAAGAGGGAGAACTTCCAAATTCATTCTACGAGGCCAACATCACCCTGATACCTAAACCAGACAAAGACACTTCAAAGAAAGAAAACTACAGACCAATATCTCTAATGAACCTAGATGCAAAAATCCTCAATAAAATTCTGGCCACTCGGATACAAAGGCACATCAAAAAAATTGTGCACCATGATCAAGTAGGATTCATCCCTGGGATGCAAGGCTGGTTCAATATAAGGAAATCAATAAATGTTATTCACCACATCAATAGACTTAAAAATAAGAACCATATGATCATCTCGATAGATGCGGAAAAAGCATTCGACAAAGTACAGCATCCCTTTATGTTCAAAACTCTAGAAAAACTAGGGATAACAGGAACATACCTCAATATTGTAAAAGCAATCTATGCTAAGCCTCAGGCTAGCATCATTCTGAATGGAGAAAAATTGAAGGCATTCCCTCTAAAATCTGGAACAAGACAGGGATGCCCTCTCTCACCACTTCTGTTCAACATAGTTCTCGAAACACTGGCCAGAGCAATTAGACAGACGAAAGAAATTAAAGGCATCAAAATAGGAAAAGAAGAACTTAAATTATCACTATTTGCAGATGACATGATTATATACCTAGCAGACCCAAAAGGGTCTACAAAGAAACTATTAGAGCTAATAAATGAATTCAGCAAAGTGGCAGGATATAAAATCAACACGCATAAATCAAAGGCATTCCTGTATATCAGCGACAAATCCTCTGAAATGGAAATGAGGACAACCACTCCATTCACAATATCTTCAAAAAAAATAAAATACTTAGGAATCAACCTAACAAAAGAGGTGAAAGACTTATACAATGAAAACTACAGAACCCTAAAGAGAGAAATAGAAGAAGATCTTAGAAGATGGAAAAATATACCCTGTTCATGGATAGGCAGAACTAACATCATCAAAATGGCGATATTACCAAAAGTTCTCTATAGGTTTAATGCAATGCCAATCAAAATCCCAACGGCATTTCTTGTAGAAATAGAGAAAGCAATCATGAAATTCATATGGAAAAATAAAAGACCCAGAATAGCAAAAACAATGCTAAGCAGGAAGTGTGAATCAGGCGGTATAGCGATACCAGACTTCAAACTATATTACAGAGCAATAGTAACAAAAACAGCATGGTACTGGTACCAAAACAGGCGGGTGGACCAATGGTACAGAATAGAGGACACAGAAACCAATCCACAAAACTACAACTATCTTATATTTGACAAAGGGTCTAAAAGCATGCAATGGAGGAAGGATAGCATCTTCAACAAATGGTGCTGGGAAAACTGGAAATCCATATGCAACAAAATGAAACTGAATCCCTTTCTCTCGCCATGCACAAAAGTTAATTCAAAATGGATCAAGGAGCTTGATATCAAATCAGAGACGCGCCGTCTGATAGAAGAAAAAGTTGGCTACGATCTACAGTCGGTGGGGTCGGGCTCCAAATTCCTCAATAGGACACCCATAGCACAAAAGTTAATAACTAGAATCAACAAATGGGACTTACTCAAACTAAAAAGTTTTTTCTCAGCAAAAGATACAATAAGAGAGGTAAATAGAGAGCCTACAACCTGGGAACAAATCTTTACTCCTCACACTTCAGATAGAGCCCTAATATCCAGAGTATACAAAGAGCTCAAAAAATTAGACAATAAGAGAACAAACAACCCAATCAACAAATGGGCCAAGGACCTGAACAGACACTTCTCAGAGGAGGACATACAGTCAATCAACAAGTACATGAAAAAATGCTCACCATCTCTAGCAGTCAGAGAAATGCAAATCAAAACCACCCTAAGATACCATCTCACTCCAGTTAGATTGGCAGCCATTATGAAGTCAAACAACAACAAGTGCTGGCGAGGATGTGGGGAAAAGGGTACACTTGTACATTGCTGGTGGGACTGCAAATTGGTGCAGCCAATTTGGAAAGCAGTATGGAGATTTCTTGGAAAGCTGGGAATGGAGCCACCATTTGACCCAGCTATTCCCCTTCTCGGTCTATTCCCTAAAGACCTAAAAAGAGCATGCTACAGGGACACTGCTACATCGATGTTCATAGCAGCACAATTCACAATAGCTAGACTGTGGAACCAACCTAGATGCCCTTCAATGGATGAATGGATAAAAAAAATGTGGCATTTATACACAATGGAGTATTACTCTGCATTAAAAAATGACAAAATCATAGAATTTACAGGGAAATGGATGGCATTAGAGCAGATTATGCTAAGTGAAGCTAGCCAATCCCTAAAAAACAAATGTCAAATGTCTTCTTTGATATAAGGAGAGTAGCTAAGAACAGAATAGGGTCGAAGAGCATGAGAAGAAGATTAACATTAAACAGGGATGAGAGGTGGGAGGGAAAGGGAGAGAGAAGGGAAAATGCATGGAAATGGAAGGAGACCCTCAGAGGTATACAAAAGTACATACAAGAGGAAGTGAGGGGAAGGGGAAAAATAATACAAGGGGGACAAACGAATGTCAGTAAAGGGGGCAGAGAGAGAAGAGGGGAGGGGAGGGGAGGGGAGGGGAGGGGAGGGGGGATAGTAGAGGATAGGAAAGACAGCAGAATACAACAGACACTAGTATGGCAATATGTAAATCAATGGATGTGTAACTGATGTGATTCTGCAATCTGTATATGGGGTAAAAATGGGAGCTCATAACCCACTTGAATCAAATTGTGAAATATGATATATCAAGAACTATGTAATGTTTTGAACAGCCAACAATAAAAAAAAAAAAAAAAAATATTACTGGGTTACCTAGAAGGGAATGTAAGAACAAATGTGAATTACCATTTTTTTTCTTTCATAAAATTATCAAAGAAAAAACTTACTTTTTAGAATTTAGTTATACTTTCTGTACTTGTCAGTATTATTTTTAATTCAAATCACGCATAATTAGAGGATAGAAAAAAAAACAATCTTTTCAGAGATTAGGCCTGTTAAAGGTTTAATCCAAGCTCCCATTAATATACTGCTAGTTAAACTCCTTTAGGTTGCTAAAGAACACACAAGAAAATCACCAGTGGGCAAAATAGGGCAAAAGGCAACTAAAATACCTATATCCCTGGAGGTACAGGATGTATCCATCTGATGACCACTGGTCAACCAATCAACTATCCTTGGGGTAGATGTCCTTCTCTGTCTAGTCATCTGTGACTAGGTAGACCAGTCACCTGGTGTATACCCTGTAATTATAAAAAAACTGTTGCAAGGGCTTGTAGGTATGTCAGGTACTGTGAGGTATCCAGGAACAGGGCATTGCAATTTGCAGTCATTTTACTAAGCATAAGCATTTGAAACTTCAGTTCTATAAAACAGTTCTCTATTCTCATTAGTAGATGCTTTTATCTTACTTTCTAAGGAAGAAAAACATTTTTGTTTTTATTATAGAAATAACAGTCCTATTGAATTCAAAATGCTATAATGAACACACTTACACACAAAGCTTTGTGTCTTGTTTATTTTTGTAGAATAAATAGCTACAATTGAAAATACTAGGTCAAGGCATGTTGTTGTGTTTGGTGCTACTGTAATTCTAACTTAGACTGCCAAATTTCGCTCTGAGAAAGTTTTTGTATGTTTATATTCATCAACACTGTATGAACTACCCTTCTCAGAGGAAACTGATTTAAAGGTCATGTGCAAGGGGGACTTCAGATTCATAAGAGAAATCATATCAATCCAAATTTTGAAATTCATGTTAGATGATCAAGTTATATTTCATTTAGTCAGTTCACTGAAAGTATAGATCTTAGTGCCATTCATTTAATGAGCACTACTGAGATAACAAGAGATATTAGCAATTGAAAGAAACAAGATTCCTCCCCTCATGGTGCTTACATTCTAAGGTTTAAAGCAGACAGTAAGTGCTTAACATTTAACATGTAAATAGATAATAAGTAAACATATATATATATATATATATATATATATATATATATATATATATATAACTTATAATGCAATATCATGATTGAGAAGTGCTATGAAGAAATATAAAACAGGAAAAGAGGTAGAGAGTAAAAGCAGGGGTGGATTTTACTTAAGAGGTTCCTTGGAAGTCTCTGTTACAAGAAGATGTTTGAGAAGATTTGAAAATAAGGGAAGAAGGAAATAGAACCATACTCGTATCAGGGAGAAAGATAGTTCAAAGCAAAAAAAAAAAAAGCAATCCTAAAATGAATACTTACTAGATGAGCTGCTTAAGGAATTGTATGAAGCTACCATTTAAGGAAGGAAATTGAGGTAAGAGGTTTCTTCTGATAATTGTTTTCTTCTGATAATTGTTTCTTCTGATAATTGCCAGCCAGTGGAGGATTTACAACAGTGGAGTGGTATGATCTGACTGGATTCTTTAATAGATTATTATCTGCTGTGTGAGAATAAACTAGAGGCATGCAATCTGACTTAAATAACTGGTCAGAATATTTCTCCCTTGAAGAAGTAATTTCTATCTTCTGGTGAATGCAGTTAAGTACCCTTGTTTATGACAAACATGATGACTACTTTGATTTATTTCCAGTGAATCAGATAAAAGTAGTCACATTATTTATAATCACACTCACTATATCAATGAAGTGAAAATAGAGCTGAAGTGTTTGTTCAGAGAATTCAGCCAAGAATTCCCAAGATTTTAAAAGAGGACCCACTGGGAGTGTGGACTTTCTATCTCAATGCCAACATTGATTAAAATCACAAGGCAATGGCTCAATTTTCTGAATCTCTTAGCTAGCAAGGTAGTCGTTTTCATAATGTTGACCCAAATGGGTATGCTTATCTATAATACTAACAGTCAAAAGCTAATGAAAGTAATATTTAGACATACTCATTAGTTCCACCAAAATGCTGTTCATAGTTATTTGCTTTTTCTTATTAATTTGTTATGACTCACATTGAAGCACAGTTTTAAAAAAGCATAAAATGAATGTAAATCCCTAACCACAGCACATCAATGTGAGTCAGTCACAATTGAAATTTCTAAAGCGTCAACATTGTTTATTGGGACACTCATATTTCTGTTTCACAGATCTCTGCCCAGTCAGAAATGAAGCTCAGCATCATTTCTCCTCTTACTTGGTGAAATATACTTCACAGACTTTTGATATCTGGCGCTTTATGTTGTTACCAAACTCAATGAAGCAAGTAAATGGAGTCCTTTAGTTCCCAATGAAGAGGGCAAACATTTAATTTATCATCTAAACTAGGAGACTTTGTAGAGTGAAAAAGGATAATATTAATTACTGCATTGGGATAATCAAACATGAACCAGTGCTGCCAAGACAAACCACTGCAAATGGTCATCTGACAAGTAAAATACAGTCTACTTTATAATTCACTTCACATACATTGTTTTTGTTTCATTTGTGGCCCTCCTTGTGTTAGATGAATTCCAAGAAGTGTTCCCAGGAAACAGAATAACTTATTGGCCCCAGGGAGGCATTAGGCAGGGGAGAATCAGAAGTGTTCTGAGAAGCATGCCCTCCCACAACACAGTCCTACTGGAATGCACAGTGTGAGACTTTCTGTAACCCTTACTGATATAGAAGAACAGTCAGAGGGAGGGAATCATAAAACTTTTCTCACTGCAAAATATTTAAGTGATAATTCCTCTTCAAGTCTAAACACTATGTTGTAAAATGTCAAAATACCATAATTTATTAAAAATAACTTTTCTGGTATTAGTAAAAAAAATCCATTGAACCACTAGAAATTAAACATTTTAAAGCCTGTTGATTTTAAATGGGCTATTGAAGATATGGAAATCAATATTAGCCTATCACAGACAGCTGAATCATATTTTGTTGTAGCAAATAAGCTCCATAGGAAGAAAAACAGAACTAAATTGAGTTTTCCCCAGTGAAACTACAAATGATGCCTGTTTAATAACTTCTTCTTCTTCTTCTTCTTTATTGTTGCTGCAGTAGCTCTGAATAATAGAAGCCTAATGTGTTTGCATGGCTCTCTTCCATGCATTGATATATGGTATTTTTGGTAGATTAGGAATTAGCAGTGCTTTCTAAACTGAAAGGAAGGAGATATGAAAAGAAGCTTATATCCAGGACTCTGATAAAGACTGGTGAATAAAATGTTTCGGAGCTTGGAATCCAATAGTTTTATTGTATAGTTCTCAAATGGAAGCAGGATAGGTGGTTCTTCCTGAGGACAGGGAATATTTATGTGCTGATTCCCAGTTGGTAATTTGAAGGTTTTGAGGAAATCTCTGAGGCCTGTTAGCTTGGTTTAATTTGAACAATGAGTTATTCCAAATCAAAATTATACATTCTTGTTTAATACTTAGGTTCTGACAAATGCTGCAACTTAGTGGATATGGGCTTGAGTACTGAATTTAGGTGTCTCAAGGCCTGTCTGGGGTTTAGTTACCACTAAATAAGAGGTGTTGTGAAAAATTATTAGTTTCCCTCTGATGTTACCATTGGAAATTATTGAAATAGGCTGGATATTCTTACCTTCTTCTTGCTGAAGAATTATAATTCTTTTTTTTTTAAGGGAGAGAGAGAGAGAGAGAGAGAGAGAGAGAGAGAGAGAGAGAGAGAGAGAGAGAATTTTTAATATTTATCTTTTTGGTTTTTGGCGGACACAACATCTTTGTATGTGGTGCTGAGTATAGAAACCAGGCCGCACGCAAGCCAGGCGAGCGCGCTACCGCTTGAGCCATATCCCCAGCCCTATAATTCTTTCTTACTAAAAAATTACAGATTGGTCAGCAATTTATGTCTTTATGAAAAATATCACTTTCTTTTATATAGTTGTAGGTGATTTTTTTTATGATTTCTTTTTTTAATATTTTTATTTTTTAGTTGTAGTTGGACACAATACCTTCATCTTATTTATTTATGTTTATGTGGTGCTGAGGATGGAACCCAGGGCCTTGCACGTGCTAGGCGAGTGCTCTGCTGTTGAGTCACAACCCCAGCCCTTGTAGGTGATTATTTATCTTACTATTAATGTATTAGTGGAAAAAATGCAATTGGTAATAAAAACTATGTTTTAGCAATTGGCATTTCTTTCTTACCATCAGGAAAATAGTTCATATCTAGAAATGTTGATCTTGATTTTACATGAAGATTAGTAAATCTTTTTATAAATGTCAATTTTTAAATCAAAATTATTTTTGTATTCTAGTAATATAGGCAGGTTTCTGGAGACACTATATCAAACAATGGGTACACCTTGTTCTAAAAAGGTGTGACATTTTCTGAAAGTCAATAGATCATTTATATTGAATTGCCTTTTCCAATAATATGACTCCTATTATTATGGTGATACTCTCTCTACTCCTATCAGTAGTTTCTCTGAATAGTTTTATTTTCTGCCTAATATCTGTATTTTATTTTTATGTGTGGTGCTGAGGATCAAACGCAGTGTCTCACACATGGTAGGTAAGTGCTTTACCTCTGAGCCACAACCCAGCCCCTTAGTCTTTCTGTCTCTTGAATAGAGCTCTTCTTTAGATAGAAAATCTTCTGTGCTTATTTATTCCTACATAGTCTTTCACTTATTCATTTAGTATGGTGTGGAGGCCATGGGCACAGATGATAAATTCAGAGTGCCTTGATTCAGATCAAAGCTTTGATTCTGACTTTGCTACATTGCCAAATTATTTAATTCTGTAAACCTAATTTTTCTCATCTATAAAATAAATATTATAATAGCGCATACTCCCTAGAGCTTTCTTGAGGATTACATCAAATAATGGATATGATTTGACTAGCACAGGGCCTGGGATATAGTTTTGTTTAGTAAATATGAGATGATAATGGTAGTTGTTGTGATTTAACTATTGTTTATTGAGTGTCTTGAATATTAACTATTTGCACAACACTGTGCTGGCTTCCAGGGTTATAAACATCAAAAGTCTCAGATAATTCTTATCCCTGTGAAGCTTGTAGTCTGAAGATAAAATAAAAAAAAAAAAAGATCAATGAAAGAGATGTAGAGTAACAAGAGAATCGCCATCCTGGGGATATGCTAGAGAGCCCCTGAGAGTTTAGCGAAATTGGTGTGGGGCAGAGAACCTCTGGTTGGCCTGAGGAGCTGGGGTATGTTGGAGATTACTTTCTGGTGGAAATTTGTGATGAGTGAAGACCTGCAGCCTCCTGAACTGCAAAAGTAAGTCATGTTTAGTATATAAAACTCAAACAATACTGGAGCATAGCAAATAAAAAGGAAAGATCTTTTCATTTACCCATTTCATACCCCTAGACTGAAATGTGGTATGTATCCTTCTAACCTATGTTTTATAGCAGGAGATTGAAAAGATTAGGAAAAGTATTTATCTGACAGTAGCTCTTTCCTTGAATATTTCACAAATACAATTGAGATACATCTTGTTTTAGTCAGCTTTATTTTTGCTGCAAACAAAAGATCTGACAAGAACAATTTTAAGAAGGAAAAGTGATTTCAATGCTCACAGTTTCAGAGGTCTCAGTCCATACACAGCCAGCTCCATTCCTTGGGGCTTGAGATGAGGCAGAACACCATAGTGGAAGAGTGTGGTACAGGGAAGTGGCTCACATGATTATCAGAAAGCAGAGAGAGTCCACTTGCCAGATATAAAATATGTACCCTCAATGCATGCCCCCAATGCCCACCTCCTCAAGCCACACACTTTCTGCCTTTAGTTACCACTCACCATGAAGGAATTTATTCACTGATTGGATTAAAGGCTCTCATAACACAAGCATTTCACCTCTGAATGTTCTTGCATTGTTGTACACATGAATTTTGGGGGGGACACCTCACATTCAAACCATAACACATCGTATGGAATTATTTTTCCTTTGTGTATGTTATACTAGTATACCTTTACTAGAAGGTATTTGAAAACATAAATTATAACTTTTAGTTCTTGAAAAGTCCTAGGTAACCTGCAGAAAGATGCCATAATGCATTTTGGGTAATGATGATACACACTGAAGACCAATAATTTATTGAAAAAGGAAGGATAAATGAAAATGAATATTGAATATGTCCTCATTATTTAATATTATCATATTTTACTCAGATTATCTAAAAGGGAGTATTAGAAACACCATGCTATGCTCTCTAGGCAGTCCATGGGATAAAATAACAGAAGTGCTTTGGTTAGGAAGGACAGTGACTTAACTGAATTAGAAACAAACAAACAAACAAAAAAAAAACTTCTGCAACAGGGATCCTAGGAAGATGATATAATCTGCCTGATGTCAGTCGCATCTCCTTGCTTCGCTTGAAAAGATTCTAATCAGTGTTTGATTTTTTGATGCTTTTCACTGAGCTCCTTTTCTCATGGCTATCACTGGGCCTTTTCTTCTCAGTTCTGCCATGAACCTTACTCTTTCCATGAATTAGATAAATGAGGTGAAGAGTTCCTGTGGAGTCTGATGTTTCCTAGTAGGAAGCACATTGCACCTGGAGCTGCTTAGAGTATTAGTGTAGTAATTCTGGTTCAGTTACATTTCTTTCAGTACACCTTCCTGAAGTCATGAACTCCAAGTAAAATAGAAATACCATCTTAAAATAGAGAAATACTAACTTTTCTACACTTCTTGAACTAAATATTGATTTTTTCCCCTCTGCCTGCAGTAATTTAAGTTTGTCAAATACTTTGAAAAGACATTTAATTATCACAGTATGACACTCAAAAGATTTTTTAAAAATAACTTTTTAAAAATAAAACTTAAGAATATTTCAGCCTGAATAATTACTTAATAACTTTACTTGTATTTTTGTATAATTTAAGTTAAATTTGTTTCTACTTAACATTGACCACTGTTTCTCTTTTATAATGTTTAGAGGAAGAATTTGAGGCACAGAACAGATACATTCAAGATACACATTTAATTATGGACATTTTAAAATTTATATTAAAATTTTCATATGAAAGATTTTTTAGATGTCTAAGAACAAAGTGAGATAGCCTGATATTGTAGAGAGTGTTACCACATTACCAGTTTCCTTCCAGCTCTGTTTCTTATGAGCTGCGTGACCTTGGCAGTTATTGACCTTAATAATTTTAATATATTACATATATTTTCAGGTTTATTTTGAAAACCACAGAAGATTTGTTAGAAGAAACACCAATACTTTGTTAACTTTAAAACGCTTTCACAATTTTTAAAATTTTATTATCATTAATTTTCTGTTTGGCTTCTCCGGAGCTTGGCCAAGTACCTTGCTCATTTTAGATGATCAAATATTTTGTTGTCACTGTTAAAATAATTTTTATGTACTTCCAGGTAAATGTATAGCTCTGTGTTTTATGAATCCTAAAGTTGGAAGAAACAAAAACATTTTTAAAAGATAAATTTAAATTTTTATTTTATTGTGGTGAGATTACTTTACGTGAGATTGTAAAGTATGCAATATAGTATTGTTAACTATAGTGTTGTACAGCAAATCTCTAGAACTTATTCATCTTTCATGACTGAAATTTTTTGCCCTTTGCTTAGCAACTCCTCATTTCTCTCTCCTCCTAACTCCTGATAAACACCATCCTACACCCTGATTCTATGAGTGGCTAGTTTGTATAATTCATATAAGTAGAATATAAGCAGCATTTGCCCATCTGGTGAAAGCCTAATTTACTTGGCATATTGTTAGGATTTATTTATGTTTTGTATAGCAGGATTCTCTATTTTTTTAAGGCTGAATATTATTTCAGTGTACGTATATAACATATTTTCTCTATCTACAAATCTGTAGATGAATATTTCAGTTGATTCTACATCTTGACTATTGTTAAGAGTATTACAATGAACACAAGAGGGTTAATATCCTTTTGAGATCCTGATTTAAAATTTTTAAGATAATATCCAAAAGCGGGACTTCTGGATCATATACAGCAGTAATTCCCCTTATATATGGTTTTGCTTTGTGGTTTTAGTGCATAGTTAACAAGGAAATTTTAGAGGTAAACAATTAATACACTTAAAACAAATCCAATTAATGCATCTAAAATTTTTCACAGTTCTGAAGAGCATGATGGAATCTTGGTGTCCTGCTCCATCATGCCTGCAACATCAGTCATCCATTTGTCAGCATATCCATGCTCTATACACTACTCTTCTGTTAGTCACTTAGTAGCTGTCTTGGTTATCAAATTAACTATCTCAGTGTCACAGTGCTTGTGTTCAAATATCTCTTATTTGACTTAAAAATGGTCCAAGAATACAGGAGTAGTGATGCTGAAATTTAGATATGTCTTAAAAGAATCCATAAAATGCTTCATTTAAATGAAAAGGTGAAAATACAATATTTTGAGAGAGACAGACACTAAATTAACATAATTTTTTGTAGAATATCATTATATTTGTTGTATTTTATTATTAATTATTCATATCTTACTGTACCTAATTTATAAGCTAAACTTTGTCATAGGTATATGTTTATAAAAAAGGGATAATACTTACAGGTCTGATAGTATTTATAGGATTTTCAAAAAAATGCAAAACTCATACAAAAAATACATGGTTTCAGGCATCTACTTCCCAATTTTGAATGTATTCCCTATGTGTCATATAACATATTTTCTCTATCTACAAATCTGTTGATGAATATTTCAGTTGATTCTACATATTGACTATTGTTAAGAGTATTACAATGAACACAAGAGAGTTAATATCCTTTTGAGATCCTGATTTCCATAGCAGTGGTATCATTTTGCATTCTCAAAAACAGTGTACCTTGAATAGCTAAAACAATCTTGTAGAAAGAAAAACCTACACAGGACAATGCAACATTTGAAATGTTATTATTTTAAAAATTCTTATTTAAAGCTTTCAGATCTTGATTAATCATGCATAACTGAAACCACAGAATTTTTCTTAAGAAAAAAAAGCATCTTACTTCCTGATTTTAAAATCTATTATATATAGTGTTATAGTAATTAGAGTGGGATGGTACTATTATAAAGATGGACATATGTACCAATGGAACAGAACAGAAAATCCATGCATATTCAGTCAACTGATGCTTGACAAGTGTACCAAAAATGCACATTGGAGAATGGATAGTCAACAGCAGTTGATAAAATGGTATCCATATGTGGAAGACTGAAATTGGCTCAATTAGGTCTTTTTTTTTTTTTCCTCATGCTGGGCATCATACCCAAGGGTATGCACACAAGGCAAGCACTCTACCACTGAGCTATATCCCCATACAGTATGCACAAAAACCAACTCAAAATGGATTATTATAATGAAATAGTTAATCTGATAATCAATAATTCTTAAAACTAAGTCCAAAAAATGCAAAACTCATAGAAAAAATTATAAAGGAGAAACTTTCATGACATTGGTATTGATATGTGTATCATGAGTTGGATGAGGAAGAGCTATTATATTACAAAAACAACATGAAGTGCCTTAACTGAAGGATAACTATATGCTCATAAAATAAAATAGTAAATTTTATTGCTTAAATAGTCTCTTCTTACTACAAAAAGAATTGCCTTACAGGTGGTAAAATTCTGATAGAATACTATCCCATGCCATGCATAGTTCCTTTTATAAGTCCAGCATTAGAACTCCAATTATTTTTTAGCTGTTATGTTAGTTCAATCTGCCTGTGCCAGATCAAACCAATAATACAAAGGAGCTAACACCCTATAAGATAGATTATTATTTTTAAGTAACTTAGTTCTTCAACTCATTCATTATTATAGAAAATGTTCAAATATTATTTAACTTATTGTGAGGGCTACTTACATATATAATAATGTCTTAATTTACAAGCAATGACTACATATTCTAAATGCTGATTTCAAAACAAAAGTCTATATTTGCTGTTTTGTAAAATTGGAAAAGGTTTGTTGACAGAAATATTAATTGCAAATTATTCATTAAAAAAACATGTCTCCCTGGTTTTCTTATGCAAAGTGATGCTGCAATGAGAGCCCAAATTGTTCTTACTAGCAGAACTAATAAGACTTTGGAATTGATCATCCTGGTAGTTGTGATTCAAATGAGAATGTGAATGAAAATGATTAATTTTTTTCATTATTAGGGGTCTGACAGTTGTTATTTTCTTTCAGAAGAGTAAATTATGTGATATGGAACTTGTACCTTTGTAGTATGGTAAGCAGCTAGTCATTAACTTGAGTGCTGCAACTGGACACCTGGGAACCAAAGAGATTTTCTACTTTATTACATAAATAAATTCTCTCTGACCATTATGTGATACCTGATTTTAATATGCAGCCCAGAGCAGCAGTGATAAATGCTGTGTCCCACACTGCTTCACCTCTAGGTATATTGATACTTCCAAAGAACATTTCTGGAGTCTGGATTTCAATTTTACACACATCAAAAAGTAAATGACTATTTAATCTTTTACCATAACATGAAGAAGAGCAAGTAATACATACTGGAATGGAGTTTAGTAGGATAGAAAGCCAAAACTGAAAGATTTTCTATTTGAGATGAAAGTATAATAAGCAGTAAGCTTTACAAAAGCAGAGGATATGATAATAGAAGAGGAAACCAATGAAAAGATTAGAATTTGGTATTTGTATGAGAAAGTAAGGTGACCTTTAATGGATTTCTGGAGCTGTCTTTGGGGGATTATGTAAATTAAGCTTGAATTCTAAATCTAATACAACTATCATTAAAATCAAGAGAATGCTTACTGTGTGATGGAAATTGAAATGACTCTTAACTTTATAATATTCCTGAGCCCTAATATCCTCACATGACTTTCAAAAAATAATGCCTTCTTATTATTATAATTTGCAACCTTCTTAGCAATAAAGTAGAAGAAAATCAAAAAAGATAGAATGAAACTTTCCTCAGAAATGTATGGAAATGTCACTCTGTATTGAGTTAGATTATTCATTTTAATCTTCCCTAAAACAAAAGGTTAAAAAGTTTATTATTTTTGTTTTAATTTGAATTATTTTCATTGCTAGTAAGAATGAAGAGTATATGTATTTATGAACATTTTGTTTCCTTTGCTTACAACTATCTATTCTATAATTGCCCATTTTTAGAACTGGTATTTAAGGTTTTCATATTGGTTTTGAATATATCAAGTATCTTATCTCCTTATATTTATATCAAATATATTTCTAGTTTACAATTTGCCATTTAATTTTATTAATTCTCAGAGATTGTAATTTTTTTTTAAATCTTAAAGTCATTTAATCTTACCTTTAGTAGTTTCAGATCCATGAAGTAGACTTTAGAATTTGAAATACTTGGAATAACATTAACTTGCTAATAAATATGAAATCATTCAGTAGATATAAATATAAAAGTTGTTGTGTTTTACAAAGGTATATAAATGGAGATTTCCTATAAATTTTATGACACGTTTTCTCAATATTTTAAAATTATCAAAACCTAGAAATACTTTATTATAGAGGAGAACATTCTATAGGCAACCTAACCACCTCATGGAGGGTGGTGTTTCTGTGTTGTTGTAGATTGTTTCTTGAAGTGTGATATCCAGAAACATCATGTCACCTGGGAAATGATTAGAAATATAAATTCTTTTCTCCTTTTTTTGTGGTGCTGGGGATGGAACCCCAGGACCTGGACCTTGCTGCTTAAGCTTAATCTGCCAATTTTAGGATTCAGATGGGGTGTCTGGTGAGAAAACACATTTCAGTAGCATCAGGTCCTCATTTTTTCTTTATACTTTGAAGAGTCAGGTCTTGACCATCACTTCCACCCCAATCATTTTTTAGCAATTCATTCCTATGTTCTTTGTAGTATCTGCCATTCCCTGTGGCAGATGTTTGCCAGTAGGCATCTTAGATACTGGCCTTGGAAAGTTCCCTAAGGAGAAGGGGGGGGGGGCGGCAAAGCAGGGAGAGCGCTTTCACTTGGTAACCAGAAAATGAGTTAGCAGTCCTTTGTCTCCTTTCTGGTTTACTATAGCTGCATGCTAGTTAATTTTCCTTTCTTACCCTTACCAGTGCATCCTATTCAATTCCACAGAAATGAATTTTTTCAAAAATATAAATCTCATTATGCCTCCCACATGGAGCATCACAAATTTGGTCCCTCGTGGTCTGGACTCCAAGTATCTTTCAAATGATGTTCTCCTCACTATGATATAGCCCTTCCAGTAGTTTGCAGTTTCATGGCAACGGTGTACATTTTCACTTACCTTTGCTTTTCAAGAAACACCCTTCCTTTTAATCTTGTTCATGTTTGGTTTGGTTTGGTTTCCATTGGCTAATTCCTACTGAGGTAACCAGAAGATGAGTTAGCAGTCCTTTGTCTCCTTTCTGGATTACTATAACTGGCTGAATACTAGTTAATTTTCTAGAAGTATATCTGGTGGATAGATTTACAAATGAGTTCAAATAAATATAAATAATGAAGTTAGTTACAGTATTGTTTATTAAAAAAAGACAGATTGAAAATCTTCTATATGGATGTCAGTAAAGTTAAGGACATTGTGATACATTCATAAAAGAGACTGTTCTGTAACAATTAAGAAAAGGATAGATCTGTGTATACACACACACATCACTCCTATACATGCTTGTATATGAGTAAACGATTTTCTTGAAATTAGTCAACATAATGTGTCAGATCCTGACCATCTCTTCCATCCTGATCATTTTTTTAGACATTTTTTTCTCACTTTCTTTGCAACTGAAACTGTAAATAAATGTAGTAAATGAGTAACTTTTGCTTTTAGAGAAGGAGACTGGATGGTCAGAAGCCCTTGCATGCTGAGGACTACCTTTAAACAATTCTCATTTCTCTCTTCTCCATCTCTCTCTTATTTGCATATATATATTTGGAGAAATATGGTGTGTACACACATACATATGTATGCATGTTTACTGTATTTATGCATTTATTTTTAGAAATATGTGTATTCAAATTAAACTCTCAGTTTGTACATTGCTTTTCAAAATCTTCTGTAGTTAGGTCCTTTCTGTGCTCCCATTGTACACTATACTTAACTTTTGTCACATTTCCTACTCACATGCACACTCATGCTCACTGTTGTGCTAGAGCTATATAAAGATTAAAAAACATTTTCATTCTTCTCTACATATGCCCCTGTTTTATCCTGTGCATAGCTAATCCTTCTTTACCCCAACAGAAGTGAATGTCATCTACTCTGTTTTCATAGTACGTTATTGATCCAACAGGTGTAAAATGCATCCAATTGTATTAGAGCCAGTTGTTCATCCATCCCTCTATTTATGACCTCCCTGAGGTCAGGGGCAGCAACTAAATTTTGGAGTCTAGCATCTAGCACAGTCTGATCTTAAGAAATCTATTGTATCCAGGGAGTTCTCAGTAAGTACTGCATTTGTCAAATTTAATGACTGCCGAAAGCTCTGTGCAATATTTATGGAAATTTAATCCTGAATATCACTCTGTGAAATAATTGTATTTATTTTGGAAATATTTCAACTTAGTCCAATTAGTATCAATCGCAACTCCCTATCTTTAAAAATGTAAACTCTCTAATTTGCTAAACATTAGTTTTTCATGTTGCTGAAGGTTAAGGAAGGCAAGTAGTACAGAACAGGAGTCTCAGCCATCTGTCTTCCTTTTCTCTCTTCAGCATCATAGATGCTGCAGGGATTGTCCCTGCACAGCAAAGGGGATGAGGATGTGCATGTTTATGATAGAAAAAGCTCAGATAAGCCCTGTGTCAATGAGCTTAGGCTAACATATTCTGTGACAACAAACTACCACCAAATCTCTGTGGTTTATAATTAGCAGAGGTGTGTTTTTCACACTATTATATGTTCACCATGGGCCATATGAGGCTTTGCTCCTTATTTTTTCCCTCAGGGACTTATACTGACAGAGTCTTTGCAGTCTCAGGAGAAATGAACAAAACAAAGCAAAACAAAAGCCTTGTAGAATTATGAGATGGAACTTCAGAGTTCTTCAAAATGGCACATATTATATCCATTCATATGTCATTGGCCAAAAGCAGTCCTAAAAAAAAAAAAAAAAAAAAAACCAAGAGAGAGAAATGAATTTCAGTAGATGGGGTAGAGAGAGAAAATGGGAGGGGAGGAGAGGGGAGGGGAGGGGGGATAGTAGAGGAGAGGAAGGGCAGCAGAATACAACAGACACTAGTATGGCAGTATGTAAAAAGTGGATGTGTAACCGATGTGAATCTGCAATATGTATACGGGGTAAAAATGGGAGTACATAATCTGCTTGAATCAAATGTATGAAATATGATATGTCAAGAGCTTTGTAATGTTTTGAACAACTAATAATAAAAAAAAAGGCTAAGCCTAATATGGATAGAGTGGGTCTGTATGACTATGGAATGGAAGGAGAACATTTTAAACCATAATTCATGTTATCAAAATTTCTATTAGAACTTACCTGGAAAGGAATTGATTTTGCTCTTGCATCAGTGTGTATATTCAGCACACATCAAATAAGCATGTACCACAAACAGAGCATATACGCAAAGTACAGTATGGGAAGCGAGGCTATGTCAGAGAACTTGTTTTCACAAGGGCCTAAAAGAACATGTTATTTCCTGCCACTATGATCAGGTTGGTATGGCTGAAGAGAACCCCTGGAGAAGAGAAAGCTGAAGTTGAGATTGTATGAAACTCTATGCCTTAGCTAAGGATCCATAAATTAATTTTGTATTATTATATTTTAATCTCACAAGCAAAAGTACTCTGTTTGAGGATTCATCATATTCATCAGCATTTTAATTTAATTCAGAAATTTTATGGCAGATATATATCATTATTTAATAAATATTTGCATGTATGATGATAAAGTGGCAACACTGACTTTACAAGTCATTGATCAAAATAACTAGCTAATTACCACTCTTGTCAAACTCCTTGGGTGTTGGATGTGTTTACTAGTATCTAAAAACATCTTACAAAATCCAATAAGTACTATATTTTATAATATTTCATAGCTTTCTATTTAATTTTATAGTTTTCTTTGTTTTGCCTATCTGCCATTTTATATATTTTGAAGAACAAAGATGTGCTCATGCTGATGGGCAAGGATTTCCTGGTGGGTTGGGATTCAGTAAACTGTGTACCCATTGAATACATGGTGCTCTAAGTTTTCCGTGTTTTTCTGTTAGTACATTATTCCTAGTCCATGGCTTCTTAAATATATATTCAGAAGGATCATATTTTAAGAAAGGATTAAGTATTTCAAGGGAGAAAAATCATTCTGCTGTTTCTAAAGCATACACAGCTGTTAAACTTTAATTAAACAGGTTTGTAGAAAAGTGACTGGAGACCAAGTTCATAAAACCAGACAGATATGCTTTGTAAATGAAGAAGAAAGCTAATTAAGCCAAGCATAGCAGCTTAATATTAATTTTTAAAACACTTCCAGTGTATTTGTTGCAAATCTTGACAGTGCAAAAGTGTATTTTCTAATGAGTTATTCTACAATTTAAGTTCAGCATTTGGGTTGTCAAGGATTCCTAGTAAGTTGAAAAATTATAAAATCTTTCCACATTATGTTAATATTTATTGCAAGAAAGTTAACTCAGGAGTGCAATGCAATTCATCATTGAAAATAAATGCATAGATATACTTTAAATGGGATTTGTTAAGTAATCCACACAAATAATCCATCCAATTTTATTTAAATATATTTGATTACCAACTGATTTTATACACCAAAGCAAGGCCGTTAAAATAAATTTAATGTTCACTTGTGATATTTTAAAGTTTATTTTAAAATCATTTTAACCTAGTTATGATTTTTTAATGAACTAAGGATAGCTATGTTATTTTAACAAAAATTGAGCTCGACAGTATGTCCATAATTCTGTGAAAGAAGAACAGAAAAGCCTAATGAATTGGAATTTTTGCCACATTGTCAGAACTTAAGAAAGTTGTAGGTGCATTCAGTTATTGAGTGGAGTTCATGATTTTCCTTTCTGTTCTATTGATTCTGAAAGAATATTATTAAGCATTAGATTTCACCTTCTCAATAGGAAAAACCTGAAAAGTATAAAAGTGTTTAAATTAAACCTGCTGGGAATGAATGAAATAAATATTATCAAACTTGTGATTTATTTAAATTATTCACAATTTTAAACCCTTTGTCTCTCACTCAACAGTAATATCCTACTTTGTTCTCTAAATAGAATTATGAAGCATAAAGTAAGCATTGACTATAAGTTTAAATACAATAAAGTAATTATAAGAATTTCAAACCATGACTTAACATGACCGAAAAAAATATTTGTGTGTGTGTTGTTGAGCAAAAGGATCACAGGTACTATTCATTCCAAGGACCACTAAAGAATAAAAACATCTTTTAGATCATCAGTAGTTCCCAGTTACAATAGCTGCAAACAAATGATGATTTAGAGACAAATTATGCTGAGCAACATAAATTGCATGGCATGTTGTCTTATGGTGCTTCATTTGATATATTGTGTGTCCATAATACTGTCATCAACAGGATATCCCTGAAAATGGCATGTTTCTCCCCGTAGGTTTCTGGATAAAAGGAAATGTTTTACTTATGCTAGAGAAATACACAAACCATTCTTCTGAGAGATGCATTCAACCTAAAAGGGTGCCATTACTCTAGGTTCTTATTTCCATTTTAAAGACAGCATTATCACTGATTATGCTGAACATAACTCTCCAGAGTAGCGATTTCCTCTGTCGTGTTGGATGAATGTCAACAGTGATGATTGGTCCCCTAAGTATTTTATCAGGCTGGCTTCCTTCATGCAGCACTCTGTCAGCATGTGAGGTAGTAATGATTAAAACACCACTTATAAGCATATTAGTTATAAAAGACTTTCTAAGTTCTGTCATTCTCTTCTCAAGGCATATTGTAACCAAAATATAATCTTGTGGTTTTTCTTTCTCATGACACCTGAGGTATTCCCTGATGGTCAAGTCACTCAGGTTGTCATTTGTTGTATTTGATTACTCATTTTCTAAAGAAGGACATACATTTGACTAATCTGATGACATGACTTCAGTGTTGAATTCAGTTCACTCACAGTATGTATCAGGTAATTGAGACCTGAAAAGTTATGTAAATTGCCAAGTTTATGTAGCTAGCTAATTCATTTCCCTTAATCCTCAGTCTGATTTGATCAGGTGATACTTATTGGAAATCTATCATCAATAGATTATCATTTATTCTGTTGCATATCGGAATGATTAAAGGAGACCTCTAAAAACACTTTATTCCTGAGATTCTATAATTTTGTACTTCCTAATGAATAACCACTAATATGCATATTTGAAATTTTCTCTAGTGATCTATATTATTATATAAATCTTTATATTATCTTAATTTTTAAATGATTAACCCACTGCAATATCTTTGAAGTAGATCTCTCTCATTTCCAGAAAAAAAAAATGTCTTCAAGCCAATGTTAGTGTCATAATGTAATACTACTGTTTTGTACAAAAAGCTATAATGTGAGGATGTTTCCCTTTTAGCAAAATATGCAGAGATTTCCTGTCTGTTGCATTTGAACCGTCCTTTCCATGTGAGAGCTCTTCTGTTGCCCTTCTACTTTGGGGTGTCACTTGGAAGCCTTCATAACAAACAACTTGACAGATCCTTCTATTTTTCTTTAAATTTTGTTTGACAAATAATAATTATATATATTTATGGGATACAAAATGATCTTTTGATACATATATACATTGTGGAATAATTAGATAATTAGCATATCCATCCCTTCAGATATTTACAATTTCTTTGTGGTAAGAACATTTAAAATCCTTTTAGCTTTTTGGAAGTATATAATATGTTACTATTAAATGCAGTAGAACACTAGAACTGATTCCTCCTATCTAGCTATAGCTTTGTACTTATTGGACAATGTCTCTCTCTTCCCCATCTACCCCCCCCCCCCATCTCCTAAGCCTCTGGTAACCATTCTGTACTTTACTTCTACTTTTGTAGATTCCATATATAAGTGAGATAAGTGAGGGGACATTACCTTAAGTGCTATTGATTATTTTTGTTGGCAAAATAAGTATAGTGAGATGTCCACTATATTCAGGTTAACCCCTGATCTGTATCCTAATACTTGCTAATGTGACTGCTCAATTGTGGGTATGCTTTTCTAGAGGGAGATATATTTGTCATCTTTCCTTAAATGAGAACAGAGTAGAAGTCATTTGGGCCACCTTCCTAGAGATGAGGGTTCAAGATGGGGAGCTTCATTGACAGTCATAGTGCTGTCAGCACATAATTTCCAGGTGGCATCCCAGGGGCTCTCAGACTATTTCTGCCACAGCACAGCACAAGAAATCTTATTACATTACTTTTAGATCTCTTGGGCTTTGTGTTTTAGAACCAAATATGATGGGTTTTTTTGCAATTTTGTAATTGGTTAGTAGTTTTAAAAATGAGGAAGTCCTTGGGAAACTTTTTAAAACCCAGATTCCTAAAAGTAACTTCAAATCATGTAAATTTGAAACACCAAGGTATGGAGTCCAGGAATCTGTAATTTTTAGAGGCTTACCTGGTATAGGTTAAAAAAGGCTTTGATCCTTCTCCCCAATACTAATACAATCAGAAGCACTGTGGATGATGTCCCAGCTTCTAGAATTTTAAGTGCTCTTCCAGTGATTCTCATGATTGAAAATCACTGTTGTAAACTTTCCTCCATCTCTAGGAGTCAGCTGTAGAAGCCCTCACTTTTTTTTTCTGCTTAGAGGATTTAGTAATGTAAACATAGCTTTTCAGGGACAAATAAAACAATCCCTGCCTGTTGTTTTTATGTTCATGAGTGAAGTGTTCTGGAGGCCTCTGTCAGTTCCTCTGTACTCTTGAAAGCTTGAATTTATGGTAAAGTCAGATTAATGATAGAGTCAAAAAGTGATTTGATTACAGGATGATCTAAGATTCAGATTTTTCAATCTGTCCCATTCTTCAAACTCATCTTCTGGAAAGAATTGCACATTATCTTTTAAGGATATTCTTATTCTTAGGTGACCATTAGAAAAAATCAATTTAATTTTTAATCAACAACTCCCATCAATGCTTACTTATTCAAATCTGTAAGCTGTAATTGCAATACATAGATGAATTAGTTGGGATTACTTTTTATTTCCCTTAGAGAAATGTGTTCATTGGAAGCATATTTTTAGGAAAGAAATGTGTTTCCTGTCCAGTCTGGCTCAGAATACACAGAGTACTCACCTCACTTTCTGTCATTTTCTGTGTCCCTGTACTGTATTGCTTTTATTACAAAATATGTGCACCCTCAAGTAGATGGAATTCCTTAGCCAGGATGGCATTTGGAGTCATCCTTTGATATCCATTCTCCCTAGTAGCACCTGGCCTAAAGCTGACCAAAGATTAGTACCCAAATTTTCAAATAAGTCTTTTAAATTTGCTTGCTTGGTATTTGTGGATTTCTTGTAGAAGCCAGCATATGCTTTGTGTGCATCTTTGTTGACACAGTTGAAAGTGAGACAGAATTCACCAAAGAAGAGTCTAGAGGACAAGGTACTATGAGATCATAAAAAATCTATTCTGCAAGGACAGGGTATAGAATCTGAATAGGTTTTTATTTCCACAGATGCGAATTTGGTGGTGCGAGCCAAGATAAACTGGCTTTGCAGAGCATAACAGGTCTGACAGTCAACATCTTCTTCCTATTTCCATTCTTACCCATGGTTGCCTGAGGTTTAACCATACAATATTGCTTCTTGTTGCTCAAAAATGGTCAAATATCAGCAATTACATGACATCTGTGTTAGAATTCTGAGTACAATCATTGAATGGAGAAACTTTCCAGTATGTCTTAGGGTTTGTGAATTCATCCTAGAGTTCAGAGTACCCTGAATCTGCTCTCAAGTATATAGGCTGTTTCAGCTGGAGTCCCTTGGTTTGTAAGCCTCTTTACTCCTAAACTATGTAGCCTGGAGGCTCAAAAGTCTAGTAACTCACTCCTCTTCCTACAGTGTGCCACATTCAGAGCCTGAGAGGGGACCTTTGTCTGCATTCTGATAATACCTTTATCTCTACTCCTGTTGTATTCTATACCATTTTTGCAAATTTTCCCTGTTTTTGCGTTTGTTTCTACCATTGATTAGGGAAATAAATCTGAAGAGGGAGAATGTGTAATTTGTCCTAATTTAAGAAGAGTGTCTGGATTAAGGGCTAATCTTATAAAAATTCAGGGCCCAGGGGCCTTATCCATGGTATAGGATAAAGTCCTTCTTTCAGATAGGATACTATGAAAATGAAGGAACAGTACTTCCAAGTGTGTTAGATACTTAACTGTACATGATGAAGTTAATATAGCTGTCGCTTCCACACACTTCTTGTTTGTGATTATGTTTCAAGTAAGCACTGCAACAGCAATCCTAAAAACCCTGTGGCAAAACTGAAGAGAGTTAGAGCTCTTCACTGATGTAATATTCTGAAATAACATTTTCTCAGGTTCGCCTTATTACTGAGGGCGTGTATAGTAATATATCATGCTAGAAAATTCTATTGCATCCTCTGGAAAGGCAACATGGAATTTTTTATACCATTCTTTCAATTATCTTTTTCATCCTCACATAATTCTCAGGTTAGATTCCCACAGGGAGGACTATAGTATTAAAGCTATGTGTATAAGGAAAATGTAGATGACATATTCTTCCTTTCCTCCCAAGGAAAAATACATGAAAATATTTCTCAAATATCACCTGAGAATGTAAAAACCATACTCAACACACTCAGAATGGAAGTTCTTAACCAGTGATTTCAGAAAAAGAACAACAACAAAAAATATTTAACCACAAAAAAGATTTTTCTGTTGTTCATTTATTTGTTCTTTCATTTTGGAAACAGTTAATCAGCCCTAACTTTGAAATAGGTATTGTACTAGGAAACTCTCATAAATTAATGAGAGTCCCTACTCATGAGCCTGTATTTAACTGTGGTATAAGGAGATGGAGGCTAGCAAATAAATAAATTATAATGGTGAGTACTATAGAAGAAAACAGAAGAGGATCTGGTAGTGTCCATGGACTGAGTTTGGTGAGGATAGGCTTATATGTGGGTTTATGTAGCCAGGAAAGGTGTCCTAGACCCAATTAAGAGAATGGAGTCATCCTGTTATTTATTTAGGTACTGGGGATTGAGCACAGGGATTCTTTGCTACTGAGTCACATCCCCAGCCCTTTTTATTTGTTTACTTTGAGAGGGGTCTCACTAAGTTGCATGGGGCCTTATTAAGTAATCTGCTGAGAATGGCCTTGAACTTGCAATCTTCCTATCCTGCCTCAGCCTTCCAAATCACTTGGATAACAGAGTAGGCCACCACCGTGCCATTAAAAAAATTTTTTTTCTTATATGCGGTACTAGAAGTGATGAGGGGGCAGATATCACTTTCACCCTTGGTATCTGATCAGGTTCCTCAGCCTCAACCATGCCCTGGTAATGCCTCTGGGGCTCCTCAGTCTAGAGGGTTTAGAAAATGCAAATGGCATGATGTGATTAATATTTTTAAATCACCTTTGAAGCTGGTGTGTATCAGACTATAACAGGAAGGGCAAAAGTAAAGCTGGAAGATGGAATGGTATAATAATCCAGGAAAGAGATTATGGCAATATAGGCCATCTTAATAGAATGGAAGTGGAAAGAACTCCAGTTGATGAAGTACAGGTACAGGTACTTGTTCCAAAGAACAAGTCAATGTGATTCTGCAATTTGTATTTGGGGTACAAAAGGGAGTTCATAACCCAATTGAGTCAAATTTATGAAAGATGATATATCATGAGCTTTGTAATGTTTTGAACAACCAATACAAAAAAATAAATTAAAAAAAAAGAACAAGTCAAAAAACTTTCTGAGGATTAGATATAAGGGCTGCTGAAGAAGAAAGAATCTTAGTGACTCTTTGAGTTTGGATCTGAACAACTAAACACATGGTGGAAATATTTATTGGGATAGGGAAAACTGGATGGTGAAGAGAGCAAATCTGTGGGAATAAGGGTCAAGGGGAATGAGGTGTAAATTACTTGAACACTGTACTCAGTGAAGGTCCCTTCATTTCCATAAGAGCCCAGTATATTTCAGGCCAGGGGAATATCTGATTCTCTTCTTTGTCCCTATGAAAACATTTTTGGGAAGTAAAGAAGAAATTTTAAATTTATATAGACATAGCTGTTAGTCTACATGAATTTAGAGTATAATTGAAGTTATAAAACATTTATAGTCAGGCATGGTGGTGCATGCCTGTAATCCCAGTGGCTCAGGAGGCTGAGGGAGGATTTTGAGTTCAAAGCCAGTCTCAGCTAAAGTAAAGCACTAAGCAACTCAGTGAGACCCTGTCTCTAAATAAAAAATACAAAAAATAGGGCTGGGATGTGGCTTAGTGGCTGAGTGCCCCTGAGTTCAGTCTCAAGTATGCCCCCTCCTCAAAAACCCCCACATTTATATGAAATAACTTAAATACCAATATTAGATAATTAAGCTTTGTGGAAGCTATAGGGCTAAGTTTATCATGCAGCCATGGTATGATTAATTAAGTATGGTTAAAGTGAGGTGATGGTGATTTTAATCTTACTTTATGACTTCAGATTTCACTAAGAATGCAAATTGTTAATATAATGATAGAGTTCTTGGAGTTTTTTCCTTTTTTTTTTTAGTAGATGGACACAATGCCTTTATTTTATTTATTTATGTTTATATGGTGCTGGGGATTAAACCCAGTGCCTCTTATGTGTGAGGCGAGCATTCTACCACTGAGCTCCAACCCCAGTCTGTGCTTGGAGTTTATGTCATAATTTAGGTCTTTACAATATACCAGTTTCTCTGACCCTAGGCAACTATTCCAGGCTTCACTGTCCTCTTCAGTAAAATAGGAATAATAATGGAACCTCTCTATAATATGTGATAAATACATGAAAAAATTGTCTGACAAATAGAAACTCAGTGAACATTTGTTCTCCTTCTTGTCCTCTTCCTTCTTATTTTCATTTTCATTGCTGGCGTGAGTGATGAAAACAGCAGAGAGTTTCCAGGTATAGGCCGTCTGCTCACTGGAGCAGGTCAAGTTGGGAAAAAACATGGTAAAAAAAAAAAAAATGTTTACTGCTGCGTAAAACTACCCTATATGGGAAGGAGGATGATCATGGTAGACTAAGGTAGAAGAAGTAGGGGACAATGAAAATGGATGGTTAGTGGAGGAACTGGTCACCATCTTTCCAAACACTTGTCCCACAGATGAAAAGGTGGAAAGGCTTCAACATAGTAATGAATTCTGATTGTCATGCCATGTTGAAGCTCCCTGTAACTATATATTGACTTACCGGTGTTTCTGATTTACACTGCTCAGTCTTATATATGTTAAAATGATTAAAAGCAGTATACTCATTAACTGCAGAGCTGATTACTTCCCCTGAGCTAAGACTAAATCTACCACCAGGACACTGATAAATTTGTCTCTTGACAGACTAGTATTTAATAGCATTTATCATCCCCCGTCTACCACCTCCTTTTGTGGTCATTTTCTTATAATTGGAAACTAGAAGAAATTCACAATTCAATCATTCCATGACATTTCTCTTTGTAAATGGCACCTTCTCTGTCACTTCTTGATCAGGGAAGAATCAGACAGTAAGTGACTCATTCCTGATTTGTTAATGCAAAACCTTTTTGTTATTTAATCATTTTTGAGACAGTCATGGGGAATTATTTAGCTTTCAGATTCTTATAAGTCATGAGCCTGCTTAGGCAGAAGATGTTGAGTAGCTTGTTGAATTATGCAAAGTTAGGTTCAAAAAGTCAATCTTGATTTACAGCTGTTACGTGAACAATTCAGTGCAGGCTCAGTGAAGCATATTATCTGCAAATAATGCTCTATACTTGCATAGAAAGAGTCTGAACAGAAAGTGCCTTCATTCCATATGATTAATGCAAAAGTGCTTTATAAACTGAGAATCACTCTACTGATATAAAATGGAATTCATATGCAACATTTATATGACCATGGATAGACCTAACCTAAGCATATTGAGGGAGTTCCTGTTGATATCCAAGAATAAAGGGGACCTAACTTTATTAAATGGTGGGAAATGTCTTGGGTGGTAATCTGCTGTTTCACAGACTCCCGTCTGTTGGATTATGAGAGCAGCATCAGTAGCCATTAAATCCCATGAGCATCCAATGCCAACTATTCTAGAGGTACAAAGGAGCATAAGATGAAGTCCTTAAGAATACCTCAACAAATGGGACTTACTCAAACTAAAAAGTTCTTTCTCAGCAAAAGAAACAATAAGAGAGGTAAATAGAGAGCCTACATCTTGGGAACAAATCTTTACTCCTCACACTTCAGATAGAGCCCTAATATCCAGAGTATACAAAGAACTCAAAAAATTAGACAATAAGATAACAAACAACCCAATCAACAAATGGGCCAAGGACCTGAACAGACACTTCTCAGAGGAGGACATACAGTCAATCAACAAGTACATGAAAAAATGCTCACCATCTCTAGCAGTCAGAGAAATGCAAATCAAAACCACCCTAAGATACCATCTCACTCCAGTAAGATTGGCAGCCATTATGAAGTCAAACAACAACAAGTGCTGGCGAGGATGTGGGGAAAAGGGTACACTTGTACATTGCTGGTGGGACTGCAAATTGGTGCAGCCAATTTGGAAAGCAGTATGGAGATTTCTTGGAAAGCTGGGAATGGAGCCACCATTTGACCCAGCTATTCCCCTTCTTGGTCTATTCCCTAAAGACCTAAAAAGAGCATGCTACAGGGACACTGCTACATCGATGTTCATAGCAGCACAATCCACAATAGCAAGACTGTGGAACCAACCTAGATGCCCTTCAATAGACGAATGGATAAAAAAAATGTGGCATTTATACACAATGGAGTATTACTCTGCATTAAAAAATGACAAAATCATAGAATTTGCAGGGAAATGGATGGCATTAGAGCAGATTATGCTAAGTGAAGCTAGCCAATCCCTAAAAAACAAATGCCAAATGTCTTCTTTGATATAAGGAGAGTAACTAAGAACAGAGTAGGGACGAAGAGCATGAGAAGAAGATTAACATTAAACAGGGTGAGAGGTGGGAGGGAAAGGGAGAGAGAAGGGAAATTGCATGGAAATGGAAGGAGACCCTCAGGGTTATACAAAAGTACATACAAGAGGAAGTGAGGGGAAAGGGAAAAATAATACAAGGGGGACAAATGAATGACAGTAGAGGGGGTAGAGAGAGAAGAGGGGAGAGGAGAGGAGGGGAGGGGGGATAGTAGAGGATAGGAAAGGCAGCAGAACACAACAGACACTAGTATGGCAATATGTAAATCAATGGATGTGTAACTGATGTGATTCTGCAATCTGTATATGGGGTAAAAATGGGAGTTCATAACCCACTTGAATCAAAGTGTGAATATGTCAAGAACTATGTAATGTTTTGAACAACCAACAATAAAAAATTTAAAATAAAATAAACCTCTAAAAAACCTTAAAATAAAAGAATACCTTAGGTTATGTTCTGTTTCTACATTTGTTTCAAATAAACAAGTAGCTTTGTCAAAGAACTTTGCACAGAAGGGTCTGCACATATACTTAAGTCTTGCTTTTATTCCTCCTAAATGATTTGTAGTTGAGAAACAGAATATCTTTTTGCTTCTTCTCCAGGTGAGAAAATCGTCTGTCGTTTTTTAAAAATACCACAGTGATAAATAAGGAGACAGAGCTGAGCTAGTGATATCAATAAGGTGTCCAAAAGAACAAATTATAATATTGAAAGGAAGTAGAAAGCTGTGGCTATACAGTGATTAGTGGCTGAAATCTATGGCCAGGTCAGCACATATGGAGGTTTCACTTTATACATATGTTTTGGAGCATGTCCCTAGTCAGTTGTGTTAAGTACATAGGAGAGACAGATGTGTACACTTACGGGATAGCCATTTCATGAATGGATTGGGGGTTTAAGGCACGTCTCCAGGCTCAATAGGGAAACTGAAGCAGAAGCCTGGTTACAAAGATGTGGTACACACAGAGATAGTTGCAACCAGGTGGCAGGAAACAGACAAATTCAGAAAAATCACTTGAACAAACCATCAAGATTCCAGGTGTCAGGTAATTAATTTTACTGTGTGCTCCACACAGTGACTGCCTGTGGCCTGGCAGCCTCACAGGCTGCATTGTTTTCAGAGCACTTGAGACAACCTGAGAAAGGTATATTCACCAAATTTATAGAGAAATTTATAAGAAATAGATAATATTCCATAGTAATGTGTAGAAATCAATGTAATGTCAGAAATATTTGAATATCACCAAAAGGCACATGCAGAGAGTGCTAGTTATGCCATGAAAGGGCATTTGTCTTCTTTTTGAATATAATCATCTTTGCGCACACTTTGTGTGAATTACTTTTTGATTCTCTATCTCCTATGTGTCTCTGTGGGGATCCAACATTCTCTGTGTATACACATCAGGCATTTTTAAAAAGGACCATTCCCTTTTTTTCCTTCTGTTCTGATCTTTTTCCATCAACCCCTGAGTGTCATTTGTTCTTTTCTTCTGTACTCTCTTCCCTAACCAGACATGATATGAAGCTGAAAGAATATGCATATTTGTGCATGTTCTGTGTATTTTGATGCATATACACGTGAATATGCATATACACATGCATTTTTTAATATTTTGGGTAAGAAGTTTTTCTTTCTTATTGCAAATAAATTAGGTAAGTAAATATTGCTTTGTTTAACTAACTTTAGAAAATATTGAACTAAATTAAATGTATTTTGCCTCCATCTTCAGTTAATGTTCTCCATAGCTATAGGTCTCTAGATCTGCCTTGGAGGTTTGTTTTGTTTTTAATAGAGTGAAGGAAGAGAAGCTATTTTACCTTCTACTTAATTACTTCTAATAGGCCATGGTATATATAATAATGCATCACTTAACATTCTGAAAAATGCAATATTAAGGAATTTTGTGTAAATGTAATGGAGTGTATTTATGAAAATCTAGATTCTACACACCTAGGCTATATGATTTATATTTCATGCATATTGTCTCTCATTGACCAAAACTTTGTTATGTAGTATATAATTTTATATTATTTTAGCTATTCTTATTTATTTCCTGACCTGTTCTAAAAAGGACTTGAGTAGTATACAAAAATACATATATCACAAGAAAGAAAACATATAAAGTGTGGAGATAAGAGATCCTGCAATGTGGCCAAAGGTGGATCATTGTTTTGATATGAAGTTCTATAGGCCAAAACTGAGAATTAGGTGAAGTTACTCTTCCAATTGTAGAATGAGGGATAAGAACACATCCCCTAACAGAGAGGCTTAAAATAAGAGTATATAATTTCCTACTATAGTGAATCTGTAATAAATTATCACAAACTAATGACTTAACACAAGTTGATTTTCTTATATTTCTATAGGTCTGACATAGATATTATCAGACTAAAATCGAGGTATTAGTAGAGCTGCATTTCTTTCTGGGAGTTAACCATGTTTTTACCTACCTTTTCTAGGATCCAGGGGCTTTCCACATTTCTTTACTCTTGGTGCCTTTCCTCCATCTTTAAAACCAGTGACACTGTATCTGTCTGGCAATTCTGCAGTACCCATGTCTATATCTGCCTCTCTTCTTTTGCCTTCCTCCTCCCTTTCTTGAGGCCAGCTAACTAGCAAACAATTCTCTTTTGCCTTTTGTAACTTCATGTGTTCACAGACTTGGGGGATCTAGACATGGACATATTGTGGAGGCTGTAATTATGTCTTTCGCAAAAGAGTGAGAAATTGCCTGGGCTTCCCAAAGCACCTTTGTAACTATATGGCTCAAGTTGCTGAATTATACTGGCTAAGGTTTCCAAGGCACAGAGAGAGCGAGACCAAGAGTGAGGAAGAAGAAAGTAGAGGAAGAGAAAGAAACGTGAAACCAATAGACCGAAATGGGTATCAGTTGTGTTGCCTTTTATGTCCTAGGCTCCAAAATCATGGAATATTTCTTTTCTATCTTTACATTCACTAGAATTGAAAGAAAGTAAGACAATATTCAAGAGAGAGGAATTAGATTGAAGAAGTGTCAAAGAATTTGCAGGCATCTTTTAAAGCTACCACAGTCACTTTAAAGATTTACAGTGTCCCCTGAATAGCTTTTCTTGGAGATAACAAGTAAATAAATTTTTTTTCATAAGTCTCATAAAAGGACACTGTGTGAGGAAAAAGACAATGGTCTCACCGATATCTGTACAAAAATGCAATGATAAATTCATAGAGATGTATATTATGGCATTTCTAAGTGTTAGCACCAAAGCCCTTTTCAGGATGAAGCAATTCCACAAGTTGCAACAGGATTTATTTCAGGTGTATAGGTCTCTAGTGCACTAAAGAAAAGCTAGACAAAAACACAAAGGCAATAGAAAAATTATTGAACCATACACATTCTTCAGCTGATCCTCTGTGAATATTGTGTTTTTGATAAAAAGTTAAGACTTAGGCATCAAAGAGAGAAAGATTTTGTTCCTTGACAAGAACCATGAACAATGATAATCTGTGTGGCTAATTAAGGAAAAATCATTATTTTTTTTAGATGACATTGGTGTTTAGTTCTTTGCTGAAATAAATTATGCTCTTCTCTATATAGTCACCAATTTCAGACATAAATAAATGCAAATTATTTTTAATAAATGGAAAATGAAACCATACCAACTTAAAATGGTTGTTTTCGTATTTCATTATAACAGTCTCTTAGAAAATGTGCATTTGCTACTCTTTGGCTCACATCCTTCCATAAAAAAAATAGTTGAAATTCTTGACTTTTCATCATTAATGTTTTTGCCAATATTTATATCTAATGCCATAGGTTTTTAGAATATCAGAGTCTAAATAAAATGAGTATGACCAAGTATGGGAATTATTTCAATTAGTTCTTATACTGTCAGTTCTTAAATCATGTTTTACTAAAGAGGGCAGTATATACTTTTGTTGATTATTAAGTCCTATTTTTGACTTCTTTTTAATGTCTTCAATAATAATTTTTTTTTCTCTTGGACTGAGAACAGGGTCATTCAATCACTTATATATTTAGCAATTAGTGTACACATGAGCAGTCTACTCTTTTCTTTGCAATTAAGTAATATAGGATGCAGACTGTGAAATGAATGAATAAAAGATAATTACATAGCATACTTAATCGAAAGCCAAGTTCACTAGCTTTTTAATGTTCTTTCATTTAAGTATCTATCCTTGATTATTGTAGCATGTTTTCCTACTGCTACCTAATAAAACAGGAGATTGCAAAGAACTTAAGAATGTCTGTCAAAGAGGCTCATGTATTTTTGCCTCAGACATAATATCAATAGATAACATGAAAATGGAATAAAATGTCTATCTGAAAAAAATATGACATAGGAGAGATGTGAGAATATTTGGAGGACAGATTTTTTTAATGGGTTGTTTGATTTCTTTTTTGGGGGGGAGTGCTAAGATAGAATCCAGGGCTTTGCACATGCTAAGCATATGCTCTACCACTGAGCTATACCCCCAGCCTCTCATTTTTAAAGAACACTTCATATGCCTAGAAAGGGATTGATGTCCTGTGTGAAGCCATGCCCTTAAGGTTAGAGCTAGCTCATTAACAAAAATTTAAAATACATACAATTGTTATTTTCTGTTCAGTAATCATACCAAAAAACAAAGTTGATTTACATGTTTGTGTATCTCTATATAGAAAAATAAAGCTGTTCTTCCTATGCCCTTCCTCTTTAGCTCTAATATCTTTCTTACAATCTTATTTTCCCCACATCTTGTGTCACAATTTGAATTTTATCCCAGCAAAAAAAAAAAAAAAAAAAATTAAAAGAAAACCTCTCTTTAAGGTTGAGTAATATTCCATTGTGTATATATACCACATTTTTTTCATCCATCCATCTATTGAAGGACACCTAGGTTGGTTTCATAGTTTAGCTATTGTGAATTGAGCTGCTATAAATGTTGAAGTGGCTGTATCACTATAGTTTGCTGATTTTAAGTCCTTTGGGCATAAACTGAGGAGTAGGATATCTAGGTCAAATGGTGATTCCATTCCAAGTTTTCTGAGGAATCTCTATACTGCTTTCCATAATGGTTGCACCAATTTTCAGTCCCACCAGCAATGTATGAATGTACCTTTTGAAATTATAGCATTTGTTGGTAAATGAATGGAGCTAGAGAATATCATGCTAAGAAAAATAAGCCAATACCCCCCAAAGCCAATGGCTGAATGTTTTCTCTGATATGAGGATACTAATTCACAATAAGGGATGAGGACTAAGGAAAGATAGAGTTACTTTGGATTAGGTAGAGGGAAGTAAGTGGAGGGGAGGGGATATGAGAGTAGGAAGGATAGTAGCGTGAATCAGACATTATTACCCTCTATACATATGCCACTATACAATCTGTGTGATTCTACATCATATATAACCAGAAGAATAAGAAATTATATTTCATTTATATATGATGTGTCAAAGTGCATTCTATAATGTGCATTCTATAAAGTGCATTCTATAACTAATTAGAAAAAAAAATTTAAAAAGACAACCTCTCTCTGTCATACTTCTGTTTTCCCCCTTTATTATCATGTATAGCCATGAATGGTTTGATATAGTTAAAACTGTTTGATAGTTCTTTTAATTATATTTTACAGAGAACATCCTTAACCTTTTCTTGAGTTATATGTATGAAAGCTTGTAGGGCAGTGTGGTAGCGGAGGCAAAAACAAGAACATTCTTTCAAATTAGTTAATGTGTGTACCAATTATATTTTGGACACTGCTCTCTATTTAATCTCCAAGTTGAGAATCCTATTTCCTAAGTGAATGCATTATTGTTCATTATTTATGTACATTGTTGGAATATACAATATTTAAAATAAAACCAATCTGTTTAGTTTCCTGTAGTGACAAAAGCATGGGATAAATCTAGTACCTATAACAGAGAGGACCCTGGGACTTGCCAGAAGTACAAGGCCACTTTATGCCATGTCTAGGATATATTTGGCAAAGTCTGCCAAGTGGGAAACTTGAGGACTTTGGGGAAAGAAATTTAAAAAATAAATCTTAAATCTTAAATTTAAAAAATAAATCTTAATTTTATCTGCCTACAGAATAAAAAATGGAGCAAACTATGTTAATGCATTTATTAATATATCAGAACAAACCCAAATATTATGTATAACTATAATGCACTAGTAAAAACATTAAACAAAATTTAAATGCTTTCACCAGAAATCTCTAGTTACCTTAGAAAGGAATTGAAAAAGCACTGGGGAGAGAGAACCAGTGCTGAACACTTCTCATTGGCCCAAACCTGGCTTTATTTTGATAAAGGCTGGCTATTCTGATAAAGCAATGGTTCATGTGAAATCATAACATATAGGAATGAACATATTAGACAGATGATAGAAATCTCAATAACTGTGGGAGCTGTTTCTTTGTCATATATTTGACTCAGTCACACAAATTTGCCTATTAGTAACAAGGTAAGTTGAATGCAACCTTGGAGGCCAATGAGGAAGCTGAGCTTTTCACTCTCTAGTTGAGTCAGGGTCTATTCTTGGACAGGTGTGAATTTGGGATTCTATTGTCAATCAGTGGAAATAAGGCTGCAGAGTGAAATGACCTGTAGGACACTGGGACATAGCAGTTTCATTAACATTCTGAGAAATCAGTTTCAATCTACACTTAAAGACTAATATGATAGGAAGCAATGTTCTAATTAAAGCATCAGATCTTTTGAGTTACAATTTAGATTAAATCAATAGTGTGTTGAAATTGTATTTCAGTTACTCACAATAATGAACTGTGACCAAAATATTTATATGTAAAGTATGTATGATAGACTATGTATTATGAAAAAAAATAATGGTTAAACATAGTAGGTTTAGTGAATTCTTCTTAAATATTTTAATAATATAAGAACAAAATTTCCCTTAAAATATGTGTATGTGTCCATATGTGTGCACATGCATAAAATAAAGCCTCCTTTCAGGCATATCCACTGTATTCAGATAAATGGTAAAATGCATTTACCATTTATATTTTTATGAGTTCTGTTTCAATTGTATTTTTCTTTTAAAAGTTCACTGTTTTTTGTTTGTTTGTTTTTTGATGACATTAGTAACACCAAGTATATGTACTTTGTCTTTGTATGGAAAGTTAATTTGTTGGCTAAGTGACCCTATCATATGCTTTATTATAATTAATTTTCAAAACAGTGCTCTTTAATAAGAAATTATCATTTTTTCATATATTTATGGTGAAGTAATGGAAGTTTTCCCTAATTATATAAGAATTACTTATTCTTGCATATAAAAGTAATAGTTATACTCATTCTCTCTTCATCACTGAAAGTGGTTTCATGATCAATAAATGACACATTGTCTATTTTCTTTTTTCCCTATAGTCAAGGGACTAAAGAAAAAAAGAGCCAGTTACTGATGCTGTGCAGGTCGCCTTGCCTTATGCCTGGGGGCCTAGCTGTGAGCATGATCACCATAGCAACTACCCCAGGCTAGTTTTTTCAGGGATAGAGATTTGAAATTGTGAAATACTTTGAAACAACTAATCTAATTGTTGACTGCGCCATGCAGTGGGGAAAATCAGAAAATCAATCACATTTCACCAGCTTCCAGCTTCCATTTATGTTACACATAATGAAGGTCTTGACAATCAATCTGATGAGAAAAACATTGCACCCAGAATTTAGCAAGAAACCAGTTCAGATATCTGCTAGATATCTGAAGTGACAGGGTAGCCTCAATTCTCACAGTGAGTAGTAGAAAACTTTTTCATAATTCTCAGTTCTGCATAAAACAAGACAACAGTTTGGACCAAAGGCCTTCTTATCCTGTAGTCCCCTCAGCCTAACACGACCAGTTGATTAAGTGAAGAGAATAAAAATAATATTTTAAAGCTTTAAACATTTATCATGGGGTCTGAATAATTTAATTTTTAAAGTTTCTTCATGGGGAAGTGGTTGGATCAATTAGATTTCAATGGTTAAAAAAAATCTGTTCTAAAAATACTGTCTAAAAGTATAGCAAAATTCAAACTAATTGGGTGTTTATATCTTCTATATACTTAATATTGTTTATTTAAGAATAATTAATAATTTGGTCATCTACTTTTACTACCAAAGTCTTTTGAACTTACTTTTTAGACAATTGACAAACAAATTAGAATCTTTGAATGTAAGGACCTGTGGAAAATTGCATTTAAGCCTGATGATTGCATACTTCTTTACAGTTTATAGACATTACCATATACATTCTTTCCTGAGCACTAGGTTTTCCAACAATGTTATAATTAGTAACAGTTTAATAGATTCTACAATTTAATACACTCTTCTCTTTTCAAAGAAAAGCGAAATTACTATTTTCATAGCATCTAGGCACCATGATGGTTGTATTGGAGTGGTGGAAAATGCTAATGGACTGAAGCTTATTCTTATTTAACTGAAAGAAACACTGTGACTGCTAATGCTTTTTTCTACCTAATGAACCAAATCTATAATAAAGCCACAAGTTCCAGCAATGGTACTAGTGTATTACAGTACACGACACTAGAATGACACTGCAAGGAAAGATAAATTCTGACTAATGCCAAGGACTCTGGATAATTATTACAAGGCAATTCCCTGACTAGTTATGTTGGAGTTGTCTCTACTGTTAACCTCAAGGAGAGATAGAGTATCCTCCTTGTGCTAGAAAAATTTACACTTCCAATTTTCACATATATGTCAAAACAGTGTTCCTTGTGATGTGCCATAGGGAGTTAAGCACTCTTGTTATTCCAAGATCCAAGATTTCACAGTACTGAATAGTTGAAAATGTAATCTAATCCTATCCCATGCTGCCAGTCTGAAAAAGAGAATGCCAGAAGAAATAACCAGGGGGAGTCATCTCAGGCATTTCTCCCCTTTAGCTGGTTTTCTAGAATTCTTTACTTTTAAATATTTGTTAATTGTAGGTAGACACAATAGCTTTATTTTACTTATTTATTTTTATATGGTGCTGAGGATGGGACACAGTGCCTCACACATGCCAGGCCAGCACTCTACCATTGAGCTACAACCCCAGCCCTTTCTAGAATTTTTGAGTATAATTTATGTGAAATTCCTAAAAAGAAGAGCAATTTAAAGTGAACCACCTTGGATTCTGTTGGTTACTTAAAAATAATGCAGAAGAATAATGAGGGATGCACAGAGGTTCTTCTAACAAACCACCTTTGGCCTTTATGTTAGACAGTGGAATAGTCATGTTTTTGCAAATGACACCTCGGTGTAAGTGCCTGCTACTGCCACTCTTCCACTAGAACAGTATACTTAGAGATATTAGAGTCTTACGAATTCTAACAAGATGGAGCAGATCCTTCCATCCCCAAGGGTAAAGAACCACCTTGAGTTTTAAATACCAACAGAATATGGAAAAATGGAATAATGAAATATATATTTTTGTGCATCTATATTACTGTGTCGGCATTCAACTAAAATTATTCAACAAGTAGCATATTAGAAAAATTAAAGCTTATCTCACTTAAAGTTTTCAATGCATAAGATCATGAATATTCTGGAAAATATCATGAATATATCTAGAAAAATATTCTAGAAATATATTAATGAATGTCTTAAGAAGTTGGCAGTTCTAAATACTCTTCCTTTTTTTTCTCTCTCAACCAGTTATTCAATGAATTATTTAAAAAAGAGTTGTGCTCTCAGGATAGGATAAAAGGCATTGCAATGAAAACTGGTGGAATCCTGGTAAATCTGTAGTTTAGTTAATACTGTAAGGCAATATTAATTTCTCAGTTTTGATCATTGTGCTACAGTTGTATGAGATGTTAATATTATAGAGAGCTGGGTGAAATGTGTATAGAACTTTACTATTTTTATAACTACTCTGTAAATCTAAAATCATCTCAAATAATTTGTTTAAAAAATTCATATCAATTATAGAGGAAAAGGAGTGGCATGAGTAAAAACTATGATAATTAGTAGGACATAGCCTATGATAATTGCTTTTTCAAAACCTACAAATATAATGAGGTCTAGAAGCTTAGGAGCACATGTTAAATATAAAAATACTGTTTAACAATATAGAAACCCATAAGATCAATTCTTAGCATTAGGACTTTCACAGTTATCTGAATCCTCATAATCATCTCAATAACACAGAGCATATTAAGTTAGACCCTGAAAAAAAGAAAAAGAAAAGCCAAATCACTTCTAAAAACTTTAAAGGATTAGCTCTTCAATGCCTTCTCTATCTCAAAGACATCTCTGAGATATTTCTTAATTCCCAAGAATAAATCATTGACCCTGTCCTTGACGGTGCCCAGTGCTGCACACTTAGCAGTCAGCTACTACAGAACTGAGGACCTCCTGTTGTCCCTAACTACTGTGTACACCCTTCAAGGCAAGAAACTTATTTTTGGTTTGTCCTCCCTAATGTATTAGCTCACAATAAGTTCTCTTCTTTTTTTCAAGTAATCAGTGGATTTGATCATAAAACATGCGCACACTGCAAAATTTTTGTAAGGGCATCTTAGTCATTTTCCTATCCAGAGTGCAAATGAGGAACAAGCCAGAAGAAAGATATTTCTCTCCAGCATATGCAGTCTTTAGGATTATTGGAAAGATAATATCATTGTCCCATAGAATTAAATATAAATGATGTGGAAAACAGGTGAAATCTCTATGAAAAAGGCTTTGGGTAACATAATGTCGATGTATTTGCTGATTTTGCTGTTTCTAAGTTCTGTTTATAGTTTATAATATTGAAAACCTGATTATTTTAAGGGCTATGTTACTTGGGTATATCATTTTTTTTGTACCAAGGATTAAACTTGGGGTATTCAACCATTGAGCCACACCCCCAACCCTGTTTTTTTGTATTTCAATTAAATACAGTGTCTCACTGAGTTGCTAAGTACCTAGCCATTGCTAAGGCTGGCTTTGAAGTTGTGATCCTCCTGTCTCAGCTCCCATGCCGCTGGAATTACAGGCATATGCCACCGTACCCGGCTTAGTTGGGTATATCTTAACCATAATTTGTTATCTCAGCCAACATCTGTCTCTTCTGGCTCATTTTGGTAAGTCAGAAGACAAGCCAACCAAAAATTAGTTGCCAGTAATCGGTTTATAATTTTAAACATGAAAGTAGTGAAATAAAAGTTACATTGGAAAGTAAATATAGTGAAGAGAGAAAGTCGTGCAGGAGTCAGCATGTGATCATCCTCCACAGGCCTCCAATTGGTTTTGGCTTCATCAAAATATCTTGTTCATGGTTGGTGCATTTAGTATGCACTGTGGCTGCTGCTGTTGGAAGGTTATTACGTTTGACCTAGATTTTATTGTTGTACGCTCTAATCTACTCAATTATCTTTCTGGGTTTGTATGTGTCTCCAAGAAAGATGAACCACCAACTTCTATTGGCATATTGAGTAGCTGTAAAGATTTGATAAAATGCTAATTGATAATAAAAAATTTAAGTCACTATTGTTATTTAATTTATTTTCTTCTTCTTTTGAACATTATTAGGGAAAATATTTTTAATGAAATATGTGTGGCTAACAGAAGTGACTTAGTAAAAGTAATATAACAGTGGGAATCCTATTTGGTATTTTTGTAGCTCCTACAATTTAGATAAAGGTCAAAGGTACTACAACTTCAGAATTGTGCATTCAGAAATGGCTATCAGAAGTCCCAAGTGCTTCCTTCATATAACTGTATGCTGAAATACAAATTACCCAGAGCAGAAAATTTCTATTTTCTTAAATAACATGAGTAGAATTAGAATTTGGAGCTCCTTCATTAATAATTTCATATGTTTTGAGACATTTAATGCCTGTTTGTGTTCCTTTAGGCTATGATATCACATGTTCAATAACTACAACTAATAGGAGAGAAATGCCTGAGGGAAAGACATGTAGGCTGAGCACTGGGATGTTCAGATGCTCTTGTCCACTCTTGACCTACTGGCAGTGGTGAGGTAGATGCTTCTGAGTGGAACAGAAGTGGGAAAACTAGGCCACATTATAGCAGTGGGCTGACATTCATTTGAGCAGCACTCCTATAGTCATCTAATAATTTCTTGACATACTTTCTAAGTTTGACATGGTTTTGTTATATTCTCAAAATTGTTCTTTCTGCTTATAAATTTATACTATTTTCTTGTTATCCAGCTGGGGATTTTTAAAATTCTTTTCTACCAGGCAACTGAAGTTTTCTTTTATAATTTATTTTTGAACAGATAATACATTAACATGATTTATATTTTTTCAAACATTTTGTATAGTAGAAGATACCCTCTGACTTTGCCTTCCATCTCCCTATTATTCCTCTTTCTTCTGAGTCTTTTTAAATACACATGCAAGCAAAGAAGGATCAATTTAACTTATAATCTCTATTCTTCTTTGTACTTTTAATGCAAGAGCCTGGGCTAATATCAAACTGATGGGATAGAATCCTAATTCTCAGTTACTTTATCAACAAAATGAGTTAAAGGGCTGGGAGGAATATGGCTCAGTTGGTGTGCTTGCCTTGCATGTACAAGACCCTGGGCTTGATCCTCAGCACCATCAAAAAGAAAAATGAATTAATAGTAAAGTCATCTTTATGGGTCATTGGGAAGGTTAAATAAGGAGAAGATTGTAAAAAAGACTTTTCAATCTTTCTGACTCATTAGCAGATAGTGCTGAGTGTGATTATTGTCATTATTTTTAACCTTTGAATGAAAGGAAGACATGAAAAGAAAAATAATGTGGTATTGGTTTCATTAAGACTGTCATAACAAACTACTTCAATCTTGGTGCTGTGAAGCAACAGAAATTCTTGCTGTCATAACTGTGGAGTCCAGAAGTATGAAATGAAGGTATCAAAGTCCTGTACTCTTTCCAGAAATTCCTTTTCTTCCCTCTTACAGTCTGTGGTGGCCTTCAGGAGTGCTGAGCTTGTGGACATATAATCCACTCTCTGCCTCTGTTTTTACCCAACTCTTTCCTCATCCCTTTGGTCTCCTGTCTCTTGTCACATGGATACTTGTCATTAGAGATCATGCAGATTAATCCAGGATGACCTTGAGATCTTTAACTTAGTTCTATCTATAAATATCTTTTTTTTTCTGAATCACATCACATTCACAAGTTTTGACATTTAGAATGTAGACTTATCTTTAGGGAGCTACCATTCAAACCACTATGAACATCTATTTTGTAATTTGTTTGATGCTGATTGCTCTATTAAGAGAAAATATGGTTATTTATAACAAATATAAACATACTGATTGGCATTTTGTTTTATATCAGCTTCACACATAGTAATATTTACTGACAAACTATGAAATTATCAAATCAATAATAATAAATCTGCCATAAGCAAATATACATTATTTTTGCTTATACACTTATTTATTCTTCCTCCCATTCTGTGGTTCTATATGTGTATTTGTATGAGGTTGAAAGAAGGAAGTAGGGCAAGATTTAAAAAATAAAATAATATATTAATGTGTTCATCCCATTTGAAAACAGAAACTTGAATTGGTTGGCCACATCTTCAAGGATTCACTTTTACTCTCTGTTGTAAATTTCCATTCCCACGGATGGCCCACTTCTTTTATATAACAGTAGAATACTTTATCCATTCTGTCATAGCACAAAAGAGTTGGAAGAAATAGAGTGCCAGATGCATTTTCTATATATCTTTTGGAACAGAAAAAGTAGAGAAACTGTTATTTTTTTTTCTTTGAGAACCATATGATCCTGCTTCAAAGAATCACCATTTCTAAGAGAGAAAATTCTTGATTGCATTACAAGCATTTAGACAGAGACACTTTATGTTATCACCAGTTCATTCATCTGGATCTTACAGTGACCCAGGGTCCTGCAATTTGTGTATGACTAAATCATACCACAAAAGCAATCATTTTTAACTTTGCTTTTGATTTCCTCCACCGATTATCCTGTAGCATTTCTACATACTCATTTAGGGAGTAGCATAGCATGGTAGAGTTGTTATTATTTTAGTCTTTTAATAAACATTTTTTTTTATTTTTCAAAATTGTGTATTAGCTGTGGTGAATAATGCCCTGTGATCTAAGAAACGCATTACTCGTCTTTTTAAACTTACTTGTCAGACTATCTGATAGGATGTTTTAGGAGATGGCATGATTTCCATAGCCTCCCATGTATTACTGAAGTTTCATACTTAAAGCTTTTCTAAATCTTAGAGATATGCTTCCCCATCCTATTTTTGTAGTATAGTACTTAATTTTACTTAGAATATTTAGTTGACAAATAAGAAGTATACAGTGGTATAATTTCAAAGTGTATAATATGTAGATTTAATGTATGTATACCTTGCATTCTAATTGTCACATATTAATTAACACAACCATTACCACCTACAGTTTCTCAATGTGGAGTAGGTAGAGGTGAGTACATTTAAAGTCTGATTTTATTATTATTAGCATTAGCATTAGTAGTACCACTGAGCTATAATATGATGTTAACTATAGTCACTATGTTGTACGTTAGAGACACAAACTTACTTATAACTGAAAGTTTGTACCCTTCTTTCAGTTTCTCCCCATTTTCTGCACCCCTCAACCTTGGAAATCACTGTTCTATGTTCTCTGATTCTAAGAAAGATTTTTACAGTCTACATAAATGTGAAATCTGTACAATATTTATCTTTCTATGTCAGATTTATTTAGCATAGTGTCCTTCAGGTTCATTCATATTGTTACAAATGGCAAGATTTCCTTCTTTTTATGGTTGAGTAATATTCCCTTGTGTGAGTGTGTGTTTGTTTGTGAAAATGTGTGCACATACCACATTTTCTATATTTGTAGACAGATTCTTGGGTTGTTTCTGTGGTTTTGATATTGTGAATAATGCTTCAAATGAACATGAAGAGTACAGAAATCTCTTCAACATACTGATTTTATTTCCTTTGTATATACACCTAGAAGTAGATTGCTGTATTACATGATAATTCCATTTTTAAATTTTTGAGGATCCTCATACTATTTTCCATGATGATTGTACTGATTTACTTTTAGTACACTACTATACAACATCAGCGTACAGGAAGGATACTTTTTTCCTCAACCTCACAACACTTATCTCTGTTTTTGATAGTAACCATCCTAACAGATATGAGGTGACACTTCTGTGTGGTTTTCATTTGCATTCCCCTGATGATGAATGCTATTGAGCACATTTCATATGCCTGTTGCCCATTTGTATGTTTTCTTGGGAAAAAGTCTCTTATGATCCTTTGCCCATTTCAGAATTGTTTTTTAGCTATTAAGAAGTAGAAATTCCTTATATATTTTAGGAATTCAGTCCTTTTCTCTCTTTCATAAAAGAAAATTTTCATTGATGCTAGTTTACTCTGAATTTTTGAGGAAGGTCACATTTAGCTTGTCTTGGTATTTACTTACCAGAAAGATTATATACTTGTTCTTGGTCTTTTCGTGTTCATCGAATCTCATATCTTATGCTGAAGGGCAGGGTGTGTGAATGTCATCTTACCTGTTTGTCCATTACCCAGTGGTTACTAATCTACTGACACCTTGGTAGGAGAAGGGAAAGAAATAGGAAGATTGTACATATCCTGGAAATTCTAAGTCAGATTTGTATATTCCTTGACAAAAGAACATGAAAAACTACGACCTCCAAATCTTGCTGCTCACAGAGTTTTCCTTGATTCATCCTCACTCATATGTATTTATAATGAGATGATCTCTATCTTCAAAAACGTCTCTTGCCACTAACCATTCACTCTCTAGCTATGTGTGTCTTCTTTGCCATTGTGTATACCAGGAGTTTAGGTCACTGAATAGAGGCAAAACAGCAAGTTCTCGGATGTGAGTTTGGAGTATATTCAGCTTTACTATCTCAGTAATCATTTCGTGAGCAGTAAGAGAGGTTGCTACTATAATTTAAGAGTGTGTGTCAATCTTGATTATCACTTGTGAGGCAAATAGCAGCTTCTTCCCACAGTCACTGGCATTTAGTTAAACTTTTTTTTTGCTCTTTATATGAATATCATAAAATCCAAATATTTAATTGAATAAAGGTTAAGGTTCCCCTTCCTAAATTTGTTTCATTATCCTACTTTCACTAAGTAAACCATCTTAACATGTAACAGTATTTAAAATTTTCCTTGTATCATTCCTCTTTGTGTAATATTTAATTCTCATAGTAAATCATATTAACTTGTATGCTTTTTTTTTAAATACAGAGCTTAAATTTTGTTTCCAATCTGCGATTCATCATTAATATTATACCATCACAAGTATAGCTCATTACTTGTGACCTCTTCCCAGCATCATGCGGTTTGAATGGATTATAATATTTTCTTCTCTATTTATTGTTGAATACTTCCATTGTGTGTGTGTGTATTTCTGTGTATATATATTTGTGTATATACATATTTATATACTATATATATGCATTTTCTCTTGTAAATAATGGTGCAGAAATTATTCTCATACACATATCTTTATATAGATTTACAATTGTTTCTGTTGGGTAAAATTCTAAATTTGCTAGGCCATAAGATTCTGAAAGGCATAGCCACATTGCCTGTTGAAAAGGGTGTTGGAGGAAAATAGATGACTCATCCTTCTTTCATTTACAGTGTGTTTGAGAGTTTCCATTTTTGGTTTGTTGATTATTTTCCTTTTGATATTTTGACTGTATATTGGAAAGGAATATGTCAGTAAATACTAGATGACTTTGGAATATGGATGCCAATTTTTTTTTAAACATGATATTATTGTAGAACATTGTCTTATTCTAGGAGCTTCTTCCACCTTCCAGGGAGAGAACTTTTGTAATGAATTTACTTTGATTTTTGTAGAAGAAATTATTTTGATAATATTTGCTCTCATATAAAATGCCTGAGATAAATACATGAATTTTCCAGGATATCTTTAATAGAAATTGAAGAAAATAAGTTATAGTAATAGCTGTAATAGTTGTCTTTTTCTTCCTTGATAAATATTGGTAAAGGTAGAGACGATATTTTGTTGTCTAAAACAATATGCCCAAAAAGTAGATATACTGATGTCAAGATGGGGAAGTACAAACTTTTGCAGTTCTGTTCAATGCCACACATTTAATACCTGACCCCCAGAGGATTCTTCAAAATTCCCCTTTCAACCTCTTTTAGCCAACTTTATCAGGTGTCTTTATTATTTATCCATATGAGTGAAATCTCTTTATTTGAACAGTTTCTGATGTGCTGTTTAAATAGGAACAAGTCATTTATTCTTCTTGTTTCTGTGTCCATGAAGATAGAATAATTTTCACATAATTGAAATTAGAGCATGACTGCTAAAATAAAGTTTGCTGAGTACTTAAAAACGCTTCGAGGGAAAGGCAATTTTAACATAAATTAATGTTTTTTGATTTACATTGTGTAATGTATTTTTAATTCCACTTTTAAAGCTGAATTTGAATTCATGCATTTTTATTACTTCTGTCTTTTAGATGTAAACTTCTTACCACACAGTACAACTTAAGTAAATGATTGTAAGAAAGCATGCAATTCTTGGTTCAGTAATTTTCTTTTCTAGGGCTATCTACATATTCCAATTTTAAATGGTTTATCTTAAATGGTAAAAAATATTCAAAAATACCTTTTAAATTTATATGCAGAATTATTGATGGTTTACTTGGACAGGGTCTTAAACGTTTGGGTGTCTTCTATTTCTTGATTCTGAAAAGTTCCACTATCAACATCTCTGTAGGAAGAAATGTGTAGAAAAATATTGTGTATATATTTATGTATACATATTTATTTGCATACATACACGTTCATATATATGATTATATGTATTCATAAACACATAAATATACTTGTCTTAGTCCGCTTTTTCATTGCTGTTAACAAAAGACTTGACAAGAATAATTTAAAGGAGGAAAAGTTTATTTTGGAGCTCACAGTTTCAGAGGTCTCAGTCCACAGATAGCTGCTTGAATTCATGGGGGCTGGAGGTGAGCCAGAAGGGCATGGCAGAAGGGTGTGACAGAAGAAAACAGCTCAGGACATCACAATAGGAAGCAGGAGAGAAAGAGATCACCTCAACTATGACAAAATATATAAAGGCATGATCCTGGGGACCCACCTCCTCCATCCATACCTATCTGTCTACAATTACCCCCCAGTTAATCCCTATTAGGAATTAATGCATTGATTATGTTAAACCTTTTATAGCCCAATAATTTCACCTTTAACTTTCTTGCATTGTTTTACACATGAGCTTTTCGGGGACACTTCACATCTAAATGCTAACAACACTTTAAATATGTTTAAGAGTAATTAAAATTGTTTTCTCTTAAATTTCATTGGTTTTTCACACATCTTGAAATCCTCCCAGTAGGCAACTTCTATGCTGAATCTCATTAACCTGAATGTACAGATAGAATATTGTTATAAAGTCTTCTCCCGAATCAAAACATTTTCCCTAGTAGCTGGGCATGATATGGTATGTCCCAACTACCAGGGTTTCAGAATTTATGTTGTAAACCAAACTAACAAGAGAAGAGAGACTTATCAGGTCCCTTATAAACTCTGTCGATCCTGATGAAGTCACTTGTGACTGAAACTCAACAATTCATATACAAAAGTCCATAACTTTCCCACAAATATGAACCAGTTTACTACTTGGTGCCCACCTAGTCTTCTCATCTTGTGATCTTTAAACTATAGTTAGCTTTCATGACCCTTTATCAACTCAATGATTTATCTATAATTAAAATTTCAAAGCCTCTCTGATCCTTTTTACACATTGTTGCCATGTTACATCAAACTTCAACATATATATTTATATAATAGATAACATTAATATGTATTATATGTAATATATGCATTATAACATTCATTATTATGATATACATATTATAGTATTATGTGTAACATAATTTGTATTATATGAATCATAGTATATAAATATGTAATTATATAAATATATGTTTTAATGAATATCTCCCTTCCTGGTTAATTTTCTATAATCCTAGCATCTAGCATTACACATAGGGAGCATTGTAGGAACTTCATAAATTTTTGTTGAATGAGTGAATAAACATTACAAAATTCATTTTAGTAATTTTTAAAAATACAGTTTACTTTGTCCTACAGTGATTTCCTGTGAATCTCAGATATCAAGGAAAGAAAGGGCAAACCCCTCAACCCACTGTTTAAGGCTCTTAAATATCTTGCTCTCCTACTTTTACTTTTATCACTATTCTAATTGCGAATGCTCTTTTATTTATGCTAGTTTTAATTTTCTATAATTTTCATGCTTCATCCCAAGCCTCACATGTATAATTCCTTTATCCTGTTTTCATGCTTGGTTTGCTCTCTCTACAATGACCTATTCAGTCTGGTCTCCCCCTCTAAGCCCAAAGCTTAACTGAAGTTTCAATACTTAAGAGTTCCTTAGCTTTAGCCCACACTGGTGTCTCCTTCCTTGGCTGTCCCATTGTTTTAATAGTATCACCCCTTTTTATTTCCTTCTTTCTCTTTTCTTTACAATTCTGCTCTTTTTCTTTAATGTAGGGCTTTTTTCCCCAACTCATAAAAGTAAGACTTCACCTTTCCCTTTCTTTAAAGAAATCAGATAAACTAATTGAATAGTAGGAGTGGTAGGTAGAATAAGCACTGGTATCCTCGGGAGAAGGCTGAACTGGAAGCATGATTGTAGGGGGAGGGTTGTTTTGGGTCACATCAGGAATATAGGGGCTCAGGAAGTCCTGGAGGAGTTCATGGTGGGCCCCCAGAGTAAGTAGCCTCTGCAAAAGGGCAGAAAGTTCACCAGAAAAGGCTCCAAAAATGAATATTTCCTCCTTGAAAACTTGGCCTTAACATATTCTAGTCTAGTACTTCCTGGGCATCAGAAATGGAGTAATTTGAAGGAGCCAATCTGTGGCTTCCAATGCATTAGAAGTTTTCTCAAGTAAGTACCTTTTGGTGAAAGTCACATAGCTTATTTTCACCCTGCTGAGCTATACTGTCCTGCTGCATAGGTATGTCTTTTAAGACCATGAATAATTGAATTTCTATGTCAAATTAACTCATGTCTCTAAGGAATTATTTAATTTATCTTAACTAAGCTATTTCTTTAGGTACCTAATAAATGAATAAATAAATTCATCAGACTAAAGTCCTTAGTTTTTTCAGTGCAGCACAGAATATGATCCCTGCTCACCTCTCCTGCTTGATTTCATCCTGCCTCTTTCATGGGTTGCCTTTCTGCTATACTTTGGCCTTCTTTCAGATTCTCAAAGGCTGGGGTTTCCTTGGGACACAGGCCCTTACACATGTTGTTAGTATGCCTAAAACTTTTTGTCTTCTCTAGGCAATTCTCATCACAACCCAACTATAATATTTCCCTATTATAAGCATTTGTGGTTACAGGTACTTCTCTTTCGCAGTCATTAGCATAGCTCTGATATTACATTTTAAAGTGATTTCTTGTTTAATGTACACTTTGATCACTTAATTGGAAGTTCCTTAAGAAAACAGATTGGAACTGTTTTTGTTCACTTTCGTATGCCAGTGCCTGGCACCAACAAGGCACCCAATAAATATTTATTGACTTAAGTGAACTGGGAATTTAATTTTCACTTGTGAATTCAGTTACTGTACTACTCCATGTTACAGCTTTCCTTTCTAACATTGTTATCCCTGTTATTTAAACCCTATAAAACATGGAAGAAATCAAACACATATACAAAGGCTTCTAATATAAATGTAGTTAGTTATCTATTTAATAAAAATTAATTTTCGCCTTTCACAGAATAAAGAGTAAAGTTGACATTTCTTTATGAACTTCGAACCTTTCTCCCTGTGCGTGGTTTTTGGAAACTCTAAGTACATTTTTAGTATCAATGCCCACTTCCAGGCAAGATTATACACAGCAAAATCTGAAACAGCCTCAAAGCCTTTCACATTTCAATAGAGGGAGTGTAATGATTTTACTATTCGACTTTGTGATATAGTTTCTCAGTAGAGTGAACACTAAATCAGTTATCAGGCAAGTTCATATTAAAGGAATGATGTTCAAAGAATTATTCCACAAGGCTTCTCATGCCTGGATCTTCAAAGAACACTTGCATGGTTTAGTGATACTAAACTATAAATAATTTTGAAGGAGAGAGAGAGAAGTTTGATGGCTTAATAAGAAAAGGTCGGTTTATTCTGGACACTGAGGTTGCTGGATGCAGAGAGACTGTAAAGACCAGGCTCTTTCTCCTTTTGTAGCTGATTTTGTGAATTTCTGCTTTGACTTTCTTACTGCTTTCCTGAGTTTATCCATAAACCAAAAGATATATATATCTTTTGGTTTATGGATAAAATACTGAATGAATAAATACCATTAGTGTGTGTGTGTGTGTGTGTATGTGTGTGTTGTGTGTGTGTGTGTCTGTGTGTGTGTGTATTTAATGTGGATGAACTGAATCACTAAGTAGGGGCTAAGTAACCTGTCCAAGGCCACATGACTAATAGGTGGAGAGATGATGTGCCAACTTGGGCAGTGTTGCTCCAGTATTCCAATTCTGATGCCTTGCTCTGACTGGCTTTCCATCAAGCTCCCTAATGTCACAGCATGGCTCACAGTGCTCATTCAGCTCTTCTTTCCAACCTCAGTTTTCACTAAGGTTATTTGTCCATCTTGCATTTAATCTGCATTTTGAACTAAACAAATATGGTTGTAAGTGGATCTTCACCTAGACTAACTTCATTAAAGCTCTCTATTCCTTCTATAAAATGTTCCTTTGAGGCTTATGACTTAGATGTTTATAGTAAAGGGTTACTTGTTCAAAATACGATGTGATTTTGTTCCTACAACCTAAAATATATGCTTCAAAAAATTTGTTGTGATTTATCAGTTGTGATTATTCACAAACATTTTCACACTAATTAACCTGTTATTGTGCCCGTCTAATTTAAATATTACACACATTGATAAAATACAATTTTAAAATGTTTTGAAAGACTAACTTAGAATGATTTTTTTTTTTCAAATGACTGTCAAATGTGACAACTGTGAAATTTTGGGAAAATTTTGTAAAAATATACAAGAATTCCCTATTCAGATTTTGCCACAAATATCTAAGTTTTACTCCAATGTAAAGAAATTAAATTGGGTCTGGGGTTGTGGCTCAGCGGTAGAGCACTCACTCGCCTAGCATGTGCAAGGCCCTGGGTTTGATCCTCAGCACCACATAAAAATAAATAACAAAAGGTATTGTGTCCAACTAACTAAAAAATAAATAATAAAAGGAAACTAAAATTGGAAGCTGTAAACTGTGCAACATGGGTGTGGTTTTTGAAATAAAAGACTTCTCAGGATTTCCATTTAGAGATTTATAACTTTTTTTATCAGCTTTGTGTCACTGTTGTGACCAAATTATCTATAAGAGTAATTTAAAGGAGGAAAAGTTTACTTTGGTTCATGGTTTCAGAGGTTCAGTCCATGGTTGGCCAACTCCATAGCTCTGGGACTGAGGTAAGTCAGAAGCTTATGGCACAAGGACCTGGTCGAGGATGGCAACTCAGGACATGGCAATCAGGAGGCAGAAAGATATATAGAGAGAGCACTGTTTACCAAGGACAAATATAACCCCCCAGAGTCACACCCCCACCCTGTGATCTACTTCCTCTAGCCTGCTTTACTGCTTCCAGTTATCACCCAGTTAATTCTTCAGTAGGTTTATCCAATGATTAGGTTATAGTTCTCATAATCATTTCACCTCTGAACATTCTTGCATTGTCTTCCACATGAGCTTTTAGCAGACACTTCATATCTAAACCATAAAAATATACAGAGAAGGAATATATATATATATATATATATATATATATATATATATATATAAATTTTAGATGGACACAATATCTTTATTTTATTTATTTATTATGTGATCCTTAGGATAGAACCCAGTGCCTCACACAAGCCAAGTGAGTGCTCTCCCACTGACCTATACCTAGTCCAAGAATTACTTCTTAAAAGATTGGTGAATGGATTATGTATTTGTATGTTTTATAGAATAATGTTATGTATAAGAAATATATGTATGATTTTTTTAAAATTCGATGTCTTTGACAATTAAAAGAATACTTGGGAGTTATTAGTCTGAAATGTGTTGAATGAGGATTTCTATTCTTTTGAAACATAGTACCACATATTTATCACATTCATACTCAAGCCAAATCACAGGACTGAGGTTTTTCTAATATTAACCCATGATATACTTTTGCTCTTTCCTCTTATGCCTTTGAATATGCTTACCTTCTGCTTGAAATATCTTTTCCTAGCCTTCTTTGCTTGACAATTTCTATTCATTCCTTTGTTTATAGATTAGCCACTCTGGAATATCTTTCCAGACATTTCAAGACTGGCTAAGATGCTCTCTTAAATATCGGTTAGAACCAACTACACAGGAAAAAATGAAATCAAAATTGGGGGTGAAAGAATGAATGTATTCTTTTTTCTTTTATGGGGTATAAAAATAGGACAGTTCCAACAAATCTTACTTTTTAAATGTTTTTTAGTTGTAGATGAGCACAATATCTTTATTTATTTATTTTCATGTGGTGCTGAGGGTCAAACCCAGTGCCTCATGCATGCGAGGCATTTGCTCTACCACTGACCTACAATCCCAACCCTAACAAATCTCATTTTAAAGATAAATAATAAATAAAATTGTCTGATCTATACATCTTATCCTTTAAATCTGTAGGGCAATCTCAGACTTGGCAATAATTTAAGGATTAATAATAATATTTGGGTGCTGAGGATAAAACTCATACAACAAAGAATCACACAAATTATGAGATCCAAAAACCTGTTATCTTTTTAAGTGTTATGATAAGGCTGATGATTTTTAGGACACAAGCTCTGTTAGTAGTAGATGTACAATTGTAGGGCACATTCCTCAATGTGAATATATAACTATATGAGGCAGTAACTAGCAAAGAAGGGTTTAGGTGCATATAGAGGTTTCCATTATAAGCCTGTTTCATCTAATCAAAGTGGTATTTTGTAATCATAAAGAGAATATAATGATAAGCATTTATTATTTAAGTGGTCTGATTTTTTATATGGGTGAGAAAGGATTACTTTTGTTAGAATGAGATAGATATCAAATCAGAAGATATAGAGATTATGTCAATTATGTATTTCTGGTACTTCAGAAGGAGCACTGGCTTCTCTTGGACTCACTTTCATTTACAAATAGCTGCTTAACCTAAGACATGTGGGAGCTTTTAAGCTGAAATACTTACATGCTTTTCTTCCTTGGTGATCCTTCTATTGCATGCCTCTAACATGGGGGATAAATTGAATGTAATTAGCATTCAGAAAGAGCCCAAGTACACTAACCAAAGTACACTGCATAAAGACAGACATAGGCTGGCTGTGGTGCCACATGCCTGCAATCCCAGTGACTCAGGAGGATCGCAAGATCCAGGCCAGCCTTGGTAATTTAGCAAGATCCTAAGCAACTTAGTGAGACCCTGTCTCAAAATAAAAAATACAAAGAATGGGCATGTGGCTCAGTGATTAGGCACCCCTGGATTCAATCCCCAGTACCAAAAGAAAAAAAAAAAAGACAGACATAAGTGATCAAAGAGAACAGAAAACAGAGGCTTGAAATAAATGTATACTGATATTTGACAAAGAGGGTCAAGAATATACAAAAAAAGTGGGGGAAAATATAGTCTCTTCAACAAACATGCTTGGTAAAATCAGATATCCACATGCAAAAGAATGTATTTGAACTTTTATCTTATACTATACACAACAATCAACTCGATGTAGATTAAAGACTTGAATGTAAGACCCAGAACTATAAAGCTCTTAGAAGAAAAGATGGGGGAAAGCTTCATGACATTGGTCTTGACAATGATTTCATAGATATGAAACTAAAAAGTACCACTAATATAAACTAAATAAACAAGTGAGACTATATCAAACCAAAATGCTTCTACACAGTGAAGACAATGGTGAACAGTGAAATGGCAACCTTTGGAATGGCAGAAATACTTGTAAACCATTTATTTGGATATATATATATATATATATATATATATATATATATATATATATATATATTAATTTATAAGGGGCTAATCTCCAAAATATATAAGTAACTTCAACAGCTGCTTAGTAAAGCAAAAAATAAAAATAAAATAAAATAAATCAACCAGCCAACCAAACACATAACCTATATAGAAAACTGTCTAAGAGCCGAAACAGACATTTCTCCAAAGAAACCAGGACATAGCCAAGAGATACATGAAAAAATGTTCAACATTAATAATCATCAGGGAAGTGGAAATCAAACCACAGTGAGATACCACCTCACATTTGTGAAGATGACTATTAAGGACTTCAATATAGACAATGAATGTTAATGAGATTGTAGAGAAATTGAAACCCTGTATACAATTAATGGGAAGGCAAAATGGTCCAGCTGCTATGGACATGGTATGAGGGTTCCTACAAAAAATTAAAAATAGAGCTACCATATGACCCAGCAATCCCACTTCTTGTTGTTATCCAAAAGACTTGAAAAAAGTATCTTAAAGAGATACCTGCATGTCCATATGCACTGAGGTACTATTTCCTGTTAGCCAGGATGTGGAAACAACCTTAATGAACATAAACAAGTATATAGATAAAATGTGGTATATACATAAAATTGAATATTACTCAATGCCCTATATTGCAGGTGAAACTTGAGGACATTATGCAAAATGAAGTAAACCAGTCATAGAAAAACACATTTGATTCCACATACATGAATTGTCTAAAATAACCAAATCAATAGAATCAAAGAATAGAATGGTGGTTTCCAGGGATTCATAGAGGTAAAGAGTTACTAATTGGTGGCATGAAGTTTCAGTTAAGCAAAGATGAGTAATAAGATATAAATATCTGCTGTATAATCTTGAACCTATATTCAACAGTTATGTATTATACACTTAAAAATCTGTTGAAGTATAAATCTCATGGTAAGTGTTCCTATTACAACAAAAGCTAACAAAGAAAAAATAACTATTACCCCAAAAAGAGTTGGCCACACTGTATACTGTATACTGTCCCTATCATCAGGGAAAGCTTGGTTGAATTGAAGGTATTTGAAGGAATGGGTTCTGTTGGTAGTTTGGTCAATTTTGCCTCCAAAAAGCTAGTCCTATAAGAATATTAAGTATAATTTTGTCACTTTAAAAAAATAAAAAATAAACACCTTTTAAGTGTTCTCCACGTCCTGCATAATAGAGTCTGTCCTTTTTTAGATTGATATTTAAGTCACTCTACAATCTGTCCCCAAACTATAGCCTGTTTTTGCTGGCTTCCATTAAGCCACATTCCAGGCAAAACAAATAACTCATGGGTTTTATAACGTAATGCTCTTATTTTTTATCTACCTTTTGTCAATCTTAACTGTACCCATGGTAATATTTACATTTGTATTTTCCTAATTCCCAGATAAAGATCAGCCCAGTAAGGATTAATCTTTTTCTTAAAGAGTGTTGAATATTAGTTAAGTGTACAGGCTTTGGGGTATCTGAGTTTAAATCCTTCTGTGTTCTTTGTTTGACAGGGCCTAAGTTACTATTATTTAGTATAATACTTTGTTCATAATAAGTAATCAGCATATAGTAAGTTGTCATCCTCATCACCTTTTGAATCTAACATCATAATCTTTTGTATTGTGGTTTTACATACTAATTTCATCTTTTGTACCATATTATAAGGTTTCTTGAGATCAAAGGCTTTGCCATGCTTAAAATTTTGATCCCCTTAACCCTGCAAACCATGTACATTTTAGATGTATATCTTAATAAATGAATTGGTAGGAATATACCTTACTAATAATGTTAAAAATTTACCATAAACTACAGGGAATCCAAATACCATGTCTTTAAATAATATTTATCTCCCATATAGTCATAGTTTGGATGCAAATTAGCCTATGAAGTCCATAATATAATCCATTCAAATAGTGTTGGTGCCAAATATCTAATTTGAAATATGTTAGTATATAATCAGAAAATGATTCAATTTCTATAAACTATAAGCTATCAATTTTCTTTCATTTTAAAAAATATGATCTGATGTTACTAACTGAATTTCCTACTAAAAAATAAGACAAAATGGTCTTCAATTATTGAGTTCAACAAGAAACTAATTATACTGCTTATACCCGACACCTATAACCAGGTTCAATTACAATTTTTCTAAAACTTTAATTATAAATGAACCTTCCATCACTGTGGATAAAATGACCACAAAGAAAGAATATGAAAAGAAGCCCTGAAATATACTTGGGACCATTTTGCTTTTTTAAGGTCAGTTTTCACAAACTAAAGTCTATCACTGTTGACAAACTATTTAACCTTTCCAGGCATCCAATTTCTTACTATAAAATGACTGTGTTACCTGAAGATTTCTGAAGTCTTTTTGAGTTTCAGATATTAAATGATGCTCCTATTGAAATAAGATAAATAGCAACCTCAAGTTGTTTATATAGTATTATAAAGAAGACTACTACCAGAATCCAAACTCATTTATTCATTTAGTCAATATATATTTATTGAGCATCTATTAAAAAATACAGAGACAGACAGTTTTAAGAATTAGAAGATAATTGAACAAAATTGTTAATCTCTTGTCTTTATGTAGTTTATAGTTATCTCCCTAGTGAGATAAAAATCATGTAAATCATGAGAAATTATAAAGCCAGGAGTAGTTAAATGCTAAGAAGAAAATCATGCTAAGGAACAGAGGGTGACAGAAAGAACATTTTAAATAGAAAAACGATATGTAAACAGGTATATGCAGAACATAAATCAGGTTAAAAATGAGGAAAGAGCACTGGGACATGAACAGCAAGTGAAGAGAAGGCCCGGAGTCAGGAGGAACATTGGAGGCCAGTGTTGTTGAAGTGGACCGAGCAAGAGAAGATAAGGCTGAAAGGTTAGCCAGGGACCAGATCCTGTAAGACAGCAATTCCCAAATGGGATGATTTGACCCTCTAGAAGACACATGGCAACATTTGGAGATGTTTTTAGTTGTCACAACTGCAAAGTGGATGCTACTGGCATCTGGTTCATAGAGCCAGGGATGCTCCTCAAATCCTAAAATGCATAGGGCAGTCAGATTACAAAGTGTTATTTGGCTCAATGTGTCTATAATTTAAAAACAAGGAACCCCAGTTGGGCTTGTTGTCTAAAATAAGAAATTTGTGTTTTAAGTGTGATGGGAATCCAGTGGAAAGTGTCTAACAGGACAGGAGGATGGCATGCTTAGGTTTGCTAGGGGAGAATGGCCGAAGATATAAGATAGTGGAGACATGAAAAATGTGAGGAAGTAATTGCTGAAGTCCATGAAGATATTAGTGGCATGGATCAAGTCGGGAACTAAGGAAGAAGGGACTAGTGGTAACTCAAGATATAAATAAAAATAAATGTTGATTTTTTTAATACTTTTGGCTATGGCTTTCTATTGGTTTTTAGGTTTCACAAGATGGTTTATACAATTTACAAATTTACACTAGGAAAAAATAAATTGGCTTACATGGCAGGGTATCAAGAGTATTTGTCTATGGAGGTTGACTTTTCAATTTTCATGGTGACACGTATGAGAAAATGCATGTTTTACTTTATCCACTTGAATCCAATTTCTTCTAGGTCCGACTTTCGTCAGATAAGTTCATTGGATATCAAAAAGTCAATTTTATTTTGCTTATTATTATTTTGGGTTACACAAGAAGTTAAACAACCTCAATCAATATATTTTTCTGCATGTTTTATCTGAGTAAAACATTCCCCAAATCTCCTCATCCATAATGGAAAAGTCAGCTTTACTCAAGAGCACATTTCTTGGCAATTGAGAGTTGCTCTCTAATTACTTGGGGCTTAGGTAATTAATAGTAAAAATTCATAGATATGTAAGACATAAATCTCCTAGGAAGCTTTAGGTCAACTTTGTTTTATACGAATCCACTTAGCATACAGACACTTTGATCCATAACCCCAGTCGTGCTTTGCAGCCCAAGAATTCATGGGGAACAGCTCAGCCACTTTGTAATACTTCTGTATATAGAAAAGGAAAAATGTCTTCTGACTTCCAGACAATTCATTCATCTCTTTATTTATGAGTACTGGTAGTCTGGACCTTATAAATATTGGTTTAAAAGACAGATTCATGTTGGCTTAAGCAATTTGGGCTTAAATTGGCAAGATCCTTTAAACGGTACTCTATACAACTTATTTTTCTTTATATCTGTATTTTATGAAGAATAATTTGTAGCTGTCAAATATGTAACCTAGTACCAGCTTTCAAATAAGTCATTACATTCTCTCTATAATGCTATTATTTGAATGAGCCCATTTAATTTAATATTTAATTGGAAAAAATTAGTAAACTAATCCCTGCTTCCTTAATAGTAGTTCTACTATTTTGCAACTTTGATCATTTGAAAAGGACCCCAATTCAAATTTTACCAAATTCCAATTGATTCATATATGTGTGTGTGTGTGTGTGTATATATATATATATATACATATATATATATATATATATATATATATATATATGATGGACACAATACCTTTAATTAATCAATTAATTGATTTTTTATGTGGTGCTGAGGATCAAACCCAGTGCTTCATACATGCAAGGCGAGCACTCTACCACTGAGCCATAACCCCAGCCCCTCAAATTGACTTTTGTGTTACAGTTGTTTATATAAATGTTATTGATAGATCATTAAAACTTATGAAACAGTGATTAAAAAACCAAATGGAAAGTTGTTTCCAAAAATACGGTATCATTGTATGCTTTGAATATTAAGGAGTTTCACCACTGTGGCAGGCAATACACTGTATCAAGTAAAGAGAAACTAATTATCAAAAATAAAATTATAAGCCTTGATAAAAAATGGAGAAAAAGAAAGCGAACTAATCAGTTTTTAAAAATTTTTATTTACTAATTTTTAGATATATGTGACAATAGAGTGTATTTTGACATATATACATGAAGATAATTTATTCTAATTAGGATCCCATTCTAGTGGTTGTGCATGATGTAGAATTACACTGGTTATGTGTTCATAGGTGAGCAAAGGAAAGTTATATCCTATTCATTTTACTGTCTTTCCTATTCCTGCCCCCCTCCCCTCCCTTCATTCCCTTTTGTCTAATTTAATAAACTTCTATTCTTCCTCTCCCTACCCTCCCTTCTTGTGGGTTGGCATCCACATATCAGAAAGAATATTCAGCCTTTGATTTTGGGGGACTGGCTTATTCTGCTTAGCATGATAGTCTCTAATTCCATGCATTTACCACCGAATGTCATAATTTCATTCTTCTTTATAGCTGAGTAATATTCCATTGTGTGTATATCTAACATTTTCTTTATCCATTTACCTGTTGAATGACACCTAGGTTGGTTCCATAGCTTGGCTATTATGAATCAAGCTGCTATAAACATTGATATGGCTGCATCACTGCAGTATGCTGATTTTAAGTCCTTTGGTTATATACTGAGGAGTGGGATAACTGGGTTATTTCATTCCAAGTAGTTCCATTCCAAGGTTTCTAAGGAATCTCCATACTGCTTTCCAGAATGGATGCATTAATTTACAACCACCAGCAATATATAAATGAACATTTTTCCTCACACATTTTCCTTGCCAACATTTATTGTTATTTGTATTCTTGATAATTTCCATTCTGACTGGAGTGAAATGGAATCTTGGTATAGTTTTGTTTTGTTTTTTTAAAAGAGAGAGAGAGAGAGAGAGAGAGAGAGAGAGAGAATTTTTTTAATATTTGTTTTTTAGTTTTTGGTGGACACAACATCTTTATTTTTTTATTTTTTATTTTTTATGTGGTGCTGAGGATGGAACCCAGTGCCCCACGCATGCTACTGCTTGAGCTACATCCCCAGCCCTTGGTGTAGTTTTAATTTGCATTTCTTTAATTGCTAGAGATGTTGAACATTTATTCATATATTTTTTGACCATTTGTATTTCTTCTTCTGTGAAGAACCTGTTTAGTTCCTTTGCCCGTTTATTGATTGGGTTGTGTTTTGTTTGTTTGTTATTAATTTTTTTGAGTTCTTTGTGTATCTGGAGATTAATGGTGTAAGGAGCAGATGGTAAAGATTTTTCTCCCATTCTGTAGGCTTTCTGTTCACATTCATATTTCCTTTTCTGTGAAGAAGCTTTGATATCATCCCATTTATTGATTCTTGATTTTACTTCTTTCTCTCCAGCACTCTTATTGAGGAAGTCAGTTTCTAAGCCTACATGGTGCAGAGTTGGGCCTACTTTTTTCCTCTATTAGGCGAAGTGTCACTGGTCTAATGCCTAGGTCCTTCATCCATTTTGAATTGAATTTGTGCAGGATGAGAGATGGAGGTTCAATTTAATTATACTACTCATAGATTTCCAATTTTTCCAGCATCATTTGTTGAAGAAGCTATCTTTCCTCCACTATATGTTCATGGTGCCTTTGTCTAGTATGAGATAACTGTATTTATGTGGATATGTCTCTGTGTCTTTTATTCTGTTTCATTGGTCTTTATGTCTGTTTTGGTGCCAATACCGTGCTGTTTTTGTTACTATGCCTCTGTAGTTTAGTTTAAGGTCTGGTATTGTTATACTTCCTGTCACTTTTCTCGCTAAGAATTGCTTTGTCTATTCTGGGCCTATTATTTTTCCAAATGAATTTCATGACTCCTTTTTATATTTCTATGAAGAATATTGTTGGAATTTTAATAAGAGTTGCATTAAATCTATATAGCACTTTTGGTAGTATGGCCATTTTGACAATATTGATTCTACCTATCCAAGAACGTGGGAGATCTTTCCATCTTCTAAGGTCTTTTTCAATTTATTTCTTTAGTGTTCTGTAGTTTTTATTGTAGAGTTCTTTCACCTCATTTGTTATATTGATTCCATTTTTTTTTCTTTTGAGGCTATTGTGAATGGGATAATTTTCCTGATTTCCCTGTCAGCTGATTTTTTCCTTGGTGTATAGGAATGTCATTGATGTATAGGTTAATTTTATATCCTGTTACCTTGCTTTATTTTTTTATGACTTCTAGAAGATTTCTGGTGGGATTTTTGAGACTTCTAAATATAGAATCATTTTTTTTCAGCAAAGAGGGATAGATTGAGCTTTTTTTTTTTTTTTTCCTATTGTAATCCCTTTAATTTCTTTCTTTTCTAATTGCTCTGGGTAGGGTTTCCGTGACTGTTTTGAATGGGGGTGGAGAAAGAGGGCATACCTGTCTTGTTTTAGTTTTTAGATGTATTTCTTTCAACTTTTCTCTATTTAGAATGATACTGGCCTTGGGTTTAGCATGTATTTGCAAAGTTGAGGTATATTCCTACTATCCCTAGTTTTTCTAGTTTTTTGAGTGTGAATGGATGCTGAATTTTGTCAAGTTCTCTTTCTGATTCTATTTAGATATTCATGTCTTCTTGTCTTTTATTCTATTGAAGTGATGTATTACATTTATTGATTTCCATATTTTGAACCAGCCTTTTATCTCTGGAATGAATCCCACCTTATCATGGTGCACTATCTTTTTAATATGTTTGTGTATATGATTTGCCAGTATTTTATTAAGAATTTTTGCATCATTAGGATTGTTGGTCTAAGGTTTTCTTCCCTTGATATGTCTTTGTCTGGTTTTGATATCAGGGCAATACTAGCTTCATAGAATGAATTTGGTAGTGTTCCCTCTTTTTTCTATTTTATGGAATAATTTGAGGAGTATTGGTATAAGTTTTTCTTTGAAGATCTGGTAGAAACTCAGCTGAGAAGCCATCTGGTCCTAGGCTGTTCTTTGTTGGTATGTTTTTGTTGGTATCTTCTATTTCATTGCTTGAAATTGATCTATTTAAATTTTGTAGGTTCTCCTGATTCAATTTGGGTATGTTAGATCTCTCTAGGAATTTGTCAGTGTCTTCATGATTTTGTATTTTATTGGCATAGAGATTTTCAAAATTCAGATTATCATCTGTATTTCAGTGGTGTCCAGGGTGATATTTCCATTTCATAATGAATTTTAGTAATTTGAGATTTCTTTCTTTCTCTTCATTAGCCTGGCTAAGGGTTTGTCAATTTTGTTTATTTTTTCAAAGAAGCAACTTTTTGTTGTATCAATTTTTGAGTTGTTTTATTGTTGTTGTTTCATTTTCATTAATTTCAGCTCTGATTTTAATTACTTTCTGTCTTCTTCTGCTGTTGGTGTTGCTTTGTTCTTATTTATCTAAGGCTTTGAAATGTAAAGTTAGGTAATTTATTTGGTGGCTTTCTATTCTTTTAATGAATGAGCTCAATGCAATGAACTTCTCTGTTAGAATCACTTTCATACTGTCCTGAGATTTTGATATGTTGTATTACTATTCTCATTTACCTCCAAGTATTATTTTATTTCATCCCTGATTTTTTCAGCTATCCCTTGGTCATTCAGTACTGTACTATTTAATCTCCAGATGTTATTGTAGCTTTTAATTTTTTACTTTATCATTGATTTATAATTGCACTCCATTATGATCTAATAGAATGCAAGGTATTATCTCTATTTTTTTTTTATTTGCTAAGAGTTGCTTTGTAGCCTAAGATATAGTCTATTTTAGAGAAGGATCCATGTGCTGCTGAAAAGGAAGTGTATTCACTTGTTTTGATAGACAAAATATTCTATATATGTCTGTTAAATGTAAATTATTAATTGTATTCTTAGTTCTATAGCTTCTTTATTATTTTTCATTTTGAAGATCTATTGAGTGGTGAGAGAGACATATTAATGTTACCCACTATTATTGTGTTGTGAGATATTTGATTCTTGAAATTGTGAAGGGTTTGTTTGGTGTATGTAAGATGCTCTATTGTTTGGGGCATAACTATTTAAAGCTGTTATGTCTTCTTGATGTATAGTTCCCTTAAGCAGTATGAAATGTCCTTCTTTGTCCTTTCTGCTTAATTTTGGCTTAAAGTCCACTTTATCTGATATGAGGATAGAAATCTTGCTTGTTTACAAGATCCATGTGAATAAAAGATAAGTTTTTTCCCATCCTTTTACCTTCAGTCTGTGGATGCCTTTTCCTGCGAGGTGAGTCTCCTGAAGATAGCATATTGTTGGCTCTTTTTTTTTTTTTAAATCCAATTTGTCATTCTATGACTTTTAATTGATGAGTTGAGGCCATTTACATTCAATGTTATTATTGAGAAATGATTTTTATTCCCTGTCATTTTGATTTATTTCTGGTTTTTGATTTGAATTAATTTCTCCTTTCATTAATTATTCCTTTAGTGTTGTTCTACCCTTTGTTGGTTTTCAGTTTTATTTTTCATTTCTTCTTCATGAAATATTTTGCTGAGTACATTTTATAGTGAAGCCTTTCTGGTTGTGAATTCTTTTAGCTTTTATTTATTATGGAAGGTTTTTATTTCATTGTCAAATCTGAAGCTTAATTTTGCTAGGTATAGTATTCTTGGTTGGAATTCATTTTCTTTCAGAGCTTGGTATATATTAATCCAAGATCTCTTAGCTTTAAGGGTCTGGATTTAGAAATCAGCTGATATCCAGACTGAGTTCCCTCTAAATGTAACCCTTGTTTTTCTCTGGCACTCCTTAAAATTCTATCCTCATTTTGTATGTTAGGCATTTTCTTAATAATCTGCCTTGGTGTGGGTGTGTTATAATTTTTGTATATTTGGGGTCCTGTGTGCCTCCTGTATTTTACCATTTTGTTCTTGAGGTTTTGGAAATTTTCAGATGTTATTTTATTAAAAATATTGTGCATTCCTTTGTTTTATGTCTCTGAGCCTTTGTCTCTTTCCCAATAAATCTTAATCTTTTAATGTTATCGCATATTTCTTGGAAGTTTTGTTCATGGTCTCTTAACATGATCTCTTAACACACACACACACACATACACACACGCACAGGCATACATATGTGTGTGTGAATATATAAGTGATTTGTTATGGTATATTCATACATGAACATAGCATAGTTTGGTATATTTTATTCCCCAGTACTCCCCAATCTTTCAATGTTTTTCATTTTTAAATAGGTAATTTTTTTATTTTCAAAAATGATTTTTGCTCTTTATTCTTGCTTAAAAAAGGTTTTCCCGATCCTAGTTTATGAATATACTTCTATTATTATTTAAAATACTTAATTTTTAAATTACTATAAAGGTCTGTACATTTTCCTTTGTCTGATTGTTCAGAGTTGTTGATAATTTACTCCTATTGTGTAACACACTGGATGTTGAAAATTTCAGAAATACTACTATAATGTATCACATGTATCACCTTTTCCTTAAATTTATCCCTGCAACTCTGCATAGGATATCTCTTGCCTACTTCCCTATTTTGCCCTATCTAAACCTCTAACATTGCACTCTTACTACTATGAATGAAAATTATCTGTTTCCCCAATTAAACTACTATGTTCTATGTCTGTGTCTTATTTATGTCTGTATCTCTAGTGTCTAACAATTCTTGATAGTAGTAGACACTTTGTAGATATTTGTAAAATTAATTTGATTTAGAGAGTAATTTTTTTTCCTGGCTGTCTTAATTAGTATGTTATAAGAATAGCTAAGCTCACTCCCTAATTCTGATATAATATCTGCCATTCATTGTGGTCTGCTCTGCTAGGCACTATTTCAAAATGTTATATGCATTATTTTATTGTATTTTACCACAACTATGTGGAGCAGTTAGTGTATTATCCTACTGTACAAGGGAGAAAACTGAGGCCCAAAATACAAGGTAATTTGCCTAGAATTGAAACTTTCAATCCAAGTCTTCAATTAACTTATAAACTCATATGAATTTCTCCTTTGCCTCATTCCTTTCCTGCTTCAATGTTGCCCAATTGCTCAGATTTCTGAAGAGATATTTTAAAAGAAGAGTAGTAGTTTAGTGAGTTCTTTAGATTTGAGATATTCCTTTTTGTTTTATTATTATTCAATCCAAAAACTCATTAAATTTGTTATTAAGAAATAAAATAGCATTCATCCCTTTCAATGCCAAAACCTGAATTTGTTAAGACTGTGATCAGAGAAAAAAAGATGGGAAATTATTTATAGTTTCTCCAGTCATTAAATATTATTGGACTTTACAAAAAGAAGCACTGAAATATTTTGTTTCCTCTAGGTGGGAAAGACCAACAAACTAAATGATGAATGAAGCAGACACCTAGGAAATTATTTCTAGAGAGGACTTGGTGCAACAATACCATTTATAATAAATATTGATTTTTTATTGGTTGTTCAAAACATTACAAAACTCTTGACATATCATATGTCATACATTAGATTCAAGTGGGTTATGAACTCCCATTTTTACCCCAAATACAGATTGCAGAATCACATTGGTTACACATCCACATTTTTACATAATGCCATATTAGTAACTGTTGTATTCTGCTACCTTTCCTATCCTCTACTATCCCCCCTCCCCTCCCCTCCCATCCTCTCTCTCTACCCCATCTACTGTAATTTATTTCTCTCCTTGTTATTTTTCTCCCATTCCCCTCATAACTTCTTATATGTAATTTTGTATAACAATGAGGGTCTCCTTCCATTTCCATGCAATTTCCTTTTTCTCTACCTTTCCCTCCCACCTCATGTCTCTGTTTAATGTTAATCTTTTCCTCCTGCTCTTCCTCCCTGCTCTGTTCTTATTTGCTCTCATTATATCAAAGAAGACATTTGGCATTTGTTTTTTAGGGATTGGATAACTTCACTTAGCATAATCTGCTCTAGTACCATCCATTTCCCTGCAAATTCCATGATTTTGTCATTTTTTAGTGCTGCGTAATACTCCATTGTGTATAAATGCCACATTTTTTTTATCCATTCATCTATTGAAGGGCATCTGGGTTGGTTCCACAGTCTAGCTATTGTGAATTGTGCTGCTATGAACATCGATGTGGCAGTATCCCTGTAGTACACTCTTTTAAGGTCTTCAGGGAATAGTCCGAGAAGGGCAATACCTGGGTCAAATGGTGGTTCCATTCCCAGCTTTCCAAGAAATCTCCATACTGCTTTCCAAATTGGCCGCACCAATTTGCAGTCCCACCAGCAATGTACAAGAGTACCCTTTTCCCCACATCCTCGCCAGCACTTATTGTTGTTTGACTTCATAATGGCTGCCAATCTTACTGGAGTGAGATGGTATCTTAGGGTGGTTTTGATTTGCATTTCTCTGACTGCTAGAGATGGTGAGCATTTTTTCATGTACTTGTTGATTGATTGTATGTCCTCCTCTGAGAAGTGTCTGTTCAGGTCCTTGGCCCATTTGTTGATTGGGTTATTTGTTTTCTTATTGTTTAATTTTTTGAGTTCTTTGTATACTCTGGATATTAGGGCTCTATCTGAAGTGTGAGGAGTAAAAATTTGTTCCCATGATGTAGGCTCCCTATTTACCTCTCTTATTGTTTCTCTTGCTGAGAAAAAACTTTTTAGTTTCAGTAAGTCCCATTTGTTGATTCTTGTTATTAACTCTTGTGCTATGCGTGTCCTATTAAGGAATTTGGAGCCCGACCCCACAATATGTAGATCGGAGCCAACTTTTTCTTCTATCAGACGCAGAGTCTCTGATTTGATATCAAGCTCCTTGATCCATTTTGAGTTAACTTTTGTGCATGGCGAGAGAAAGGGATTCAGTTTCATTTTGTTGCATATGGATTTCCAGTTTTCCCAGCACCATTTGTTGAAGATGCTGTCCTTCCTCCATTGCATGCTTTTAGCCCCTTTATCAAATATAACATAGTTGTAGTTTTGTGGATTGGTTTCTGTGTCCTCTATTCTGTACCATTGGTCCACCCACCTGTTTTGGTACCAGTACCATGCTGTTTTTCTTACTATTGCTCTGTAGTATAGTTTGAAGTCTGGTATCGCTATACCGCCTGATTCACACTTCCTGCTTAGCATTGTTTTTGCTATTCTGGGTCTTTTATTTTTCCATATGGATTTCATGATTGCTTTCTCTATTTCTACAAGAAATGCCGTTGGGATTTTGATTGGCATTGCATTAAACCTATAGAGAACTTTTGGTAATATCGCCATTTTGATGATGTTAGTTCTGCCTATCCATGAACAGGGTATATTTTTCTATCTTCTAAGATCTTCTTCTATTTCTCTCTTTAGGGTTCTGTAGTTTTCATTGTATAAGTCTTTCACCTCTTTTGTTAGGTTGATTCCCAAGTATTTTATTTTTTTTGAGGATATTGTGAATGGGGTGTTTTTTCTCATTTCCGTTTCAGAAGTTTTGTTGCTGATATACAGAAATGCCTTTTATTTATGCGTGTTGATTTTATATCCTGCCACTTTGCTGAATTCATTTATTAGATCTAGTAGTTTTTTTTGTAGACCCTTTTGGGTCTTCTAGGTATAGAATCATGTCACTGCAAATAGTGATAATTTAAGTTCTTCTTTTCCTATTTTTATGCCTTTAATTTCTTTCATCTGTCTAATTGCTCTGGCCAGTGTTTCGAGAACTATATTGAATAGAAGTGGTGATAGAGGGCATCCCTGTCTTGTTCCAGATTTTAGAGGGAATGCCTTCAATTTTTCTCCATTCAGAATGATGCTGGCCTGAGGCTTAGCATAGATAGCTTTTACAATGTTTAGGCAAGTTCCTGTTATCCCTAGTTTTTCTAATGTTTTGAACATAAAGGGATGCTGTACTTTGTCGAATGCTTTTTCTGCGTCTATCGAGATGATCATATGGTTCTTATTTTTAAGTCTATTGATGTGGTGAATAACATTTATTGATTTCCGTATATTAAACCATCCTTGCATCCCAGGGATGAATCCTACTTGATCATGGTGCACATTTTTTTTGATGTGTTTTTGTATCCAATTCGCCAGAATTTTATTGAGGATTTTTGCATCTAGGTTCATTAGAGATATTGGTCTGTAGGTGTCTTTGTCTGGTTTTGGAATCAGAGTGATGTTGGCCTCATAGAGTGAATTTGGAAGAGCTCCCTCTTTTTCTATTTCCTGAAATAACTTGAAAAGTATTGGTATTAATTCTTCTTTAAAGGTTTTGTAAAACTCTGCTGTATACCCATCTGGTCCTGGGCTTTTCTTGGTTGGTAGTCTTTTGATTGCTTCTTCTATTTCATCCATTGATATTGGTCTGTTCAAATTGTGTGTATCCTCCTGACTCAGTCTGTGCAAATCATATGACTTAATAAATTTATCGATGTCTTCACTATCTTCTATTTTATTGGAATATAGGTTTTCAAAATAATTCCTAATTATCTTCTGTATTTCTGTAGTATCTGTTGTGATGTTGCCTTTTTCATCCCATATGTTAGTAATTTGAGTTCTCTCTCTTCTTCTCTTTGTTAGCATGGCTAAGGGTCTGTAGATCGTATTTAATTTTTCGATGAACCAACTTTTAGTTTTGTCAATTTTTTCAATAGTTTCTTTTGTTTCCATTTCGTTGATTTCCGCTCTGATTTTAATTATTTCTTGCCTTCTGCTACATTTGCTGTTGTTTTGCTCTTCCTTTTCTTGGGCTTTGAGATGAAGTGTGAGCTTATTTATTTGTTGTTTTTTTCTTTTTTTGAGGAATGACCTCCAGGCGATGAATTTCCCTCTTAAAACTGCTTTCATTGTGTCCCATAGATTCCGATATGTTGTGTCTGTATTTTCATTTATCGCTAAGAATTTTTTGATTTCCTCCTTTATGTCTTCTGTAACCCATTTATCATTCAGTAACATATTGTTCATTTTCCATGTGATGTAGGATTTTTCCTTCCTTCTTTTATTATTGATTTCCAGTTTCATTCCATTATGATCAGATAAAATGCATGATATTATCTCCACCCCTTTATATTTACTGAGGGTTTCCCTATGGCATAATATATGGTCTATTTTTGAGAAGGATCCATGTGCTGCTGACAAAAAGGTATATCCACTTGATGATGGTTGATATATTCTATATATGTCAGTTAAGTCTAGGTTATTGATTATGATATTGAGTTCTATAGTTTCTTTATTCAACTTTTGTTTGGAGGATCTGTCCAATGGTGAGAGAGGTGTGTTGAAGTCACCCATAATTATTGTGTTGTGGTCTATTTGATTCTGGAACTTGAGGAGAATTTGTTTTATGAACGTCGCAGCACCATTATTTGGTGCATAAATATTGATAATTGTTATGTCTTGTTGGTGAATGGTTCCTTTTAACAGTATATAATGTCCTTCCTTATCCCTTTTGAGTAACTTAGTCTTGAAGTCGATTTTATTTGATATGAGGATGGCCACCCCTGCTTGCTTACGAAGACCGTGTGCGTGGTATATTTTTTCCCAACCTTTCACCTTCAGCCTGTGTATGTCTTTTGCAATCAGATGTGTCTCCTGGTGGCAGCATATTGTTGGATTTTTTTTTTAATCCATGTTACCAGCCTATGTCGCTTTATTGGAGAGTTTAGGCCATTAACGTTTAGAGTTACTATTGATAGATGGTTTGTACTTCCAGCCATGTTTGATTATTTATCTTTTCTTTTTTTAATTTAGTTTGTTTCTCCATGATTAGCTTTCCCCCCCACCCTCTGTCTTTACTGAGGCATTTCCCACTGATGGTTTTGGTTATTCTTTTTCATTTCTTCCTCGTGTAGTGTTTTGCTCAAAATGCTTTGCAATGCTGGTTTTCTGGCTGCAAATTCTTTTAACTTTTGTTTATCATGAAAGATTTTTATTTTGTTTTCATACCTAAAGCTTAATTTTGCTGGATACAAAATTCTTGGTTGGCATCCATTGTCTTTCAGTGTTTGAAATACGTTGTTCCAGGATCTTCTCGCTCTCAGTGTCTGTGATGAAAAATCCGTTGTTAACCTTATTGGTTTACCCTGAATGTAATCTGCCTTCTTTCTCTTGTAGCTTTTAATATTTTCTCTTTGTTTTGTATATTGGATATCTTCATAACAATGTGTCTTGGCGTTGGTCTACTGTGATTTTGTATGCTCGGTGTCCTGTATGCATCTACAATTTGTATATCCGTTTCCTTTTTTATTTCTGGAAAATTTTCTATAATTATCTCATTCAGCAGGTTGCTCATTCCCTTGGTTTGAACCTCTATACCTTCCTCTATCCCGATGACTCTTAAGTTTGGTTTTTTTATGTTATCCCATATCTCTTGGATGTTTTTCTCATGATTTTTTTACCAGCCTTTCTGAGTTGGCTAGACTCTTTTCAAGATGATATATTTTGTCTTCATTATCTGACATTCTGGCTTCTACTTGCTCCATTCTGTTAGTGATACTCTCATTTGAGTTTTTAATTTGGTTTATAGTTTCCTTCATTTCTAGAATTATTGTTTGATTTTTTTTTTATAATCTCTATCTCCTGATGAAGATGCTTAATTTCTTCTTTTATCTGTTTATGTAATTCATTTTTAATGTGTTCTTTCACTGTTTGAATTTGCTGTCTCATATCCTCTTTAAGGTTCCATTCCATCTGTCTAAGGTAATCCTTGAGTTCTTTATTTGACCATTTTTCTGATGCCTCTAGGTCCTCCTGAATATTTAGGCCGTCCTGCATTGTTTGTACTCCTTTTCTTCCTTGTTTTTTCATGCTGCTCATGTTACTTCTTGTTTTGTTTGACTGCTGAGTTACTGTTTACTCCTATAAATTTATTTGATGCTTGGGAGGATAGGTATTAGAAGGGAAGGGAAGAAGTCACTGTCGCTGCCGGTTTCAATGGAGTTATCTCCTCCGCCGCATTCTGGTGACGTCAGTTCTCTGCCATGGTGGTATCCCATGCAAATGGCAACAGTTTGTTCCCTTTGCCGGGTGACCAGTGCAACGGGTGTGTCCTGACTGGCTCTCCCAAGCCCCTTTTCAATCCTGTGGCCACTGCCTATGAAGGCTCAGTTGGCATTAACCTCTGTAGATTCAGAAGGGCCGACCAGTTGTTTCAGCGGGATCATTTAGTGCTGAGTCACAGCAGTTTGTCTGCGAGAAGCAGGTGAACAGGAGCTTGAATTCAGCCGATCCGGGCTCGGTGTGTGTTCTGAGAGGCCCAGACTGTTCACCCCAGATCCATGTCAGCTCAGCATTGCCTAGTGATCCTGAGGAAACAGCATTTAGACGGTTTATGACTCCCTATGCCTGCGCAGCTGAAGAGGTCAGAGACTTGATCTCTCTGCCAATATTGATTTTTTTGAAAAATAAAATTATGCATTACAAATTTACTCCTTTATTTAAATTGTTTTTCTAGGAAGTCATGCATGGAACAGTGATATGAGTCACTACTTTTATTTATAATAAAGTTCAGGTTAACAATAAGTGAACTGATCATAATATTTATATCTTTAACGTTTCATGCCATCAATCATCATTTGAGCAAAAACTAATGTTAAATATATGGAAGTTTGATACATTCTTTACTATGTGGAGTTATCTTTTCTGTATTCAGTCAGCTTATATAATGCCTGTAATTATGCTGTAATTTGACCTAGTGAAAATTTGATTTAGTATAATTTATGTTAGTTAATGCTGCATATGTTATAGTAGCATGTAGAATATTTAAGGGAAAAATCAATAATGTCTTTAGAATTAAATAATTTAAACATATTTAATGTTTTTTCAATGAATTTCTCTTATTTTATTATGCTACTTCTCAAGGAAATAATGCACTAAGGAAAAAATAATTTTCTGTAAATAAATAGGATTTGAATTCCATATTACTATCTTAATCTGCTGGTATTTATCAGTTATTCATATCTTGATTTAAATACTCATAATGACTTTTTTGACTATTTTAGCCTAAAACAATATCATCTATTCAGATTTCTGTAGGTAGCAATGTTTGACATTCATTCATTTATTCCTCCATTTATCTAATATTCTGTTGCAAATCCTTCCAATTTGTTGAATTTTTGTCTATGATAGTTCAGAGTCTGTAAATAATGTATTTAATTGACCTCTTTTGTTGCTTACATTTTGAGTTATGGTTTTATTTATACTCTACTCAAAAGGACTGAATCTTCTTTTTTGTGCCCTCACCTATACCATCTGCATGGTTTCACATAGTAATAGTTACTCTGGAAATGTTAATTTATACTGAGAAATGAAAATCACAGTTTTTTATTCTCACAGAGTCCCTATCGTTATGCTCACTGACTAACTGCATATCACAGCATAAACTGCACCCCTCCCCTCAACACGGCTGGGTTGAGCAGTATAGTCCAAGTACAGGCTATGAACATGTTCTGGTGGATCATATGCAGAATCTGATACTTAGAAAATGTTGGCATCTTTTTCAAATTCTCATGAAGAATTGTATTAATTTTTAAAATAGCCACAGATATTTAAAAAATGTGTGTTTTACAAAAGAACACATTCTACATATTAAAGGTAATTGTCTCATGTCTTATCATCCAAATTTAGAAAAAATATATCAAGAATACTCATTACTAAAACAATTCCTAGTTATACTAAGAACATCATATTAATTTTAAAATCATTAATTATAAAATAATTCTACAACTTTATTGTGAAGATGTATACATCTAACCTTTAATTTGAATGAATTAAATAGATTCACTCTGATCACCTAGCAACCATCTGCAGTCTGCATTGAAAGTAATAGTTCTTTTTTTTTTTTAGATGAAAGTTGTTAAGATTTCCTCTTTGGAATCCCAAGTAGTTATGGTCCATGGTACAGTGGAAAGGAATTTTGGAGTCTGGTTTCTATAGTATTTGCCCTGCCACTAACTAGCTAGATGGCATCATTTAAATGCTTTTAACCTTTGTTTCTTTATCTGTACAAGAAGGAGTTATTAGATCATTGCTAGGGTTCTTCCAACTGTGATCAGAAGAGATGTAATTGCTTACAGTTAGCCTCAGGTGATCCAACTTCCTAGAAACATTATCACCTGATTTGCTTAATTCACCTTCCATAAATTAAGTAGCCTTCATTTCTAATTGAATACATGCTGCAAGTGAAGAAGTCTGAATCATACTTTAGCATTTAATTCTGAAGCAAACATTCATCAGCATTTAGGCTTAGAATAGAGAATATTTATATTAAGGAGCAAAAAACTTTGTCATGTTGTGACAGCAAAAACATTCTTAGGGGTTTTTAGAATCCTTTGACCATGGATTTTAAGAAGAAATTGATCTTTATTTATTAGTTTTAAATTATCCTTTAGGATAAAATACTCATTAACAACTTGTTGCCATCAGATCCAATTCAATCTCTAGTCTTATCTTGGAGATCAGATCTAATTTTTTCTGACATTAATGTAGATAATATTTTCCTGACTTATTGTGTTATCAGATTTGCTTGTATGAGACTTGTTGAAACTCTTTTGGGTGATATGTTTATTATCTTAGTCTATCTGCTGATTTTGTGACTGTATGGATTTTTAAAACTCCTTGAATTATATACTTAAAAATCACTGAATTATATTTCATGTAAATTATACTCCAGTGAGTGAACTGTGCTATTAATTCGTTATTCCTTTGAAGGTAATCCACACTTTTATTTTTTCCTCTGGGAGATCTTAGATTTTAGGAGCGTTGTGGGGTAGGAGTTCAGCATTCCACAATTTCATTATGATCTATGAATTTGTATATCTTGTTATTTTCTTTCATTGGAAAAAGTATATGTTCATGCATTTCATCAATTCTGGAAAATTCTTTCCCACTGTCTTTTTGAAGATTCTTTCTTTCTTTTTATTCTCTTTCTTTGAAGCTTGTATTGTATGATGTGACATTTTCGTAGAATATTCTCCAGGTCTTTTAACATCTCTCCTGTTTTCCATGTCTTTATTTCTCTGTGTTCAATTCTAAGTAATTTTTAATATCAAATATAAAAAGGTTATATTTTACTGGAGTATGTATTTCAGTAAATTACTTCTTTCCTTAACTTATACTATTCTACTTTTTAAGCCACTTAGTTATATATTTGAAATTTTAGATATTCTGTTTGGTTCTTTTTCAAATGTCCTTCTTTTAAAAATATATTCTTCCTTACTCATGTCTTTAATTCTCTTTGTGACTTACAAATATTTAAATAAATGCAGTTTATATTCTGTGCTTGATACACCTAGAATTCTAAGTCCTTGGAGGTCTAATTCTACTGTTCATTGTTTCTCCTGATTCTCTAATGGTGGCTATTTCCTCATGGGATTTGTCATGTAGGTTTGTGGGTTCCTAATGGCTGAGACTTATTTACAGAAAATCTGAAAACCCAATTTGAGTGTTAACCCTAAAGAAATTATATTTGCTTCTGCCAGATGCTCAGAGCCAATTAAAGGAACTCTTTCCCAGAGCACACAATAGTATGAATTTAAATCTAACCTCACCTAAGAGCAAATGTAGATCATTAAGAGAAATATTTTTCTCTCAGAGACAAACTTAAAGAGCAACATCATCATTTTCCTTCTTGATTTTAGGGCTTTTTAATTTTTAATTTTTTTATTTTTTTGTTCTTGTTTTGTTGTTATTTTCATGATCCTACCTACCAATCATGATAAAGAGAGCTAGCTCCAACTCGTGTTCTTGCTGGATCCTGACCTTTGAACCCTGGTCCCTTTAAGAAAATGAAAAACCTGAGGTCCTGGATAAGGAGCACTCAGGGTAGCCACTACTTTGGACAGTGAGAATAATAAATATAATGATTTGAAAACTATAGAATATTAACTCTAATAATTCATGAATTACTAGTATAAATTACCTAAATGAAGAATATACATGTGTATGGGCATGAACATGCTTAGGAAATACTTTAAATAAGAATTCATTTTCTTATTGTAGTACCAAGAGTTGCCTGGACAGTACTTTTGTATTCAACCAGTGACACGCAAAAGTTTCAGAGACTTTAAAAACATTGTTTTCAAGGTCAAATCAAATTGGAGGCAATCATTCTTCATTCCATTTATAAGACCTAGGTAACTTTTCTCAGTAAAGCTAGTACTAAAAATGCCTTCTTTAAAAAGACAGGTAGTTAGAATACCATACAGAACTCATTTTTGACTGTCAAAACTGAAATTATTTGCAAGCCATAGATACATACAACCTTGTAGGCTGACACCTCACTTAACTGTTAAATCACCTAAAGGATTACCTTGTCTTTCTTTTATGTGAATTCAAGAGCACAAAGCTATTTAAAATTCCTTCTCTAGAGAAATTCTATTAAGAGTATTATATTTCTTTGGCAGCCCTAAAAGGAACTAGTCCAATATTTTAACATCATATTTTTAAAGCTATTTTGGGTTATTCTGTAAAGGGTTAGACTGAAAACTGAGAATTGAATTTGTCCTATGTATATGGCATGATTTTTTACCAGTTGTACAGCTCAAAGAGTTCTTTGACACCTGTCTAGTATCTAAGTAAACCACTGTGTATTAGCATAGCAACATTTAAATGTGCAAGTAAAACCACAGGTAAATTGTACTTTCACCTATTACTTTCTCTATATTTGAAAATGCACAAATAGATTATTTTTTTCAATATCTTTATTTTAGTTATTTTCTGTGGTACTGAGGATTGAACTCAGTGCCTCACATATGCTAGGCAAGTGCTCTACCACCAAGCCACAACCAACAGCCCCTAAATTATGTTTTGCATAAAAGTTTTAGAGTGGTCAGAAAGGAGTAAGAGTTTAAAAAAAAAAAAACACCTCATTAAACCATTATAAATAGTCTATAGTCACAGTGCAACTCTGGGGAAAGGCAATTATTAAAGCATAGTTCAGGTAATTTTAAGAGACTGATGCTAATAGATAATAAGCTTGAACATATTCTGAATTATAAAATGGAAAAAAAATGGACAAAAGAAGACAATAGCAATAATAACTACCACTTATTAGGTTCTGACTAGCACCAGAACTATATTCAATGCTTTCCTTAAAAATAGTCTCAGCTATAAGACACCCTTTTATCAAGTGTTTAATATATATTCAATGCTTTCCTTAAAAATAGTCTCAGCTATAAGACACCCTTTTATCAAGTGTTTAATATATACTATGTTTATCCATGGAATAACTTTTTTGAATTAGGTACCCTTATTTTCCTAGTTTTATATTTGGGAAACTGAGTTTCATTCAGATGCCCCAAATCACATAAACTTGAAAGAATTAATTCATATGTACAAGGCATTATTGGCTAACTCTAGAGATTATCCTATACAAATTCCCCATTATAGTATCTTCATCCAACTGCTGTCATCTCAACACATTTCGGGTGTTTTATTGGTCCCATTTTAAAGATGGAAAAATACAGATAACTTATATGAGATTAGTTGTGTGTAACAGTATCAAGATTAAAACTGGTTTAGCTTCCTTGTAGAATCCATATACTTTCCACTATACTATCTGCCTTCATGGCATATCTTTCACTATTCAGTAATTCATTCATTTGCTTATTTATTTAACAAATGTTTGTTGAGCACATTGTGCATGTATTCTTCTGGGCTGTGGACCTACTTAGCAAATGAAAAATGCAGAGTCCTGAAGGTTTCATCCTAGTAGGGGGAGACAGAAATTAAACAAACTGATAAATGCATGTCAATGTTAATAGGTGCAATAAAGAAAATAAAGCATTGCAAATGACTAGAAGATAATGTGATAAAGGGTACTTAAATTTTTTAAAGAAGATACTCAATGCAAGGAAATGTGCAACTTTCACTAATATTTTTATAATGCCCCATTTTTTCATTATGAGAATTGACTCCTTGGTTTATATGACATTGAAACTCAATCTGAGTTTTATCTCTTTCTTTTGGTTCTGGAACAATATGTTTTATTAAAAACCTACCATTTCATTTAAAAAATTATTTTGTGCTGAATTTTTTTTTTTTTTTTTTTTTTTTTTTTTTTTTTTAATTCTATACCCCCTACATTATCAAAGCATTTAATGAGTCTCTCTGCCCAGGTCACAAAGCACCTTTGCATCTATGATTTTTCTTGATATTCTAAATGACCTGATCAGACAAGTTTTATTGTAATCATCATCATTGTTATGCATATTGTCATTACTCTTTATCTTATTTTACATGGGATGTAGAATTCATTCTCGAGCCCCAGGCAAACATGGACAGTTACTCAGGGCTTCTAGCACTCTAGTTCATAACTACTGAACAATTGGAGTTGTTATGAGAGCTAAGATCCATTTTGGTCCATTGTCTAGCAGTTTGGCTAATAACAAAAAGTTATTATTAAATTAATTTGAAAGACTCAAGAAGGAAGAGGCAACCTAGGCTCAGAACCTGGGTTTCCTGACACCCCCCAATCCAGTGCTCTTCACTAGACATCAGTTAGAAGACTGCTTCTTTTAGAGGTTCCCAGGTTTCTTTTATCTAGTGAAATAATCCCAAGCATTGGGAACATCTGAAAATGCATACATTTACACACATGCATGTGGTTGTTCTCACTTATCTGTGGAGGAAGTACTTCAAAGCCCCCAGGGGATACCTGAAATCTTGAATAATACTGAACTCTCTATGCTTTTTCCCCTGTACATACATGCCTGTGATTCTTAAATAGTTATTTGAAGAGACAAAATTGGAAATTGTTATCTTTCTAAGTATTTGTAGAAAATACCCTGCTTAATAAGGTGAACAAATATTTGTACTTATTGGGAGAGTATGCTTTTGCAACAATTAAGTAAAAGTGTCTTCTCTTTGTCATTAACACTTGATGTGGGATGTTAGTTCTTAGAAGCAATCTCATGATAAAAGCAGTACTGATGTCAAGAACTAATTGACTGATTTTAATTGAAGAACACTTATATTACAAAGTATATGATGGTAAAGATGTGTTCAACTTGTTTTTGCTTTTCTCTAAAAAGCTGAAAACCTTCTTCCCAGTAGTAATTAAAAATAAACAGCAGTCATTAACTTACTGTGGGGTTCTAATGACCACAAGATTGCTTCCTTGCATGAATGACTTACTGATCTAAAGCAAAGTAATTCAACTTTGAAATTATCTTGAAAATTAAAAACCATCCTAGATAATGAATAGTTTCAATTTCTATAGCACCAATTTATGTGTAATTTTCCTTTTTTATGTGTTCTTCTGTACATATACAATATGCTAACAAAAAATGGTCTTGCAGGGATTCCACATCAAAGAATAGTGTGCCAAATTCAGTCTCTGGTCTTTTTAATCTTGGGGGTGATATTCATTCATTCATTCATTCAGCAAATATTTGTTGAAAAGCTCTTGTGGCTAGACATTTTCTATGGGGCTTTAGAGGTGGGATGATGGGAAGCAGTCTCTGCTCCCCAAAGAATTTATTATGGTGGGATTCAGATAGTACTTGATTCTAATTATGTCTCCTTTATTTAATTGGTTATATCACAATTTACTTAACCAATTATTTTCTGTTGGATACTTAGGTAAATTTATTTTTCACAGGAAGCTATAAAAAGCCTATGTTGGATGCCCCAATCAATAAATAAATATTCACACTTCTGATTATGTCTTGGAATGGATTTCTATAAGTAGAATAAGTAGGTCAAAATGCATGGACATTTTAGTCTTTTGAAACTTTACCAAATTAGTTCCAAAATACAAATACAGACAGAAAGGTTATATTGTTTTTACATTGCCACCAAGAGTGTTTAAGAAATCCTGTCCTTGCTCCTTTTCTTGGTCAGCAATATAGAATATTCTGTTAAATGTATAGTATCTATCATTGATGTTTACATAATCTTAAAAATTATTAAAATGTTTATAGTTTCTAAGAATAATTTGGTGCTGATCAAAAATTCTCAACTGATATTGATAATTTATATCTGACAAGAAATCATCTGGATTATTTTCTTTCTTATAAATGCTGAATTTTAAAAGTCATGTTATAAAAAGTGTCATCTGTTGATTTGAGAACTTTTTTTGAAAAAAAATTAATATTATAGTTATCCACTAGTAAATTGGAAATGTTGAATATTAAGGTTAATATTCAAATAATTAAAAGCAAATGTCTTAAAACAAATAGATCTCTACTTTGTTAGGACTTACTGAATTTCTTAAGTACATATTTAGGATATTATGAGTTAAATTAAGTAGCAAAACATTATATTTGGTGCTAGTTCATTTTACTTAAGCCCAAAATTCCTACCTATGGAATATGAAAAAAAAAATAAAAATGTAAATAAGTTTATAGGGAATATGTCTTATTCGCTATATGAAGTCATGGACTGACTTCATGGTTAACTGGTTGCATCTTTGTGACATTTCTGCTGCTCCTGAGTTTGTATGCTCAGCTATTAGATTTCTCCTCTTACCTCAATGGTTACACTTTTCATTTCTAGGACCATGGGACACAAAAACCGGTATGTCAAAGTCCCCCGTGGTCATATCTGGGTTGAAGGTGATCATCATGGACACAGTTTTGACAGTAATTCTTTTGGGCCGGTAAGTCATCTTTTCATGTTGTTGCCAATATAACTGGATCTCAAAAGTGGGAAAATAGGTCATTTGGATAATTCAGTAAAGACTAATTAGGAATTTTATAGTGTAACATTTTATGTTCAAATATTTCCTTTTAAATATAGAACGAAAGATATGTAAACTATCTCACACATGTGTATGTCTGTATGTGTAAAATAATGGAAAATAATTTAGACTACTTCAAAAAACTACTAAAAGGTGCTTTCAGCTACTTGGTCTTAGTTAGAATATCTTTTTTTCACCCACAGGAATGCTTTATAGCATATGCTGTTAGTTGGTGGTTAGCACATTCAATGTATAAAAGACATAGGCATAAATTTTTTAAATTGTTCCTCATATGGAAAGCATTATGGACATTCCTTGAAAAACTTGGAATGGAACCACCATTTGACCCAGGTTTCCCACTCCTGGGTTTATACCCAAAGGACTTAAAAACAGCATATTATAGTAATGCAGCCACATCAATGTTTATAACTGCACAATTTACAATAGCTATATTGTGGAACCAACTTAGATGCCCTTCAGCAGATGAATGGTTAAAGAAACTGGTATATATACACAATCGAATATTACTCAACATTAAAAGAGAATAAAATCATGGAATTTGCAGGTAAATGGATGGAGTTAGAGAAGATAATGGTAAGTGACCTTAGGCAATCCCAAAAAACCAAATGCCGAATGTTTTCTCTGATATGAGGATGCTAATCCATAATAGGGAATGGAGCAGGGCATGGGAGGAATGGAGGAACTTTACATAGGACAAATGAGAGGGAGGGTAAAGGAGGGAATAGAGGTGTAGGAAATCCCTAGTATATGTATGGAGACACGAATGGTGTGACTCTACTTTGTGTACTAACAGAGACACGAAAAATAGTGCTCTATATGTGTACTATGAATTGAAATACATTCTGCTGTCATATATAACAAATTAGAATAAATAATTTTTTGAAAAGTACAATATTAATAGAAATCATATTTATAACTATAAGAGAGGAAAATTTTACCCTCTCAGGTTCTCAAGGTGACCTGAGAATTAAGTTGACATAAAATAGATTAACAGAAAAACAACAACAACAACAACATACAAATTTAACATAAGTTTTATGTGGCACAAGAGCTCTCATAAGGAAATGAAGACTTAAAGAAATGGCAATACCTATCTATTTTTGTATTAGGTTGAACCAATAAAGGTAATACAGAAACGTAACTAAATTATATGGGGAAGCTAAAGGAAGATAAGAATTATTTTAATAAGATACATTTGTGCTGAATTCTCAGCTGTGACTCTCCAAGAATGTTTCCTGTCTTTACTAGAAGGAGGGCAAGTACTATAACAGAGTTTTAGTTTGTTTTCAGAAAGAAAAGGGGAAAATTAATATGTCCTTATTCTATCGGCTGTTTTTCAAGTACCTTTAACTCAAAGTAATTTTTATGTCAAAGTGGTGTCTTTTGGGGAAGCATGTTCTGCTAACAGTCATAAGTAATATTTTGTTAGAATTTTAATTTATACAATAAATGCAGATAGGCTTTATGCTGATATTCTATAAAATATGTGGCTGAACTGATATTTTTTGGATTTTTTCATTGTACAACTTACAAAAGTTCTCTATATATTATTGCAATAACTTGTTATATGAAGACTCTTTACTGATGAAAGTGGTACCTAATTCTGATTAGCAGCCTTACCATCAGATTTTTGTAAAGCTAGACATATTTATACTTGTTCTCAATACATATTATAATTTAAGATTGAGTACCTTTATATATGTTTTTGAAATGAAATTTATCCACATAATTTTGTCTAAAATTAAATATTGGTGATCTCTAATGAAACAGTTTTCTTCACATATTATGAAGATCAATGCCACTAAAGGAGCAGCCACTTTAACTTAACTTTGGCTTAAAGTTCAATAATGGAGCTGAAATTGGATAAGGGTATATATAGATCAGTGGGAAAAACTTTAGGAGACTATTGCTATTTCTTTTTTTCTAATTATGATGACAACAACAAATGTACTAAGTCCTTTACTTGCACTGACTAATAATTATACAAAAATTGAATTTAGTCTTGGTAATACATATCAAAAATGAGATACAGACTAGAAATTTTGGAAATGTTGGGTCACTTTGTATAGCTCAAGTGTCTGTTGTGAAGAAATCTAGTAGCAAGTTGAAAGTGAACATAAATTACATCAATGCAGTTTTAATTCTCCTTTATCAATATATTAAATGTATTAATATATCATGTTTAGGGCCAACTCCACATTAAAATGTTAGTTAACTTTAGTTGGGTTTTAATTGGTAGGATAGTGATTTTGAAATGAAGCATTAAAATGTTATTTTCTATCAGTTGTCAGGTATGTGGTAATTATTTATTAATAATAAAGTTATAAAATTTGACATTGGTTTGCATTTTTATTAAGTTAAAGCTGGTGTGATTGATTGATATAATTAATATTATTCCCCCAAAGTTGTATTTCTTATGCTTTTTCATTTGGGAAAGAAATGAAGAGAGTTGATAACCAGGATAGTGGAAGTTACACATATTTCTCCTTAGTGTCCTACCTATGGTGCAGCTCTTCCTGGGCCCCAGTTCCTCCTGTAGGTTTCATAGTGGTGTTTTGAATTATTGAACTTTGAATAAAAATATATCCATATGAAAGCACATAAAATGTGAAAATATCCACATGTAATATCTTAAATCTTATATCTTATAAAAAGGAAAGAAAGAAAACATCCTTCTCGTGAGTGTAAATCTCATGAGAAGATTTTAAATAGAATTTACCCAATTTAAATTTCTGCCATTGGTAATCATAATAGAGCTGACTTTTTCATATTTAAGCAGACTTTTAGATATAATGTACTAAATACTTAAATCATATTTTTAAGTAAAATCTACTTTACTATACCTGGAGTCAAAGAAACAAAACAACTTTGAAATTTTTTTAATGCATAGAAAAATATTTATGCACACTGACTTTTGATTCATAAATTGGACTAAGCTATCGATTTCCATTCAGTAAACTGTGTCATTTTCATTTGCCAAAATTAGATGAAGTACCTTTTTACATGAAGGAAAATATTTGTCATGTCATGCAAACTTGTACTGTACAAGTTTTAACATATAATACTTTAACTTTTATATTGTGCTCTTGTGTTTTGTGTTCCAAGGATTTATAACTAGGAAAACATAGCTTTAGTGATACTCCCACACAAGTGTTAAAAGGATAGAGGAGAATAGAAGTTAAATTAGAAGCCCCACACGTTTTTCTTAAAGCTAAGCTGTGAGGTTTGAATGTAAAGATTTCTTAGTGCACTTCTTTATTAATGAATGGTTATCTGAATAATTTGTTCATTATTTTAATGTTTTTTCTAATCCTACATACTAAAATGTAAGTTTCACACTTTTAAAAACATAGTGTTAATATTATTATATTCCTCTAAGAATATTCTTGGTGATACTTTTTGGCTTATCAATCACATGCTTCAAGATTGTATATAAAGTGAGTGAGTACCAGGCTTTGCAGATAGGTGGTTGATTCTCTTCCCTTTTGGAAGTAGATAATGAATTTTCCTTGATGTTAACAGCCTATCTAAAGGTAGGCAGGATTGTCTAGAATGCTTATTTTGCCTTTAGAAATTGATTGAAACTTTTCATTTTCACTTTCTAGCCAAATAACTTAGGAAGTATTTCCAACTGCTTTTTTAATGTTTTAGCTCTTTTAACAGTAATTATATTTTATCATAGAATTTATCCAATTTAAATTTCTGCCACTGGTAATCATAATAGAGCTGACTTTTTTCATATTCAAGCAGACTTTTAGTTATAATGTACTAAAGACTACGAAAGAGAGCTTCTTGTTCTTTTTTTCTGGTTTATTATTTACTATTTTTATTTTTATATGATCATTTATTTTTTGGATTCAGTTTATCATAACTACATTGTAGGCTCTAGAGAGTATTGAATGATTCTATGAATAAATATTGATATTGAGTTATAGCCATAGAACACATAACAACAGGAGGAGAAATCTGAGATGACTTTTATTCTGACACCCACATTTCTAAATTGTTTTTTTTTTTTAAGAGAGAGACAGATAGAGAGAGAGAATTTTTTTTTTTAAATATTTATTTTTAGTTTTCGGCGGACATATCATCTTTGTATGTGGTGCTGAGGATCGAACCCGGGCCGCACGCATGCCAGGCAAGCGCATTACCGCTTGAGCCACATCCCCAGCCCACATTTCTAATTTGTTGAGGATAACATCTTGGGAAGAAACTAGTACACTATCTTACAAACATAGGTGATATAACAGAAAATCAGATATTCTTGGATATGGAACTCTCTACTAATTTGTATGGCCTTACGTTTTTTCATGAGTAAGATTAGAGTCTTTCCTCTAAGTCCATCTTAATGATAAATGAGCAAATATAAATATGTGCATACGTATACATATACATAAACACAACCAAAATTTTAATGAATATCCTAAGTAAACTAATATAGAACTGCAAGAAAACAAAACATTGTTTATCCAGGGATGAAACATACAATCATTTAAATCTGTATTTGTGAAAAACTTTAATGATATCATATTCATGATATTAAGTGAATAATATAAAAATAAAGAACTGAATATATATTGATTATCTTCAATTGTTAATGCCTCTGGTTGATTTTTTCTTTATTCTGTTATACTTGTCTATATTTTAAAACTTTTGCAAAAAAAAATTAATTACTTTTATCATCAGAAAAAGTAATTTTTAAAAATAAGATTAAGATGGTTGAAAGCAAATGACTTCTAAGTTTAATGCTAGCTCTAAGTTCCATATTGCTATGACCATAGGGAAAAATATCGCAGAAGTGGTTGGATACAAAATGTTTCTATTATGCATAATACTATCTCCATGATATATATTTATAATAAACCTCTTGAATCATTGATCAATAAGAGAAAATAGTCTCTCTTCTCATAATATGAATTCACTAATTTATGACTTCAGTTTGAATTTCTAGATATATCCAGATATTATTAAGTTTCTTTTAAAATTATGATAGTTGCGTAGAAGTGATCAGTACATATTACTACTTGATTTTACTTGATTACATAATAAATATATTCGATGATTCTGATATGTTGGTTTGTGATTGCTTGAAATATTTTCTAAATGTTTCTCTTAGTAATTTTTTTCCCTTTGTCAAATAGTATCTTTCACTTGACCACTCCTACTTCCATGTAGATGACATTAACACATTTTCTGAAATACTCATGTTGGTCTTTTCAGCACCCCAAAGTAACTATTATAGATAATTATGTATGTTCTGTATACTAGTAATGGCAGAAGCACATAAAAAACAAATTTTACATTTGTGTTTGTATGTGTACATGCATGGCTATGAGTTTTTGAGTAATAATTTTTGACTACTCCAGATTAGCAAACTCTTCATCAATTAAAAATGCATATGCATTTCACTCTTCCACGTTTTATAGATATTCATTCCAGTACGCAGAGGTATTCTCTTCTTTTGGTGAAAAATACAAATATGACTCTTTCCATGGTCTCCATTTAGCTTGTATATGTTCTATTTTTGTTTATCTTTAAGTCAGAAGCAATTTAGATATTTTCACTCTGTGCTGCATAGTGACTTATCATATGGAAATATGTCACAATAGAAATTCTAGCATCTAAAAAGAAATCAAAACTAAATAATTTATTTAGCATCTAAAGTAAATAGTTTAGCAAATGGATCAAAGGACATTAGAAAAAAATAGTGTTGGTTTAAGCATTTCAAGACAAAGATAACCTTTTCAAAATATATGAATGTATTTTTTTTTTTTTTTTGCTCTAGGTATTGAACCCAAAGGCACTTAACCACTAAGCTACAGCCTCAGCCCTTTTAATTAATTAATTAATTAATTAATTAGTTTTTTATTTTGAGTCAGGGTCTCACTAAGTTTCTTTAGTCCTCCCTAAGTTGCTGAGACTGGCTTTGAACTCATGATCCTCCTGCCTCAGCCTCCCTAGTTGCTGGAATTACAGGCGTGTACCACCATGCCTGGCTGTATTTTGATTTATAGGACTGTGATCACTGTATCACCTTGTGAGCAATTTCTGTGCAGGAACCATGAAGAAGAACTGAACCATTTGGGTGCAGAAATTATCACGGTACTCTGTCTATCCAAGAATGAAAAACTATAATTTATACTTTAAATGATTTTTTTAAGTTCCAAGTAATTAAAAAATACTTAATTCAATCACTTATTTTATTGATACCTAGCTAAATAAAATATCAGCCCCCTAGAGCATTTTTAAAAGAAATATGCCTATTTGAAGATGGAAATTTTAGCAATAAATGAGCATTAGAAATAATATTTATAAATGAAATGAGCTGGAGAATCTGAAAGTGATGATACATAAGAGAGTATGAGAAACAAAGGTTAAAATTTCATAGAATTCCTTTTGAAATTCATGAAATGCAAAGAAGTTTTCACTTTTAAAAACTAGTGGAAAAATAAAAGAGAAAAGTAAAGTTTATTCTTTCACGCCATGGAAAGTCTTTCATTTATGCCTTAAAGACACATTTTTGAGCTTCTGCTATGTTTCCATCTTGGTTTGTGGCCTGTAGAACCTCATAGGTGGAATGGATCAGGAGAAACAAGAATTATATTTTATATTAGCTAGGGAGAGGTTGATGGATTAGGATATATGTATATATATGAGTAAGATACACACACACACACACATAATGGGCATTTTAAGAGGTTTAGTGTCTGTCATACCTGTTTTGAATTTTTTTGACATTATTAATAAGAAATTCAATTTTTGATTAAGGCTGCAAGAATAAGATTCTTGGAGTTACAGGAAGGATGAAAGGAAGGGACTTTTTGATACTACTGAAACCATATCGCAAAAAAATGAATTGAGACAGATATTTGGGAAATTTCAAAAATGCTCAGAGATTGTAAGAGCAAAGATTCAAGTCATGGATAATAAGGGGTGTGTGCTGAGCCTGTGAATCTTCCTAAATCTTTTGTCACTGTTGCCAAGCATGAATAAAACCCGAAACCCAGAAGGAGCAGGTGAGAGGCTCCTGATGTATACCCCTGTGAGCAAGGAAGGATAAATTAGAGGGGAGACAGGCAATCAAGTCATTACAGCAGTGTAAGTTCTCCAAGTGGTGATATGACAGGGCCTCTTGATGAAGTAGTACTTTTAGGTACTAAAATCCTACAAGAAAAACTATGAAAATCTCCCAGGAGAATTTGGTAGAATAGAACCAGTTCTAGAATTAGTGAAAATACTATATGGTAAAATATTGCATTACATTGGCACTCTAGATGCTGTGTACTTTGTGAATGAAGTGATTTGTGCCTGGAGTGGTTAATGGCTTTCAGCTGCATTGAAAATATTCTTATACAATACAGGATAATCTTGTGGACTTATGAGAATGAATTGACATTTCATTTTATTTCTTGATGAAGTACAGCATTTTCTTCGGATAAATTCTCTAGAACTGTGAGAGTAGCTTTTATTTAAAACCAGCCATTTTCAAATAAAGAAAAAGGTCATTAGACTGTGTTGACAGCATCCAAGTAAAGTGGTCTGTTCACACATTCTTGAGCAATGTTGCTTAGACTTTAATTGGCTGTATTTCCTCGTTTTATAGTACATACTTGTTCATTAAATTTTTGTTAAAATTAAAATAATCTATATTTTATAGCAAAAATAATGATGAAAATAGTTTTGTAATTTTTACCTTGGTGATTTTCTTCAATTGTTTCTCACAGTTACCTTTAACAGTATTAGAACCTGGCAAACCCACATTTTTTTTGGTATGACTTTCCATTTGACTGGTTTAGACAAAGGCATGCATTTCATGAAAAGGCTAAAACCAATGGAAATGAATATCATTGTAATGAAAATATCTGTGCAAGATAGCTAAGTCTCAGAAGAGAGCCCATTGTCTGGAGCAATTCTCAAATTGGAGAAATATCCTTACAGAAAGAAGAAACAAAGAGTCCTTCAGGATTAACTTCACTTTTGGTTAGATTTTTTTGTGTGTTTAATTATTAATTATGACATTCAACAAAATACATGATTTTAAGAAGAAAACATAGAAAGATAAAATAGGAATGAAATAAATACTATCATACCCTCCCCCTAAGAACAGGCACAACCTAAACTTTCATTTCTGCCAAATAAAATTTATCCTCTATCTTAATTATTCTGCTAGTGTAGAAATCATTTTCCACATGATTTCATTTTCACATAGGAGAATGTCAGAAGAATTGTCATTAGATTTCATTGCTATGGCAGATAGTGTTCCTGAGGGCCATTTAGTTACAGGATTAAATGTGGTTCGTTTTATTAGAAGTGTGTATTTACTGACAGTGGGTCAGGAGTCAAGATTTACTGAAATATATGCAGGGTTATTAATTTGCCAATTTTATAAGCTCTCAGAATTTTTTAAAAAGTGGGGTTATAGCCCTTAATATACTTCTAAAAATCAACTGGTGACTACATAACTGGATCTACATAGAAACTGTGAAATATGAGGGGGCTAAAGAGAACAATATGCAGTCAAATATACTCTCAATCAAGGTTTTAGATTGAATGACCTCGTTTAAATTGCTGTATACTTATACAATATTTACTTTCCACCTACCTTAATAAACAGCAAATTATGTAAATGACTTTATAAGTTTTAAATTATGTTAATAATTATCTTTAGGTTGAGATTCTTGGAGATAGCTTTTTTAGAAATTTTTATGTTTTCAAAGCTTGTCGGGTAATTTTTAGAAAGTCTGTTCTTTGTCAGTATCTCATTGATATACTAAAATGACTTGGAAGACAAATTTAAGGTCAGTTTGATTATGAGTGACTTGGTTGATTGTTTTCAGTATAATGGAACCTTGCATGTAGCCTATAATGAACTATAGTAACTATGCCTTTAGACATTATCTATAGTAAGACCCCTAGAAAACTGTGGCATATTAAAAATTATCTAACTTGGTAAATCAAGCAAGTGAAAATATAATTTTTTAATACAGTGGTCAGAATCAGAGCCATGAGGTATGTTCCATTGATGGGGCACCACAGGCCCATAGCTTTGGAACTAAATAGAAGTGATTCCTGTAATATGACTCCTGCTCTACTTCATTCTCTTGTCACTAAGGATTTTTCTGAAAAGAACTCTGAGAATATCATTGTGCTTCTTAAGACATTATTATCAACCTACGACACCTATTATACTCAATGAAGAAATGTTAGAAGCCTTCCCTTTTAAATCAAAACAATGCAAGAAAGCCCACTCTTACCTCTACTGTTCAACTTTGTCAATGCTAAAGGTCACTGACAGTGCAGGTTAAGAAAGAGAAATAAAGATGTAGGCTCAGAAGGAACATTCCAAACTTATTTTTCATAAATATTATATTGTCTATTAAACCCAGAAGAATCTGCACAGCTATTGAGACCGAAATGCAAGTTTCACTAGTATAATAGCTCTTATACATGATGTGTGTATGTTCATCATTAACAAATACAAGACATGGACTGGGGATGTGGCTCAAGCGGTAACGTGCTCACCTGGCATGCATGGGTTAGATCCTCAGCACCACATAAAAATAAAATAAAGATGTTGTGTCCACCGAAAACTGAAAAATAAATATTAAAAAATTCTCTCTCTTCTCTCTCTCTCTCTCTCTCTTTAAAAAAACAAAACAAGACATAGTGTTAATGCATTTGTCATTTAAAATAGTAATAACAATAAAAATTCAGGATAGTGGCATCAGTGACTCCATATTACTCACAAATATTAGACTTTCTCTAATATTTGTGAGGGCAAAATCATGGAGGTCCATATACCACACATCTGAAATATTTAGTAGGTATAAATCAAGTTAGCAAACTGTCAAATGTAATGTTTTTTAACTTGATAAATATACCTCCATAAATTGTACTTAACTGATGGTAATATAAAAGATTAAGATGATATCTAATTATATTTAGATAATAGGCAACTTAAATATTTAATTGAAAATGCAAATGAACAAAAAATGTAATATAGTAAAAGGTAATTTTTTTTCAAAAAATATTTTTTTAACTATTAAAGCATGTCTTTTAAAAACAAAAGGTAACATACAAATTACTATTATTAGGTTATAAATTCCATCAAAATTATTTAACTAAAACTGAATTTTAAAGTACATAATGAAATTATTAAACTTTATTTCATATTTTTATAACAATAAATCTATTCACAGATTTAGGGTTCAATTTTCACATGGTTGTCAATGTAAAGAGTCAGCATCATTATCCAAGCATCTTAGAGCCTGAGTTAAAAGTGATATGAATTGTATAATATTCATAAAAAGATTTTCATGTGGTCATGCACAATTGTAGTGAATATTGTTCTCCTAAGAACCCCTTGAATCACTAGCTGAAACTTGAAGAGAAGCCAGGAAAGGGACACTCAGCTCTCCTGGCAAATGATACTGTTATTCAAGACTCTGTGCCTTCCTGCTGAGAAGGCAGCTTGTCAAGTTGTTTAATTCCATGCTTTTCCTAGCTAAGTGTTTACAACTTCCCTGAGGCTGAAACCCTCCCTGTGATCAACCAGCAGCAAACTTTCATGGCATTTGGACTCAGTCACCTTTTGCTTAGAACATAAGAAATGTGGGGAAATATTCTTCTCACTCTTTATTAGTGTTTGTTTGTTAAGAGTAAAATAATCAAAGTTTTTATGTGCTGAATGCCAGATCTTGAGTGACACAGGACCTATGTGTTCTTCTATTCATTTTTATGAAATCTGTGATATATTGGTTCCTCAAAAATGTACGCATCAGGAAACAGTGCAGTGTGACTCAAAGGAACTGGTCTAAACTCATTGGGATTACATTAAAACCCTTTTGACTCTTTTCCAGGCAAATTTTTCTGGATTCATTTCTCCTTATCCATGCCTGCCAATGCCTTGACTACTCCCTAAATTAACCATTATGTTTGCATCCCTCTATCTTGGCACATTATTCTCTCCCTGCATACCCGTGCTAGAAAATGACCACTTCCAGAACTAATATGAAGCTTTGCTTCTGGCTGAGTCAGTTATCCTTCGCAGCCTTTGTAGTCTAATTGAATGTGTATGTGTAGAAGAGAATGAGTTTGCTAAATCATGTACAGGAGGTAACTCATCCTGCATCCCTGTAGCTTAGAAATGGGAATACAGGTTAGTAACTGATTGGTGACACAATTAATGACCAATGTGTGACAATGTAACTGTGCAATGATAAAGGTTCTTCTACAGCAGAGTTTGACCTTTGGGCAAAGTCTGGCCCACACCTGTTTTTGTTTTAAAAAAAAAAAAAAACAAGGGGCTGGGAATATAGCTCAGTTGGTAGAGTGATTGCTTGCATGCACAAGACCCTGGGTTCAACCCCAGCACCAAAAAAAAAAAAAACAAAATTCTTTCGGAACACAAACGTGCTCTGGTTTGACTATGGCTGCTTTCCCTTTGCAAAGGCTGAGTTAAGTACTTGCAGGAAAGACTTTTAGCCCACAAATGCTCAAATGTTTACTATCTGGTGCATATGGAAGAGGTTTGTTCACTCCTGAATTAGCACTAGACAACTTTAGAAAAATTGATTAAGGACTGATTATGTTAGACTTGAATAGGAAAATCAGAAATTTGAACATTATCTAGAAGGCCTTGAAAAAACATTTACATTTTGACCAGGAGAGTAATAAGTTAGAAGAGGCATTTTAGCAAGACAGATTTGGGAAAATTTTGAATGAAAGATGAGATCAAAAATAGACTATAGGTAGAGAATGCAATTACTTGATGATAGTATCGATTCCAGTAAGAAATGATTAGGCCCTAGACTAAGGTGGCAGTAATAAAAATATGGAGAATTATATTGATGTGAAAGTTCTTAGGAGTCAAGAATTAATTGTAGATGTGTTAGATTCTGTTGCCTAGAATAACTTACCAGCTAAAATATGAAATAGCCTTTACAATTACTTCTGATGGGTCAAATCTTAAAATTAAGCACAGGAAGCATACATGATTATAATATCTTTGTTAGCATTTTTATGTGAAAGACCAAAAAAAAAAATAGAAGTGAGGAAGTGATGTCTCCAGCATTCTTTAGTTTTCAGAGCACATGAAGAGACATGTGAGCAGAAAGTCTTGGCTCCCCAGTTAGAACTGGGTAGCCTCCTCATAAAGCTCATATTTGCTTCTCTGACCTTGGGACAGATAAACCAGGATTGCTCAGTATTCATTAAACTTTATTGGCAAGTATTCTGCTCAAAGGTCTCTTCTGTTATTTTTATTTCACATCCATGTCACTTGATGACCCACTCATTTCAGAGGCCTTTTCAGTTCTTATTCTAAAGTTCTCACATATTTCTAAAGGTGTGGGTGATTCCTATAATGTAGGAGCTCATGAAAAAATACCACAGAGAAGTCAGTATTTTAATAAAATGGCCAATGGAAAAACATGTTTTTTAAAAATGTGTTATTGTTCTTTAAAATTATTATTTAAAGTACAAGTCTGTGTATTTCAAAATTAAAATTTCTGAAAAGAGATGTATTTGTTTTTCTGAAGGAATAATGTAGACTTTTTATGCTAACTTCAATCCATGTTAACTAATCTCCCCTGCAAATAAAAGTACTGTATTTCAACAAGTATATTGATAGTGTAGGTCAGTGAAAGGCAAGATGAAATTTCAAGTCTTCTTCAGGTTATGAAATATTGAACTATTTTTAATCAGCATGGTCTGATTTTTTTCAAGATAATAACTATTAACTAAAACCTAATTTAGATTAACAATTATTTAAGGCTGAAATTTTATTTAGACCATTAGTCATTTGATTTGGATTTGAAGAGCTTTGACCAAACCATTTTCAAAGCATTGTTGTAAAGTGCCTCTGCCTATTCCCCACAGAGGCTTTAAACCCTCTTAGTCCAGAATTTGTTGTAAAGCAGCAAACAAATGAAACATTCTTCTCAAAAGAGCCATGATTGTATTTAGGTTATTCATGTAGATTGTTTTGTTTCAAAAAAGCTTAATGAGATTATAAATTATGTCATTTTGTGAATCATTATGAAATTATAAAGATACTGGTCAAGGAAAAATTACAATCTTCTTAAAATATTTGATACATGGCTTTTAAAACAAACTTTATTGTGTTATTCTGTCATTAAAACAAAAAAATAAATAAACCTAAAAAACATAGATATGTTCTCAGTCTTTCAAAGAAAATTTACATTCTGAATAGGGACTGGTAAGTTCCTTGAATGAAGGAATTCTTTAAATCTAAAGGTATTGTTTCATTGCTCTGATATTTCTAGATTTAATGTGTTATCCTGCACTGAATGAAAACTAATAGCACAAAATGAGCAAGGCCATTTAAAAGGTCATTCATCAATGTGCATAGTTCTTAAATAGCCTCTTGTGCCCAGATGGACATTTCTGGTTAAATGGCTGGTTTTAAAACTAGTATTATACAATTGAGTCACATAAATATACTTTATGAAGAACTTTAAATAAGTTTTCAAGAGTAACTTCTGATTTGATTCAATTACATTATAGTCACATAATGCTTCTCTATTTTTCAATTTAAAAAAACCACCGTACTTATCAGAAGTATTTTTCCTTTTAGATGAAAGAGTTTATTTAAACTACTATTCGATTTCAGGAAAGTCTTCCTACAGCCTTTATGTATTTTGTATAACAATATTATATTAATGTGATTTTTATTATATGCTTCTGTACTCTGTCATTACCCCTACCTGTCTCACTCCTCATTCTTTTCAGGTTCATTATCCATAATACCTTTTTTTTTTTTTTTGTCTCATCAAAGTAAATTTAATATCTGATAAGAAAGACTATGAGTGAGATGCTCCTTTATGGAAAGAATTTAAATAGGATATGCCTGTTTATGAGAACATTACCCTAGATTGATATATCATGCTCTTTTAGGTTCAGGATGACTGTCCTCCTTATAAAGTTATTTTCTGTATTCTCTGTTTCAATTCCTGAAAGACACTAAAATGGTCATGGGGACAATTATCACGATGCTTTGACTAGTATATCTGCTTAAATGTGCTTTTCCATAATTCCAATCCTGTTTAAAAATAAACCAACCAAAAACATCATGAATCATGCAAAGCAAAATCGTTTACAGATGCACAATATATTCTATATATGCTATATTTATCCTGTATATTTTTCCTACTCAGTGGCATATCAACTGGGCCTAGAGTAAATTACAATGCCTTCATAGCTCATCACATATTCTGTCTTTCGAGCCCTCGATTTCTTTTATTGCACAACAGCACCTCTTTAGGGGGGGTTCTCTCCTGTTCTCAAAATAGGTTTCTTCTTCCCCTCCACAAAAGAGAAAGTCTAATAATCTTTCACAGAAAAAGAGAAAACGAGAGAGAGAGAGAGAGAGAGAGAGAGAGAGACATAAATATTATCTCTTGTGAATGTAATTGTTTTTTAAATTTTCATAAATATAGCATGAATCAGTTTCTTCTACTCAACTTCACCATATAAAGAAAAATAATAAAATGGCCAAATAAAATGGCAAAAAACATGTACTAGATAGATGAATTGTTGATATGGTGACAGCTCTTCCATAGTATTCCTTAAGACAACATTGAATAATGCTTTGAGGGTGATTTGAACCTTGAAAGCTGAAGGACTGGACCCCAGGCTCATCCCACCTGAGAGACAGATGCCTGTCTTTCTACAAGGAGACCTTCTGAAGCAGAGCAGAAATCCAGTCCCATGGCCATGACCATGGCCAGCTTCCCAGTGTTACATATCTGAGTTTGAGCTATAGGTGAGAGAATGATCTGAACAATTCAGAAAGTTCTCTTGGAACAGGTGCCAGTCCTGGACAATTAACTATGATCAGTGGGGCAGGGTCTAGATGAGAACAGACTGTGATTGGCATAGTGGGAGTGAAGTTTCCATCAGCAGCAAGCAATGGTTGTCAAGGGGTGGGGTATCATGGTGACTATAGTTTGGAGCAACCAACAATGACCTGGGGAAAACATTATATAAAAATTGTGGTATCTCCATGGAAACCTTATTTTGCTGAGGGTTGTTGTTCCCCACTTCTACAGGGTAGTTGAATGAATAGACAATAATAAAAGATAAAAAGTACAAAAGGAGTAACAGAAACAGGCGAATCACTATGAGGTTTGTAGAAGTGTGTATCTCTAGCAAGGAATTAGAAAGACTTGAGTGAACTTGAAGAAAAGAGAATTTGGACTTGAGGACAAGTAGAGAACAAGTTAGCATAAGCATGGAAGTGGAAGTTTTTATAGCAGGTGTTGAGTATTTGGTCAGTTTTGGCTGGGAGTTCAACTATGGGAAGGACAAAGTCTGGAGCCATTATTAAGGACCTAGAACATCACATAGTAAAGTTTGGATATTATTCTGCAGGCCATGAAGCACCACAGGAGGCTTTTCAATATGGTTAGAACAACAAGTTAAGAATGATAATATAGCCATGTTGTGTAAAATGAGTTGGGGAATAAAGAAACAATAAGACACCCAAACCTGAAAAGATCTAGCAATATACTCCACTATAAACAAATTAAGGCAGGGGTTTTCAGACTTTACTATGCCTTGCAAATACTTGGGGACCTTATTAAATATGCAGATGGCTTGTATCTACCCCATAAAGATTTGGGGATCTGCATTTTTCAAGCACCAATAACCAGGTACATATGTCCCAAGACCACACTTTAAGAAATACTGATCTTGGGAAGAAATTTGGAAAACCATTTTAAGAATTACTGAATATGAAAGAATCCTGGTTCACATTCTTTTGTTTGCTGAGTTTTCAGAGCCCTGGTAGTTAGCCATGGTCTCAGTATAATATATTTGAAGTCAGAGCCAAACATAAGGTTAAAAACATGAAGGCTCACTTCTCTCCAAAGTTTACGTGGGCTCTCTTTCAAGTGGTGCCATCTCTCTGTGGATAAGTCAACTGGAAATTTTATAGCATGACTCACCCAAAGAATAGCATTGAGTTCTGTGGTTTAGTGGAAAGCAGTGCCAGAAAAGATTAATGTATTCTGTTTTAAGACTAAGTGTGGCTTCAAGATTCTGTTCTCTACTTGCAACCTATGCAAATTCAAATTCAGTGCAATTTAAATGACAAAGGGTGATTTTCACTGTTTAACAAATGGGAGATTGGTATTAATCATCAGGCTTTTGGCAGCTTTGCTATGAGAGGGAGGACTGATAAGTACCCCTAGGAGCAGTATGTAGGAGCAGTGTATTTGTAGACTTGGCTTGGCTATTCTTTGTTGAATAATTAATTATAAGTCTTTACAAAAATTCCCTTTTGTCTCCTGAATAAGGAGTAATAAAATGCTATCCTGTGCTGACAAATTCTAAGATCTGTGTTTAGATTGATTTAATATGTGTGCAAGATAGAATTTCTTTTATTAAAAAATAAATTTCTATTGTATATAATGTCTGTATGATATGTTTGTCTCATTGTAGTTTATTTTAGATTAAGACCTCTAAAAGTTCTGAAGCTGTAGTAAGATTTTCTTTGTATCTTCTTTATCCTTTTCATCTTTCTGTGAAGAGATTACTCACTTACTTGTTTTAGGGTTTGTCAGGGTTATGTTTCTGTTAGGAAAACCAGTGATCTCTTCCATGTATTGGTCTTACTCAGTCTTCCAGCAGTGTTTCATATGGTTGGACACTTCCTTTTTAAAATATTTTGAGAATTTTCTTCTCTTAGCTTCCTGGAACCTATATAACCAAGCATTTTTCTTTCTAGGTTTCTTTTAAATTTTTGTCCTCCATTGCCAAACTTCTAAATTTCTGCATGCCCCTGACCTCAATCCTGAACTTTTATCCATGAAGTCCTCCCAAAGAAATATGACCCCATGTCTTTAAATGCTGGTTTTATTCATTGCTGCTTAGATTTATATCTCCAGAGCTTATCACACTTGATGTTTAATAAGCAGGTCAATTTTTTAATTTTTATTTTTTAAATTTCTTTATTTGTTCTAAGTAGTTACACATGACAACAGAATGCATTTTGACACATCATACATAGATGGAGTATAACTTCTCATTCTTCTGGTTGTACGTGATTAGAGTTACATAGGTCATATAATCATAAATGCACATAGGATCATAATGTCGGATTCATTCTACTATCATGCCTTCCTCCATATTCCCACTGGTCCCTGTCCCTTCACTCCCCTCTGTCTAATCCATTCTTCCCTAGTGAGCCCCCCACCCTTATTGTGAATTAACATCCTCATATCAGATAAAACATCTGCCTTTTGGTTCTTTAGGATTGGTGTATTTCACTTAGCATAATATTCTCCAGTTCTATCCATTTAGCAGGTCAAGTTTAACATGTCTAAAATGAAATTCCCTATTCTCTTCCTTCTTAAATGAATCTTTTTTCCTATAACCCCCACCCTGCTTCAGCAAATGGCCCTACTGATACCGCTGCTTATGGGTGAGGAGTTCTGCTCCCTTATATAATATTAGAGAAACACACGGAGGCAAGAATATAAAGCAGGGTGTTTTTTTTTTAATTTTTTAATTTTTTTTTAGTTGTAGATGGACACAATACTTTTATTTTATTTATTTATGTTTATGTGATGCTGAGGATCGAACCCAGTGCCTCATATGTGCAAGGCAAGTGCTCTGCCACCGAGCCACAATCTCAGCCCCAGGGTTTATTTTAAAAGGGGTAACATAGACTTCTCACAGGAGGGAGAATGGGGCCAGAGCTGGTATCCTGATATCCCAAGAAGTGAGGGTGTTTTGCCTTTTCATATGTCCTAGGCTTCCTTTGTTCTCCTGTTCTCTTTCCCCTTATGTTTCTCATTCCTGCATATGTGACTAGGCCCAGGAGATGCTCAGTGGGATGGCCAAAAGGTTAGCAGCAGATGGGCCAGAGGGGCAAAAAATTGTGTGATCTGGGCAGGAAGGGGACATAATTAATAACTCCCTGTAGGAAGGGACAATCCCTGGGACAGGTTACCTTAGCAACAGGTTGGAGCAGGGCAAGGTTATGTTGATAAGGCTGGAGAAAGGGCTCTTAAGGCATTAGCATTTCAATCCATCTCCAGCTTTCTGGACTCACTCAAATTGGCCTCCATGATCTGACCTGACTGGATTTACCTATCTATACTGACTGCCTGTCTAATTGTGGTTTCACTACCATCAACCCAGTTATGCAAGACTAGAAGTTAGAGGGCATGCTGCTGTTGTACTTTTCAACACCCCTAAATACAACTCACCATCATGACCCCTTACCGCTACCATGAACACTCCAATCTTATCTTCTGCCTTCCCTCTATACAGCAGCCTCCCTAGTTCAAGACACCATCACATCAGACCACAATATCTTTCTAAGTGGCCTACACACTTCAGCTCTTCATCTGCTTAGCTCCAGTGTACTCATGGCTTTTAGGGCCATCTTACACTTGAATCAGGTCTTTTTCTATACACAATGATTACTTTCTGTTGCTATAAGAATTTAAAACCCCCTCCAAGAAATTTTCTCTGATTCAGTTGACCTTGTCCTTCAGGGTCCTCATGTCTTGGGGACCTTGCCTCTTTTTCATGTGTATGTTAGTACTGCTCTTTCAGTTCCATGAAATGGCTAAAGGTCCTTTGTTTACTGGATCCTCTTCCTTGAAGTCTCTGTGTGACTCCTTATTTTCTCCACTTTAGGGAAGATTTTTTTTTTTTTCTGTGTATCCAATCTAAAAGGGAAAACACACACACACACACACACACTTCTGCTATCACAATATTAGTGTTTTATTTTTATCATAGGTGTTAACACTATCTTATTTCATTTTTCAATTTACTTTTTTTATAATTTAAAAATTTCCTCCATATGCATAGCTTCATGAGGTCAGGGACTGGACCTTATCCTTTTGGTTCACTGTAGTAGAACAGGGCCTGGATCAGAATAGGCATCCAATACGTTTTTGTTAAATAGATAAGCAAATGTCTGCCTTGCAAATGAGCTTAGCCCCAGTATATTATCCTGGCTCAGAAATAAGAAGGCATTGGAAAGTATTCAAGAAGATATCTTTGGAAAACAGTGTGAAATTTGCTTATTGTGTGGCCAGTGGAATTTGAAAGAAGGCTTGTGCATGGTGCTCTTGGAAGAAGGAGAAATGGCTTCCACTACAAAAACAGAGTGATTCAATCAGAGCAAACAGGGCAAGGAAACAGTGCCAGGGAAAGGTTTACTTTTAGGTGCAACAGGACTTTTGTGGTAGGTTAGTGGAACAGGCTGACTAAAACCCAGAAGAAGGGCAAAGTGGGAATGAGGGTGGTAGGAATCTTTAGTGACACTGAGAGAAATGCATTTCTTGTCTAAAGGACAGATATTGGTTCTATTAGGTTAACTCTGGGGTAGTAAGAAGGCAAAGTTCATTTACTACAGGATGATCTGAAATCTGAGGGTAAAAACATCTATGTGGAAGGAGAAAAATTCTGGGTTAGTATGAAGAAGGATGGAGCCAAAGCTTCTCATTCCATTCTGAAGCTCTCTAAATAGAACCCAGAACTGAAATGCTGTATTGTGTTTTCCAAACTTTAATAATGTGCTTCAGAATCACCCTAGGAGCTTCTTAAAAATAGAGATTTCCCAGCTTTCTGGAGAATCTGAGTCAGTAGGACTTGTGTGGGTTTTGGAAAGCTGCAACGTCACAAATATTTCACATATGAAACTAATACAGTTGTAATACAAGGCCAGGTGTTCCTTGAGAAGCACTGGCCTATGGGAGCCCTTCTGTTCTCACATAGCACATAACCAGAGGTCAACAATGTTGTAACAACCTAAACAAGTGTGTGTGGATGCATGTCTGTGAGATGTTTGTTAGGCAGGTAGAGTGGAATTTGGAAGACATTTCATTCTGCAGATTAGATAGTCTCATTTTTTAAAACTTTGTAACACTTGTGAATGTAAACACATTGTGAGTACTCTGCCTTTTCTTTTTTTTTTTTTCAGTTTTGAAAAATATAGTTTCATTTGATTTCCAGTCATCTGAATTTATAGAATCAGATTTTCAAGAACTATTTGTTGAATTTATTGAATGTCTTTGAAGTCCACTGTCCAGTTTCATTAAATGTCAGTAAAAGTTAACTTGCTTTCTGTTTTTTTTTTTTTTTATAATAAGAGAGCTTTTTTTTTTTTAAATTTTTTATTGTTGGTTGTTCAAAACCAAGGATGGCACTGAGTTTAAGCTTGCAATCCATACATTCTAGTCTTTAGGTGCCTTGATGCCTTTTATTCTGTTACAGGAAAAGACTCAAAGCTCGCTGTATGTTCCTTGCTTCCTCTTCTTCCTTTTATACAGACTGTTGCTTTACTGCTGCTGTTTCATTCTCACTTTTCAGCAGTTCTATAAAGTCTGTATTGTTAATTCTTGTAAGAAAAACAGAGTTCTAAGAGGGTGAGTACCTTGCCAAGTATCACTAGCTTATAGGTGCTGGAGCCAAGACAGAATCAGATTTTCGTTAGAAAATTATCTGAAAAAAAAAAGTGGAAGATAATGTTAATTAAATATATATTTTGTCTTACTAGAAAGTTTGGTTGGAAAGTTTTAAGTAGCCCCACCTACAATTGTTTCTACCCACTTGATTTTCCTGAACTCTGAAAACAGAAATTCCACCATTTGTCACTTATTTGAGCAATTTGTTTTTTATGTACAACCAAGTAAAAGATGAAAAAACTATATTGTAAAAATATCCACCATGATAAAGCATAATAAATTCTCTGGAGGGAAAATTCTTATTTTAGAAAAACAGCTTCCTTTCCAAAGGATATTAAAATAATTAAAGTCTTATTCATTCTTTTTTTTTTTCTATTTTATTCCAGAAATTTATTCCTTACTCAGAAAATTCTCTCAACCCTCAATTCAAGAGCTGTTTAAAATCTGGCCATTTTCCAGAAAAAGAAATTGATTATATAGTAGAAAGGATAATGGAGACAGACTAGTTTATTTAAGGAATAGTTTGTAAAAGGAACCAAATACATTGCTGAGTGGGATATTTTTCACATTGCAATTATTCATTTAAAGTTGGTGGCTGGCTCTTTGTGTAAACAGAGCAAAGCCTGCCCAATGCCAGTTCTTATTTTGGTGTTAGAGATTTTCTGAAGATGGAAAATGTCTTAGTAATTTTGTGTCTGACCCCTTTGCCTAGCCCAGGGCCCAGCAGTCAAAGGTTTAATGAATGTCTAGATTAGATTGGAACAATGTAGAATAAAAAATGCAATAAACACACTATGATGTGAACCTCCTGGCCTCTGCGCTGAGATTGGATGATGACAATAATGACAATATAACCTGCTGTTCTACGGTTATAGTTGGAGTGATTGATTTTGATTCTTGTGGCTAAATCAGCTCAGAGGGTCGTCTTGATGTACCACAACTATTATTGCTATAATTACCGAATCTATACATTTCATGCCTCTTTTGTTTCAAACAAACAAACTAAAAATGGGCTGAGGGCATAAGAAAAATGAAGAAATTCTTAGCCAAAATAATGTACACCAGGTGTTCTTTTTCTTAGCTTGATTTAGCTAATCTTGCTCACCCAGTACCTCATGCTTGTCTTTCCCTATCACTGAATTTTAAAGTTGGTTACACATTTCTTTTTTTTTTTCAGCTCACAAGATCCTTGTATTCAGAATAAAAACAACTACAGCTAGAAACTTCTCACAGTTTGAGTTTGTGTCTCTTTGAAGGTCAGCTACCCTCAGTTAATTGCTTGTTTTGCTGTTTGTTTGTTGATTATTTTCATCTGGAGCCCTAAATACCCATGGGGAGCTCCTGGGGTGACAGCGCCTGTGACTAAGCAGTGCACGTGAGGGAATGAGCAATGTCAGCATCAGAAACCTCCATGCGAGGAGAATGAGTTCAGGCATTTCAGAAACCAGCCAGCTTCAGAGAATGGCACTTGAGTGTAGTCATGCTTAATTTTGATATCTAAGAGCTTGAGGCTCACCTATGTAAATAAAAAATTTTCACACAATGGCCTGGAGGACCTAGGATTGGCAGTTGCTTGCACACAGAAAGTAATAACAGTGCCCTTAAACTTGATTTGAAGTGAAATCTAGAGATGTGGGCAAAGAAGAGAGATACTCAAGGGTAATTAAATGCACAAAAATTTTTTATGAAAAAATACACAAGAATTTATTTCCATAATAGTTATGTTCTCACCTCTCATCTCTCTATATAAATATATAATTTTATTGATGATACTTTTAATTTTTAAAATAGTTTGCTTATACACCTTACTGAAATCTTTTAGGAATTGGAGAAGAATTCTATCACTGCTATGGACTGAATTGTATCATCCCCAAACTCTCATGTCAAAGCCTTGACTCATAGTGTATAAATATTCGGAAATGGGGCCTTGGGGAAGAAAATAGGTTTTGATTAAGTGAAGAGGACAGGGTTCCTTTTAAGTATTAGTGTCCTTATTAAGAAGAACATGAGATGTCAAAGCTTTCACAACCATATGAGAACATGAAAAGACTACAGTCTTCAAGCTAAAGGAGTTTCCTTACCAGAATCCAACTATGCTGGCACCCTGATCTGGGACTTCCAGAATCTAGAGACATGAATGCAAAATTTATGTAGCTTAAGCCATTCAGTGAATAGTATTTTATTATATAGCAACTTGTATTAGTCAACTCTCCATTGCTATAATAAAATATCTGAGGCAATTAACTTAGAAAGGTTTCTTTTAGTTCATGGTTCTGGAGGGTCCCCTTAAAGATCAGGAAGCCCCATTCTTTGGGCCTCTGGGAAGGGCAGCACCTCATGGCTGGAGCACATAACAGAGAAAACCACTTAACAACATATGCCAGGAACAAAGAGGACGAGGAAGAAACGAAGGTTCAACAATTGCTTTTGAGGGTACATTCTCAGTGACATAAGGACCTCTCAATAGGTCTTGCCTCCTAAAGGTCCTACTACCTCTCCTTAGCACCATTGTGGGAGACCAAGCCTTTAACACATACCTATAGAGGATACTCATTTAAACCATGGCATAGTCCAAGAAGTCTAATACATTCATTCAATAATAATTATCATATGAATAGGTTATTAGATGAAGGTAGCCATAAATAAAAATGATTTTAAGTAAAATTCCCTTATCATTTGTGTGCATAGAAGTATAATTAATTTTTACATGAAAACCTGCCATTGTTTTTGCATTTATGTTCTTTGAACCCCTTTTGTAAAATACTGTCATGGTTGGTATATAGCAGAGCAGGCAGTTATGTATCTTTGGTTTGACTTAGGGAATATTGCCATCTTCCATAATCAGTAGATGTAAAATGTCCAAGATTTGAGATTTATTTCTGTAGGTTCAAAAATTTGTGTTTCTGTAAAACCCTTGGTCAAATGTAAACATCCCCATTACCATTCTTTTTTTAGCATTGAGTAATTTCTAAGATTAGCCAACTCTTACTTAGAAAAGGTAGTTAAGACTTTGAGGAAGAGGAGACTAAAATAGGGAGACTTCATGGTGGTGAGATGGAGTGACCCCAGGGAGAGAGACCCCAGGGAGCTCAGGTGGCAAGGAGAATCCAGTTAATAACTAGGTTAGATACCTGGATTATGCCAAGAGAAGAAGATACTCATCTTCAGTGATCTCTTGGTGCAGAATTGGCCTTCTCCCTGTCTTTGCACTCTAATCTCAGTGTTCACCAACCACTACCTTCATGCTGTTTTAGAACTTGCTTCCATTTCTGTAACTCTAGTACCCACATAAGTTGTTCAAACATGGTTCCTATCTCTGCTTCTCTTTCTGTCACTCAGGCTTCTTGCTTAAATTAGGTTTTTCATCCTTTTTTACTCTTTCCTGAATGAAACATTTCACCAAGTACAGTAATAGCAAAGATCTTGAAATTTGAACCAAAACATAGATACTCGGGGCTAGGGATGTGGCTCAAGCGGTAGCGCGCTCGCCTGCCATGCGTGCGGCCCGGGTTCGATCCTCAGCACCACATACAAACAGATGTTGTGTCTGCCAAAAACTAAAAAATAAATTTAAAATTCTCTCTCTCTCTTTAAAAAAAAAAAAATAGATACTCAAAGAAAAGGATTTGTGTTCAGCCTTTGCTGTTGAAAAATAATTTTAAAAACATGTTACATCTACCTAATAATTACCCAAAGGTCATAGGAATCTCTTTGTTCAACAGGATCCTTTATTGGTATTACATAGAGAAGCTTTTACCTCTTCTCTAGTCTTTTACTCTTCTAGCTCCCAGTACTTACACACACTTTGTTAAACCTACAGCATCTTTTAAGAAGTTCTGCTTTAGGTCAGTTTTCAGCTTATACATACGTACTGATGCCTATCTCCTTCTTGAAGTAAAAATTGTCTAGAAAAAATAAATGCAGGGGTTTTACTTTATTTTCCCCATTAAGAATGGAGTTGACATAAGGTTCAATACCATAAATGGAAATCTGCCTTAAACCTGCTTAATTAATATTAGAGGAAAAAATGAAGAAAAGGCTATGTCTAAGATGACTTTTTCCCTGGGTTCCTCAATGCTGCCAGCTAATTGTTTTTTGAAGGAAGGTGTCTTTTTGTGATTAAGTCACTTGTCAGATTTGCATTGATATGCAAAGTCTCATTTTGTATCTCAAGAAGCTCCACCATCTGTTACTAACATTCTTCTAACAGGAAGTTCATGAGAATAACATTTATAAGGTAAAAATACAGTGGCCATAGCTACAGCTTCAAACAGTTGTTTATAATTAAGAAATAGAACTCTGAGTAAATGTGGTTGTGTGTAGTTGATAAGAATGAGATGAAGGATATCATTGGAGAGTAGAGGCAAGATGTGAAAAGCGAATGTTAGGGAAAATATTTAAATTTCCTTTTGAAACATTGCAGGAAAGTCTGTCTTAATTTTACTTTAAGAGAATGATTAAAATTTCATTTTTGTGTGAATTCATTTTTCACCATTAATAAATGAATAAGCATTTGTAAAGTGTGTGTACATGTGTAAAATATATGTATTTCTTGATGCTTATAATCTTATGTAAGTAATAGGGAAAATAAATAAAAATTGTTTTTATATACATAAAATTCACATATTGTTAAAGTAGGTGAAAGTAGTTGAATACCTAAATAATATTAGATAATAGCATGAAATGTTAGCTTGATCATACCATGAATGGGTGAGCAGGGAAAAGACAATGAAGGGTGACTGAAAGCCATTGGCAGCCTTATCTGACAGATAAGCAATTGGAAGATGGGGACCTGGCATGTTAAAATCTCCCCCGGTCTTTTTATTTATTTATTTTTAGTTGTAGTGGACACAATACCTTTATTTTAATTATTTATATGCAGTGCTCAGAGTCAAACCCAGCCTCACAATGCTAGGTAAGCGCTCTACCACTGAGCCACAACCCTAGCCCTACCCATCTTAATTAACAAAACCTATCATTTCAGGACCATATCCTCATCACGTTTTGTAACCAAGTCTCCAGAACTCTTATCACTTAAACTGTGTCACAACCCCTACCTCATCACCTTGAAAGCCAAAATATCAAGAACCTCACAAAACTTGGTGGGGGCTATTCAAAGGGTAATGGACTAATTAATGGGGCAGTAAATTGAGGGAAAAACAGGGGGCTCAGTTTTCTTAAAAACTCCTACTCTGAGGGCCACAACATCTTTTCTTGGAGGTTGTCCGTGCAGTTCCTATATTATCAATCTATAGTCAGAAGTAGACTTGGGCAGAAATCAGGAAATAACTCTTTTACTCCCAATAATAATGGCAGACATGAAGGACACACTGTCCCTCTCCTCTCTGAGAGGACTCTCTCTCTCCTTTGATATAGTGTTCCCTTTCCCCTCTTCTATCCCTTATAATAAACTCACACCTAGAACTTTGAGGGACAAATCTAAAATATTTCTGACTTGATCATAAGAACTTGGGATTTGATGCAGGTGTGTGTTGGGGGGGGGGGGCTTTCTGCTGCCTCAGTTTCCTAAAAGGCCCAGCACTGTAACATAAATAGGTAAGTATATAGATAAGCTTGCCTTTACTGGAACATAGTCACTTAAGAAGGATACTGTGGTCAAAGGAATACTGCATGAGGGATTGTTAAATAAGCAGTAAAATTAGGGGGTGATAACTGATCAGAATACCGTTGATTGCCATAGTTTTTAGAATCTCAAATTATAATTTCTGATTTGAAATTAGTGACAAATTTTTACTGACTCATTGGCCTCAAAGTAAAGCATATTTATTTGTGCAGTGTAAGAGTCTAAAATGTGGCAATGCACAGATAACCAGTTCAAAGAGATTATTTGATGAAAAGATGGCTCAAAGGATGGTTTTATCTAAAACAATCCAGAAGAAAAATCATAAATAACCCTTTATGTGCCTATGTTTCTTGGGGTGATTGTGAGATAAACCACAGAAAAATTCAAAAAGGAACAGTAGAGATATAAATACACTTGTTAAAGAATTTTAGGAGGAGACCTGGCTCAGACCTGCCTCACTGTCCTGAGCAGGAGCTCAGGCACAGGGTAGGCCCGAGTCCATCCTGCTGGCAGAGCCCCGCAGGAGCTCAGGCCCGGCCTAGACCCACCTCACTAACCAGCATGGGAGACAGGGCCTAGGATAAGCTTGGGTCTGCCCCCGCTTTACTGTCACCTGGGAGCCCAGGTCTAACCCACTTCCATCTTGAGACACTGCAGCCATCCCCATAGTGTTCCCCATGCAATAGCCTCTACCTAGAACCAGACGGGGCCTAGAAGCAGCTGGAGCTTGGCATCTTGGAGCAGGCATCCCAAAGCCACTGTAAGGCCCCATCTCTGAAAAATGTTGCATCCATCTTGGGACAACCCCACCATTGCTATCTTGAGTTACCTCCTGCTATTGCTGCCACCACCTATAGTTGCAGTAGAATTCATCCTGGGACAGCAGTAGTGTCTGGAAGCCCAACACAAAGGTGTGAGATACAGATAATCCGCACAGATACTACAAGATTATAGGGTAGAAATGGTAATACCTCAGATCCTCACTAAAAAAAGGAAATCACATAATAGACAACATGAAAAAACAAGGGAGGAAAGTGCCCCCAAACAAACCAGGATACTATAATAACAGAACCCATAGACAGAGAAGTTGATGAAATGTCGGAGAAGGAGTTCAGAAAGTTCGTAATTAAAATGATCTGTGAATTAAAGAATGACCTAAATGAGCTAAATACAGGCAACCATTGATGACACCAATAAACAGATAAGGGAGAAAATATAGGCATCCATTGATAACATCAACAAAGAGATTGGAAGATGGAGACCTGGCATGTTAAAATCTCCCCCAGTCTTTCTATTTATTTATTTTTAGTTGTAGTGGACACAATACCTTTATTTTAATTATTTATATGCAGTGCTGAGATTACTTCAAGAAAGAGAGATTCTGGAAAAACAAAAACAAAAACAAACAAACAAACCAAAAACAATCAGAAATCCTTGAAAGGAAGAAAACAATAAACCAAATAAAAAACTCAATAGAAAGCATCACCAGGCTGGGATTGTGACTCAGTGGTAGAGCAGCGCTCGCCTAGCATGGGCGGGACCTGAGTTCAATCCTCAGCACCACATGAAAAAATAAAGGCATTGTGTTGTGTCCATCTACACCTAAAAAATAAATATTAAAAAAAAAAAAAGAAAGCATCACCAACAAGACCACTTGGAAGACGGAACATCAGACAAAGTATACAATCTGGAAAATAAAGTTGACCACACAGTGAAGATAGTAAGGAACCATGAGCAAAACATCCAAGAATTATGGGATAGCATCAAAAGACCAAATCTAAGAGTTATTGGGATAGAGGAAGACACAGAGTTTTAAACCAAAGGAATGCATAATCTCTTCAATGAGATAATATTAGAAAATTTCCCAAATATGAAGAATGAATTGGAAAATCAAATACAAGAGGCTTATAGGAACACCAAATGTTCAAAATTACAATAAATCTACACCAAGGCACACTTAATGAAAATGCATACAGAATAGGGATAGAATCTTAAAAACCACAAGAGAGAAGAATCAGATCACATATGGGGAGACCAATTCGTATCTCAGCAGATTTTTCAACCCAGACCCTCAAAGCCAGGAGATTCTGGATCAGCATATACCAAACTCTGAAAGAAAATGGATGACAACCAAGAATCTTATATCCAGCAAAATTAAGCTTTAGATTTGATGATGAAATAAAAACTTTCCATGATAAACAAAAGTTAAAAGAATTTACAACTAGAAAGCCTGTACTACAGGGGCTGGGGTGGTGGCTGAGTGGTAGAGCACTTGCCTAGCATGCGTGAGGCACTGGGTTCGATTCTCAGCACCACATATAAATAAATAAATAAAATAAAGGCCCATAAACAACAAATAATGAAAAAAAAGCCTGTACTACAGAACACCCTCAGCAAAATATTCCATGAAGAGAAATTGAAAAACTATAATGAAAATCCGCATAGGGAGGGATTACACTGAAGGAAAAACTAATCAAAGGAGAAGCCAAGTCAAGTTAAATACCAAAAATAAACAAAAATGGTCTGGAATACAAATCATGACTCAATAATAACCCTGAATGTTAATGGCCTAAACTCACCAACAAAAGACATAGACTGGAATATTAGATTAAAAAAAAAAAAAGACCCAACAATATGTTGCCTCCGAAAGACTCATCTCATAGGAAAAGACATCCATAGATTGAAGGTGAAAGGTTGGGAAAAATTATACCACTCACATGGACTGCAGAAGTAAGCAGGGGTTTCCATCCTCATATCAAATAAAACAAACTTCAAGCCAAAGTTAATCAAAATGGATAAAGAAGAATATTTCATACTGGTTAAGGGAACCATTCATCAATAAGACATAACAATAATATATATGCCCCAAACAATGGAGCATCTATGCTCATCAAATAAACTCTTCTCAAGTTCAAGAGTCAAATATACCACAACACAATAATTATGGGTGACTTTAACACACCTCTTTCATCCCTGGATAGATCTTCCAAACAAAATCTGGACAAAGAAACTATAGAACTCAATAATACAATCAATAACTTAGACTCAACTGACATATATAGAATATTTCATCCTTCAACAAGTGACTACACTTTCTTCTCAACAGCACATGGATCCTTCTCTAAAATAGACCACATATTTTGCCACAAAGCAACTATTAGCAAATATAAAAAAGTAGAGATACCACTCTGCATTCTACCAGATCATAATGGAATGAAATTAGAAATCAATGATAAAATAAAAAATAAAAGCTACTCCAAGACCTAGAGACTAAATAATATGCAACTGAATGGATAATGGGTTATAAAAGACATCAAGGAGGAGATTAAAAAATTCTTAGAGGTGAATGAGAACACAGGTACAACATATTTAAATCTCTGGGACATTATAAAGGCAGTACTAAGAGGAAAGTTCATTGCATGGAGTTCATTCCTTAAAAGAAGAAAAAGTCAACAAATAAATGACTTAACATTACATCTCAAAGCCCTAGAAAAAGAAGAACAAATCAACACCCAAAGTAGTAGAAGACAGGAAATACTTAAAATCAGAGCTGAAATAAATGAAATTGAAACAAAAGAAACAATTGTAAAAATTGACAAAACAAAAGGTTGGTTCTTTGAGACAATAAATAAAATTGACAGACCCTTAGCCATGCTAACAAAAAGGAGAGAGAAAACTCAAATTACTAACTTTCATGATGAAAAAGAAATATCACAATAGATGCTACAGAAATACAGAAGATAATTAGAAATCATTTTGAAAATTTGTACTCCAATAAAATAGAAAATATCAAAGACATCAACAAATTTCTAGAGTCTTATGATTTGCCCAAATTGAATCAGCATGATATATACAATTTAAACCTTTCAATTTCAAGTGATGAAATAGAAGATGCCATCAGAAGCCTACCAACCAAGAAAAGCCCAAGACTGGATGAATACACAGCCAAGTTCTACAAGACCTTTAAAGAAGAACTAATACCAAAACTCTTCAATTTATACTTTGTGTGCAAATAGAGATATGAAAAATTGTGCTCTATATGTGTAACATGAATTATAATGCATTCAGCTGTCATAGATAACAAATTAACATTTAAAAAAATGAAAAAATAAAGTTAAAAAATAAAAAAAGTATTTTAGGAAATTTAGTTGTGATTATTAAACAAGTGTTTAGTCATCACTGCATTATGTATGTATTTATTTTGTTAATAGTAGCAGTGATATTTCTCTTTAATCCTCTTAAAATACATGCTCATATTTGTGTGTCCTGTGTATGTTTGAAGACATTCATACCAACTTATTACATTTATTATAATTTACATATCATTTTGTGTCAATTTTTTAGAAAATAATCATTGATCTTTGGTATATTCTTTCTATCTTAAGTGTAATGCAGAATAATTAGAATAGAAATAATTTTGAAACATGGAGAGGGTATTATGCATTGTGTATTATGTGTATTATGCATTCATGTCCTTTTCATTTAAGATGAAATTTTAGTTCTCCCAATGAGAAAAGAATGCCTCCTGTCCCATTAGTATCAGGTTCCTCCATGTGACTTGACTTGGCTGGGGAAGTGCATGTGAAAGTGATGTATGCCATGGTTTGTGTGGCTCTTCCACTGCTCTTTTCTCTGGGCCATGATAAAAGATATGTCCCAAATGGGGTCTGCTTTTTTAACCCAAATGGCATAAAGAAGAAAATTTGTGGAGCAAGGCTAAGCTAACCCTCAGCAACCACAGCAACCAATGGCCAACATGGAAAGTGAGCCAAATATAAGGAAATTGGAAAATAAACTTGTATTATTACAAGCTGCTGAGATTCAGAGGTTGTCAAGAACTGTGGAGGGTCTTGAAAGCTTATAAGTAAACCTGCCATACCATCATATATACTGGCAGAGGATTTAAGACTCCAGAGAAAAAGGACAGGCCATTACTCATATCAATAGCATTAGCCAGAGTATCAGAATTTGTGCTGTTTCCCCGAGCTCCAGTTTCCGTTGGACAGTGTGAAGAGGGTCAGGTAAAATCCACATACATGGTGGATTTTATTATAGGAAAGGAGCCTGAACTTTTGGGAATCTGAATCTTTTAGAAAGGGAAGAACCTGTGGCGGCCATCTGCTTTCTGAGAGATATAACTCTTCTAAATCTATAAGCAAACCTACCCTTTGCTCTAAAAGAAGATGTTATCTTTATCTTCAAAAACTTATCACTATATAAATGCTTGAAAGATAGTCGAGAATAGTCTGAGCCTCTGCTCACAAGATGTATTAATAATGCAAGAGACTTATGGAGAATATCTCTCAACATTTCTTGTCTCAGTATAAGTTAGCCAAAGCTCCTTAATACATCATGTACTGTGCACTGTAGGAGAAGCTTACTTTTATTATTTCATGTCTATCAAGGCCTCTGATTTATTCAGTTATCATAAGACTACTAACATTATATTGAGTCCTTTTTGTATATGTGCACTGAACAGTAATAAGGAATTTATACCATGTCAAACATATATCTTCTATCTGCCAGGTCATTATTATTTCTGTTTTGTATAAAAAAAAAAAACTAAAATTTTGAGAGGTTAAACAACTTGCCCAAGATGATGCAAGTATTAATCTTGGAATCTAATATTCAAACTCAGGTCTTTTTGACTTTAAAGTATGCGTCCAAAATTAAGCAACTCTTTTCCTCTACCAGTTGTCATTTTAAATTATACAAACATGCTTCCAGGCCTGTATGATGGAAATGTCATAGAATGAACCAAGCAAGACCCATCTCTGTTACCACTGACACTGATTGATTCATGAGTAAATATCTTTTAGGTATGAGCGCTTAACACCTGAATCCACCCAACTGAATTTTGGTCCAGTCCTCACATTGCCATTTGTCTTTAGGACCCTGTGAAGAATTTTGATCAAGCTACTCTACCTCGCCATCAAGTAACTATCAGAAAAGAGGATAGAGTTTAGATTTACATGCCTTTTTCTAATTAAAAACAAACTTGTTCTAATAAATTACCATTTTCTTTCCTAAGTGGTTGAAAGAAAATTTGTTCCGTTTCTGAAACCTACCTTTTCATATTTGTTATATGTTTTGTTGAATTAAATGTGTAGTTTTAAAATATCATTTATAGCTTATAATCCTTTTGAGAAAGTACTTTTGCTTATTATTATAGGACACGTAACAGAAGAAATAAAGGAATAGACATTTAGCAAATGCCTGTATCAATTTAGCAAAGCCCTGTATCAGGATCTATTTTGAGAAGAAAAATAAACCTCTAGTGAGTGCATGTATATATTCTTTGGAGAATCTGTAAGTGAATGTTGAATAGCCTCCTTTATACAAGTTGGTTTAGCCTGGGTTGTTTGGGGGAACTTTTATTGGATTATTTTTAATGTGTCATACAATTAATGTGTCATGCAAAGTTAGGAGGAAGACAGGACACAAGTGGTATCTGCTTTCAGCCAAGTGAGGGAAAAAGGCAGTCAAATCATCACACAGATAAAATTACAAGTAAGATAAATGCTATGAAATGAAATTACATTGTGACAAGAAAACTTATAAAAGGAAGACCTGAACAGGTGTTTGTAGGTAATGTGACAAGATTCTATATTTTAAATGATTATCCATAGGTAAAGAGGAGTGGTTACGGCAAATATGCCATAGTTAAATTCTATTTTTCCCCCCACAGAAATCTATATTCTGGAAAATCTTCATTATGGACAAACATGGCCACAATTTCTGTGCGGTGAATAACCAAGAAAATTTCTTCAGCCCCTTTAAGTTATCCAAATAATTTGAACCTATAAACCAGAAGATAGTCATAATTTCTTGAATAGCGGTGGGTCAACAAATCTATGCCTAGTGCTGGGAACCAACCTGACCCTTAAAGAGCTTCTGTGGAGTTAGGAAGAAGATATGGAAGATAATATAGGTAAATAATAATTAATAAAAATAAATGCAGCCAAAGTGATCATTACTCCTATCTTTCTAAGGAAAGGTTGGAGGACTGTTTTCTTTCCCTTATAGCTGCAAAGGGCTGAATCAAATCTAAGGTTTTTTCCTATCCTCTGCATTTTTTCCAGCCTGAATGTTGTTTCACTTTCATACCTATTTCTTGCTTAATGCGAAAGAACAGCGATGCAGAACAAACTATGACATTAGTCAATTTAGGAAGAATATGTTCAGGATTGCCACATTCTTGTGATAAAAAGTGGGTGTTTACCATTATTTTGCACTGTTATTTGGTGCATTTATAAAACTGAATTGCCGCCCTTTGCAGAAAACGTGTCTATTTATCTAAAGTAAATTAATGTGTTCAGCAAACAGACGTCTTTATAGACATTGGAATAATAGGGAAGGTTTTGTTATTTTGAGAATCCAAAAGTAAAATGTTTCTTTCTCTATTGAATTTTACTTGAAAAATCTACTTCTATAAAGAAATTCCTAATCCCCATAGGAAAGTATAGGGGTGTAAATGAAGATATATATAAGTGTGCAATGTGTATTGTTTATACACATGTGCCCACAGTTTTCTAAATGATATACACATTATATTAGAGATATCAAAAAAGTCTAATATGCCAATTAGTGTACATATTTCTCACCTAGAATATGTATTTTGGAAATAAATCATGATGGTCTTGTGGACATTATTTATACTTAAACATTGTGGTGTAATAATGTTATTTGGAATTAATGTTTTCCATATCTTGTGAATCTACTATAAGTACTTGGATATTATGATAATACTTATATTTTCACTTTCTACTACTCTAGTCATTATATTTGGTAAACATATTAACACATTACATACTAATTTATTATTAAAACATTTTAAACCTACAAATATGCTTGTGATTGAACACTTTTTGAAATTAGTAGAGAAATGCATATATTTTATTTAATATTTCTTTCTGACCTATGGTAATTAAAGACATTGAGGACCTTTGAATTGTATTTTCAGAAAAGTGAAGGTTTAATTCTTAATAATTAGAGTGAGAAAACTGAGGGTAAAATGCTGTTCTGGTCTGTTTTCTGTTTCTATATAATATGCCGGAGTCAGGTAATTTATAAGGTATGAAGTTTTAATTTAACTCACATGTCTAGAGATTGGGAAGTCAATAAGCATGAGGTCAGTATCCCTGAGGCCTTACCTCTTGCATTGTGACATTATGGGAGGAATCACATGGCAAGAGAGGATAATTGTGTGTTATAGTTAGGATGTAATTTGTCCCCCAGAAGCTCACGTGTGAGACAGTGCAAAAAGGTTTGGGGGAGAAATGACTGGGCTACAGCCTTAACCTAATCAGTGAAATAATCCCTAATAGGATTAACTGGGTGGTAACTGGAGGCAGGCGCGGTTCACTGGAGCCATGCCTATGGGATATTTATTTTGTATCTGGCTAGTGAAAACTGCTTTCTCTGCTTGCTGATAATCATGTGAACTGTTTCCCTCTGCCACACTCTCCCACCATAATGTTCTGCTCACTTGGTGTCCCAGGGAATGGAGCTGGCTGTCTATGGAATGAGACATCCAAAACCATAAGCTACTAAATAAACTTTTCTTCCTCTAAAGTTGTTCTTGTCAGGTCTTTTTGTTTGTTTGTTTGTTTTTATTTTTAATCACAGCAGCAAAAATGCTGACTAAATTAATCACGCTATCTTGGATTTATCTTCCTTTTCTTAAAAAGCTTTTATTGCTGTCATGAGGGCCTTATTTTGTGTCCTCAATTAATCCTAATTACCTCCTAAAGCCCCACCTCCAAATGCCATTGACATAAATTTAGGGAGACATTCAAACCATAGCAAGCACCCCTCTAAAGGTTTGTTGAACTTTTGGTTTATAAAACCTTTCCTGATTTTCCAAAAGTGATTTTTCTCTTGAACCAAAACAACCAAAAAATTTTTTACTAATGAAAATATATTTCTCCTCTTGATGGAAATTAAATTAGCAAAAGTGATTTTATTCATTTGCCTTCTCTTTGTTCTACAGTATATCCCTTTCCTACTCACAATAAATCCATCAACAGCACAGCCTAAAACAATTGTCGCTGGTAGTCATTCTTTTGCTACTTGGCTTTGAGATAAAATACATCTTTTTAAGTACTGGTAAACTTTTTGTAATCAGAAAATATTGATATTAATAGTTCTACATAGTTGGATCCATTATGTAGTTTTACCTATTAACATTATTTTACTAATTTCATCTATTTGTGCTTTCAAAATTAAAATTATTGCCCTAATTTTTGCTTTAAATGAACAAACGAATTGAATTAGCCTTTGTATTAGTTTTCTTTGGTTTCTTTTCTCCAGAATGGCTTTGAGAACCGCAAAAGAAGTAGGTAAATTCACTTGAAAACCATGTTTGAAAGGGAGTATATTATGATCTTGGAAGCTTTGATGACAAATATAAAGAGAAACACTATTAATTTAATCTCTACATTAGTGAACTGTCAGTATAGTTTTAGCATCGATGAGGGATAAATTATTTTTCTCCAGTTGTTTAGAAAATAGTAACTAATCCAGTTACATGAATCCAAAACTACATTTCTGATAATACCTTTATTATATAATTATAAATATTGACAGATATGCTTTCAGGGAATAAGAAATATTTTCCTTTGGCTTCTAGCAAATACATTATAAAATTCTATAAGTGTATCTGTCAACATTCAATTGGCCAATAAAAGGTATTATCTTTAACTTGGCATTGCTTTCTACCTAATCTTAGGGACTCCGGGAACATAACTTGTACACAAATGCCTCTCAATAGCAGGAAATACTTTCTATGACATTTATTAGTCTACTCTCAGCATTTTCAAGTGACTGTTTTTTTTTTTTTTTAAAGGGGAGGGTAAAGGAAAAATGTTATTTCTTAGGTAGATAGTTTGATTCTTTTATTTTCCCATTCTAATTTGTTTACTTTGTATATCCCACAAAGTAGAACATAATGCTTTACAACAATTGCTTTGTTTATTCTGGCTGTTGTCACCTTGGTGTCCATCTCTTCTTAATGAGTCCAGAATGAGACTTAGTGTTGATTATAATAATACAAAACTAAACAGAATGCATGGTTCATATCACTTCATGAATTGCTAATATTGGTGTTCTTAGGCTGAAACTATAATATCAATTTAAGTTCATAGCAGACAAGATCAAAGTATAAATTTATGACTCATTTTGCTTTATGAATATGATTATGAAGGAATGTCCCTAATAACTTGGATACTTTGCTTATTCTAATTTTAGGACTAAAAAAAACATACTTTAACTGTCATAAAAGAAACAGGGTTAAAACTTTGCATGACACTTCTAACAGGCCTACTAAGTTTTTATTGGTAAAAATTAGTTTGTAGACCAAAGTTTTTAATCTCAAACTTTGCTATAATTTTTTTTTAAACTATACATCTGAGTTTCTAACATTTTTCATTTAGGTTTTCCTAAGTGGTCAAAGATACCAGACTGCCATAGTTGGATTAAAAAACAAAAACAAAACCCCAAAACTTTGAAAAGCTCTAACTTCTCTAGTAATACATTCTCTGATTCAGAAGCTTTAAAGAATCATTGAAATCCTCAGCTTTTTATATGCATGCTCACTTTTATCACAGAATTACTGTTTGGACTTCCAGAATTCTAAACTCACCTGTTCATCAAAACAGTTAATTAACCAATCATTTTCAGTAAAAGGAAAAAGATATAATATAGAAAATAAAGTTAACTAGTTGCTTATGCATTTGGGGCTTCTACAAACCAAAATGCTTGATCTCAGAAAGACACGATTAGAAAGTGGAAAGGAGTTATTTGAGAGTGAAAGTTTTTTCAAATTGGTAAAGGTTTCCAGAAGATCTACTCCAGCCAATGCTATAGGTTCTAGATGCTGCTAATACACCATCCTGAAGTCTGAGTCATCCATTCAGATTGGTCATGGAATGGCTTCAAACTGGTTCCTGGTTAGTTTTGATCTCTCTCCTTCCTGCCATTCTAGGGACTTTAATGGGAGTTTATTATGGTTTGAATGTGAGGTGTCCCCCAAAGCTCATGTGTGTGACAATGCAAGAAGGTTTGGAGGAGAAATGATTGGGCTATTGCCTTAACCTAATCAGTAGATTGATCCCTGATAGGATTAACTGAGTGATAACTCGAGGCAGGTGGGGTGTGGCTGGAGGAAGTGATTCATTGGGAGTGTGGCTATGGGGTATATATTTTGTATCTGGCAAGTGGAGACCTCTGTCTCTGCTTGCTCATCATCATGTGAGCTGCTTCCCTCTGCCACATTTCCCACTGTGATGTTCTGCCTTACCTTGAGTCCAAGGAATGGAGTTGGCCTTCAATGGACTAAGACCTCTGAAACTGTGAGCCCTCAAATAAACTTTTCCTCCACTACAGTTGTTCTGGTTGGATACTTTTAGTCACAGAAGGGGGGAAAAAAGACTAAAACAATATCCTGAAAAATTTAGTCTGGAACAATGACCATGTCTCTGAGTACTTGAGGACTAAGAATGTCTTCTGACTAGTCTTGACCCATTGCACTTTTGTCTTGGCAAGTTTATGAGGAAACAATAAAAAAGCCCAGCCCCAGTTGGGCACAGATTGCTGTTCTAAATGGAAGGGCATCAAAATGATAAAGCCACTGTGACTTTCAGTTGTGGTTTTTCTCAAACCTTGCCTGTTTGACTATTTTTTTTTTCTCCTTTAACTTTAAGAAAGATTAATAGAAGTGTAGCTGAAAGGAAGAAATCAAAGACAAGGGAAGAAACAAATGTGCTTACTATGTGGTTTAAAGTGATGCTGCAATTAGACATCAGTTTGGATTTGAGTTTCCTTGCAGCCTAGGGGAAAGTGGAGATATGACTAGCATATTTTATAATCAAGACAAAGACTTCATACTGAGAAGGAGTAAGCACTTAATGAGAGAGATATGCCAGCATATCCTTCGTAACATTTTTATGGCAAAGGCAGAAGCAGAAATCACATTGTTGTTTTGTGATAGTTACTGAAATAAAAGCTGATGTTTTAAGAATGAAATGTGTTAGTCAAGTTAATCCTTCAAATGATGAAATTCTTTTGAAGATCTACAAAATCCAAATGCATCCCAAAGACAGAAGAGCCTCCAGCTCCTCAATAATTGAATGGCTGCTGAGTCACTTAGACCAGTTGTTTTCAACCTGGATTACAAATAAAAAATCAAATAAATTTAATCATTTAAAAATATTGATTGTTGGATTGTATTTCTACAATATCTGATTTAAGCAGTTTGAGATTAGATCTAGGAATCTATATTTTTGGCAGATACTTGACATAATTCTAGTGCAACCAGTAGAAAGAGCATTTCAAAACCACTGTCATGAGGTCTCTCAGATTTCTTTTATGTTAGTCAAAATAGACCAGTTCAATGTTAGACTATCAGAAGACAGCTTAGAGGGCAGAAATTCTCTAGTGCTAATTAGGGGCAGATCTATAAGGGACCACATAAATGATAGGATTTAAATACTATTATGAAAATTATAGAGCCAGGCCTTAGTATCCTAAGCTAGATGGAAGAGTTACCCTAGAGACCAAATGTGCCTCAAAAAAGGAGTTTTGAGTTTGCTCCAGTACTTGGATCACTGATGAATTCCACTATCAAGTTAGAATAAGTCAGAGATCATTTTGAGTTTGAAATCTTTGAAGAAAGTGTTATCTGTGTCATAAAATAGCTATCCCGAAAGACTTAATGATGATCCTGTGCAGGTCTCCAGATGGCTGCCAGGGTAAGTGAACTGCTGGATGTTCCCCAGACACTTGAACACATTGACCTGTTACATGGTGCTATTTTATATCCATCAGGTGAATGTCAGGGATTGTCTGCCAGAGCCAGTGTTTATTGTTTCCTCAAGGTTAATGATGAGTCATTCTTCTGAACAGCTGGGGATCCCAGAACTCCTTGTCTCTTAAGACCACTCCTATTTAATGAGCATCAAGCCATTTCATCAGCATTTAAGAGTCCTACAGTACTGAGTTTCTCTCTCTATTAAGTAAGGCCACTGATCTCAGCCTCTCTTGGTTAATTGGTAACATTCCAAAGCATGTCTTGATGTCAATGTTCATTAAAAACAGCTATTGGTTTTTGTAACAGAAAGATATCTATCTAAGTGGACAGTCTTCCTGTTCTAAGTCAATTTCTCCAAAGTGGCAGATTGATCTGACATGTCAGGGTTTACCAGCTGCTCAAGACACTTATATAATTAATTTTTGAGTTTTTGTAAGAAAATAGTGATTTTTCTTTTAATAAATTTGTGTCAGATAACATAAGGTCACTTCCTTTATATAGCACCAGCTGTGTAGAGTACTGCTTTTGTCTTGCTTTTATTTCTTGGTGCTATGGTTGGTTTATCTTCTAGAAATTAGCTTCATTTTTCTACTTATGTTGGCAATGGAATTATTCTGCCTTTAACTAAGAGTATTTACAACCTTTCAAAATCTGTACATACCTTGCAGCTGAGGATTTTTCTTTGAAGTTTGACACATAAAGGACCCTCTGACTTAAAAAAAGAGTAGGATAAGTCCTTTAAATTGCCTTTTCCTTATAGCCTCACATTAATAGAGTTGATGATAAATATATTTAAGTGTTAGTTTTGATACAATTCTCACTGACTTTTGGGGGAGGGGATTGGCTATAGAATCTATAACCCTGGTGGCTTTGGAAGAAGGTACATTAAGTTAGAGGATTGGTTCTTATAGTGGATGAACAGTGCAAATATTACAATAGGTATATGGATAAACTTCAGTGAGGCTCTACATATTTTCAGATGTTTTAATTAAACATTTTAGCATAAACATACAGTTTTCCATTGTTGAGTCTATCACATTATTGTATGAGAATTGAATGGATTGATTAATATTTCTATATTAAGTAAAATTTATAGACTGATAACCTAGATAAGTGCCTATATATAAATTAAGATATAGAATGGAAGGTACATCTCTACTTTCTACTTAAGATGAGGTGTATCTGATTGAAGTATTGCAGGAAGAAATGAATTTTTTCAGAGTTTTGAAAAAAGAGGAGGCACAAATTTGGTTTGGGAAAATAGAAATATCTTTCATGTTGAATAAATTGACAGATGGGCTAAGATGTGTTAAATATTCTTTGTTATAATCTTGAAAAATTAGCCCCCTTCCTTTGTCAGATCTGATTCTTCCCAGAATGATTCCTAGCACAGAAACAGAAAGATTGGGAAGATTGTCTAATTCATCCTGCATACCACAATTTATGAAATGAAGCCGTGAGAAGAGAGCTATGATTTTTAGAGCGAAACAATTAGCAGAAATGAAAAGGAAGACAAAAGAATCAATTTCCAATATAGAATTTAGTACACACTATAGTACATTGTATTACTCTATCACCACAGAGGCTTTTGATCTCTTTTGTCCTTACATTTCAGTACCACAGAGAAGATAGAAGTCTGCATGTTCAACACGCAGACTTTAGGTTATGTCACTTTGATAACACATTAATTTTTTTTCTGTTAGAAACTATTTTTTTTCCTTGGGAAAAAACTTTCATATCATTTAAGATAAAATTTGTTTGTAAATTTTGTCTGATCTTGATTTTCCACTGCATTGGGGTCTGTTATCCTTTAAGTGAATTTTCTTAAGTTGGCTATTTTTCAAATATTTTCTTAAATAATGATAAAATTGGTCTTTAAAAATATTTATTATAACTGTTGCTTCATGGCTTTCATTGTTAACATGGGTTGGGTACACTGTACATCTATTGCTTAGATGAAGAACACAACTCTAGAAATCTTGTTTACTCTTTATTACCCTTGCTCTGTATTAGGTACAGTCTTGGCACTGGGGCTACAAGGCTGCCTGTAGACAGTCACTAACTTACAGACCTTAGTCTACTGAGACAGAGAGACTCAAGAAAACCATTTGGTCTCCAGATAGTGACATGCAATTTGCAATATGATAAAAACCTCTTTTAGCTGGTTTTAATGTATTTGTTTTCAGGATCTGTGAATCAGATATGTATTTAAAAGTGTTATTAAACTTACAATCTTTGTGTGCTCACATATTAATTACTGTTGAGTATTATTTAATTTGGCTAGATTACCTATTTTTATGAGATTTAAGGTCCATCAATAAGGAGTGATTCAGCAAGGTTTTAAGTCTGTTTCAGGCCACAACATTATTAAGATGGAGGAGAAAAAATGGTATTTGTATTATTTTGACAGAATGAACCTTAATGGAGAACACTTTAAAAGACCAGTATTTTATATTAATAAGAAAAAAGACTGCATAATTTTCTCCTGTGGATTTTCTAGCATTTTTCAAAGTATGTGTTCATTATTACTATTGCACAGGATTCTTTCCAGTGAAATTTAGTAAAGCATAATAAATATAATATTCAAATGTATTCCTTATGTTAATTTCCCACTGATACACAACAGTACTCAATTTTTAAAAGAAAAATACAAGCATGCCAAGTGACAAAGTAGTTAGTGTTGTTTTTATATCAGAATGCTTGTATTTAGAATACATATGCATCTACCTGAGTTACTCTGGTTAGTTTTAAGAATTTGGGACTATCTATTGGTGATTATAAGAAATATTCTCTTTTGTTTTCATTTTGGTTAGTAATACTCTTGTCCACACTTCTAAATAGAAAAAAAACAAAATTCTGCCTACTGTGAGAACATTTATAATGTGTTTCATTCCATAGATTTTTGTAGTTTTCCATAGATTTTATAGTTTCAGTATAGAAACTATAGTTATTTTTGGTATTCTATATTTTACAGTCCAATGAACTTCTGGTTTGCTAGATAACCTACATAAGTTGTCATTATTGTCTGGTTTGCTTTGAAACTCTTTTACTGAATCGTTTGATTTTATGAAGAAAGCTAAATAAGATTTTTATGTCTCCTATTTTATCATTAACAATTTAATTCAAATTTATGCAGTGTTAGAATTTTTAAAAATCTGTTTTTACTGGCTGCTTTTAGCAAAAATAATAGGAAAATAATAGTCAATATCAAGTTTCAAATTCATAAAGCAGGCACTATCTATCTTCATGTATAGGACAACACTTTCTTCTTTAAAAGTCTTCTAGAGGTTCTATCATCTTACATCATAACCTAAACTGTGGAAAATGGGCTGACATTTCTACTTTGAAATAAACCAGTTCCTACTGTCTGAAAATATCTCCATTGCTATCCTTATTACCTCACACTACTACATAGTATTCAGCACCTATTCTTTATAGAAAATTGGTAAAAAAGAAAATATAAGAAAGAGTGAAATCTCACAAACACATTCTGCAGAGATTAAGGTATGTGCACACTATTTTACAAAAGTGAACATCACTTTTTTTTGATGATTTTTCTTTCTGGTTGTTCTATAATTGTTAAGAGAGGGATACTGAAGTCTCTATAATTGTAGATTTGTCTTTTTCTCCTTTTGGTTTTGTCATTTTGGGTTCAAGTGTTTTTCATGTATGGTATTAGGTATACACAATTTAGGATCATTATACATTTTTGGTGGATTGGTTTTTTTATTATTACATAATTCTCCATCTCTAATAATTTTTTCCTTGACATTTATTTTGCCTTGTAATTATATAGTTTTTCTTTGATTAATGTTTTCATGAAATCCCTTTATCTATGCTTTTACTCTCAATATACCCATATGGTTGTAGAGGAAGTGAATCTCTTAGCATGCAGTTGGAACATATTTTATTGCTGTTTTTTTGTAGAGTATGAGCATGTCCTCTACTACTGAGCAACATCCTCAGCCCTAAGGATTCTTTTAGAGCAATTTTAAAATCGGAACAAAACTTAAGGGGAAGGTCTAGAGATTTCCTGTATAGCCTTTGCCCCAACACTTGGATAACTTTTCTCATTGCCAATATCCTCCATTGTCCTTTACTAGAAGATACATTTGTTATAACTGATGAACATATACTGACACATGTTAATCTCCCCCCAAAGTCCATATTGTACTTTAGGGTTCACTTCTGGTTTGGGGCATTCTGTGGGTTTGCTCAGTGTATAGGGATGTGTATGTGCCATTACAGTATACAGACTATTTTCACCGCCCTAAAAATTCTGCCTATTCATTCCTCTCTCCCTGTAGCCCCTCACAACCCCTGATCTTTCTATTGTCTCCATAGTTTTGCCTGTTCCAGTGAACATCACTTTTTAATGATAAAACTAATATATATCTTCATTTGAAGAAAAAAAATCATTGAATGAATATAAGTATAAAGTAGTAATTTATAGTCATGCAGGTACAAAGCACACATGTGCAAATGTATCTACAAATTGAACCAAGTTATTTGTTTCATTCTGAAACTGCTTATATAATTCATCAGGGCTACTTTCCCATGCTGTTCTAGTAATTTGTTGCCGCATAACTAGCCATCTCAGAAATGTACTTATTTAACACAATAGTTTCTTCAGTCTTGGGCAGGGCTCACCAGAAAATGCTAATCTCTACCCCACTTTGGCATCTGCTGGAATGGATGTCTCAAAGTCTGGGGGCTGAATCAGGTGAATACTTGTTCATTGTGTATCTTACAACTGATACCAACTATTGGCTTAAACCTTAGCTTGGCCTTTCAGTTGGAATGTCTCCTCTTGGGCTCTTTTTGTGACTGGGGTTTCAGCTAGAAGACAATTCTCCATGAATATTTCATATATCTTCATGATCCAGGCTCTCTCTGTTTAAAAAGGCAAGTATAGACAATTTAAGAATATTTTTAATGGAGACAGTATAATAAAGCTCAGAGATATCTTCTTTTCTAGAGATAGTCTAAAATAGTAAAGCTAAAACCCTTTCCCTCGTCTCTCCAGACGTTTTGCTTACATTCCAAAATAAGGATAATGTTTCTCCCTCTCCTGAGGGAAGAATTGGCATGTTGTGAACAACCCTGTATAAGGTCAGAGTTTCCTAATGTGGAGGTTTCCTGTCCTGTAATGTACCCTACTGCACGTGCAGGTACCATCTAGCTATATAGGTGTGTTGTGGTGTGAACTGATCAATATAATCAGTAAGTCACAGATTTAGGTTATAGATTATAGAAATAAGGTAAGATAATATAGATAACATAGATAAGCAACAGAAAGACATAAGTTCATAGATAAGTTCATCAGGAATAAGCCTAAGAAATAGTAATAAAATCATGTAACTGTTAGACATAGGATTTAAGCCACAGGGAAAAGATATGGAACAGTGAAAGGTGATAGGTCAATATGCCAATAGAGTTATAGAAAATATAGGCTGAAGGTTAATATAGATATAGACAAGGTTAAACAATAAAGTTGTGAACAATTGTATTAGCTTGATCATATAGACATAAAGCTTATAGATACCAGTAGTAAATGATGTAAATGAGATAACTGCAAGCATGAAATAAGTTACTAGTACTGGGATAGTGGGAAAGGAATCACTGTGGCTATAGGATCAAAAAGTGTGGCCATAGGGACTCCATCTTAGCTGTTCTAGACTCCATCTTAGTTTTCCTGTTACTGCTCCTGTGAAGAGGGAACTGCATGACCCATTTCTGAGAAATAGAAACAAAAGCTGTCGTCTTTTAAAAAATTGTTTTTCTGTACTTTGTATCCCACCGAATGTAACCAACTCAGGGTATGGTGGTGGTCGTGGTGAGCTACAACAAGGGTTTGAGTATAGCTATGGGTCTTCATGACTTTAAAATAGATTAGCACCCCTCTAAGCTGAAACTCAGGATACACATGTTGTCTTGGGACCCGAGATGCAGTTAAGCTGTGTTTTTTTAAGCTTCTGAAACTTGCTTGCTTGCATGATGCTGAGAAAAGCCCTTGAGTTGTGGTTTTCATCCTTAAATTCCCAAGACACAGGCCAGGAAATAGATGTTCTCCCACAGAGCATCAGTCTCTGTGGGTGGGAGACAGTCCCTGGCCAGGTAAATAAGTTCGACTTAGAGTGTTTCCGGAGGTGGCTCCCCATAACAGGTGTTGCCCTGAATGCACTGGGGCTTTGAGAGTCTATTCAAGTTGCTGCTTTTGCTGTAATAGATTGTCTTTGTCTATGACCCAGAGGCCTCATATTCTCTTTCTTTCTCTGTCACTCCCTCAACCCCTGTATGTGTACCCAGCAGGCAATATTAATAAAGTACAGATGTGCATGTGTAAATATGTGTTAGTTTGTCCATCCATCTTGTGACAGTATAAATTATTCACTTGCAAGTAAGGTAAAATCTCAGACCCATCACAATTTCTGATATAATAGTTTTCTCACAAAATGGTAGGTATATTCAAAAGGCAAGTGTCTTGAGAGAGACAGAATGAGGTGGAGTCTGTATTACTTTTTATATTATAACCTGAGAAGTCATTCCTTGACAGTCTTCCTGGATTTCATTAATCAATCCCTCACAAAGTGATCACCTTTGTGACTATAGCTCTTAGTCGAGGAATGGCAAGATTCTGGAAAGGAATGTGAGATCAAAACTGTTGCTAAAAAAAGCTAAAAAAAAAAAGTAGAAAGAAAAAAGTGTTCTAAATCACTATTAGAAAATCCAATCTGCTACATGTATCAATGCAAATTAATCTATCTCATCCTTTTATCTCAATTTCTATTCCTGTTGAGGGACATTAAGAAGTTCCACTTTTCCTTTAGTCTGGAAGTCCTCAGATAACAATGTATAAGACAAAAGACTTCTGTGCCATAAATTGATGGGTTAGTCCAATCCTAGAGGGTAAATGAGAGGGAAAGGGGAAGCAAGGCGAGGATGGCAGGGGAGCCAAAATGCGGATGATTTAGAGCTGACCACTGCCCAGTATTAAACATGATTGAATGCTGGCTTGCAGAATTGTATTCTGAAAGGTGACATAAACATTTTTTCAGCATAGGGAAGGAAGAAAGGAAGAGTGATTTATTCGCTGACTCCTGTCTCCCATTGGTCTGAGTTTGCTCAGGGGGCATTAATTCTTCTATGCATCCTGCACTTGTTTGGATGGAGCCACTTCTGTTAGTAAATGTAAAATGGCTTGCAAGATGTCTCTACCATGGGTTGTTTTACTATCATGAATTTTGATGTAAAGATCATGTAACTACATAAATCTCTTTGTGCATTGCCAAATCGTATCCTTAAAATAAGTCGTAGAATGAAAATCTCAAGATCTTTGAATATTCACATTCTAAATTTTGTGGTCTATTAAAAATATCACTGTTTCTTCCATAGTCTTTATACATAGTTTTGCCCTATAAAGTAATCAGAAAGCAGATTTTACCTCATACTTTAGACTTTTTCAGCGTCTTAATTACTGCTGATCTAATAAGAAAACAAAATTCTTTTTGTTTACCCATTTTTTAATTCTTGGAATTTTTCGTGAGGATGAACAAATTTTCACATCCTAATAATCATTTTCACTTTCCCTTTAGTAAATTTTTTTCATGTATTTTTTCTTATTTTATTGAGAAATGTTTTCTTTTTCTCATTGATATCTTAACTTGCTATATAAATTATGAAAAGGTAAAGTTTGCAAATATATTTTCCAGTACTCATTTATTTTTATAATAATTTTGTTTCTCATATCTTTTGTCAAGTAAAATATAATATCAGTCTTTTGATTTATGCCTTTTGATTTTGAATTTTAGCATAAAATCTTACATTTTATTTTTTATAATGTTGACTAATTCATTGTAGCTATTACATACCTTTTTAAAAAATAATTATTTACTGAGTAGGTATAATATTATCTGGTTCTAATAGTTTCTCATTTGATTCTCTTCTAGGTAGGTAAGTATATCATCTTTACATGTAATGTATAAGTGTAATTTGTACATTTTCATATATGTATTTCTTCTAAAATATATTTTTTCAAAAAATATGAATATTTTAAGATCACTGGAAACAAATTTTAATTATCAAATTATTTTCTACTTAGCATAAGCTAATCTAATTTGTTTTGTGTTTTTAACATTTTTAAGCAATACTATAAGATTATCATAATAAATGAATCCTTTCTAAATTTCTGATAACTGCTATGGAACAGATTATTCTAGAGTAAGAATTATTGGGTTTAAAAGTGGGAACATTTTAAAGGCTCATCATGCTTATTAACATATTGTTAAATCACTTTCCTATAGAAGTTTCTTGTTACATAATCCCAATGGCAGAGTATGGGAACATCAAGATTACCTTTAATTATTATCACTGAGTTATATCACTTATTTTATTTTTTATTAATGTGATAAATGACACCATAATTATTTTAATTCATGTTTTGGTTTGATTACATGGATGTCAAAACATGTTTCCATATGCTTATTGAGTGACCTGTTTTATCTGTAAATTGTTTTTTTCATAACTTATTTTTTTTTTAATGGAGATTTGTTTTTAAAACGGTCTTATATAAACAGATCATTAACAGAAGATAACTGATATTTGGAGAAAATATTTTTCCTACATTATGCTTTTATTTTTAATTTCATATGTATTTATATTTTTTAGTATAGTAAATCTCAATTATTTTACTTTCATGATTTCATTGTTTCTAAGCTATTCTTCTTAAAGAAGTCAGGTAGATAAACTGAAATTTTTACAAAATCAATAAAATTTTTTGTGGGGAAATTTCAGATTCAGAGCAAAATTGAGCAGAAAAGTCAAGAGAATTTCCATATGCACATTCTGCTCACACACACATTCTGCTCATATTTGTTCCATCTTTGAACCTACATTGACACATTATTATTACTCAGAGCCCATAGTTTGCATTAGAGTTCATTCTTGGTGCTATATATTCTGTGAGTCTGAAAAATGCATGATATCATATATCCAGCTTTGCAGTATCATGTTGGAATAGTTTCACTAATCTAAAAATTGTCTGTGCTTTTCTTATTTATCCCTCACACTCTTTCTAATGGTGCTGGGACAATTGGACTTTGCTTATTTATCCCTCACTCTTTTTCTAATAGTGCTGGGGCAACTGGCCTTTCTAATAGGTGTGCAGTGTTATCTCATTGTTTTTACTTGGCTGTTCCCTAATACATTTGATGTTGAACATCTTGTTGCCATCTGCATGTCTTTGATGAGATTTCTATCCAAGTCTTTTGTCTTTTTTTAAATCAGGTGATTTATTTTCTTAATATTGAGTTTTATTTAATACTTCTTTGTAGATTCTGGAAAATTGTTCTTTATCAGATATATCATTTGCAAATGCTTTCTCCCAATCTGTGACTTGTATTTTTATTCTCTTGACATTATTTTTTTCAGAGCAGAAGTTTTGAATTTTAATGAAGTCCAGTTAACAATTCTTTCTTTCATCAATTGTGCCTTTGATGTTGTGCTTAAAAGTCATAACCATGGCATCTAAATATGCTTCTTTGTTATCTTCTAGGAGTTTTAAAATTATGTCTTTTATATTTAAGCCTGTCATCCATTTTGAGGTACTTTTTTCGTGAAGTATTTAAGGTCTGTCTAGTTTTGCTTTTTCTAAGTGGATATCCAGTTGTCCCAGCACCATTTGTTGAAAAGACAATCCTATCTCCATTGAATTTCCTATGCTCCTTTGTCAAAGATATGTTGACTATGTGTGGGTCTATTTATGGTCTCTCGACTCTGCTCCATTGATGTATTTGTCCGTTCCCTTGCCAATTCCATACTATCTTGATTAATATAACTTTATAGTAAGTTGTCAGGTCAAATAATGTCAGTCCTTCTCCTTCAATATAGAGCTGGCTATTCTAGGGCCTTTGTCTCTCCAGATAAACTTTAGAATTAGTTTGTCAATAGACACAAAATAACTTGCTATGTTTATGTTTAGGGTGGTGTTGAATCTGCAGATCATGTTGTAATCAGTGATTTGCTAGAGAAAGAGATGATATTTTGCTTCTCCTTTTATATTTTCTCTACTATCTGAAATGTTTTCAAATGAATACCTGTTATATATATTGTAATCTAGCTAAAATAAATATATTTAAAATATAATGATAGTACAAAAAAACCCCAGAAAATCAGTTGTTTTGCTTTTATAATTTTTCCCTCTGTCCATGTTGGATAATCTAAGATTTCCTAAACCTTATTGAAATAATCCTGCAACTTAATTTATTAGACTGTGTCTAATTTTCTTTTGAAAAATTAGTATAATTAAATAATTATTTCTTAAATTACCCATCACATATTACATCTTTGGTGCCCATGTTATAAAAGATAAGAGAAATGCAATATTTGTGAGTGTGGTGTAATGTAAGAGTTCTTGAACTAATTGTGATATTAATGAGTAATGGAATACAGGGGTACATCTAGAGAATAAGTAGAGGAGACTTTGGCTCCAAAAACAGCAATGGTAGAATAGAGGAAGAGGTAATTGTCAAAGATCAGCAGGCCTGGTGTCATAGGGATATTATTATATGTTTCAATTATTTCAGATGGCAACTGGGGGCAATGGGTCAAAGACAAATGGTGATTTTGATCACAGGGGTTTGAGTAACAGCTAATCTAATAAGAATGCCTATGAGGTTATTTATTTTCACATGAAAACAAGAATCTAAGTAACATTTTTCTCTGTTCAGAGGAAATATTCAAGGCTGAGTCATAAAATCAGAATTTGAAAGACTCTGTGAAGCAAAGTAGGAAGGATCCTAGCCTTAACTTCAGAAACCTAGTGTTTGGGGAAGTAACCTTAGCCAAGTCATTTTGCTGTTTGGAGTCTCAGTTTTCTTGGAGTTAAATTATTGGAGTGGAAGATTAAATTTTTTAAATATCACTACCAGATTGCTAACAGGTGAAGCTTTGTTCACAAATCACCTTATAGTGGTAATTCATTTGTTTAGGTTGCTATGATGAAGTAATATGATCTGGATGCTTATAAGCACACAAAGGTATTTCTCACAGTTCTGGAGGCTGGAAAATCTAAGATTAAGGTGGGAACTGGTGCAGTACCTGGTGACGGCCTATTTCTTGACTCATAGATGGTACTTTTTCACTGTGCCCTCACATGGCAGAAAAAGGGTAAAGCAGTTTTCTGGGGCTTCTTTTATAAGAGAACTAACCCTTATTCATGAGGGCTCTGCCCTTATGACCTAAGTGCCTACTAAATGTGCTACTTCCTGGTTTTATCATATTGGTGATGGGCTTCAAGATATGAATTTTGGAGGGATATAAACATTCAGTCCACAGCAACATGGAATCATGCAGTTAAGGGAGAAGGGAGTTTGCAATGAAGTATTGGGCAATTTGGTCAAATGCCTCAGTGCATTTGAGGAAAATTATAATGGAGATTTAACTTTAGTAATAAGGAATTAATTAAAAGTAGATTTAAAAGCATAATGTGTCCCACTCTTATGTATAATTATAATGCACCAATAAAGAATTAAATTTTAAAAAGAGCTATGGAATAGTGCCATATAATAGAGGGGAAGTAGTAGAAATATGGCTGATAAAAATATAGTAATTTAATCAAGTCAAGAACTTATTTTATCCCAGACACTTGAGGCATTAATAGTCTAGGGTTTATGTGGTAATAGTTCTGGCTGAAGAGAAGAACCACCTGGGGGCTTTTTAAGAAGTGCCTCTGATAAGGCCCTACAGAATCTGTGAAGTGGCAAACAGTGAATTAATAATTACTATCTTTACAAATAAACTTTAAATCAATATTATTTCAGCATGTACTGCTGGTTAATTACTGTGCTAGTTGCTAAGGAATACAGACATGAAAATAAAATAATAGAAGTCAATGAATGAAGGAGAGGGGCGAGCAAGTAGAAAAAAATTTTACCAGGGGCTGCCTGCCTCTTCTTCTGGGCTCTTCTTCCTCTTCTCCTCAGTGCTCCTTGAGTTCAGAGACTCTTACATTGTCTTCAATATGAATGTAATGCAACCCCATGACCTTCTAATAAACTTCCTGGTCATAGGTTGTTGTGGGAGATGGAAATGGGAAGGAACTGGAGAGCAGATGTGGCCATCTTGTCTTTTCCACATTCTCCCTTAGGTTCTGTCTTCATCTCTCTCCTTCAAGACTGTGGCAGAAGTTTCCTAAGTATTCTCCCTGCCACTTTACTTTCCCAGTCTTCCATGTAGGGCTAGAATTTCTAAAATACAATATCTCATCTGGCTTGAATTCATTCCATACCCTCCACTTTGACTAATCACAGTATGGAATTCAGATACTTGAGTATATAAAATATCCTCATTCATCTGTCACAGGTTTACCTTTCCCAGTCTCATCTTCCCATACTTTTCTCTGGTACAGCATCACTAAATTCCTCTTGTCTTCATTCCATTCCACACTCTTCTATGTCTCTATTATTTTGCAGTTGCAGCTGCCTGAAATATTTTGCCTCTCTTCAAGTGTCCTTACAAGACCCAGTTCTCTGTTTTTATTTTTGTTCATCTCTTTTGTGAAGTTTTCCCCTGTTCTCTTTTAGCATGTTGTACTACTTATAATAAACATTTACCTCTAATAAATCATACTTATTTAATAATGTGTTATATTTCTTGAAAGCAAACCCTAAGCCTTATTGATCTTTGTATTTCTCTCCTGCTCAGTGGAACTTACAAACAATAGACATTGAAAAAATGTTTCCCTGCTATGAATACTAAATGAATACACTAACCAACATATGCTGGGAATCCAGAGACTTTCCTTTTACAACATTGTTGACTCAGCAATGCCAAGTGACCACTTTTTTTTCATTTTGGTGCGTGATAATTATAATAGTGGGATTCATTATGCCATTTTCATATATGCACATAACATAGCTTGATCCATCTCAAAAATTCCTCAAAACCATCCCTTTCCTTACAGACAATTATCTTTTAAAAATACACATCCAGTCATCTTGCTTTTCTGCTTATTCCCTTCCAAAGGCTCCACTTATGTTTAGGTGCAAAGTCTTAGCATGGAGTCCACAGTCTTATCTGAACCAGACTCTTTCTCCAGGTAATGCTCTTTGCCTTCTCTCTGTCCTATGCTTCAGCCTCTCTAGCCATCTTCCTTGATTCTAGTACAGCATGCCAAAACTTGGACTGCTTCTTCATCTGGGATATTCTTCTCCTAGTGCTGGTTGTCTGTTCCTTTCTCCAGCTTCAGATGTCAGCTTGGATATCACTTCTTCAGCAAGACCCACATCCAAATCACATTCCCCTGCTATCATCTCACGTTGGAGTTTTTAACTTTTGTACTTATAATTTACATTTATCTGTGTTATTTTGTTTACTGTCCATCTTATTCCCTAGTTTTATTTTCCATTGTAGCAGGGACATTGTATATTTTATTCTAATATTTATTTAGAGCACAGTGCCTGAGACATAGTCACTCAATAAATATGACTGAACAAGTGGTATGCTCTAGGATTGAATTTACTGTAAGTATTTTGCTCTTACTCTTTTTCTCCCTTTATTTCTTAGCTTTAATGCCCCATGCTTATCTAGTAAATGTAATAACCTGTTGACTATTTGATTGGCTTGCCCCATATCCACACTGTCATCATCTTCTAATCCCTTAGGATCACAGCAGTTTCATGTAAATTTCTAATTCCCAAGTGAATAAGAAATTGGAGTATTTAGTTTATTTCTTTTTAAAAAAAAAAAAGCAAAATTAAGATTAATTTTCTCTATGCTTACCTGTTTTTAATTTGTTTAAGATACTTGGGGAAGGAGAAAATTGTTAAAACAACGTTTTAAATGTTTAAGGTTAGGAATAAAAGTACCATTAAAAGTTCATATTCACTTTCTTCTTTTCTTTTTGTTGTTACTTCTTGTAAAGCTGAGTTTTAGAACTACCAGCAAAAAAGTTATACAGACTATCTTGAGTAATCCAATAATAACCATGCATTTTATCTCAGATTTTTTTATCTGATTCAATATAGCTAATTTAGTTTTTTTAAGCTCTGGTTTTAAATCTAATTAAGACATCTTAAATTGCTCAATTTCCATTTGGGTAGTCTGCTTTGCCCATAATTTTCAGATTTCAAGACTTCTCTAATGTATTTCTTCCATTGCCTGTCTACAATTAAGCTTCTTTTCCATTAAGCTCTGTCAGACTTAGTCATAAAGGAGGTTGCTAACAAATCAGTCTCATTAATTAAGAGCAAAAGAATATTTCTAAGAAAATCTCTTTGTATACAAGGTAACTTAGGGGACAGGCCTATTCTTTTGCAATTGAGGATATATCCTTTTGTGGGTGGTGGGGTGATGTTGTACTGGGGATTAACTCAGGGACACTTGACCACTGAGCCACATCCCCAACCATATTTTGTATTTATTTAGAGACAGGGTCTCATTGAGTTGCTTAGTGCCTTGTTGTTGTTGAGTCTGGCTTTGAACTTGTGATCTTCCTGCCTCAGCCTCCCGAGCCACTGGGATTACAGGCATGTACCACCATGTCCAGCCCTAGGATATATCCTTGTATCTGCATATTAGGTTATAGGTATTTTGTAAACTGATTAACTTCCCTCTCCTCATTTCTGTTTTCTTCCTGACCTCTCATAATCACCTTTCCCAGACCTCACCAAAAGATTAGAAGCACAGTGAGCAGCCACGTACTAAGACAGAACCTGAGGCTTAAGGAAGATGGCATTTGGTTTGCCCTTTGGCAGGGTGTACAGCAGCACTTGCCAGCCCCAGGCCTTCAGAGTTGCATGTACCGCTTCTGTGGTGCAATCTGCCTCTGTTGTACTGTGGTCTGTGGACCTGAACTCAAGCCTCCATTTCAAAGGCATTATGTTACTTCACACCATCTGGTCAGCTGGCCCTGCATCCAAGAGATTTGGAATCATAGTGTAGAGGAGCTAATTATGTTCAGTGAGTGTTACATGTTTTGCTATTCTAGCCAAATAAACAAAAATAAATTATTGAAATATTTTCTTTCTGATCTCCCTGTTCAACAAATTCAAAAGTATACGGGAAATAAAATCCCCAAATAGTTAGGCAATTATTGGAGAAACTATTGAGCTCATTTTGCATAACTGATTGTGCATATGTTCTAAATTGTAATCCTTTTGGACTTGAGATTGATAAGAATATTTGATGTGTTTCTGTCCTGTTTTACAGTGGACAATTTTCATGCTAAGTGCTTTAATGTATGTCTGCACTGCTAATGTATCACTTGAGGCTGTGCAGTTCAAAGCTTTGAGTGTACTTTATGAATTTGAGATTTGTTGACACAATATTTATTTTAACTGAGACTTATTTATATTTGTACCCTTTTGAAAGCCATGCCATTGAGACAGGCAAAATTTAAATCTCACATCTGTTCTTAGACAATTAGGTAATGTCATTATTCATCTTTATAGTTACTTCTGCAAATGTTTAAGCGCTTTTTTTCCTTTCCATGCCCATATGTAGTCCAAGTTGTATTAAGTAGATCTTAGCTAAAATTAATTTTACCTTACTCCAGTTATTTAAAAAAAGCAAAGACTTCAAGCAATAGTATTTAAATATTTGCTAATTCCATAACATATCCATTGAAGTCATGCAAAATTTGATTTGAAATTCAGTGTGAATGACAAATCTATTATGATAAAGGAATGCTAGGAAGTTGTGAAGCAAGCGTGAACATATTCACGTGGGAATATTTGTTAAACTCTAATTAAACTAAATGATTTTAGATTAGCCTTACTTGTTATCAAAAAATAAATATCTATGGAGAAAGGATTCTACTTTGTCATCCATCATTAATTTTTATGCATAGATTTCCCATTATAAATTTTATGGATAGGAACTCTCTCCCTTATTTGTCTCATTTGTTGTTTATATTTAACAAAAATTAAATGGTAATTAAAAAATTTGAAGTTTCTTTAAAAAATAACTGTGAGATGATGGACATGATAATTGCTCACTTATAGAAATAATTTCATTGTGTATGTGGGTATTTAAAACATTATTTTGGATACTTTACATTTAGATAAGAAAAAAGAAAGGAAAAAACTGTTGTATTATATATTTGTTAATCCATCTGATATACCACTAGAGCTTAAAAATCTAAATCTAACTGTTGATGTAAAAGAGCTTTTTTTTTTTCCAGTTTATTGAATGGACCTTAGAATTAAATAAATCTCATTTAGACAGAGGGATTTACTTTTTTAAAGTCTACAATCTTCTCACTGCTAAACTCCTGCTATTTGCTTGTTATAATTATTTCCAAAATTGGGCTTATCTGTGTCAAATTGCTAAAATTTTTAATTAATAGTTCCATTGATACTAGAAAATTTTAAATATTCTATGAAAAAAGTTTTAGCAATTGTAGGCTTGAATGTAGAAATTTAAAATACAAAGATTGTATAGAAAATAGATGAGAGTGTTCCATAAAATTAGCACGTATATGAAATAATTTTTTAAATACATGGGCACAAAATTTTAATTTTCCTTTCAAGTATTGTACATATACAAACTAGAGAAAAGTAGAATTTCTAAAACCTTCTTAAAATATTTCTGAGTACAATTTAATTTTATCATAAGTAAATAAATTATTTCAACCCAGCATATAGACAACAAATCATTCCATGTAATTTCCTACCTTTATTTTTTCTCCTGCATTCATGCTGACAATACTATCACCTTCTCAATTATATCTAAACAGACATTAATTAACTAATGATATCAGATGAACCACAGTTATCTCTTTTACCAGATTGTAAACTGTTTGAAAGTATAATCAATTTCTAATTTACTTTTATATGTTATAGATCCCTTAACAGATTCTTTGCAAATAAGTGTATGGTCAGGGTCTCAGAAGGAAATTGATGACACAATTTGTGTAACTGTAGAAAGTTTAATAAGGACTGTTTACAAAGGCATGAGCAGGTATAAAGGAGAACAACAATGGTGAAGCACTCCTGTGCTAGAAGCAGCAGGTATCTATTACCACTCACAGTTATGAGGGGCAAAATGGGGGAGAGATAATCAGGACCAGAAAAGAGCTTTAACAGAGGCTCTTAGTATAGGGAAGAACTGCTACCAGGATCTGTGATAGATAGTCTCATTCTCTAATGCTCTGCCACTGCTTCTCATTACCCTAAATCTAAACAAAAGCAAGAAACTAGAGAAAGCCATCAGTGGGTTCCATGGAAGACTTCCAGGAGCAGAGAAAAATATGGAGAAAGGAGAGTGGACAGAACCAGGGGAGAAAGGCATGTGTATGAGCAGAGACTCTCCTGTTTAAATGTTTGGTTAATGAATAGAGCAGTGACAATGTCTTTAAATGTTTCAACTTACTAAAATATATTTGCTTAATTCTTATTTGTAATATAGGGGCATCAGTTTATTTAAACATTCTCTCAGAACTGCAACCTGGAAAATATATATACATACATATGCATACACATATATACATACATACATACACGCACACACACACAAATATTTAAGTGCCTGGTGTGAGGGGATAGCTGTAAGAGGAAACAGTTAACTATTCAGGGACACATACATTCTTTTAAAAGAACCATTTTTGTCTTAAATATGATTTCTGTTAAGTCTGTACTCAGGTCAAAAGACAATGACATTTGTATTAACCTAAGTTGAAAATGAATTGGCCTTTCAGTAGTATAATAGGCCCTTTTTGTTCATTTTGCTTTCTGATTTTTAAATTTTTAAATGACACAGAATAATTGTACATATTTATGGGGTACAATATAATATTTTGATACATTTACACATTGTTTAATAATCAAAATAGGGTATTGAACATATTAATGAATTTATATTATACAATTATCATTTATTTGTGGTGAGAATATCCAAAATTCTTTTTTTCTGGATGTTTTGAAATAATTCTTTCATATGTGATGCAGAGGATTGAACCCAGGGCCTAGCATATGATAAACACATGCTCTACCCCTGAGTTACATCTCTACATCTCTACTAGACTTTAAAAAAAAAACAATATTCAAGCACTGTTTACAAATTCTAATGAATATCACCTGTTCATTTATGTTTCTGCTGATGTCTACTCACAAGCAAAAATATATATACATATAATTTTGCAAATAACTGTTGAGATTAGTAGTTGAAAGATATCCTAATATTGTTCCTCACTTGGCCAAAAAATCTTTTCATTATGTGAATCATCATCTTCTAATTTGTTTTTTATTTAAGTTTGGATTTTCACATTCCGCGATAGCTTTGATGAATGGATTTAAGGTCAAACTACAGCATTGAAGTGAGTTGCTGAACTAAAGTAGACCTGGTCTCTAAAGAATGCAGTAGTATTGACTGTGTTGCTAATATTATATTAAGAACACCTACTAGATGTTAAGTGTTGGATACAATCTCTATATCTATCTTAAAACATTTAAGGCTATGTTAACTTAGGCAGTTGGAGGACAGCAAGGGATTTTTGCCCTGTGTTATATTTTTCTGACATCAACACATTAACTATTCCATGTATCTAGTGGAACATCTACATGGACTCAATAAATAAGTCATTAGTACCTGTAAAACTAGAGATTCCAAAGAGGATTCCACACATCACAAGAAACAAAGAACAGTCCATTGGTTATGCATTAACAAAAAATAATAAAATATCTATATGTTTTCATAAAAACTTAAGGAAAAATAAAATTTAAGAGTAGAAGTTGTATATTATTTACAAATAAATTTACATTTATTTAGAGTACATGCTCAGAAATGCTACAGGAATATATAATCAAAGATAGATAATACTGACTGAACCTGATTATTTGGGAAAAGAAAAACTGAGCTATTAAAAATTCTAACTATTTCTACCTATGATATTAAGTGTATATTTTCAACCAAGGTCTTTCCTGTGGTATGTAATTATTCCAGGGATTTGGTAGGAATAAACAAATTAGATTCCCCCAGTCTAGACCCAGAAACAGTATGTTCTTATGTGGTCTGTTGGTCTCTCAGTACAAGTCATGCTCAGTGTATGAATTTCAATTTACAAGTAGAAGAAATTGAAGACTACATTTTCAGGCCTTCTGGGCATTTAGATATCCAAACCATGCTGGACTTCCTGTATTACATAAACCCTAAAGAACTCTACAATATAAAACAAAATTTATAATAACTTCCCTTTCCCTACTTCAGTCTCATGTCCCTGTACAAACAGTGTTAAAATAACCATCTGCAGTATAGCATTCTTTACGTTCATGCAAATATTGATATGCATATGAATACATTTTTATATTTCCCCTGCCATTACCACCTCTTTTTTTCTCTCTCCCCTTTTCTCTGTTATTCACCCTCCTTCCTTCTTCCTTCTTTTTATTACATCTCTTTTTCTTCTCTCCCTCCATCTTCCCTATCTTCACTTATAAATTAGAATAAAATGAATTACTTTCTTTTATACGATGTATCACAAATATTCCTCTGATGTTAGCTACATATTCTTTTTAGTAGCTGCCTAATATTATATAATATGCATTATATTTTATTAATCATTCCTGTATTAATAAAAACATTTAGATCATTTCCACCTTTGTGCCACTGCTTATAGTACTGCAGTAACAACTTTGCATACATATCCTTAGGTATTCTGCTGTAAATTTATATGAAACATCCTCCAAGTTGAGTTTGTTGATTTGAAAAGTACCATCACCTTTAAACTGAAGTAGACATCACCTTCTTACTTTTCAGAAAAGTGATAGCGGTTCCTATAGCTACCAGCAGTGACTGAGTTTTCCTGCACCTTGGGCAGCTTTACTAGTACCTGATATTGTCAGTCTTTTCTATTTTTTCCAATTTCATGTGAAAATATAATAGAATTTCATTAATGCTTTATGTTTTATTATATCACTTCAGTCACTTAAAGCACAAGGGCAATAAACAGAAGGCCTAGGGCTGCAGAGATTTCCAGAAGGATTCTTTAATAACTCATGATCCATGAAAACATTGTGCCATGTGTGTTCATGACTGTATCCCCTCTCCCCAAATTACAACAAACGTTGTAAATTCAGGTCTTACTCTCAGAAATCCTAGGAAACAGCCAGCTAGATTGTATGAATTTAGTAGATTGACAGAACAATGATAATACAGGGACCAGTATTAGCTCAGTTTCTTTATTTCTAAACTGCTTTTGTGGAAATTCCATCCCACTAGGTCATATGTTTACAAAGAAGTCAATTCTACTCCTCCTGCAATTGATGCAATACTGACCAAGATTTGTTATCCTATTAACTCACTGCAGGATCTGCTATGCATTAATATATGTCATTTGTAGGTGCTTCTAGAAACAAATGAGAGTGAATGACTGGGTGTTACCCTGGGTCTCAATGTAATTACAATTTCATTTTAGCATATGCCATGTTCTACAATGTCAATGACCCATCAGGGTAGATAGTAATCACCCCCCACCCCCATGAGACATATTTGAAGAAAGATTTGTTAAATGAGAAGATGAAGAGAAAACAGTGAGAATAAAATGTAGAATTATTGAAAGGTTTCTAATCCTATTATTTAGCATTTATTAACTACAGTGTCATGTATGCAAAAGAAATGATTCTATTTCTACCCAGTGAATTTACAAAGAAAGAAAAAAATATTTAGAAAAAAAAAAAACAGCAACTAAGCTGAATAAAACTAACTTCAGGGAGTAAAAGACATGTCAATTTGGAGAAATAATTTGAAATGTACATCCCCAAATCAGAATTTTCCTTTCTTTGCTACTCTCTCGTTATTTTTTCCGGTTGATGGTTGTCCTTGGTCCAGGGCTCTCAGAATATAAGGGGAGAGTAGGTTGATGAACCAGTCACTTCTGGGCATCTTTCTAAGAGTCTTAGATAATCTGAGAACACTATAGATAAAAAATTTCAGAGTCTATAAAAAGTTCTGCCATACCTCCTGTTAGGGCAGTAGGTGGTTCAGATCTTTGGTTTCAGTTAATGAACACCTTTATTCTTCAGCAAACAATGATGAAGTCATACTACTTCTTAGCCAGGTGTGTTCTTTCACATTGTTCCTAATCTCTGGGTGGAATCTTTTTGAGCCTTTTATAGCAAGTTTGTTTTTGTCTCCCCCTATTTACCTTTTGCTTTGTTTTTATTATTCTTTTGGTAAAGCAAATATTTTTCCCCTCTGAGCACCAGAGGTGATTTGGTTTCCTGTTTTACATACTTATTCCTCCTGGAGGTGCTTTGGGGGGTGACATTATGAGCCAGGATGGCTCTGTTGACAAATGCATCTCCTTAAAGAAATATTCAGATGAGTGCTTCTACCTGAAGACTACCCCTGCTGATGGCTCTGTGTTCACCTATAATCTGTTCTTCTAAGGCTGACAGTTACATGGCAAACAGGTGGTTTTCTGGCAGGTGGAAGATAGCACCTGTTCATGGGAACCAGGTTCTGCTTTGCTGCATAAAGCTCAGGGTCTTTGAGAAGATAGTGGTTGTTGCTGGGCACTGTGGCACATGCCTATAATCCCAGCAACTCTGGAGGCTGAGGCAGGTAGATCATAAGTTCAAAGCCAACCTCAGCAATTTAGTGAGGTCCTAAGCAATTTAGTGAGACCCTGTCTCAAAATAAATAGAATAAAATGGCTGGGGATATGGCTCAATGGTTAAGAATCCAGGGTTCAATCCCTGGTATCAAAAAAAAAAAAAAAAATCATGGCTGTTGACTGATCAGTTCTTCTAATGCTTTTAAAAATGTTCCCTTGCTCCCTATAATTTCTCTGTGTAGCAGTTGGCAGCCCCCAATCTTAGTCTACTTTCTTACGCTGTGCTGTCACATGCTATAATTTTCTCTTCTTCAACCTGATTGATCTCAATAGTTAAAGGGTTTTTATTCTACAGTAAATAGTAAATTAGAAAACTTTTAGAAACTCAAAAATTTCCTTCTTCTAAGATGTGGTAATGGTGACACAGTTGAAGAAAGGAACACAAAGCTTTCTTCCTTTCAGTGGTTGTCCCTAATTCTTCTGGTACCTGTTTTCCTATTGATAAAATGCTACAACAATGATTAGGAGCTTCCTCCAGTACTGATTTGGGCTTATGAATATTTGTGTGTGTGTGCTATGTTTGTAGGTAGGTTTATGTCCGTCTTAACTCCTTTGTATTAATGTGGTGGATAAGGCCTGATATATATTTCATGGCCCTTTCTTAAATGATAGACTGCTGTGCTAGGGCAGGAAAGGCTACTGTGCTCCAGGGGTCACAACATCTGGTATATTTCTGTGGAGCTCCAATTTTAAAAATACATTTAAGATTTATTTATCATTTTAATTAATATTTAAAAAATAAAATAACAGTAAAAAGGAGAGACATGTAAAAAAAGCTCAGAGCAAACAGTGAAAGTACATGAAAAGTTAGAAGCAACTTCAAAAGAATGTATTAATGTAGATCATCACTAAACTCAATTCGAAGTTACTGGCAATGAAGACAAAAGGAAAAAATTATTTAGTTTATCTAGTTCTCACGTTTACCTTTCATATTCACCTCAGGGCCCTCAGGGGTCAGACACCCAAGTAAATGAGTGAAGTGGTCAGGTGTGAACCAAAGAGAGTGGTATAGCTAGCATTTGCCCATTCAAAGGAAGGCAAACTAAAGCCAAACAGAAACAAAAATCTTCTTCACTGGCCAGATGAACCAAAGGATTGGTATAGACACCATTTTACAACTGCACTAGAATGGAGATCCATGTGAAAGTTACCGTAGGATCTTACTATTAGGTCTTCTATAATGTAAAACACAATGTTTAATGTGTGAGATTTTCTGTTAAAAAGGCACAGAAATGGCCATTACTTTAAAGTATCTTTTTATTATTGAACTTCTAAAAATGCTGATTATTATCCAAATAATACAATATTATTTGTTTTGGTGAATATACAATGAGCCCTCTGTATCTGCAAGTTCTATATCCTTGGTTCAACTAACTATGGATTGAAAATTTGGGGAAAAGATTGTGTCTGCACTGAACATGTGTAGACTTCAACAATACAGCTTAACAACTATTTACATAGTTGTACATATTTATATATTAAATTGTACTAGGAAATACAAGTAATCTAGAAATTATTTAAAGTATAAGGAAGGATGTGCATAGGTTATATGCAAATATTATGGCATTTTCTATGATGGACTTGAGTATTCATAGATTTTTGCTTGAGCACTATCAACTGGGGGTCCTAGAATCAATAACCCACCAACTGGAGGTTGATTGTAATATAAAGTCTCTTCAAATTAGCCATGTTCCCAAATGGTTCAACAATGCTCCTAATACTAGGGATGAGAATCTTTGTCTCAGCGATGATAGATACTAAATCAGGTCAAGTGAGCATGAATACATCAGATTTTAAATGGGGTGTCAAGCAAGTGGGTAACTGGGGTTTGAGCTGAAGACAAACAGCACTGACCAAGGAACCAGGATACTCCCTTAACAAAGGGAGATACAAGCTTTTATTTGCTAGGCTAGGCTAGACTATGGTATTTTCTGCTGGCTAGTGATACGGTTCCAAAAGGTGATTTTGTTGTTGTATTTTCCCCCATATGGAAGACTTGGACCACCAGGTGGTCATGGTCAGTTTGTGCTGTTATTCTTAGAGGTGGCACCATCATCCTGTTCAAACATCCTGGCCTTTTATGCTGTTCTGGGTCTTACAATAGGGCTGTAGACACTAGGTGTTTGGGCTTCTATAGCTGCTGAAAAAGACCTGGGTGGGTAAAAGAAGCACTTAGCTGCTCCAGTGGGCATTCAACATGTCTACATGCAGAACAGAGTAGAATTTGCCTGAAACATTAAAGCAGTAAAGGGAAAACACAGAGAGCCCATTCTAGTCCCTATCACACATCTGCAGGCCCAAGTAAAGAGTCAGTGTTTTAACCAAAAATGGCCTTTATTCCCTGAAAAGTAACCACCAGGTTACCATCATCATCTTAGTTCACATAACATTAGATGTGATCTATAGCAAAGCTAGTGGGAGACTAATAATGTATTGATTAGCTCTGTGACCTCCAAAATTAGTGATTTTAAGTTGACTAAGTGAAGCTAGAAGGTTTGTTTAGTTTTTTCTCAAGTAACAATTTTATCTCATGCAAACTTTTTACATCTGTGGTCTATCAGGGGCTCACAATAGTTCTGTTGAAAAGAGCATAGAGGTAGAGAAGTAACATGCTATAGTACACAGAGTTGTTACTGTTTATTTTGTTCATTGTCGCAGCCTTTGTCCTACCATGGTTGTCCTGGCTCTCTCCTGGGTGTGAGGACACAAAAATACTTGACTTCAGGGATTAAAGCTCTTCTAAGACTATCCCTTTTTCATGTTCTGGAGCAAATATCTCCTATGATTACTAGTGAGAGTGCAGTAAACTTCCTGTAGCCCATGCTTTAAACAAGAAACAGTGTCATTCAAGATATATTGATTATATCTCATGGCAGGAGAAAGCTGGGCATTTTCAACCACCTGTAGATTTTCCAGAGGCAAACAGGTCAGGAGATGTACTGCAGGGGGCAGAGAAACTTTGCCTAATCGTTTCTTCTACAGGCCTGTTTACCTAAAGTCAGATTTCAGGTCATTAGAAAAGTCATCACTATTTCTGTGTCCAAGTCAAATATGTTTATATAATTTTCATGGTTAGAGAAAACTGAATTTCCCTCCTGCATTCTCACATGTCTCAATAATGTTTGGTTTCTAGAATCCCTATGAGGAAATCTGACTATCTTGGGGGTACTTAGGAAAAGAACAAACCTTTCACTTTTATCCACATCAAATATCTGCTAACTGCCTGTGCAGAATTGAGTGGCTGTGCATGTGGTATAAATTCAATTCCAGGTAGGGATGGGGTATTGCATGGCACTGGGCTTGGGTTTCCCATTGTTCTGAGTTGACCTGTGGCCACCAGACCAAGTAAAGCTACAGAAAAGCTTTAAAACATGTCACCTGCAGGTCTCTTTTAGATTGTAAAAGACCAGAAGGGGCTGGTTTGTCAGCTGAAGAGAGTAGTCTCTGACCACTGGCTAGAGAAGGAATATGTCACCTACTGGGAATTCCTGAACTCTAGCACGACTTTGCTCAGATGTTACTTAGCAAAGCCTATGAATATGCCAGGATAAAGACAGCCCAGTGCAAATACTGGCTAAAATCAGAATGACAGAGTAGTTTTGAAGTTAAATCAGTTTGGAAGCCAGTTTCTCAAAACCCAGCTGGGATCTTTAGATTCAATTAGGGAATTTCACCTAGGCCTTTAACAAGTCTCAGAGCACTGTTTGTTTCAAAGTACTAAGCACTCTAGACTTTGCCTGGCAAGAAGTAACACCTGGGCACCTCTAAATAAATCAGTGACCCCAAATGTCTAGAGAACAAATGAAGCATCTGCAGGCTCTTTCCATCCAGTATTTTTGTTAGGCCATGGCATTCTTTTTCAGCATGCTTATTTTTATACTTGCTGTTTCAATGTTTTATGGCTTTATTCAAATATTTGTAACCTCCCATAACAGTCCTCTTGGGTATGTTTTCATTTGGTTCTTCATTTTGCAAACAAAATTTTATTTACCAACAACTTAGCTTCCTATACTTTTGGCTAGATATGCAAGATATTTTAGGGTCTATAAAGAAGTATGTTTTAAAGACTATAAATTTATTTTGGTTTGGTGGGAAGCATTAAAGGTGTTTGCTTTCTGAAGATTCCCATCCTCCAGTTATTCAATCAAACACTCATCTAGGTACTGCCATGAAAGAACTTTGCAGACAGAATTAAGGATAATAATAAGATGACTTTAAAATAGAGCAAGAAATCTGGATTCTTATAGGTGGATCAAATATAGTCACACGAGCCCTTAAAATCAAAACAAGAAGGCAAAAGTGTTAGAAACACAGTTGAAGGAGACACAGGAAAGATGAGGCAGAAAGGGAGATAGAGAGTTTTGAAACATGAGAAATGAAAATTTATCAGACTATTATGAGATATTACAAGTATTTGAATAAAATCATAGTTGCAATTGCAAATATAAAAATAAACATGCAAGACAAAATTACTGGGGGAAAAAGCCTGCAGAAGGTTCTACTCATTGTGACTGACCTTGAAGACAGAGGATGGTGGTCGGGAGCCAAAGAGTGTGGGTGCCCCTAGAAGCTAAGAATAAACTCTGGCCCACAGGTAGTAAGGAAACAGGACCTCCCTCCTGCAGCTACAGGGAACAGAATTCAGCCAGAAACTTAAACTTGCTCCCTGTGCCCAGCCAACTGGCACTAATTTTAGCCTTGGAAAACCCAAAGCAGTGAATTCTGACTTCTGACCTACTAAATTGTGAGATAATAGATGTGTGTTGTTTTAAGACTGTGTTTGACTTAAGTTGCTTTATAGTTTACAGTAATTTGTTAGGGTCTTAAGGTGCTATTCCAAAATCCCAAATAAAATTCTTGGTCTTTTTGAAGTAAAGACAAAGAATTTTTTTCTGGCTAGGGCCAAGGGAGCAGAAAGCAGACACTGAACACGGTTGGGGGACCACTTAAAAACAGAAAAACCACAAAGGAGGGGAGCAGGAGAGACAAGTACAGTCATAAGTACATTCTCAGAATTGTTACCTTTTTGTACCCATTTAGGAAGTAAGCTGACATTTGCTCCATAGTTTAAAGACATTGTGGTTAGAGTGCAAGTGGGTGAGGGTGGAGATGTCAGCTTCTATGTGAGTGGGCTCTTGTGGAAAAGGGTGTCAATCCTGCCTGGAGTGAAATGTCTGAGCAGGATGGGGTCAACCTGACTTAACTTTCAAATCAGCCCATAACAATGGCAACAGTAGAAAACCAGTGTATACACTGAGGCTCAATATGCTGTGAGTGTCTCTAAGTTGTCTAGGTTATTTGAATTTGGCTCTAGTTGTTCAGGAAGAAAGAGAAAAAAAGAAAGGAAAAAATGAAAAGAAAGAGGAGGGTCTGGTATTTATTCCTATAAACAGTAGAGACAAATTAGCCTTAATTTTTCATAACACTGACCCTCAATTGGTTTCCTATATACTTCATGATATTAGTAGTTCATAACCCTGAGTGTGTTTCTAATATAAAATCTCTCAATGGATATTTTTAGTACAAAATGGCCTTTTTATTATAAACTGAATATTATTGAGTATATTATATTTATAGTTGTAGGGCTGTGTGTGTACTATACATGTCTACTATACTATAAGGAAAATTCAATAAATCTTTATGTATATTTTGATTCAAGGTCATTTTCACCTTACAGACGGATTTTTTAAGAAACTAATCTCCAGCTGGGCATGGTGGTGCACTCCTATAATCCTAAACTCGAGAGGCTGAGTCAGGAGGAGTGCGTGTTCAAAGCTAGTTTCAGTAACTTAGTGAGGCCCTAAGCAATTTAATGAGACCCTGTCTCCAAATAAAAAAAAAGTTTTAAAAAAGGTGTATGTGTCGGGGGTGGGGGTGGGACATTGCTAGGGATGTTGCTCAGTAGTTAAGCAACCCTGGGTTCAATCCCTAATACCCCCTCCCAAAAAAGAAAAGAAACTAACCTCCATGTAAAATCAAATATACCATTGTCCTCAGTGCCACCTTTCCCTGCCACAACCTCTAGGAAACTTAGTTTCTAGAAGGAAGTAGTCCACAGGACAGTAAAGGAGGAGTCATGAAGCTCTTGTGTACACTCTCAGCCCCTCAATTCCCTCAACTTCTCCACACAGAAGGCCAATGCACCTTTTTTCTACTCAAGGACACCACAGATCATTTTCTCACACAAACTCACCTGGGGTGTTAGTAAAATGTAATCTTATTATGGGAAACTTGGAGGTGGGGGGAAGGGGGAACACCAGACATACATGTGACTTCCTCAACCTGTTCCCCACTGGTATCTTTAGTGCCAGGCAGAAGCTGAACTGAGGGGACTTTCCCATTTGTAACATTCTCTCTTTTTCAATTCCTGGCTTCAATGTTGTTTCTTTCTCAAATCTCTTTGTAGTATTCTGTGTAAGAAACTGTGAAGGCCGCCCACGGGTTGAGTCATTTTAATAAAAATGCATTTCTTCTGCCCTCTACAACCTTCAGAAGCCTTCAAAGATGAAGTTAATTATATGTATTGAAAAAAATAAACCAAACTCAGAATCTTGTGGGTTTCAGTTCTGAAACCAAATTTATTATGTTCAAAGTTGTGCCTAGATAAAAGACAAGTATAACATTAAAGTATTAATCTATTCTTGCCATTTAGCAATTTGAATTATTCACAGATGTTTGGGGTTTCTTCTTTTAGTAAGAATAAGGTATACATAAGACACCAATCAAATTGAAAGGAATAACTTCTGCTTTTAGAATCCTTCACAGTTGGAGTTATTTTATTATGGAACCTCCTCCCAGGACATTTTATGAGCCATATTCATAAAGCATTTACATTTGGCTGAAACATTTAATAGAAAAACTAGGTAAATTGGGCACTAACAGCTCAAGCAAAATGCTAAGCAACTATTTCTAAATTTAAAGTGCTTAAAAGCTGTTAAATCCCACTCCCCCAAGCTCTCCTTCCTCCTAGAATTATAAAGGATATGGTGTTCTAGAAAATATTTGGTGATGTCTGTTTTTAGTGTTCAGTCTACATTTTCAAGGCTAACTTAGGAGCTTAGCTTTAGCCCCTCAGTTTATTATTTAGTCAAGACTCGTCTAAATGCAAAGTAATCTTTTTGAATGTTTGCTTCCTGCTTTGTAAAAAGGCAATGATGATATTCATCTTTGCCAATCTCATAGGTTCAGGATGCTTGAGCAATATCATACAAAGGAATATAAACTCTAAATGGCTAAGCAAGTATAAGGAATTAGTAATTATATTGCTTCTGGTGATATGACTAGCAGGAACTTTGCAGACTCCAGATACTATGAAGATCCAGAGCACAGAACTCCTTTCCATGAGAGTCCACGACTTAGAAATATAACTTAGGCCTAGAATATTTCCTTTTGTTTCTAACATTTGTTTGATGATTCCTAACATTTAAAAAGTATATCATGCTTATTAAATTTCTCTTTTCCATTCTTTCCTCAGTTCTTTCAAGCATTCTTCTTTTGCTAAAACCTCCAGAAAATTTTAGGTCCCCAGTTGATTTCTTCTGGGCAGCCTCATTACTGTCAGAATTGAAAGTTACCTGCACTGTAACCTGCAGAGACTAGACCCTGTCTCCATTTGATATAAACATTCTTATCAGTACCATCTGAAGTCACATTCATTCTTTATTAGTCTCTCATACTGTCTATTCTGTGTTGAAATGGATTCAAGAATATTGGCAGGAAAGAGAATTACTTTGCAGTGATTCTTTGGTTTTAGGAATGATGATTATTGATTATATAATCTAAAGATTCTTGATGTGGCACAAGAAAAACAATGCTAGAACAGGAAAGCAGTTTCCACAGCTGGTTATTATCTCTGAGTAGAATTAAAAGTCAGGTCTGCTGATTCTGAATCTGATGCTCTTTTCACCCCACAGTGGGAGGATGGAGGACATAAGAAGAAAGATACCTTTAGTAGGAATCAACAAACTGTGGCGTGCGAGCCATGCCTGGTTTTGAAAATTAAGATTTTTTTAACACTATGATGACCATTATTTTCATATTGTCTTTGATGGTTTCCATGCTACATGGATAGGCTGAGTAGTTGTCAAACTATCTGGGTTACCAAGTCTAAAATATTTACTATCTGGTTCTTTACAGAAAAACAGAACAAAACAAAAAATTCCTGACCTTCTGCTTAGAGGAAAGATGACTGGGAAATCTGGATGGAGCACTTTGTGAATAGTCTCTTTAGTTTGCACATTTGTTTCTAGTTGTGCTTTAGAAAAAGAAGTTTGGATATTAAGCAAAAGTGTCTCTCCAGCTCTCATGATTAATTATAGCTTGATGCTAACAAATGTTCATGCATGCTTGCAGAAGAAAGATCAATACATATTTTCAGAAGGTGTTTTCCACAATATGAAATTTGTTATATTCATCTTCATCATTTGTTCATGAGGGCATTGGAATAGTTAATTGAAAGTAGTAGAAATTCATACAATATAGGATACACAGTAGCTGTATTCAATTATGTGAAGGGGACTATCTTATGAATAAAGGGATTAAATATATTTGTCCTTTAAGTTCAACTAAAATGCACTTTTTCTATTAAGCCCCAGGTCACTGTTCTTCCCTTCTCTGGGAACAATTAATCACTCTCTCTTCTGTGCTTCTGAAATACTTTGTACAAAGTACTATTAAAGCATTTATCACATGGCCTTATAGGTAGCTATATACACATTTGTCTCCCCAGTTGATTGTGAAATCCTTGAAAGTAAAGACAGTGCCTTATTCATCTTGGCATCCCCATCATGGCCTCAGTGCCTGGCTCATAGAAGAAACTTAAATGCTTGATGAATGAATGTATATCATAACCCCAGAGGGCATAGCAAGGACCATTGAGAAATCTCAGTAAAGAGAACTTTGTAATAGCACTGGCAACCAATAGAAAAGTCTCCTAAACAATGTATATAGTCATTAAAGACACAAACTTAAAGTTAGAATACCTGGGTTTACATTTTGCATAGGCAACTTAAGAAGTGTATTAAAAAGGAAATTATAGCTGGGTGTAGTCGCACACTCCTATAATCCCAACAATGTTGGGAGTTGCAGCAGGAGATTGATTGCAAGTTTCAGGCAAGCCTCAGCAACTAAAAAAGACAATGACTTCTTTGAATTTAGCTCTGTGGGTAAAGTTCCGTAGGTCCAATCCTCAATACCAATCAATCAATCAGTTAATAAAATAAAAAGAAGATGATAGAGAACAATAGTTTTGTAAGTGAACCATATCCCCAAAACATTTTCAAGGGATCTATTAGGTCAAAACTATTTTTTATAAGAATGCTAAGACATTACTTACTATTTTCACTGTGTCGATATGGACATTGATGGAACAAAAGAAATGGTGGGGAGATGTTAGTGCCTTAGCAAAGACCAAAGCAGTAGCACCAAGGTGAACAAGTTGTCAGTTTGTTCTTATCACTCATTGGCATGAAAAAAAAGACATGCTTGTTTTATTTAAGACTGTCCTTGATGAGTAGGAAAATTATTGATCTTATTAACTCTTTTAGTACAGTGTCCTTTTTAATATTTCCTGTGATTGAAATGGGAATTATAAATAAATCATTTCTGCTACAATTTGGAGTACTGTGGCTATCTTGAGGGAGATCTTGGCCAATACAAAATAATAGTACCCATTTCAAAACTCTTAGCTAAGGTGATTTTGTATTTCATAACAGATCTCCAAACATCTTGAACAGGAATATTTGAAATAATTGAAAAGAATTTTCTAGCCACATTTTTCATGAAATGCCATTTCATTGGTAAGAATGACTGAAAGACAAAACTATAGTTATTCAGACTTTGACTCTATGGCAAATGTTTTATCACACTTTAATAAAGCAAACCTTTCACTTTAAAGAAAGCAACTAATAATATTTGATGCCAATAATAGAACTAGGATTTTCAGCTAAGTTTTGATTTGGGAAAGTTTGTATCCTCCACCATTAACTTGAGAGCTTTTCAATACTTAAAAGATCTTTCTTTCTTTTCCCCTTCAATGTCACTCTTTTAATTATACAAAACACAAGTACAAAACATTGCACCAGTATACTTTTTAGTACATGGAGATAGAATAATACATTTGTGTTTTTGCCAGAATCTGTATCATCTATTACTTGCCTCTGGACCAAGGGCTTTCCCCAGGGATTTTTTTTAACTATTCCTATGCAGTTTATCTTAAATAAAAAGCTTACAACAAACTTTTCAGTTATTTCAGATATTCCTGTTCAAGATGTCTTGGAGATATGTTATGAAATACAACATCACCTTAGCTAAGAGTTTTGAAATGAGTAATATTATTTTGCATTGGCCAAGATCTCCCTTATATTAGCATTGCAAGGACACTGTGCACTTATTTGGGGTTATAAGTGTTGTCTCAACTGCTCTCTAACTAGGCAGGAAGGCAGATTACTATTTTCTGAAAAGTCCAGAATATCTTGATAGTTATTGTTTAAGCAATAGCTCATGAAACACTGCTCATAGGAGACAATGACAACAAAGGACCATAAAAGTCCTATAAATACTACAGAAAAACAAGTTTACAAATATTAAAGTGTCTTTCCTAGCTATCAAGTGGTTTAACCACATCAAATGAGAGTAAGATCAGTCAATAAAGAAAAAGGAAACTATGCTAGTGCCCAACATTCAGCCTCATAACTATCTCACAGTTTTTGGCCAACTTAGTTAAGAATTATCTTTTGATAGACTAAATAAGTAAATAAATAAAATCATGAAAGCAATATAATTTTGCTTAAAAATGTGAAGAATTCAGTTAGTGTTATAAAATATTTGTAACCAATTTTATTTTTATAAATAAGTAAAATGGTGTGTATCTTTTTAAAGTTTTAGTCATTGTTGCTGTTAAAAAAACATTCAAAGTTATTTCAGTCTTAAAGAATAAATGCTGGAGTATTTAACATATTGGTAAAACTGACCCACGTTTTTAATTGGCAGAATTATGCTTTGTTCTTGGTAGAATCATCTTTGTTTCTTCTCTTTACATCCCAGTTATAAACACTGGCCATATTGACTTCTGTAGTAGTAAACTGATCTTGAATAAAATCAAGGTGTTCCTCAAGAGAATCCAGATTCCTTGTAGCAGTTGATAAATTATTTCAAACAATACCTGAGCTTCATCAACATCTAATTCAAGCATTACAGTAGCCCCAAAGAACAGAAAAACTTATTCAGTAGGAGGAACCCAACTTTTGCAGTATGGGTTATCTGCTCATGAGATTCTGGTCTCCAGCCAATTGGTGGATTCTTTTTATTTCTGCATGTATTTTAGGATTTCCAAAGTCTGTTGAATTTTGGGAATATGACCTTTTAGACTCCCTTTCTTTTGAGCAAGCTTGAGTTTCATAAACTTATCTTTGGTACTGTCCATAGAGCTTCATAACTACAGTATGTACAGTCTTATTCCCAGGCTGTTTCACGAGGAATCTGCATCTTAGAAAAATACGGCCTTAGGAATCCCCAGGTGGTGACATGTCAATCCACTGCAGCCACTTCTCCTATGCCTCAGCTGTCCTTAACAGCCAATTTCTTGAGACTCTTTAAAAGTCCTTTCTGAAGAGATTGCTATTGATATAAAAATTATTTTCTTCTGATTAGGGATTAAACTCGGGGGGGGGGGAGGGCTGGTTCACTTTTTAAAATTTATTTTGAAACGGGGTATCACTAAGTTGCTGAGGCTGACCTTGAACTTGAGATCCTCCTACCTCAGTCTCCTGAGTCACTGGGATTATAGCTGTGTGCCACCATGCCCTATGAAACATTTTTAAATATCATATCATGAAATAAGACAATATTTGAGAGTTCTGCATAACTTAATGAATGGTTATTTTCCAAGTGGCCAATGTGTGATGTTCCCAAATTAACTTGTAGGTAAAGATCCATTAAAAGTACAATATGGGTGTACATCAAGACTAAAAGATTTTCATGTAACCATAATTTCACTATGTTCATTCATGAGATTTCAGATTCCACATTTGCAGCTATTTTTAAACAACCAACTACTGTCAGGTTTTGGTGTTCTATCAAGAATTATGTGAAAAGGCTATTAAAATGTATCCCCCTTTTCCAACTACCATCTACTATGTGAGGACAAATTTCTTCATACACTTCAAGCAAAGCAACATTTTCCAACATATGAGAAAATCTAGTGGTCTTCTATTAAGACAGACATGAAAAGGAGTCACAAAAATTAGTGCATTTGTAAAAAATGTAAAGCATTTTTCACTGATTTTGGTTTGATGAAATATAGTTACTTATCATGAAATTTTATATTAATGTATAGTGGGTTTATCATTTTTACCCAAAATGTATTAAGAAACATTTTTTTTAATTCATCAGGTTTAGTTTCTAAAGTGGAAAATATGTATATAAACAAGTCATAGAACACAAACTGTTTCTTAATTTTCAAGTGTCTTTACATAGAAAGTTTGAGATCCATCAATGTTGGGGGTAGATATTCTTATTTACTGCTGGTGGGAATATCAATTGGTACAAACTCTTTGGAAATAATTTGTCAGTATCTATCACCACTTAAATTCACATGCTGTTGATTCAGTAATATTATAATATTGGTTGTAATAGTAAAATGAAAAGAATTAAGATTAAACAAAGTACACAAAGTTGGCTAAATAAGTACACCCAAAAAGTGAAGTTAGTATGCATTTTACAGACACTGAAAAGTTATTTGTGTAGGACTGTGCAAAAATTGTCAAGTTATGTCAATTATTTAAAAAGCAGAAGAAAAATTTTATTATGATCCCATTGTATATTTACAATTAATCTCTTTATAGAAATAAATGCCCAGAAAGTATGGGTAAGAATTACAGTAGGGAAAATGATTAGGGATTTAAGAAACATAGAAGGAGACAGATTTATTTCATACCCTTCCATATTTTGTTATTTCAATATTCATTGTTATTTTATTTAAAAAATTAATGTAGGTGAAAATACTTCTAGGTATAACGAAAGCTGGTTGACCTTGTAGGGAATGGTTGTAGTATAAGTACTGCATTATGTATGAAAATATCACATAAACAATTTCAGTACTGGTCAGACAGGTAAATGACTGCTCTGGGTACTAGCATGGTTTCATCAGTAATTTGTTCTCTAAGCAGTTACTGAATGATAATTTGATAAGAGCATCATTGATTGAAATTCAGCTTCTGAGTTATTTGAACAGTAGAGCTGAGATCTCTTTGAAAGAATGGTCTTAACATTTGGAGAATGGAAATTGTATAACTAATGTCTTCCCTCAAAAGTTTCTCTCTAAGCAACTTTAGAATCTTCAGAATTTCTTTTTTCTCCACTAGTTTTCATAGCATTCACTTTTTACCCCCTCAATTTTATTTCAAAGTACAGAGGGGCTACTGAGACAAATAGGTAATATTCACTTAGTTTAATACTGTGCTATGGTAAGAAACACAGTTTTGTTTTGTTTGTAAAGATAACAAGCATTTTGTATATTAGTTCATGTATATTAGTTTCATAAAGTAGAAATTATTTAGCTGAATGCCCCATTCTTAGGGTAAGCTTCTTTAGGATATCTTAGGCTTTGAGATAAATGATAAAATTTGCCTTGTTACAATAAAGAATATCTCACATTTTATAATTCCTTAAAATTATTTAATGATTGCCTGCTTTGGGGGAGTCAAGAAATATGATTGAACAAACATACACAAACTCATGTCATCTGTACATGCAAATTTATTTTCATAAAGCAAGGACCAAGGTCATTGTGTGAAAAATTGATGGGTCATTTTGGGAGTAAAGAATTTAATAATGTACCCCAAGCATCTTGAAAAAATTAAAAAAGCCAATTCAATTTGAATAATGTCGGGAGATAAAGTACACCAATCTTATTCCTTATTTTTTTATTAATGAGTTGAGATACAAAAAAACTCAATAAAATTACATTAAAAACTCATAAACATTGTTCAAATCTTCCTTTTCCATCAGTCATATTCATAAAACAAAAATTTCTATTTAAATAGTAGTTAATAAAATAGGATTTTATTTAGTGAATGAAATAACACATGGGCTCTTGCACTTACCCTTCAAACATTTGTTGAATGTCTATACTATACCAGAACCTGTGCCCACTACTGAAGCCCCTCCCTTGAATAAAATATAATTCCTGCATCCTGTGAGTTCCATGGCTAGTGGCAAGGTGGACATAGATGCAAATAAATGAATAGTAACACAGGGAAAGAAGAAGAGCATGGGCTTTATCTTCTCTGAAGGACTTCGTCTGTAAAATGAGAATAATGGTTTCTTTGCATGGGTTTTTATTGTTGTTTTGTACTGGGGATTGAATTCCAGGGCTGCTCAACCACTGAGACACAACCCCAGCCCTTCTTTATATTTTATTTAGAGACAGGATCTTGCTAAGTTGCTTAGTCCCTCACTTAGTTGCTGAGGTTGGCTTTGAAACTCAAAATCCTCTTGCCTCAGCCTCCTGAGCTACTGGGATTACAGGTGTGCATCACTGCACTGACTCATTACATTTTTTTTTTTTTTTTTAAGGATCAGAGAAAACATTTAAACCATGGAGCCTTGAACTAATTGTCATCAAATGAAACATGTTATTACTATTAAACTATGTTATGAAAAGAACAAGAAAGAAAGAGGATTAATTTGGTGATGAAGACTTATAAGGAAACATTACTTCAAAGAAGGAGATTTAGGATAAGGAAGTGTCCATATCAAAGAGGGATTCCAGAGAGAGAGAAGGTCTCATGCAGAGAAGCACAAGGGAATTTGTACTACAATCAGAGGAGCTATGAGTAGTTCAGCTAGATGTAGCTTCCAGTGTGGAGGAAAAAAAAAAAAAAAAAGCTGAAATGAAGATGCAGAATTAATGGTGATCAATCACAGAGGACCTTTTACTTACTCCAAATGATTTAAGACTTTAGGCAGCAGTACTATGAATGAAGATAAATAGATTTAAGCTGTATTTCGGAGGTCTAATTTATAGGATTGAGTGAACATATGGGACTAAGGGAAAAGAAAGGAGGAGACTTCCAGATTTCTGGTTCAGGTAAGTCATTATTGGTGTCATCAATCAGAAAAGAGAATTTAGGAGAAAAAGTCTGTTTGGGAAGAAAATGATAAATTTCATTTGGGTGTTTTAAATTCGATTTGTCAGAACCATAGACAGGAAAGGGACCTGGAGTAGAGACAAGATTTGAATGATAAACATTTAGACAGGAATCCCAAGTTTCTATCCTTAGCTGTGTTGTTCATTGGCTTTGCAACACAAAATTTACCTTTACTTGTTCTTAAGGCATTTAAATTAGCTTAACATTATAATTAGGAGGTCTTATAAATGTCTGGGTCTTACCTCTGAATTTTATCACAAATGGAATGCAAATGAAAAATAATTACCCAACACCAACATCAACATCCTTCATTGAGTTGTTTTAAGGCTTATATTTTTTGATACTTGTAAAATCTCTTTAACTTATTGTGTAAGTGTGTGTGTGTGTGTGTGTGTGTGTAAAATTATAGATTTAGCAATTAAAGAATTAAAAATTTAATTCCAACAAAACATGGAGTTGTGAGTAAATTCACTGATAAGGGCTCTGTTTATAGTTATGTTGTAAAACACGATAATTTATTCTAATAATTAGAAGTTTAGGCCAACTTAAACTTCTTATATCTAAGTATTGACCTCTCACTATCTCTTTGACTTTGGGCAAGTTATTTAATCTTTTCTACAAAATGGAGAGTATACACCTCATAGTGGTGAAGATGGAATGTGTTAGTATATAGGATAGTGACTGATGCATAATTAAAGTTTCAGTATATACTAGATATTTTTACAGTGTCATCAGAATCAGTAGCTGCATCATAATCATTATCATCAAATGGCAGAATTTTAGTACAGGAGGGATGCTGGAGATAATCATATTGGTTTTTAAGGTAGGGAAAAGGGAGCTCAGAAAGGTTAAAAAATATATGTTCAAGGGTACACAGCTAGTGAAAGACAGCACTGAAGCCCAGAGATTTCACAGCTCACTGAATTTCCTGCTGCCCTGTGTTAAAGTAGGAACTGTGCCTTTGTGACCAGGTTAAGTTACATAGAATTTTCATTGATAATTAGCCTGCCTTATAGTACACAATTGAATTGCAGTATCATCCCTTATTAATGAGTTCGTCAGTAGTCAGAAGCTCCCTCTTTATAAAGTTCAAGTTTAGCTCGAACTATTATGTATGTGTACATATCAAATATATTCATAACTTACATATGTGTTTGAATAATATTTAATAGTTCCTCAGGGATAGTTTTTAGACTACCTAGTATTCAATGGGAAACAAAAGAGTAAGATTCTATAAGGCAATTTCTGGATATACCCTCAAATTTATAATTTTTTTTCCTGATTTATTCAGTAAATGGAACTCCTTAACAGGAGATTTTCTTATTTTGTAAGTATATGGTGAATATTTGCCCTCAGGCTAAAGTTATTGAACATTTTCACATATGCACACAAAACACTGTGATAGCATCACAGCATATTTAATAATACTTGAGTTTCATATAAAAATATTTTTACCTGAAAAGCCCAAAGCATTTCATAAATATAGAACCCTTAATCAAAGACTTGAATAAATAGATGGATTTTGTATTGTGCCCTGAAGATAAGTAGATTTGGACTCTTATTGAATTTATGTAGTCTGCTCTAGGAGTTAGGTTGAGGTGATAAAAATGAGCACAGATTTTTATCACCTGCCCATAATAAATGATGCTAGATGAAACATTTGAGACTGTTACCAGAAATAAACAACAGCTGAAATGTCAGACCCTAAATATGAAAAACACAATAGATATGGTAAACTAAGTGAAACAAGATTAATAATAAGTTAAAGAAATATTAGTTGATATAGAGGAATAAAGAGAAAAGATGGAAATGGTCTATATAACAGGCATTTTTATTATCTTAATTTAAGAAATGAAGCTAAATTTTACTTGAAAGACGTAGCTTATAATGATTATTTAACTAGGAATTTCACCCTGTTCTTCAGTTTAATTTATATTATCATTCATTATTACCATTCTGAGCTTCTTTAGCTCTAAAAGTCACATGATTTTTCTGTAGTAGGACATTTTGTTTAGTAAAGTTATTTGGGCTTGGTTTACTAAAACCCACTGTGTGGTTGCTGTGATGGCTGTTTTTCTTACTTTGTTATCATGGTACCTTGGGTTTGCACAGAAATGTAAGGTAGCCACCATCACGTTAATAGAGTCACTTTCCTTTCCTCTATCTCATTTTATAAAACCTCCTTAATGACCTTCTCCAGTTTCAAAATGGGAACATTTATGAATATTGCCAAGTATATGTACATCACATTTGCTGGAGATAATGGCCATATCACACAATTATCCACTTGGCCATTAAAACCTCATTCAGTCCCCATCTCAGCCTCATTTTCTCCCAGTCCTCTAAGTCTCCCAAAAGATCATAAAGTTGCTTCTCTTCTAATTTCACCTAGCTGTACTATGATATCCATCAAGGTTCTGCTAAATCCTAGTTTCCTCAAGAAGTCTTTGTGACATTTCTTGTCTCATAATCCTAGAGCACTCTCTCAACATCTCACAGTTGAGCAATTATTGTTCAGAGTGGTTTTATAAGGTTTTCTATTATCTCAATTGCATTTTAACTTTCCAAAGGATAAAGACCATGTGTTCCATTTCTGTAACCCACATGCTACCTATCCTGGTGAGGAGAAGACAGATTAAACATCATAATAAATGCTTGTTGACAAGTTAAATACTGTGAAAGCATTGTGTCTTATGTTCATTTTGTACTTACAATACCTATTCTTAATGAGGCTTTATTTCTGAGCAATCAATTGTTAGAAATATTTTTCATAAAGTGTATTTGAATTATATATAACACTATACTTGAAAATTGTGTTTTGGAGATTCAAGATAGTGGATTAGAAGAAGGCTACATTTGTAGTTGTGCTCTGGGGTTCAGGATCCAAGCAGTGGGACTGTTTCTCAGCATAGAGGGTTAAAAAGGGATTTCACTAAGATTTAATATTGAAGAGTCATAGTGTCCTAGAGACTTAGATATTTGGGTGCATTGAACAACTAACAAGAAAGAGTACATTGGAGCGGGCTGGGGATGTGGCTCAAGCGGTAGCGTGCTTGCCTTGCATGCGTGCGACCCGGGTTCAATCCTCAGCACCACATACAAACAAAGATGTTGTGTCCGCTGAAAACTAAAAAATAAATATTAAAATTCTCTCTCTCTCTCTCTCTCTCTCTCTCTCTCTCTCTCTCTAAAAAAAAAAAAAAAAGAGTACATTGGAGCCAAATTGATTGTGGCAGGGGCACTGGTTCTACAGAGGGGAGGGAAAACAGATAGAGAAATATAGTAGATAAACTTGGCACGAAAAAATCTGCAGATTTAGAAAAGCAGCCTTAACCCAGCTGATCTGTAAGCTTCACCATAAACTGGTGTTTGAAAAGTGCTTCATGTTTCTCAACTGTTATCGGAGAGTGAAGGCAGGAACCATCTTTTGGAGACCAAGCTGCAGCTTTCTGGGGGATCAATAAACATTGCTTTACTGTTGGAGCAAGCTCCTACCAAGTGGCATAGGGTGTATCTCACATAACACGAGTGAAACAGGTAGGTGCAGAGAAGATTGTACCCAGGTGGATTCAAGTCAGAGAAATGGATGGAAGTGCAACTTGCTTTCCCTTTGAGTCTGGTGGCTCCTATGACCAGCTGAAGAGTGTCCAGAAAACTGAAGAGGCAGATAGATGTAAATACACTAACCCTGGGAAGGCCATATTCATGGGTATCAGACAGTATGGTGAGTTGTCTCACCTGCTATATGGGTAGAATTCTTGGGAGGCTCCTGAAATTCAGATTCCCAGCAGATATAGGCTTCTGCCCCCACTCTAGGATTTATGTGGATATAATCTTTCCAGAGCAGATACCACCCTTCAATGCCCCCAAGACCTGATTTAAACCTTAGACCCAACCTTCGTAACTCCCCTTATAGAACTCTGCAGCAGTCCCAGCCTGGGAGTACACCCATTTGGGCTATCTAAACAAAAGTCCAATGAATAGTATTTCCAATTTTATCCTACCTTATACTGCTATTCTTAGAAGGTAAACTGAGAGCTGTTTCAACCAGCTTCAGTTTTAGACCACTTCATCTGGCAGCTCAGTAAGCAACACAAGAAGAGGAGGAAGTTAACAACCTCCAGCCCTTGTTCTCTTATGTCAGTATACATCCCAAGAACAAATGAAAAGATGTACAGTCTAGCATAGGCAGTGTCCACCCATCCTATTTGGCTTTGGCTGTTTTTACCACCTCATTGGAGACAGTTCTCTCATTTTTTATTGAGAACCGTATTCCCCCACAACTTTTTTTTCCTCCCCAATGTTCTCATTCTATTGATTAGTTCATAGACAGACACACACACACACACACACACACACACACACACACTTCTTATTTCTCATTTTTAGCATTTTTATGATAGATATTTTCCTTTGAAGGTGAGGGGTTTTCATGTTTATTCTTTATTTAATTTACTTTTTGCTTATTTCTTTATTTTGTTTCTCTTCTTTAGTACCCTGCTATCAACCAAATTTCCTTGTTCTCTTCAAATACAGGAAAGGAAACATTCAGAACCCCAAACAAACAATATCAAAATAACTCTTTCCGTGACACATTATAATTAAATGATAGAAATTTAAAAGCCTCAAGAGAAAAGCATTAGGTCACATTTAGAGGCAAATCAATAAACTACTCCTCATTTTTCAGTGAAAACCCTAAAATCCAGAAGGACTTGAAATGATGTCCCAAGCCAATAAAGGAAATAACTATCAATGAAGATTGCTATAGCAAAGCTATTCTTCAGAATTCATAATGAAAAAAAATGTTTCAAGATAAGCAGAAACTAAAAGAATTCATTATGACTAAATGAGCATTACAGAAAATACTTAAATAAACAAACCCTAGAGTTCACAAATGAACAAATTTCTCTTGATGAATAACTAAACAAATGAGAAATAGGAACACATTAAACATTAGAAAAAAATCACAAATGCAGGAGTTAATAAACATCTCTCTTTTGAAACATTGAATGTAAGAGGTCTTAACTCTCTAATTAAAGGATATAGGCTGGCAGAATAGATTTAAAAAAATGACCCAGCTATATGTTGTTTGTAGCATAAGATTTAAAGTATTATATCATTTTTTGTTTGTTTGTTTTTGCTTAGAGTTGCTTTATGGCCTAAAATATGCTCTATTTTGGATGAAATATTCTATAGATATCTATTGGTTCATTTCATTTATAATATTTTTTAGATCCAAAGAGTCTTCACTGATTTTATGTCTGGAAGACCTACCTATTGGTGAGAGAGGTGTGTTGAAATCATTTTACTGGAGTTTATCTTAGTTTTTATTTCATGTAGTATCTATTTTATGTAATTTGATGCACCAATAGTTGGGGCATAAATATTTGCTATCGTTATATATCTTCTTGGTGGACTGTTCTGTTTTTCTGAGTAATTTTGACTTAAAGTCTGCTTTGCCTGATATGAAAGTGGCTAATCCTGCTTGTTTCTGGGCTCAATTTGCATGGTATATCAATTTTCTTTTTTTTAATATCTATTTTATATTTTTTTTTTAAATTTTTAATATTTATTTTTTAGTTTTTGGCAGACATAACATCTTTGTATGTGGTGCTGAGGATCGAACCCAGCGCCGCATGCATGCCAGGAGAGCGCGCTACCGCTTGAGCCACATCCCCAGCTCCGATATATCAATTTTCTATCCTTTCACTTTCAGCCTGTGGCTGTCCTTGGGTGTACCATGAGTCTCTTGCAAACAAGAGACCATGAGTCTCTTTCCTTCTGGTGTAATTTTAAAGTGCTCTATTTATTTATTTTAATCTCAGACAAAAAAGTACTTTAGAAATTAGGTAATAGGTTTAGCCTAGGGAAGAATCTATAGGAAATGAAGAAATTCTGGAATACTTAAAATTTCTGATGATTCTACACAAAACTAAAATCTTTAGCTTTTTATTCCAGGTCTACAATTAACAACAGTAATGCATTCTTCTAACATTTCCCCATTAGGTCCACTTTGATTAAAAGTGTTTTAACCTGATATTTTTTAACAATCCAAAATCTACAGACAATTATGAATTTTCATATTCAGTACAGAACTGGTGTAATGTTGTAAAATGATAGACTATTCTCCTGCTGGAGGTGCCCAAACTAAAAGTTATCCTGCTGTTTTGCTCAAATGAATTCAATAAGAGGGAGTTTCACTTTAAAAAGAAATTAATTACTGAATAAAGTACAAAAATAAGATGATTTAGAAAAATTTTAAAAAAACTTCATGTACCTTTTTTGACTCAATGTTCTTTGAGTTTATGATAACTTTCTTTACATGGCCAGAGGGTTATTCTTGCGGATATTAGATATAGAGGAAAACATTTAACTGCAGACTTATTACTCATAATTCCTATTCAGTTCCATGCTGCTTATGGTCTTCGAGGGGTGTCTACTAAGCAAACTAGCTGGCATAAGAAAAATGCAATACTACTTGAAAATGCCAAGCTATGTGAGCGTATGTATATTTTGATTAAAAAATGGTCTTGGCATTTGTTAACTTGCATTTTTTAAAGAAAGGATACATGTGTTTGTGAGTATAATCTATATAATTTTAGGTAAGAAGAGAAGAAAACAAGAATGACATCTTTGTAATCTCATTCCTTTCAAACCATGTCCTATTCTTAGGAACTTTGCAAAAAATAAGATCATCATGGAATACAATTGCAGATTTGGGTACATGACTTTAAAATGTGCTTTTCCTTTTTTTTTCTTTACTAGACTCTTTCTCCTTCACTATTCCCTTCATTTCCTCCCCCTTTCCCCTCCTCTTTCCTTTTCCTATCTCCCATCATCACTCACAGATTGTTTCAACAAAATTATTTGCTAAACCATGCATGCGACATTAGTGCTTGTGAATATTCTACAGAATAGAACAGACATATTCCCTGCCCCTTAGGTACTTAAAATATAGTAAACAAATTAAGCAAATCGTGACATGGTTAAATTTTTAAGAAGTATGAGGGAGACAATTTTCAGTTGTTACTTGGTATAGTGTGTGTATGTGTGTGTGTATATGTGTGTGTGTGTCTTTGGGGATATTGGGTAGGTATGTTTCCTAATCCAAGGAATTGATAGACATGCTAGTTAATATGGTTAACATATGAACATATGGAAATTACCTTGCACAGAACAGTTATATAAAGTATACCACTCTGTTTAGAAAGTTTTTATGTAAATACACAAATTTATCTATCTAGCTAGCTTTCTATCTATATATGTATATATCCGTACATTCATATATGTATACATATATGTATATGCGTACACATTTAATTTACCAACAAATAAATATGGCAGAGAAATAAGTCTGGAAGGTTATATATAGTGGTAGCATCTCCAGACTATCTCTGGAAAATGAGAATAGAAGGTAAAAGTAGTAGCAAAGTTTTAAACATAAATATCTCTGAATAGTTTAGGTCATCTACTTTTCTCTGAGCCAATTACTATGGCCAGAGGGTTAAAATGCTCTTGTTAGTTAGGCCATCCTAAGGCCAGGGTGAACAGTCAACTCTACTCAAACCACATGGGACTCCCACCCAAACTAGGTAAGCAAGTATAGCTGCCTGAAGGAAAATCAGGATGCTGTGTCCAGAAGGGATAAAGGGTACAAGGCACTGAAGATAGCAGATGTGTCCCCAGTTAATATTCTCCTAGATTTCTTCAGTCATTTAAAATGGTTGTATACTATTTTAGTAATTTAAAATGTTACACATAGTAAAACCTAAAAATTAAATTTATGCATAATAAAGTTTAAAAATACAAGAAACAAAAAATGCACACTTTCAATTTTAACTAAATTGCTATGATTTGAACTAATACTTATATCAAAATTACAAGGATAAAATAAAACATAAAAGGGAATGTATGTATGTATGCTTACCCTTTACCTATACAGATTCTTTGATGAATAAGCCCAATTTGCTATTTATAATAAACTGCTACCCCTTATGTTTGTTTATGAATATATTACCCTTTATCATATTTCTCACCAGACTAATGCTGTCATTAATGTCTTGTAGATTTGACTTTTAGGATTTTCTATAACATCTTCTTTATTAGTCAGTCATTAAGGTCATTTTGGAATTGGCAAAGCGAAACACTTTTGTTTATTGAACCTTATGGTGCTTTTGGATTCTAGGAGAAAATTATAGTATTTTACAGTGTTATTAAAATAGAGAAAATTGCTATAAAGTAATAAAGTTTGTTACTTTAGTTAAGAAAAAATTACTATCAAATCAATAAAGTACCAGTAAATTTTATTAGTCTCATTACCCAATAATTACCTGGGAAATGAGTAAAAAAAATTTCCAAGTATATGAGATTTGGTATCAGAATCCAGTATCTGGGTAGTCTTTCAGTCACAAATTCCATTAGTCCCTCTGCCCCCACTGGGAAGATACATGATGTTTTATATATAGGCAGCTTAGTAGCAGTGAAATGGTCTCAACTTTACCTGTCTAAGCACATTTTCAGGAGGGCCTAAATTTTTGATGACAATGAGTCATGGTGTCCTTAATTGAAGTGTCAGAGATTTCATTACATTATGTTTAAGAAAATCACATATTTGAGACTCATATGATAAATTTAGCTGTCTCTCATGATGACCAACTGACTTTCAGATCTAATAAGGGTATGGATTGGGGCTGGGGATTTGGCTCAAGCGATAGTGCGCTCGCCTGGCATGCGTGGGGCCCGGGTTCGATCCTTAGCACCACATACAAACAAAGATGTTGTGTCCGCCAAAAACTGAAAAATAAATATTGAAATTTTCTCTCTCTCTCTCTCTCTCTTAAAAAAAAATAAGGCTATGGACTTTTTCTCCCCACACTTTGGGCTCTGGACTGAGAAGCAGTAACATCCTGAGGATGTGTGAGGCACATTACAGCCTTTATCATGGCCAGAGTTCTGACAAACAGCTTAAGCATTCATTCCCATGTCAACAGTTCAGCTCTCTTGTTAAGCCATGTGATAGCTGACATATTCATAAAAGGGTCCTTTGCATGTTAAGACTTTGGAGTGGGGGCAGACTCCATTAGAAAAATAAGCAATGAAATTTCAGCCAATTATTTCCTTGGTGTTTTATAGCAGAACTTTTCTCACTGAAGAATTTCTAATGTTGGTGGACTTTTTACTCATTGGACCAGAAGTTACATCAGAAGTCAAATGTGAATTTTGTTATAATTCTTTTTAGTTGAACAATGATTGGTAAGTGAGCTAAATGCAGCCAGTATAATGTTTTACTAAGTTAAGTGAAAGACAAGCGAATGAGGAAAATGAGATTAAGAAAACTAAACCAGACTAAACTAGGGATAAGAAATACATTTTCAGCTGAGAGCTAGGAACGGGCTAGGAGCTGGCAAGGCAGGGCAGCGAGCACGCACGCACGCACGCATGCTCCAGATGGCAGATGTTTAGGCAAGAAAACTTCACACCAGCAACCAGCCTCTTAGAGCTGGCGTTGGTGTGTTTGGCCTTTAAATTTTTTCATAATGCAAAGCTACTGCTGTTTTCCAAAGTGTACGAAAAGCTTATGGAACTCAAGAATGTGTGAAGGGGTGAGCAATAGAAAAGAGAAAGAGTTGGCTATTTGGGGCTTCAGAACACATATTTTGCCTGATGAATTGTTCTGCTGTTTAATATCCAAATGATGAAGAATATAGTTGTCCTTTTACGGAAATACAGTAATTGTTTACTTCAGATTTTGTATATCTTCAGTTCTAACACTTTGACTTTCTAAGAGACTTGAAAGACTTAAAAGATATTATTATACTCACCTAATTTATAACCTATTTCATGTAAATTATATTTTGGTGGGGCTGTTTGTTAGTAATAAGGTATATAACCTAGCCCTTTAAATAACTTTTGACTATAAGTGTTTAGGAAAATCCAGAATGGCATCTGACAGAGAAAATTTAAGATGAATTCCCCATAAGGACAAGCCATACTGCTATTCTTAATTTTATCCATAATTAGAGTCAATAATATGCTAATATTTTGCTCTTCTTTTTAGCTATATATGAAGTAGTTCATGTGTGGAGACACGTTTATATGCAGAACAGGTATTTTGTTATTTCTATAATCCCAATATCTGTAAGAGTACTGAACCCACATTCAGGAAACCTAATTTGTTTTTGGAATTAATATCTTTATCTTCTAGCTAACTAAACACACTATTTTTACATGCTAGATATTAACAGGTCAGAACCACTCATTGATATGACTTTGCTTTTTTCTGACTTCCCAACCAGCCTTATATTTTTCTTCTGATAGGACAGAATAAATGATGTGAAGTTGAAATGATAATTGAGCTTCACTGTGCATTTTGATTTGGAAAGGATTTCAGTGTGTTAAGTTGCCACACTGAAGAAGAAGAATGAAGGTTAACAGTGATTTCCAAGTAATTCTTTGGGGGGAAGGTGATCTCAGCTGTGCACATCTCCACGTATTTTCAGAGAAACCTAAACTTTAGATGATGTCGAGGATTATGAATCATGACACCCATAATTGAAGTTTCAGAGAGATTTAATTACATTGTCGCTTTGAAGGAAACCACACAGAACCATATTTAGGTATAATTCCAGAATCATTTCATTCAGTTTTCATGTTTCTGTGTTTCTTTTAACTATCTGGTAAACATTCAGAGATTGTGAATACTTCTCTCTGATAGATGCAGAGAGCATTTAAGCTAACACTCAGCTGTTTGTTTATCATGTTTTCAAACTTTTTCCAGTTTCTGTTTAGTATTCAGTGAAATGGTGTAAAGGAAACCATCTGCACTGCAGCTGCAAAGGGATTACCTTCAGTTCTTCTTTTCAAAAAGAAGCCAAATGCCCCCTGTGCACAGCCCTGGACAGTTGCTTGGATCTTGCACCATATGTTTTATGCAGTACTCCTGGAGCTAAGTCAATTAATAGCTCAGAAGAGACAATTAGCCTTTTAGTGACTCTGTTCATTCATAAAGGGCTGCCTAAAATCAAGAAACTCTTGATTCCCTCCCTCTATTATAATTGCAGACTAAAGATTTTCAGTGTTGGATAATAGCAGATGTGCTGAGATCATTAGCCCATGGTGGATGTTCTGGTTTATGTAACCCACTGTTACCAAGCCAGATTCTTAGGTGTGGACTAGGACACACACATGCACAGATCACACACACACACACACACACACACACACACACACACACTGAATTATTCTCAACAGAATGCATATAAATTGAATTTTATAGTCCTTCCCATTCCTTGAAATAGTTTTAGTCTTTATCCAAATATATATTTTAAACAGACACCAAGTGGGGAGCATGTATTGAAATGTAACTATTAAAAGTGAAAATACATTATTTTACAGATCACTGTCTTTACTTTGTCAGTTCTTTTAAATGTAAAATTAAAAACCTTTTGAAAATCTTTCAGGAGACTCATTTGTAACTTTTTCTTAAGCAAAACTCCAGGCCCTTTGAGCTCTAGTGCCCATGGTAATGAAAACACACAGATATTAAGCTACAGCCTATCACCAACTGGGGCAGAAGTTACACTGATTTCTTCTGACTTATATCTGGTTTGGGGAAAGGTCCAGAAATCAGCGGTTTAGCTGCAGTTTGGTTTTGTGAGGATGACAGACTTTTCAGCCACAGAACTGAAAAGTGGCTGTTTCTAGGTAGAATGATACCTTAAATAACCATAGCATTAATGAGGTTGTTTTAAAAGGATAAATTTAAAGTTATTATACTAAAAGTTGTAATAATTTTTCAAATATATATGACATATGTATATACATGTACAAAAATTTAAATTATTTTTCTGAACTATTATTTGGAAGACAATGGTTGCTTTTATTTCAAATTATAAAATATTTGGCAAAAATTCGACTGTATATCTCAATGTCTAGGAGAAAGATGCCACTCACTAACAAGGGAAGTTGTTAAGAAGAGTTGAGAATATTTGACCTAATTTTGTTTTTATTTTATTTATGTTGGGCACAAATAAAACCAACAATGGTTTTCAAAAAAACATGTTAGAAATTTCAGGCAAGTACTCAAATTGAGTATTTTTTCATGGCCAGAGAAAAGTTCTCCTGGATTAAGAATAGGGACGTGGATATCATATTTGACAAAATGGAGCTAACCATGTCAACTTGAGAACATGATGGAACTCCTTGATTACCAGAAAAACCAGCTCAACAAATAAACTTTCCTAGAGAGAGGAAACCAAAGTGTCTACAAGGAACATAGAAATCTAGAGCATATCAGGTTTCAATCTACCCCCTAGCAGGATTTAAAAACTTAAGAACCAGAGCAGTCCTCCCAAAACAGTGACCAAGGAGCAATGCTGAGATGGAGTCTGACCGCTTAATTATGAGAGCCCTACAACCTAAGAAAATATTTAACTTTGTCTCAAATGCTTTTACTTTGTAAGATTCCTTTGTACTTTCTGGCATGATTAAGATCTTCTCATCTTTTACATCACCATTCTCTGAACATGCTGGAAAATTTCAGAGGGGGGTAAAAAAAGCATTTGAATTGGATCATATTTCTATATTGGGAAGTTAACTAGAAATTTGGCAGTCTTAGATCTGAGCCCAGAAATATTTCATTATCTTAATTGCTATTTTAGTGTGCAGTTTCCCTTTAATTGGGTGTTTTTTGAGGCCAACCATTCCTTAGTTATGTTTTTTTAAAAAGTTTGTTAAAAATTCCTCATGTTTAACATAGACTGAAGAGGATTATATAATCATGGGAATAAAACATAGAATACTTTTGAAACTATGGATAAATTCTTTCAAGTAATCAGTTTAATGCTGTATTGGAACCATACCATATCTTCCTTCCATAGTCCTTACTCTATTTTAATCTATTTTGACATGTTAATCTGTTAATGTTTCCTTGAACTAAATAAAAGGAAAATAATGGAATATTGAAGTCTCAAATGAGTAATTTAGAATGATGCAGAAAAGAACTTCAGAGTCAGAACATGAACTATCTCTCTTGAACTTCCACTGACATTTGCAATTATTGCCTTAAACACATACGATAGTCTTTGCACTGTTTTCAAGTAATTTTATGAGTTTATTCATCTTATCACTCACCAGGTGTCCTCTGTGATCAGTAGCAAGCATTCCTAATTAAGGATGCAGCATTTGGCCTTAGTGTGGAACAAAGATAACTAGTCTACTTATTGATTTATTGAATCAATGCTTTGCCTATTTTACCAAGGGTTGTCTACCTAGAGGAGCTGACTAATCACTGACAATATTATGCCAAATATAAAGGTCCTTTTGATCTTTTTATCTGGTGTAGAGTTACTCTGGGTTACCATTATACCATTTCATTAACTGATAGATTTAAGAAAAGTTTCAAAATACATCAAAAATATACCTAGAGTAAAATCCATGTGTAAGACAAGCTAGTATGATAAGACCAGTGATATGACATTGTTATATTAAAACTCAATAAAATACGAGTTTATGTTTTTTTTTACATTTTTCCTAGTAATTAATTCTGGGATTTCATATTCTTTCTTTGACATAATTATTCATAAATCTTAAATTTAATCAATAAGTATAGTAACAAGAGTTTTATTAGTTCTAGGATCATGGAATTTTTCTTTATGTAATTAAAAAAGACTTAAACTGTGGGTTATTTTGAGGAAAAGGTTTAATATATTTGGTGTTCATCCTTTTTCGTATGTGTGTGATGCTGAGAAACAAACCCAGGGCCTTGTGTGTGCTAAGCGAGTGCTGAGCTACATCACAGCCCCAGGATAGAGTAAATCTTTTCATAATACCTTTGCATGTGTGTTGTGATTGTTCATAGGTGGTGGACCCTGAAAGACATCATCACATTCACTCATTATACAGTTTTATTCAGTACCTACTTATGTGCCACAAATTTTTCTCATAGGTTCTGTGAACTTAGCAATAAATATATCATTCATTGTCCTCGTGAAGCTTACCTTCTAGTAGTGACCTTTAGCATTCTGACAAGGCTTGGTCTTTGGTCTTATAATTTAAATTTTCTACTGAATGCTAATTAAATTATAGTGTACCATTGGTAGATGGAACACTTCCTGGTGACTTTGCTATTAATTTATTTAATAGGACTTTGAGCTCACTCATTTATCTTTTAAAACTTATGTGACTTCTTTGCACTTTGTTCAAGAATAGGAAATACTTCACTGTGACATCCACAATAATATTTATAATTAAAGTCAATTTCTTTCTCAGTGGTTCAGGAACATGAAGAGTACCCAGTGATTTTATTTTCTCATTTGATTTCAGGTCCTTTCTTGTACACAGCTTACTGTGTAAAGCTTGTAAATGTTTAAGTTAACTTGAATGTTAAGTAGCTGAAATGCAATAGGGTTGTTTTTCTCCTATGTAGCATTTGGCCTGGCCTGGCCTGGCCTGGCAGGATAGCTCTGAAACATTGGGTCACTCAGAGACCAAGGTTCATTGCATGTTGTTCTTCTATCTTCTAAATAATCCTCATCTTCATGGGTGAAACTGAATTGTTGACACATTGACATTCTAGCACCTGGTGTTTGTGAGTATGAGAGGCAGTCCAGGGAAAGGTGTTTGAAGATAACCAGACATTGCACATTTCACTTTACTCACATTCTTTTGACCCAAAGCAATATGGGTACGACATGCTGCAAGGAAGACTGGGCAATGTGGTCCCTAGCTGAGCTACCAGGTAGACTGAGAGGACAACTAGTAGGGTGCCATAGGACTCAGCGTTTATTAGAAACCAGAATTCTAGAATGCCCTGGCTTCTAAATGGATTTCAATTAATCCCTAACTGATAGGTAAGCCATTCCTTTTTTAGAAATCAAATACTCAATGTAGTAACATTTTGTTTGTGGGGCACAGAGCAACCTGGGACCAAAAAATTTAATCATGATATGAACTTTTGCCATAGAAATAACAGTGTTTGGAAGGTTCTTTTACAAATGACACCTAGAATGCCTTTTCATCTAAAAATGGTAATTGGTATGAAAGAAAGTTCTAGCAGTAAATATATATAATCTACAATAGCATGAGCATAAAGGGGGTGTTTGCCATCCAAATCCTGGGTATTTGAAGACCACAAGTCTGTTGACATACTAACTTAAGGAAGATAAAACAGGGAGTTCATCTCCTATTTCATTAATTTTAAGACAGTTGACATGTATGTTCAAAGCAGCATAACTAAGGAATTAGTTGTAAAGCTTTGCAAATGGAGTCTCTGTTCATTTCCTTAGTTTGTTCACTGATCGTGAACTCTTTCTCACTGTCCAAATACCTACGTATGAGTTGTTCTTAAACGTCTGCTTGTTTTGTAATTGCCTGGAAGGGTAGGTAGACAGATTTCTGGATGGCTCTAGCCCAGTGTGTGACTCTCTAGGTCTTGGGAGAGGACAGAATTTGCATATTTAACAAGCCCCAAGTTGATGTGATACTGCTGTTCCAGAACCATACTTTGAAAACGACTGCATTACTTTATTTAATGAGATGGGTAACAGTGACTCCCCAGCTGTTCCTTCAAGAAATGACCTGCTAGCTGCTGGTGTTGCTACAAAAGGACAGTATGGCAGCCTTATCAGGAAATGCTTTGACTACACACTACCTGCCTTGTCCCAAGTCACACCCATTTCTGTAGCTGTTCACATCCAGTGTCTGAGCACAGTAGAGCTGTGAATACTGGACACAAGACACTTTCTGAGGTCTTTCCTGCTCCAGAGCTCCCTTTGGAATCAGCTGACCTTTTTCTCTGCTTTGTTCTGCTTTCTCCCCTCCCTGTACATGTGTTTATCACAAGAGCAGTCTCTGATAAGCATTCTAAATACTAAATTCTGCTTTAAAATCTGCCTTTCTAGAGATTCAAACTGCAACAGTAATGATTCTACCTCTACTGTATCTCTTTTGCTTATGAAATTGAGTTCACATTCTGATATCAATCTGAAATTCAATCTGTTGGTCATCCCTAAGCTCTGAAGCTCATGCCTCATAGCTATTTCCTACTCATTTTTATTCTGTGCATCTGAATATCAACATTACCCACACAGTCACAGTGATTTTGTCCATTTTATCCCTGGTTCTTCTTTTTATTTATTTTTTAAATTTTATTTTGAGACGTCTTGCTAAGTTACTGAGGCTGACCTTGAACTTTTAGTCCTCCTGCCTCAGCCTCCCAAATTGTTGGGATTACAAATATGAGCCCCTGTGCATGGCTTGTCCCCACTTCTTTGTAGGCCCTCCATTTTAACCCTTTTTTTCTGTCCTAATCCTTTTTATCCCTCAAGGCTCAGATCCAAACTCATCTATTTTAGGAAGCCTTCCCTGAAAAACCACTACAGAGTCAGTTGATATTCTTTCTAGTAATTGTATTTATAATCTATATTTCTTATGCATTTTTCCATTATACATCATATGGTATTGAAAATGGTTGTGTACTTGTCTCTAGTCTTATAGACTGTGAACTGCTTGAGGGCAAAGACCAGTTGAACAAACAATTGGCCCAGAATTGAGCACCAGACCATTGCACAGGAGCTAAGTAATATGCTCATATTACCTTGTAATTTCTCCACCAGTCTTTTATACCTGCCTTCTTGCTTCATTCTCCTTACAAATCTCTTGGGCACAGGACTTTGTTATTTAACTTTGTTATAGTCTCATGGTTCTGAGTGGTATGCTTTGAAGAGACCAGATGTTCCATAAATACTTGATAAATAAAGGAACCTAATGGTTTTAGGGCTTATAATAAAGAACATGCTAATAATAAATATTCCGAATAGAAGGTCATATCGTACATCTTTATTATGTATTTCTCAAAATTGAATGCTTATAGTATCACAAGAAAATGAATTCATCCTAATCTAAGTATTTTATAGTATATTTATAAGTAAAATGATAAAATAATAAAATAATGATATAGAACATTAATTTGAAGAAAACCACAAAATATTAACAATATTGGAAAACTGCATTAAGAAAGTATATGGTGTTACATCTACTAACACACACATAAAGCCATCTCCAAAATTAAAAAAAAAAAAAAACATTAAAGGTTAATCCATACCACCAAGTTAACCTCAAAACTTCTAATTTCATGAAAATTCAGAAGGTAATATTTACTAACTATCTTCTTATAATGTTATTTGTGTCACAGTTTCTACTTTTGTTAGACTAGACCAATAAGGCTTAATCTAGATTCAAAGATGGACAAGATAAATCACTTGCATTTAATTCATACTTGCTTCTATTCTAGTTCACTCCTAAGGTAGCAAAGAGTATATATTATAGTGTGTGGGGTATCATTTGTAGGGATTCTGACCATGGAAATGTACAGGGAAGCATTCCCCTGGTGAGAAAACTCCCAGGGGCTAATAGATACCTTGTTTCCCACCCTTAGAATGCACTGTAATTTCTCCTAGGATCTAATAATATAGCTAATATATGTGTACTGTCTATCTGGTATGGCAATGCCCTGAGATGCCTCTGTGTTAGAGCCTCATCAAGCCTCAACTTTGATTGCAGGCTCATAGCTCCTGGGAATAGAAGAACTTGTTTGCTAGATAACTACAGCGTTTCACCAAGCTCCGGGTGCTCCTGGAGCTGCCCGCCTAACAGTATAGACAATGGACTTTCTTGAGAACTGCACAAAGCTCTTAACATTGCATATTGTAACTATGAAATGTAACTGCAAAATATGTAACCTCACTGATACTCTAAACAATAATGTGGTTATGGTACTAAGGACCTAATGTAACCTATTCATATAAATAAATGTGGCCACTTGAACAAAGAGCCACTCTACCACCTTCCCTGTCTCTACAACTTGTTCCTGTCTCCTCTTTATTATTATTTTTTATAATTACTCAAGTGTCAGATCCTTTGCGTACCATGAACAATGCCCTAAGCTTGGTCACCAGCAGCAGGATCGTTGGTGGGTGGGTGGGAATAAGTGTTGTAGGGCTGTAGGTGCATGCTCAAGGTCCTCTCTATTAGGTGGAGACACATGTAGTGTTTGGTGATCTTGGCTGCTCAGTGGATATTTACGCCTAAAACCGTAGGTTAGCTGCCTTTTATTCTCTCAGCCTCATCAGCATCAGAGACAGACAAAGCAATGATTCTACTCAGAAAGTCATGTCATTCAGTCCAGGTCTTGACAAATCTGCCCCTTACCAGTATCTACAAACAAGACCTCAGGGTTCTCCAATTAGGTTTGCACTGGGACCTTTTTTTTTGGGGGGGGGGGGGCATTACTCGCCATGACCTACAGAGGGCTCACTGCCGCTCACAACTGAAATGATTGAAGAGTGAGTTGTTTTCATATTCTATATATCTATTCAACTTCTAACATAACTAGAATTATAAGGAGCATAAATAAAGAGGAATGATAATTCTTCTCTTTCCCACCCTCTAGGATATGATAAGGGCATCACTGTTTATGCTTTTTGGTAATCTTTATTGTTCAGAATGTCAGTCCTCATAAGAATAATGACAAAAAAAAAGAAAAAGAAAAAGAAAAAGTCAGTCATATATGTGGAAATTTCAGTTTTGAGGCAGAGGTCAAGAGAGCATACAGTCATTTCTAATCTGAGCAATCCAAATAAAGTTCAGACAAGTAGAAGATGGGAAGGCTCAATTTGAGCAAAGTATTAGATTCAAACAGGAACATGCCCCTAAAGGGGCAGCTACAGCAGCTCAGTAAATAGCAGATAACACGTGCAGGCCCTGTATCAGACAATGAGTGGCTTTGGCTTTCTAGCCAGATCTAGAAAGCTGGTGAAAACATGCTCACATAACATCATTTTTATATATGTGTAGCAGTCATCAGCTAAAAGGAATCACAGACCACAGTGTTTCACCATCCATCTATACAAATTAATCTACTAGCTGAGTGCAGTGGGACATGCCTATAATCCCAGTGACTCAGGAGGCTGAGGCAGGAGGATGGCATGTTCGAGGTCTGCCTCAGCAACTTAGTGAAGCCCTAAAGAACTTAACAAGACCCTGTCTCAAAATAAACTATAAAAAGGGCTGGGGATATGGCTTAGTGGTTGAGTGCCTCTGGGCTCCAGTACCATAAAAAAAAGACTTTAATCCACTAAACTAGAGCTATAATTCATGAGCTTTGTTTAATTTGGTTAGGGTTTTGCACGTTTAAAAAAAATCGATCTAATTTCCTGAAGAAAGTACTTATTGTGGCCAATGCCCCCATTTATGAGGTAACTGTCCAAAACTGTATAGCAGAACAGGCTCATCTTGGGGGAGTCCTTCTTCCTCCCATATCATTGGCATTCTGCCCTTAGAACTGCACCTGCAAAGCAGAGGTGACTGGCTATTAAATACCTAGATATGTGAACTTTAAATAGCAACACGGGTAGAGTCAAGCAATGCTCATCTGTCATTGTTTTCAAGAAAATGAGCAAATATCCTTTGCTGAAGTGAGTAAAAATACTATGACAGGTTTTTAAAAGCATTATCTTAGGGAAAATTTGTTATGAGGGAAAAAATGATTTAATTGCATAAACATATTTTCTTTCAAACCAGCATGCCAACTTTCTGGGAAGAAAGCATGGTTCCTTCTTTTAATAACTTCTCAAAGAGTTGGCAAATATGCATATACAAGAGGTACTTCATAAATTCTTGCTGGTTTGATCTTTTTATTGCTTATTATGTATCTGCATATTTTCTAATTTTATTTTCATCTCTCATTTTTGTCCTTCCAAAATTCCCCATGAGCCATGGAAAACTCTAAATATTAATTTACACAAGAGATATACATCATTAGATCAGACAAATATGCCATTCAGCTGTGGGTGGGTGGGACGTTTGATTATTTGCTCTACGAAATGTTGTATTCATTCATAAACAGCTTCTAATACTCCAGATGTTTCTCTTTCCTCACATTTTCTGCTTGCTATAGCCTCACATTTCCTGATAATCTTCTCTGTCAGTTGGATCTTTGTAGGATGTCCAGCCACATCAAACTAGAAATTTATAAATAATATGATAATAAAGATGGTTAAAAGAAGCAATCGATTTTCTCTTTTAAGTCCTCAGATTCTCTGAACAGATATGACTTTGAAATAATGAAGAAAAGATTAATAAATATTTTAAACATGCATTTAATATTTTAGCAAATCTTTAAGGTCAATTTTGTGTTAAAATTTATAGCACAACTTCAGGGAACACTTATGGAAATGAATTTCCAAATCTACCTTCATTATCACAGGATGATTTGCTATGGAGTTAAAGCTGACCTACATCACTACTGAACAGGTTATATTAGAGAGTTTTGGGTAAACTGAAGCTAGTAACTCAGAAAAGAACATAAAATTTCAATTTATCATCCACCTTCTTAACATACAGTATCTTGACTTTGTCTGGAGATGCTACTACTGAACATTTTCTGTCTTTAGAGAAATAAAATGACTGGTAGTAAACATAAATTGCTTTCTTTGGCCTTTTTTCCCAGAAATTATATATTCTAGTTTCTTAAGTAAAGCTGACTATAGTATATTTTCCTTTACTCTGAAGTATTTGAGCAATTATGTATTTAGTACAAAAGAGGCAATAGTTTATCCTTGAAATGCCATGCTTCCAAAAACACACTTAATGACATAAAAATAAAAAGATAATATTCTTTTTCATTTAAAAATGACTTTACCATCTAAATCAGTTTTACAATATGCTAAATAAATTAGTCTTAAAAATATTTTCTGGCTTAAGTTTCATAAAGAAAACAAGTTATTCGTAGAATTTTTTTTGAGTTGCTTGAAAGTTACTTTCACTTGGTTTAGTAAAAGAGTTTCTTCTTTTAATATCCTCAAATTCAGTTTTTATTTTCTAACTTGTACTTCTAGTTGTATGTATGGTATCCAGTTAACAGTGCAGGAATCTATCCTCTGAGCATTCCTTGTGAAGACTTCAATCTTGAGCACTATCCAGCTCCTTCCATTAATATCAACAGGAGACAACTGATATTTCGACTGACAGTATTCACCACTTTTCTCTGTGCATTTTTTCCAAACTTTATTTATGATTCAGTAAATCCTAAGAACACAACAAGCTTAACTGCCAATAAAAATGCCTTATTTGAGTTACAGTTTATTACCATTCTTTAGTTTTTTTATCAAAAGTAAAACCAAGGACCACATTATTATAAGCCTTTCTACATCTGTAAGGGCCTATTGATCCCATTTTCCATTAAGTTACCCAGAGTTTTCCTCACATGTTAGTTTCTTGGTGAAAATTTTCTCTTATGATATAGTTTGAAGAAAATATTATGTCTTTCTCTGAAGACATATTTTCCTTTAAACAATAAGAACTGAAAAATTAATTGCTTCCCTTCCCCCCACCGCAACTGCTAAGAAGTTCATAAATAAATAGGATGTTCAACTGAAGTTACCATCTTTCCTCAATTCTTAATATTTTTTCTCTTTCCATTCTATTTGGTTCCTCTTCTCTTTTTTTTTTGCATTAATCCTAGCTCTCCTAATACAAATTGGCATGTTTCTTTTACTTTTCTTTTTTAAGAAATAGAATGAGTATAAGTTACAGGATTTTGTTGTTAATTCACTTGTTTATTCATCCATCTAAGTTCATTTCTTAACAATATTAAGTGACCATCTCCTGAGAAGCAGGGTGTGTACTGGGATGCTGCAGATGGAATTGTGGAATGAGTGTGTTCTCTACCTTTGAGGAGTCTTCTTTGTACCTCCATAATGCCAAACATAGTGTGTTCAGTAGAAATGTGTTTTCTCTATTATTATTCAGGCATCAATTATTTGAATATTTCAAATTAAGATCAATACTACCTGTCTTAATTAGTTAAATACAGCAACTAAACTTTAAAATGTCTATTGAGTTTTTCCTCTTAATTGTGTCCTGCTGTGGTTAGAGTCACAAAGTTCAGAGGAACTGTTTTTCCCAGTAGGGCATATACTACTGACTGACTTGATAGGTTTACAAGCAGCTCAATGATATATTTATGAATATATCTAATAGTTGAAATAAAAACTGAATATTAATTTACTGTAACAAGAGGGGGAAAATCAAACATGTATAAATTTTTAAATTTATTTTGCAAAGGTGTTAAAATGAAGCAATTGTAAATGTGACTTTCATTTGTAGTGACCTGTTACCTTATTTTGTGGAGGGATATTTTGCCAATGTGAACAGATTTTAAACATTTTAAGTTTAGAAATTTAGGAATTTTCTTTAGAATATTTATGAAATTGTTGTCAATAAACCTATTCTTTAAAAAAAAAGATTGACAAAGTCCACATTATTTTATATTTTGATTAGTAAAAACTAGACACAAAGTTCTGTGATTTCTAAAGGACTCCTGTGACTGATGTATTGTACAATACATATCTCTTCTCACATATCTCCATTTCTTTCATATTAATAGCTATTGTGTACATTTCTGTCATTCTCTGGTATGATAATTCTTTATATTTTTATAACATTTTTTTCCATAGGCAAATGTAAAGATTCATTTCAAAACAAATGACCCATTTTAAAAGATTTGGCACTTAGCCCTCATATGACATTTGTTTTATACTGTTATGACTTCAATCATTCATGTATTTTACTTTGTTTAGTAGATTTCAACTTTTATGAGGACAGGGATCATTTTGCAACAGCCTGACTTTCCCACAGTACCTGGCAGTGTCTTCCCACAGTAGGGACCAGTGATCATCATGGAGATCATCAGTACCCATTGTGTGGTGAGGCACCAAGAACAGTAGATATTCTCACACTAGCCCAAGTGTGCTCATAGAAGTTTAAGCTTGCAGAATTATGCTATCTAGTTCAGTTTTCTCTTAGTTAATTACCTTTCAGGCTTCATTTATTTGATAGTTTCAAAATAAGATGAATTTTATCTGTCTGAAGGGGTTAATTACAGCAAGGGGAAGAGAAGATGGTGTTAAAAGCATGCTTCATTTAATCTAAAAATTAAAACACTTTTTTCATTAATGCTTTATCATTAAATAAGAGCAGTTTCTTAACCAACATTTTTCCCACTCAAGATTTCTCTAGTATTTCATATCAGGCCTACTGTGTGATTTTGTTGAGAATTCAGATTTGGTAAGATGGTCTATTCAGGATTTTTTTTTTCTCACTCTTTTCAGTTTGTTCAAATAAGGTAATAAAAAGGTAATGTAATTTAAGTGTCATGCCAATTTTTTTTTGTATGTACTGAGATAGAAGCAAACACAGAATAGTTATTCCCTGAACAAAAAGATTATGAAAGATAACCTCATTCTTTACCTTTTAAATTGAGGAGCAAATCTCTCTAGATTCCCTGCATTTTAATACTTATACAGGAATTGTTTACTCATAGGGAGTGAGGAAAATGAAAGTGACATGAACTCTTTTGGGGAGGGGTATGTTCTGATTCATTTTGCTGTCTTTTTATTTTCCCTTTGCAAACTAGAAATTTATAATGAATTAACTCATTACTTGCTGAGTTCCCAGTATGCAGTGGAAGGCTGACTAATGTGAGAAAAAGCACTTAGCTATACTATATATGCATTGTAAATGTGGACTTTTTTTTCTTAACACCCTGTAGACATTTTTAGTTAATTAACCACCAGGTGTTTAAATAAGAAAGCCCATCTTTCTCCTGTGATCTTGCAAGGCTTGCTTTGGAGCTACCTGGAGTTGTGGGCTGTGACACCATGACTCCTGTTAGTATGCAGAATATATTCCTATTCATTTTTATCTAGCTTAAACTCTTTCCTCTTCCTTTTTAATATAGTCTGTGATATAATATGCTCGAGGTTGTGTTTTAATTTTTCATAGAATGAAAACTTGATCCAGTAGAATCCAGTTTAAAAGTTTTGACTAGGAAACTTCCTTATAAAAGTCAGAAGTAAAAATTTTGAAAACTGAAGAGAAGAAAAGATGGTAAAAGAGCATATTCTCATTTTGAACTGGTGTGCTGAAAAGAACATTGGAACAAGAGTCAGAGGCAAGTTCTATTTCTGCTTCTACCTTGGATACATTATCTCTTTGCAGCTTGGTATGCACGGGGGCATTGGGTGAGTCCTCAGTCCATCCACCTCTCCAGGGCTAAGCATTCCTTCCTCTATTGCTCTCTTAAGGGTCAAAAAGGTGCTTTTCCCTACTCTGTATCCTAGAGCCTGGGGTTTAATTGTTCCTTCCTAATTTTCGGTTGATTCCCAATGAATTCTCAAATATATGACCAAAATCTTGATACCTTGATTCAAGCACAGGATACCAACTATGGAATTAAAAAGCAGATATGAATGTGAATCCCAGAATGATCTCATATCCAGTGCCATCTTCTCGTTTGGTCACAGATTTCATATGTCTCCATATTTCTGGTTCAGCAGATGTTTCTCTATGGCTGCTATGCTTATGCTTGAGTTGGTTGTCAGAGCTGTTAAGTAAAAAGCAGTGTCAGCACACTGTCTTGCCCTCCAGAGAAAATGCAATGTGAATTTTATGACAATGTTCATCATTACCGATATAGGAAAGAAAATCCCCTGCCTGTTTCTGGCCCACTTGCTCAGTATCTCATATTTAAACCATAATATGATACTGATTTTTAAAAATAGTATGTTTGCCTTAGATTTTTAATCATTGCTAAGTTGGAGAATCTGGAGTCATGTGACTCATGCTGAGTCAACAGCCAGGGAAACTTTTCTGGTTTGTTTCTGTGATCAAGAGAAAAAACAAAACTGGGTGCAAACAGCAAACTCAGAAATTCAACCATAATATGAAACATATTTCATTTGAAGTCCATCAAAAAGTTGGCAGCATTTATCTTCAGAATGTTCCAGTCACTTTCAGTATTCGTCCTTTTTCTCATTCTTTCTGCTTTACAAGCACCTGATGTCTTGAATTGCTCTGTCTGCCCATGATCTCCACTGCATCTCCCCATCTCTGTTTTCCTCCATGTGTCTAAACCAGAGGAAAGAGTCCTGAGCCAGAACTCAGAAGACTCGATAAGTCCCTATTACTAATTTACTATGCAGCTGACTGTGGGCACATCTTTCAACTTTTCTTTATTTTGATTTCCCTGTGTGTGTGTGTGTGTACACATGCATGTACATATATGTTTTAGTATGAGGTTGGAGCTCTAATAAAGTTCCTTTTAACTCTTAATATGTATGGTCTGTAGAATCATATTATCTCATGATCAAACCAGTCTTATGCTTTCTACATTCCCTACAAAAAACCTGGAAATGACTCTCTCTCAAGGTGGCAATGGCAGCTGTATTGTATCACAGTAGAGTCACTAGGAAATATGGTAGTATTTTGTCATTTTTTTAAAAGTAAAACTTAATATCCTAAATGTCCTACTTCCAAACTCAGACTATCTGGTAATAGAATCAGATGGAAATACCTGATAATAAAATAATAGAGAACAATGGAAGATGTATATTTTTTTAAAAGAATCTTTTATCAACACTAAAAACATGACCATATATGTTCTTTTTTACTCTCTAGAGAGTTTTCCCCTTTCCAGAATGTTATAGGTAGAATCATACCATATATAGCCTTTGGACTAGCAGTAGTTACTTAGTAATATGCATTTAAGGTTCCTCTGTGTCTTTTCATGACATGATAACTCATTTGTTCTTACTGCTAATATTCCATTATGTTGTACTATGGTTTATTAATCCATTCACCTACTAAAGGAAATCCTGGGTGCTTCCTTATTTTGTCAGTTTTGAATATATCTGTTAAATGTGTCTATGTGCATGTTTTGTGTGCACGTAAGTTTTCAATTCATGGATAGTTACTAAGGAGACCAATTGTTAGATAATATAGTAAGAGTGTATTTGGCTTTGAAAGATGCCACCAAACTGTCTCCCAAAGTGGCAGAAACATTTTGGTTTCCCTGCAGTAATTGACAAGACTTTCCACTGCTCCACATCCTTGTCAGCATTTGGAGATGTCAATAGTTTGGAATTTTTCCCGTTTTAATAGATGTGTCAGTATTTCATAGGTGTTTCAATTAGCAGTCCTTTGATGACATGCAATGCTGGACATCTTTTCATATAGTCATTTTCTATTTGTGTACCTTCCCTTAAAATATTAATAAAATTTTATATATTTAATATATACTACATAATGTTTAGATATACTTATCCATAGTGAAATGATTGCTACTTGCAAGTTAATTAATATATATCTTCTCACATCGTTATATTTCATATGTAGTAAAAGCACCTGGTATCCACTTCTTAGTCATCATGCTATTCATTAGATCTCTGGACTTACACACATAAATGAAACTTTTGTACCCTTTTACCAATATTTCCCCATATCCCCTGGTTGCCACCTATTCTCTACATCTATGTATTCAACTCCTTTAGATTCCACTAATAAGGGAGATCATATACTATTTTTCTTTGAGTGTATGGCTTCCTTCATTTGGCATAATGTCCTCCAGATTTATCTATATTGTTATAAGTGGCAGCACATTCTTTTTAGGGATGGATAATATTCCAGGGATTAAGGAATCAGGAGACATATATAGGCATGATTATAGAGGATCCTAAGAAAATAAAACTGATCTACAAGATATTATAAAGGCATCTAGAAGTCACAGTACCTTTGTCAAAACCCCTAGAATGTACAACAACATGAATGAATACCAATATAAACTATGGACTTTGGGAGACTGGCACATTACAATTTATCAGTTGTAATAAATGTGCCACTCCAGTGTGGGATGTCCATAGTATCAAAGGCCATATGTAAGTGAGAGACGGGGATCTATATACTTTGTGTTCAATTAGTTGTGAACCATCTGGCTTTAAAAAATCAAATGTACTTAAATTTTTTAAAGATATAAGTGTCTTTTTGTTATGTGTAAACTAGAATAAAGTTACAGGATTTGATTTAATAAAATTGTAATTTTATTTTCCATTGAATTCTAAAAATACTGTAGGAAATAATCCTTTTTAAGTTAAAAAAATTAGATTCTGAAAAGTTAGATTATTTGATAAATTCTGTAAGTTAAAGATAGAGGTGAAAATTTTCAAAACTATCTGCCTCTTTCCATGGTCAATGGCCACAAGCTACCTCATTTACGTGTATGAGAAATGATGAAAAAATAAGTATACATAGATTATTGGTACAGCTCAATTTCTGTGATTGAAGATGAAAATCTGTCCCCTTATCCAATTTTGAAGTGTAAAAAGTGGGAACATTTTTTCCTATTTCGTGTTTTCATAAAAGGAGATAGTTTCTACTCCATTCTCCTGGAGGGACAAGCAGGTGAGGAAGCCATCCGTGTCTCTCCACCTCATTGTTTGCTCCTTTCAGGGAAGGAGGAGTGATTTCTCTGATGGCTGACTGTAAGAGAAGAAATGACTATGCCCAGATCCTCCTATGACTTAAGTCTATAAGATGCATTCTGCTTCTCTATGCAGAGAGCTTTTCAGCCAAATTCTCCTCTGAGAGAGTGACTGGCAACTTTCTAATTTAGGGACTCTGCAGGGTATTAGGTGGCTCACTCTTGTCTTCCCATAAGTATCATTTTTTGATCAGCTTTGTTTAGAAATCAGAGGTGCCATTTTGATCTTCTATCTATCGATCTGCCAAATAATGAAAGGAATTTTATTTATTTACTTATTTACTTACTTATTTTTTCTTTTGGTACCAGGGATTGAACTCAGGGTTGCTCAACCACTGAGTCACATCCCCAGCCCTTTTTTGCATTTTATTTAGTGACAGAGTCTTGCCGAGTTGCTTAGGGCTTGCTAAGTTGCTGAGGCTGGCTTTAAACTTGTGGTCCTCCTGCCTCAGCCTCCTGAGCCACTGGGTTTTAGGCATGTGCCAGCATGCCTACCTAAATGGTGGGATGTCATTTATTTACTGGTCATTTTAAGGGGGTTTTCTGTTGGAGTCTGTAAACAAGTCAAAATAACACCTGGCATTTTGCCAGGGGAATGTTAGAGTTCGTAAACAAGTCTGGATGGTGCCTGGCAAAATGCCAGAGGGAGTGGTTTGAGAAGTAACAAAAGCAAGCCATTAAGTGTGGAGATTCCTGATTGGTTGACTGATGTAACTAATTAGATAAGCTGTGTGGAATGTATAAATACTGCTCCTGTCCTGCAATAAACGGCTCCTACTCCTGCTGTATCAACGTACACAAGTTATTCGTCACCCCCCGGTTATTTTGCTGCAGCCGGACTGCGGCAGTTTTCAACCTCAGAAAAAGGTAGAATAGAGTCCAGAGGATCAATATGTTGAATGTATATATGTCAGGATAGGTATCAATCACTAACTGTAGTATAGTTAATAGTTTTAATTTTTCTCCATGGGGAAAATGTGAGAAAAAACCATGGCAAAATATTTTAAGAAAGATGAATGACAAATCTGTTAAAAGGTTATTAGCTTATCTGAGGAAGGATGTTCAGGTAAACTTCCTTTTTCTGCTTGGGAAGCACCAAGCCCATGAAGTCCATTTTGATGGCTACTCCCTACAGAGCTGTACTTATGATGTTTCATTATTTTATATTCCTTTTTGGTCCTGGTCAGCAGCTGTCTTTTTGTTATGTGTAAACTGGAAGAAAGGCAAGTAAGTACTTAATTCTTTACATGAATAGAGTGTTTAACTTTTCACTGGGGTTTTCAGTGTTATCTTTTTCCTCCTAGTATCTGTAAATGTTCTGAAGAGCTGCATCTTACTGGGCAAAAATCTATGTCCATAGAGTTTTCCTGATGGCTCATCTGCCAGACCAAATCTTGCAGTTTTCAAGGTGCCGCCTTAGGCCACTTATCTGTATAGGTGTCAGGGTGCTTTTCCAAGATTGTGGAACACACAAGTCTCTATTATGTAAAGTATCACTGTTCATCTCTTTGTATATTTTTATTGAAGTTTAGGCATTGTGTTCTGTTCCTAGACATCCTGAGAAAGCATTTACTCTTTTGTTTTTTAGAACTTCAGTTCAACAAAACCATAGTACAATTGAACATTGCTTTGGGACATACTTGCCAACTCTGAATTTATCATATGGAAATAGGATCCTTGTTTAAAGTAAACCAACTGCTAAAACAACACCATTACACTGCTGTAATGTCCATTACACTGCTGTACCATTACACTGCTGTAATGTCCATAATGACCACTGTCTAACCATTTGCAAAAGCTAAAAATTTAGAACTTATTCTCAATTGCTCTTATTATTTTATATCTAAACTGAAACACCTGTTTAGCTCTTCTTTCAAAATACATTATCTATCTGACTGCCTTGGACACTTCTATCATCACCATCTTAGGTCCAACCACCCTGGTCTCTTGCTTGACTGAATTACTGCAGAAGCCTCTGGGCTAATCTCTCTAATTCTTCTTCTCTTCTTGCTTTCCATTTAGGCTATTTTCCACAGAGCATCCACAATTATCTTTTTAAAATGCCAATCTGATCACATCACTGTCCTTCAATTTCTTCCTGGCTGTCTTTGTCACACACTGTCAGAACCTGCATGATCTGGCCTTTGGCTACTTCTGTGACCTTGTCTCATTCACTCTCCCCCATTTTCATTCTGTCCTGGTCACACTGTTTCTCAAAGAGTCAAGCTAATTCCTGTTTCAGGGCCTTTGAACTTGCTCTGCCCTCTGCTTGGAGTAGTCTTTAACAACAAGAAATGTTTATTGAGTTCCTGCTGTGCACAGGGAATAGAGCTTTCAATAAGACAAAGTTTCTATTCTATAAAACTTTCACCCTACAGGAGGGAGACAAACAAGCAAATAAATAAATACACAAAAATCGTTCAGGTGATGGTATATAAGGATAAGAATAGAAAGCAATGAGTATAGGTACACTATTTTATAGAAAGTATTCAGGGAAGGCCTGACAAAGTGCCTCTCAAGAAGGGTCTGGAGAAAATGAAAGCTTGTATGCTATTTGGGGAAAGCCTGATCTAGGGAGAAGGAACAGATATTACAAAGGCCTTATGGCATGAGCCTGCCAGGTACTTCTAAGGAAAAGCAAGGAGGCTAGCATGCCTAGAATGCAATAAGCAAGGCAGGGATGGTGGGAGGAGGTGGTGGAGGCCCAGATGATGAAGAATGTTGTATGCCATTAAGGATTTTAGCTTTTAAACTATATCACCAAAAAAAAAAAAAAAGCCACTGGAGGACTCTGAGTTTTGAAGTGACATGATATGACTTATACTTTCAGAAACGTACTCTTCCTATTGTGTTGAGATAGGATAGGAGGGAACATAAAAGCAGGAAGATGAATGAGGGAAACTACTATAATAGTCTGAACAAGAAATATGGTGATATGAAGTCATAGGATCTTGGGTGTATTTCAAGAGAAGAGCTGGACTTATAGTTCTTACTGATAGATTCATATGGGTACAACAGAAAGTGGGAAGTTGACAATGATTCCAACAAGTTTTGTCCTGAAAAACCAGTAAACTCTGTTCCAGTTACTGTATCCACCTTACTGGTATAAAACACATATATTGTTTTACCCACAGACCTTATTAATTATAAATTCAAACAGGGTGTAGCAGGGGCACCTTATCTCCATTGTACAATATCCAGACCTTCAATTGGGAAGACTCAAAGCCCAGAATTGACTCCATTGTAGAAAACTAGAATAATCCAAAAGTGTCATCATTCACTTGCCAGGCAGTTATTGTTAGTTTTGAGTTTAGAATTTTAGTGCTGGGTCCTACCCAGGGCTCTTCCAGGTGGACTTTTGATGTGGGCTAGTTTTGGACTTCCACATAGTCTAAGAATGACTGACTCAAGAGAGGCAAATGGAACTTCATTTTTATGATTTAGTCTTAGAAATGACATAGCACTATTTTCATCATATTCTATTGAATGAAGCAGTCACAAAAGTTCACACAGACTTAAGGGGCCAGACACTCTACCACTTGAGCAGAGATATATATATCAAGGTCATACTGCAAGAAGAATGTGTAGAATGGGAAGTACTGTGGCAGTCCTCTTTGGAAAACACAGTCTGCCATAATGGGGAAGTCTGTGGGAATAGCAAGTGTGTGTAGGAGTGCACAATTAATAATTATACTTTTGAGGTATTTTATTTGTGGTATCTGTTATATTAAGTGTAGATTTAGTTAGAGTTCTGTGTTTGGGTATATTTGGAAGTCATCAGTCTATTTAAATGTACAGTTTTAGATAGAGAAGGGAAGATTTTATATGGAGAAATGTGAAGGCAGTTTTAGATAGAGAAGGAAAGGTCGATGGAAGGAACCTTGGAGCCCTTGAGTGTTCAGAGTAAGATGATGAGAAGGAACTAGCCAAGATGACAGAAATTAGTCACCAGTACCAGTTGAAGAATGGTATTACGGAAATCAGGAAAGGGAATAATTTTAGGAAGAGTCACTGAATTGAGTACTATTGAAAAATGTGGTCAGAGAATTAATTCTGGAATTGTGAAGGTTGTTGATAACCCTGATAATGTATTTCTGTTGAGTGGTAGAGCTCCAAACCAGCTTGATATGTGCTCAAAAACAAAGGGTAGAAAAGCAATCTTTTACTTGTGGATATTCATTTTGTAGAGTTTGGCTTTAAAGGGAAATATATGAGTGAGAAGGGTTTTAGAAGTCAGGTTAAAGGAGAGTTTTGTTTCTTTGTTTTCCTTTTTAATTTTTAGACTGGAATATTTTAGAACATATTCATATACCAATGAGGGAAAAATCATAAAATGGAATTAGTAATATTAAAGAGGTGGTTTGCCAGAGCAAAGCCTTCAAGGCATGTAGAGGGAAGACATGCAGTGTAAAAGGTTCTTGCCTGTTCCCCTTCCTTATCTTGTTCAGATTTGTGTTCAGTTGTCCTGTGCTCAGAGAACTCTCTGATTACTCAGGGAAAAGCTCCTATCCTATTCTCTTAATCTGTTTATTGTTCTTTCTGCCATTACCATTATTACATATTTCTTTATTTTCTGTCATCACATCAGCTCCACAAAGGCCCGGATTTTTCCCATCTTATTTATGAACTGTTCCTAGCACCTAGAACCTGGCATGTAAAGTATATTTTGAAAAAATGAATGACTGACAGCTGAATGAATGGAAGAGTGTGCTTTTCTATAGGAATTTTTTTTTTTTTGGCTTACCTTTTATAGTTTGGATCTTAAATGTCCCCCAAAGGCCATGTGCTAAAAGCTTGATTGCGCATCTGTGGCACTATTGGGAAGTGGTAGAACTTTTAGGAGGTAGAGTCTAGTAGAATGGAGTTAGGTCATGGCGGGGGGGGGGGTGCCCTTGGAGGGATCTTGTGACACTGGCCCCTTCCTCTCTTTTTGTTTCCATCAGGTGGTGAGCAGCTTCACTCCCCATGTGTTTCCCACAGAATACCACAATACTTATGTGGTATTCTGCCCCTCCATAAGCTCCAAAGTGGCAGATCAACTGACCCTGAACTGAAATCTCTGAAACCATGAGCTAGAATAAATATTTCCTCTTTTTAAGTTGTTTATCTCAGATATTTTATGAATATAAGCAATTCAAATGTGATTTTGACATTACATTTAATCAGGGTAACATTTTGAGACTTCTGGGGACTAGGGGAGACTTTGTGAGAAGATACTTTGGGGGATTTTATATTGCCTTGCACTAATCTAAGTTCATCTTTATCAACTTGATTACTTCTGAAAATGGTTCCTCATTTGACTGACCCTAGTGATAAGAAATTGGTATAAATCAACTATGTGTGCTTTCCTCCACCCTCCCCTGTTCACACTGAATAGCACCTCAGTCTATCAGGAAAGAGGATTGAATATCATATGATAAGAGCTACAAGAAAAGTGTTGTAGGTTCTTTGTGAAGTATCTGTCCACACACTAACTCATCTTACTTGTTAGAAAAATATACACAATATCATGTTGATGCTTCACTGAGGATGTATTGAAACATTATGAATTAAGGTTTGGGAAATTCTGTTAAATGTTCAGATAAAAGACACTCAGTACATTCACAGTAACATTATCATGGTAACTGACAAATGAAAACATTCACTTCACTTTCTCCTTCTTATTGATTTGTTATGTTAGATAATATTGTCTTTTCTTACACATTTTCTTCTTCTTCTTCTTCTTCTTCTTTTTTTTTTTTTTTTTGCTTTAGAGTAAGAAAGTAATTTTACAGCAGGAAAAGAATATTATTGTTGTGTGGACCATCATGCTATATATTCTAAGTTTCTTTTATTTGATGAGCACTCCAAATTCAACTATCAACTTACAAAACTGTTATTTTTCATTTGTTATGTTTTTGGCTTTCAGGGTTATGGAGAAATGCCTGATTAAAAGGAAGCCTGCAAGTTAATTCCCAACATGCCCTTTGGCAGCTTTTTCATTTCACTTAGAGGTGGGAGCAGGTGGTGTCATTTAGAATTAAATACATCATGTCTCAGTTGGCAGGAAAACAGCAGTCAGTGATGAAATATCCCTGCAATGAATCTCATTAATTGTTCACCAATTTATGGTAACTTTATTTATATTTGCATACTGTAATACAAGTACAATGAGGTGTCCTACAGTTAGGCTGGGCTTGGTGTTAAGTTTAGCTTCACAGTGGAAAAGGCCTTTGGTATAACACTCTGAAAGGCTGGTATGTGAATGCTAATCCATCCTCTGTAACAGGCCTCCAAACAGCCTTGTTTTATTTCTTCCATTTTAGTAAAATGATGCCAATGTCACAAAACTATGGCCTAGCTTAAGTTCCCACTATTTTTAGCAACTTTACTCTGTGAAAAGATAGAACAAATCCTATTTGAAGTCTCATGTGTTTTCAGAGGCTTAATACTCCTGCAAATTATAATGTTTTGCTAACATTTAAATGTCTTTAAATGTCAAAGAGCAACTGAAAAATCCATCTGATGTTTTTTCAAGTGAATATGTACTATGCATAGTACAATTTATTAGAAAAAATATAGGAACATTAGATTAAAATAATTATTTCCCTTTTATGCATCTGTTTCATGGTAGATTTGAAAAAAATAGAACTTTAAAAAAATACTTCTATGTTAATATGAAAAAAATATGGTGATTCATAAGGGTAACTTTCCAGAATTCCTCATTTCGATTTGTAAAAGGACTTGTGCTACTTTTATTTGATACCAAAATCTGGGTTGATTTGCGTGGAAGATGTGAAAAATACAGTATTTGTCCTTGTTTCTGTTGGTAAATCACATAATAGAACAGACGAGTCACCTTTATAAGAAAAGAGATTCATTTTGACTTGCAATTCCGGAGGCCTAAGGTCAAGGAGCCACATCTGGTGATGGCCTTGCTGTAGGCAGGGGGAATGGGTGGCAGAGGGAATCACACAGCCAGAGACAGGAAGTTTGCACCTGTGTCTCTCCTGGTCTCTCCCTCTTTTTATAAAGCTACCAGGATTCAATCCTGGAGGTTCCATCCTGATGACATTCCAATCACCGCCTAAAGGCCCCACCTTGAAACACCATTAAGATTTCAACCTCTTAACATTTGCCACTACTAACAGAATTAGAAATACTTAATAAGAAGGAGCATCATTTAAAAATAACCATTAATTACAAGTGATAAGTAGAAGATTATGTTTATGCAAACATTTTAAAACATGATAAGCCTATTTTAAGGATAATTTTCTAGCTAAAACACATTCATTTAAAAAATATTTTACTAATAACTTTTGTAAAAAGGATCTAAGACACAATTGACATTATGACTCTACCATGACTTGCTGTAAGGTTAACACCAAAATTTACTTATCCACTAAATCTGTTTCTCTAAAAAGAGTGTCATGAAATTAATGACAAATTAAAATTAATCTTCTAATTAAAGGTAATTTCTGATATCTTGTAGAAAATATTTTCAAATGTTTTTTCATCTTATTTAAAAATATTATGACATGTAATTTGAATGTGTCCCCCAAAGTTATGTGTTGGAAATCTAATCTCTAACAACACAGTATCAAGAGAGAGGACAACAGCCTGGCAGGTTGGTGGCAGGGACTGTGTGGCTCACATAGACATGGAAATCTTTGTAAAGACCCTGATGGGCAAGGCCATCACCCTTGAAATCAAGTCTAGTGACACCATTCAGAATGTGGCAGCAAAATACAAGACAAGGCAAATAGAGGATAGCTGTACTTTTCCATACCACAATATCCAGAGAATTGCATTTGGTATTTTGTTTGCAAGCCTCCTCTCCATCAGCTCACCCCAAAATACAACTTAGAAATGGAAGATGATCCTGTACCCAGTGTCATCAACTAGTAACCTCCACCCCAAGGAAAAAGTCAAGTAAGACCCCTATAGAGTAAAGTTTCTGTTTTATTGGCCAAAGTGAATCAGATGAATAAAATTTTAAAAAAAGAAGGAAGGAGGAAAGAAAGGAAGATACGGGGTCGGGGGGACACATAAGAGGTGATTGGACCACCTCTGTCCTCCTAAATGGATTAATGGTGGAAGTGGGCTCACTATCTTGAGAGTGGATTCATTATAAAAGGGTGAATTTGGCTTCCTTCCTTACTCTCTATTCCTCTGTGTCCTTTTACCATGGAATGATACAGCAAAAGGCCCTTGCCATATGCTGGTTCCTAGGGCTTGTACTTCCCAGCCTCCAAGAATCATAAGCAAGTAAATATTCTGCTCATTAATAATTGTGCAGTCTGTGGTATTCGGTACAAATGGATGAATATAATGACTTTTTTTAACTTGAAATTATAATTTTTAAACTTGTACCCATGACTGTTAAGTCTGTGGTGAGTAGCTACCATATTGGACAGTGCAGCTCTAGAGTACTGGTTCTCATCTCCGATGACACAGTTGAGCTATAAGAGGAGCTTTTAAAAATATGGTTGTTCTTCAGTGAGTCCCTGTTTCTAAACAAAATACAAAATAGGGTTAGGGATGTGGCTCAGTGGTTGAATACCCCTGAGTTCAATCACTGGTACCCCCCCCCCCAAATCAATTAGTGAGGCAAGAGACAAATTTCTTAGAATTTGGGACCTTGGAGAATGGGATTCCCACATCCCAGATTAAAAATACAGGCTAAAGCATGTTTTTGTTGTTGTTGTTTTGGTTTGGTTTTTTTGGCTGCCTGAGTGGAAGGCCCCACTCACACTCAGATACCTCCTCTCTGTTGTTCCCAGGCTTTCTTGACCACCTAATATTAGTTAACCCCAAAGAGTTGTTTTGTTCCCAAGCAATCCTTTAGTTTTAAGTAACAAGTACAAGACAAACTCAGGTTAACAAACACATTAAACCATCCCATTATGGGAATAAGAATTAAATTGTACAATTGAATCAGAAAAAGAGATCAATCAAGAGGTACTCTCCAATGAAAGATTAGCTCATCAAAACAGTATAAAAACCCCTAGCAGACAGCCACTGATGTGGGACCTCTCCCCCCAATTCTGTGGGAGCTTTCTAAAGGCAGACACCCTACCTGAGCAGCAGAGGCAAATAGAGGATGGCTATACTTTTCCACACCACAATATCCAATAATACTAAATTCTCAACACACACACACACACACACACACACACAGTTGTTCCCAAAAAAATCAAAGGCCAGGTGTTCTCTCTGATATATGGATGCTAAAACACAGTAAGGGGAGTGGGGAGGGAAGAATAGAAATTCATTGGGTTAGACAAAATGAAATGAAGGGGAAGGAGCCAGGATGGGAATAAGAAACACAGTAGGATGAAGTAGACATAACTTTCCTGTATTCATATATGAACACAGGACCAGTGAATCTACATCATGTACAACCACAAGAATGGGATCCTTATTAGAATAAGTTATATTCCATGTATGTATAATAACATCAAAATATACTCTATTGTCTTATATATCTAAAAAGAACAGAGAAAAAAATATTAGTAAAATATGAAAAGAATATATGGTTGTCCAATGGCACACAGGACCAATTACATCAAAGTCTCTTTGATTACATCAAAGTCACCCAGGCAACAAGGTTTGTTAAACAAGTTTTCAAAGTGAATACAATGTACAGCCAAGTATGAGGACCACCACTGTGAGAACTGCAGACTTTGAACAGGGATATTTCCCCCCTTTGAACAATGATAAATTTTTAAGAGTTTTGAACAGGGATAAGCATGATGAGATTATCATTTTTAAAAGAACTTTGGGAAAGCATAGAAAACAGATGAGGGAGGGGGGAGTAGACATGAATGTTAGCCGATCCTTTAATTGGCTTGGGCTATAAGCCCAGTTCAGAGAAGATGGCTTCATGGTAGATGGAGATGGAATCAAGAGTTTTATTCTAAATAACTTGATTACAGATAAAATGCAAGGTTTTGATTATAGATAAAATGTGGAAGGTGAGAGGAAAAGGAAGTACACTATTCAGTGTAATGGAGGATACTGCAATAGGATGCAATAGTTCATTATTTTTAAGAGATTGAACATTGGCAAAAAGTGTTTTTCATGTCATGAGATTTGATAATGTACATCCAGATATATAAAAAGGTGAAATAAAGGACTGTGGATATAACTCAGTTGGTAGAGTGCTTGCCTTACATGCACAAGGCCCTGGGTTCAATCCCCAGCACCACACACACACACACACACACACACACACACACACAAAAGGTAAAATAAGAATAAGATGTTTCCTTGTTCAAAGCTGTAGTGTTTGCTATCATTTGTATTAAGTAATTCTGAAGATGTTGAGAATTAGACCACTGGTGGGGAATATTTCTTGTTTAATTCTTCTTACTATTCAAGGGAAAGACAAATTTGAGAGTAATTATTTTATTGTTGAGTTTGTGACTCATCTGGTCCTTCTGAAGAAAATACTTATTTGTAAAAGAAAACACAGAATTAGTAATTGATTTAGTAATACTGAATTTTAAATAGTTGTAAGAACTTAGTGATATGCTTGTCCAACATCACTCTCTCTCTCTCTCCCTTTTTTTTTTAATGGAGGGACTGAGGCTCCAGAGGGTTAAGGAATATGCTCAAAATCATACTGTTCTCATTCCTCCACACAATGAATCTATGCAATTTTATACTGGCCTATTCTCTGTAGATCTCTGGCTCCTCAGAGAACTTGCTTCTCCACCTTTACATACATTTCTGCCTTTTCTAAAGCTTCTAAATATTTATTCTGTTCTTGAGTTGAAAATATAACCTATTTAATTATTTGATTTTGGATTTTTCATGGTATTTTAATATAGCAAAAACTTATGAAAACCCTGTACTTAAATGTCATGTGTTCATTGATTAACAATGTAACACCAAGTAGTAATTTTATTAATTAATTTATTTTTGCATTTAACATATTTGTTATCATGCTCTTGTATTCAATTTTTAAAAGCATGTAAACATTTCAATATGTAAACATTAAGTGTCATTTATTGACATGATCTAGTCATATTGTGATAGAGAGAACATCTGATTGAGCTGGAAAGAACCAATTACTTAAATTGTAACTTAAGACCTCAGATAAGAAAATTACTTTGTTGACCTTCTATTTTCCTCATTGTAATTGAGGATGATGATACCTACCTGAGAAAATTATTATAAAATTTAATGGAAGTTTTATTATTACTAGACTTGAGTCTCTAGCAAGGAGGGAAGATAGAAATTCAAACTCAAAGAACCCAGCTTACAAGCAGGTTATGGTATCCTTGTTCTGTAGGTTCCCTGATAGCTGAGTTTAAGCTAATTAGACCCAACACAGAGAACAAGGAACCCTGTTACCATGTACATGTCTTAGATTCACTGTTCCTGCACCAACCTCAGTGTGCCCAAGAGTTCTTACATCCTCCCAGGAAAAAAAAATCACAATCATCCCTTATTTATTATTCTCCCCTTACCTCAGTCTACATACTAAAAATTTGATTATCTTCTTTGACTTCAGGATTGTGGTCCTTTTGGAAGTTTCATATTCAAGATATTTTTTTTAATCTTTCTGTACTTTCTATCCTTTGAACCTCTTTACTGTTAGTCCAAAAAAGCAGTAATTCCCCCATACTTTTAAACACTGCCTGTCTAAGCCACGTCTTAGTTTTATACATAGCTGAAGATTTAACTGAACTCAAGGCAAAGAATTTCTGAAGAATCTGATCTAAGTTAATTTCTATAGAAATATTTAGCTGAGTGCCTAGCACATAGTGAGTTACCTATTAAAAGTTACCTTAAACTTTGGGTTTAGATGGGTATAAAGAGAGCTTTTCTTTATAGATTATATATACATATATAAAATTTAAGGGATTAAATATATTCAAACATTCCCCAAAAAGGAATACTATGCAAAATTGACTTATAGACCATCCAAAACAATTTTTTAAAGTTTTGAAAAGGAATAATGTGGTTCATACAGATACCTTTCCATCTGCCCCTGCCTTCTTCCCCATAAGGTTGCATTATCACATTAAGCAAACACCATATTGTCAGAAAAGAAAACCATCAAATTGGCAATGCTAAGGTAAGGCTTACTAAAACTATCAGAATTGCATAGCAGGTTTGACTCTTACCCAGTTGGTTGATTTTTCACCCTACTTTTATTCTAATATAAAATAGTCATGTTTATTGTTTCTTTTTGACAATCTTCCTAAGGATTCAACTTTGTACAGTGGGTACTAAATGTTTTAAATGTGTTTGTGGTTATAAGTTCAGTGAATGTCTCAAAATCCTTTTTTAGTACATTTTGATTTAAAGGCTGGAGGTGACCAAGAATATTGAAACAAGGCTGCAAGGAGCCCTTGTCTTGTTGCCTTGAACTAGAATACCCATAGCACATGCTGGCTGGGCTGACTCAGTGGCTGAATCAATCTTGAGGACTTGTCTCTTAGACTCACAAGGGGCTTAGGAAGAGATAATCCACTTCATATTCAAAAGAGAAAACTTCAAATTAATTGAATGAAATGATCATTCTCTTTTATTGAAAAAGAGAATTTGATTTCTATTTTCTATTAATTTTAGAAAGAAGTTTAAGGGCTATATAGCATATCACCTTAGGTACATAATTATAATGAAACTTTATATGTATTTTTTGTTATTAAAATAGGTATAATTAGGTTGGATGACTTCCCTTATAATTATCTCTTTAAAATTTTATTTCAGGTGCAGGCTATTGTTAATATTTTATATGAATCTGTTTTATTTTGGATGAAGATTTTTGACAATTCATAACATGTTGTCAGATAAATTCCATTTATATCTTGGCTAAATTATATTTGAGTGTAAAAAATAAATATTTTAGTCCATTTTAAGAATATATTCTGTGCATAGTTTTCTTGAGATGAAATATAAAATATCTTTATTTTGGGAATAATATATTGAATAAAATTTGAGTAGAGATTTGATATTATTGACAACCAAATAATAATACCATAATGGCAAATTAAAATTTATTATTTTATTTTTTGCCAATTTGATATTAAAGAATATATTTCTTATAGTTAAGGGAAAAGTAGTGCATTCTCTTGACTTTAAAATTATTTGAAATGGGGCCAGGGTTGTGGCTCAGTGGCAGAGCACTTGCCTCACAAATGTGAGGCACAGGGTTCAATCCTCAGAACCACATAAAAATGAATAAGCAAAATAAAGATATTGCATCCATCTATAACAAAAAATATATTTTTTAAATTATTTGAAACCTCAATGTGCAGAGTTTATTCTTACAATGTGTAAAATGAAGCATGCAGCATTATGCTGAAAATTTTTACTCAGTATAGTGAATATAGATGTTCTACATTATTGGAGGAAAAATAGGAGCACATCTCTTTAAGTGTCAATTTAATAAGATGATTTTTATGAGACAAGATTAAATAGTTTACTATGGAAAATATACATAATTTCTGCCTGGCCCATATTAATGTCAAAATGTTATATGTAACTAAAAGCCTTTTCAGTAATCTGTGAGTTCTTATAAAATCATTAATAATTATGCTAAAATTTCCAAGTTTAACAAATGATAACACAAATGAAAATCTTAACTTCTAACACCTGCCCCATTTCCTTAAAGATGTTAGTCAAATCTCCATTAGTCGCCTAATGAAAAGCCTCCATCAGTAGGTAATCAGCCAACACTAGAGAAACTGTACACTCAGGTAATTTCTGAGCTCAGGGGACAGGGATGCAAATAATGAGAAGCAGGGATGCTAGGAGAAAAGGCTGGCACTCTGTCCCTTTGCTGTGAGGAAGTAGAGGGGCTCTTCACTAATAAACTGAAGTGGTAGGGTGTGGCTGGAGGTGGGAATTGCAGGTGTGGCTTTGGGGTATATATTTGTATCTGGAAATTGGAGACTTCTGTCTCAGCTTTCTGATCATCATGTGAGCTGCTTCCCTCTACCAAACTCTTCTACCATGATATTCTGTCTCACCTCGAGCCTCGAGGAATGGAGCTGCCCTTCTATGGACTAAGACCTCTGAAATCGGGAGCCCTCAAAACTTTTCCTTCTCTATAATTGTTCTGGTTGGGTCCTTTTAGTCACAGCAGTGAAAAACCTGACTTAAACAGTTTAATTATTGCTTTTATATCAATTGTTATAAGTTAGACAAAATTAAATGACTCTTAAGCCAGTGTGTGCTAGGGCCAGTTTTCCTGGCTTATAGGAGTTGATTATTAAATTTTCAGGATTTTTTTTTGAGTGACTGTTAAAACATAACCATGATTACATGATTAAAATTTAAATTTCATGAGTATACATATAAATTATAAACTGTGAGGAGTAATAAATCCTCAAGATACCACTTTATAATCATTTTCTCACACTTTTACAGTATATAGGCATTATGACTTGCTACTGAGCATTTCTTCCCAACTTCATGTTCAGTGGTTTCACATTAGTAGTTTGAAATTGGCTATTGTGGGAGAATTTATATCACAGACATAGACAAACACTGCAAATCACCCTCATCCCACTCTACTGAGAATCAGTTGTTAAACATTTCCAACATTCTACTTCTTTTTAAAAATTTTTTAAAATTTTAATTTGTTATACATGACAACAGAGATATGAAAAATTCTTCTCTATATGTGTAATATGAATTGTAACACACCAATTCTTATAGCTGAATTTTATTGGGAAAGGATAGTTAGGTGCTGTCACAGGTTTTAGGGGAGCATATCTCACATAGTGTTTCTTGTAGATTCTATATTCTGTTGGCTTATTATTATTTCATAGCACTTCTCCTGGCCCTCTCTATAAGATTCTTTTCTTGAATTAGTTATTTTACACATAAACTTCTGAGAATCACTGTTCTAGACCTTCCTAAAATATGAAATAAATGTAATTTTGATTTGCTCTATTTTGGTTTATTTTTACATCGAAAAAGATTGACTCAGTGATAACAGTAATGCTAAAGTAATAATAATAAAATCATTAACTTAAAACAGAAGTAATTAATGATGAGGGTGAGTATTCTCAGTGGTTATCTCATCTTTGCATTCCCAGTGCCCCTTGCAATATGTGTTATAGGTGTAAAATAGGTATTTTTTGAAGACAATATTCTGAAATGTTTTATGTCTTCTATTCCCCCTATTTTGTTGAAGGCATTGTTTTCCTTGAGGCTCATGTTTACTCATATATGTAAAAACATCCACTGAATTTTAACTATTTAAATTGAAATATTAAATAGATAATTTAAATATCTTAAAGCGTCTAGACTCTCGATTAGATTTCACCATTAGAAAATTTTTATATGACAAATATTTTTCAGTTCCTACATCTTTCCTTCATGTAGTGACTCTAGAAGCCAGATGTTCATCTTAGTAAAGTTGACATATTCTCATCTTCTTCCTAACCCAGCATTGCCTTAAAAACTGCCAAGAAGTTTTGAGTGTGGGAGTTTCAGTAAAAAGGAATTCACTGCTGTCCATCAGTTAGAAAATGTTAGGTTTCCTTTTTTAGAGTAGCAGAACAATAAATGAAAAACAAGTCAAAGTCTTTGAACAGGAAAGATATATTTTCAGCTTCTTAAAATTAAAATAATTTATCAGTTTTAAAATAAAACTGCATATATAACCATCAAGCTGTTTCTTTTTTGACAGTTTTTTTGTATTAAGATTGTTTTCTCTTTCACAATTGTCAATATGTAATTCTGATATAGTAGACCTATAAGCCATCACTATAACAGATCCTCAGAATAACACATATTGTAGCAAAAATAATGCAGAATAACGCTATGCCAAACATATTTATAGAATGAGGCTTATATAACATAAGACATTCTATTCTAGAAGCAGTCTTCATTCTCTACCTCTACAGCTTTCTCTGCATTACTCCTCAAGATTATTTTTGGCACAGAATGTTCATATTAAATTAATGGGCTCGAGAAACTGTTCAATTTATGGAGTCTTATTGGAGCAGTAAGTTTAAAACTAGATTCTAGGAAAGAAGTTTAGTGTGGGAAATGTATATAAGTGGCAGATTTGATTGCTCCCAAATTGTCCCAAATACCTGCATCTTGCTTATTAATATTGCTATAAACCTGTTTTTCCCCATAGGAAAAGTGGCTTATAGGACTGTCATAGGACTCAGAAGAGTTGCATTCATATATTTATTTAGTTATGTCTTCATTTTTCAAATGTGGCCCAATCAAGGTAGGATCCTGTGACTGTCCAAGATTCAGGATGCTGCCTAAGAAGGCTACAGCACTGAATGGCATGCCCATGAGAAAAAGGACCATTGGAAATGTTCTTAGGCCTTCCCAGAAGTTTCTAGTGATGCTAAGTCCTCTTGCATTCTTGGTATGCATAAGTTTAATGTAGAGCAAATGTTAAATTTGTAGCTACAAATTTTAACAAGCACCGTCTTACAAAGTTTTAGGGATGAAGTTTATATGCTTTTTACTCTAAACTTTAAAGAAACACACAATCAGTGGGGAAGACAAACAGTACCCAAACTAAACCAAAGCAGTATAATTGAAAGACCAGATACCATGGGAAGCATAAAGGAAGAACTAGCATTTTTCAACTTGGAACAAAGTCTTGTCTAAGAAAGTAATCCTTAAGCTGAGTTTTATAAATTTCAGATTTAAAAAGTTACATTTTAGAAGCTGCTAAAAAATTAAGGTTAAATGGAATATAAAGATCTCTTCCCCATATTAAAATGAAAGGAAGCCATCATCTGAGTTCTGCCATTTCTTTATTAACATGCAGGGATAAAACCAGTTTTGATTATTCCTATTCCTTTGTTTATGTAGGAGCTCCAATAATTAGCCTTAATGTAAACTTTATTCCAGTTAAGATGCAACAGTATTACCGTGGCAGAATCAGAAGAATTTTATTAGTATTGTTACCAGAGGCAGAAGCCTCATTGTTTCTTCAAGTGACAGTGTCCTCTATTAAGGGGGCACACAGTTAAAAGAAGTTTCAGAACTAGAGTGCTGGGTTTTTGTTCATGGAAAGCAGAAAGACTTGTACAATCTTTCTGGGAATTCACCTCTCTTAAATATCACTCATTTTAAAAAAGAAAAATTTTTTGAACATAAGCCAATTAACCCAACCTATAATATAGACATAATAGTGATATTTAAAGTAGGTGACATGACCAATCTGGAGTGTGGACTCTTGATTATGATCTTCAGATCTAACTATCCTGGAGTATGAATTGCTTATGACTGCAGTATTCATTGAATCTACACAGGACATAGATTAAATATATCTTATGCACATTCCAGTCACTATTATGAAGTATTTTATGTAAATTGCAGATGACTCATCATTGGCCAAAGAATGATTTTGTTGTTGAGGGTGGTGGTTGATTGGTTGGAACCTAGGTATTATGCATGCTATGTAGGTGTACCCCAGCAGTGTTCTGTTATGAAGTTTATAAGTTCTTTTTTCTCAAAGATTTATTTCTTCATGAGTGTTTCTGTACCTTATTTTGCTTTTTTCAACCACAAGTTACTTTGTTTCCCCTGGGGGTTCTACAGAACCAAGATAGGGTCTGCACATGGTACACTAACAAGGAGAAATGACTTTCTTGTTTAAGAGAAGCTTCATTTTTTTTTCCCTTTGTCTCTGGTTGATGTCTGCCTTTTTTTTTTTTTTTTTTTTTTTTTTTTTCAGTACTGAGAATTGAACTCAGGAGCACTTTACTACTGTGCTCATTTTGCATTTATTTTGAGACAAGGTCTCACTAAGTTGCTGAGGCTAGCTGGAAACTTGAGGTCACCCTGCCTCAATCTTCCAGGTTGTAGGGACTCCTTGTGTGTGCCTCCACACTGCAATACATTACCCTTAATCTACACTTACTTTACATTTAATCCTTTATTTTCCAAGTAAAGAAGCATAATAGATAGAGCAAAACAAAATGAATCTTAGTCTTCAGAGATTTTAATTATGAAAGAATAGCATTTGAACAAGATGAAAACATTTTTATTTAAGGGTTCTTTTAAGAATGTCTTTGAACTAAAGATGAATGTGTGTATTTGAAAGTTTAAAACTGCCGCAGTCTGGCTGCAGCAAAGTAACGGGGGTGGGGGGTGGGGTGGTGTGAGGAACAACTTGTGTACATTGATACAGCAGGAGTAGGAGCCGTTTATTGCAGGACAGGAGCAGTATTTATACATTCCACACAGCTTATCTAATTAGCATAAACTAGATACATCAGTCAACCAATAAGAATCTCCACACTTAATGGCTCCCTTTTGTTACTTCTCAAACCACGCCCTCTGGCATTTTGCCAGGCACCATCCAGACTTGTTTATGAACTCTAACATTCCCCTGGCAAAATGCCAGGCGTTATTTTGACTTGTTTACAGACTCTAACATAAAACATTCAACATATGTTTTAGTATCCTCTCATACCAGAATGAAACCTGTATGGCCTTTTCTTCAGTTATGATTTCTCTATCAGTTTAGGACTTTATGTCTAGAATAGGCTTCATACAGTTGTCCTCTTCCTTAGGTTTACATTTGCTGTCAGATGTTTGCTTGTAATTTAAATAGAATATTTCTATTTCAGGTAGCATTATCTTCAACAATGAACTCAACTCACTATTAATTCTGTTTTTGAAGCTGTGTTCACTTTAAGTTATTAATACAAGCTAATATTGTACCTGAACAACCCCCATATCCATACAGCTGATAAGTGTAGCACCCTCCCTATAAAAGAAAAAAATTGAAAAATGGAGAAAGTGTGAGGAAATGTGCATGGTCTCACTACTAGATGGTTAATGGTTAATATATTAGTGTATTTTCTTCTTTTGTTTTCTTTCTTTCTATATTTTTTTAAAAGAGAGAGTGAGAGAGAATTTTTTAATATTTATATTTTAGTTTTCGGCAGACACAACATCTTTTGTTTGTTTTTTTTGTATGTGGTGCTGAGGATTGAAGCCGGGGCGCATGCATGCCATTTTTCAACTGGCTTGAGCCACATCCCCAGCCCCTCTATATATTTTTTATTCGTTCTTTTTAGTTATACACGAAAGTAGAAAGTATTTTGGCATATTATACATACGTGGAATACAACTTCCCATTCTTCTGTTTATAAATGGTGTAGAATTACATTGGTCATATATTCATATATGAACATAAGAAAGTAAAGTCTAATTCATTCTACTATCTTTTCTATTCCCATTCCCCTCCCTTCCCTTCATTCCCCTTTGTCTAATCCAAAGTACTTTTATTCTTCCCTACCCCCTAACCCCCTGCCTATTGTGTCAACCTCCGATTTTCAGAAAGAACATTCAGCCTTTGGCTTTTGGGGATTGGCTTATTTCACTTAGCATGATAGTCTCCAGTTCCATTTATTTACCAGCAAATGCCATAATTTCATTTCCCTTTATGGCTGAGTATATTCCATTGTGTATATACCATATTTTTTTAATCATTCATCTGTTAAAGGGCACTTAGGCTGTTTCCATAGTTTAGCTATTATGAACTGTACTGCTATAAACATTGATGTGGAAGCATCTCTGATTTTAAGTCCTTTGGGTATATGCTGAGAGTCAAATGGTGGTTCCATTTCGAGTTTTCTGAGGAATCTCCATACTGCTTTCTAGAGTGGTTGCACCAATTTGCAGTTCCACAAGGAATGTATGAGTGTACCTTTTCTCCCACATCCTCACCAACATTTATTATTACTTGTATTCTTGATAATTGCCATTCTGTATAGAGTGAGATGAAATCTCAGTGTAGTTTTAATTTACATTTCTCTAACTGCTACTGAGGTTGAACATTTTTTCATATATTTGTTGACCAACATATTTCTTCTTCTGTGAAGTGCTTATTCAGTTCCTTTGCCCATTTATTGATTGGGTTTTTTTTTTTTTTTTTTTTTTTTGGTGTTAAGTTTTTTGAATTCTTTATATATCCTGGAGATTGATGCTCTATCTGAGGTTCAGGTGGCGAAGATTTTCTCCCATTTTATAGGCTTTCTCTTCACATTCTTGACGGTTTCCTTTGCTGTGAAGAAGCTTTTTAGTATGATACCATCCCATTTATTGTTTCTTGACATTATTTCTTGCACTTTAGGAGTCTTGTTAAGGGAGTCAGTTCCTAAGGCAACATGATGGAGAGCTGGGCCTTTTTCTTAAATTAGGCACAGGGTTGCTGGTATAATGCCTAGGTTCTTGATCCATGTTGAGTTTTGTGAAGAGTGAGAAATAGGAGTTAAATTTCACTTTGTTACATAGGGATTTCCAGTTTTTCTAGCAACATTTGTGGAAGAGACTATCCTTTTTCTAATGTATGTTTTTCATGCCTTTGTCTATTATGAGATAACTGTATTTATGTGGGTTTTGTCTCTGTTTCTTCTATTCTATTCTGTTGGTCTTCATGTCTCTTTTGGTACCAATACCATAGTGTTTTTGTTATTATAGATCTATAGTATAATTTAAGGTCTGGTATTGTGATGCTTCCTGCTTCATTTTTCTTGCTGAGAATTACTTTGGCTATTCTGGGTCTCTTGTTTTTCCAACTGAATTTCATAACTGCTTTTTCTATTTCTATGAAGAATGTAATTGGAATTTTAATGTACATTGCATTAAATCTATATAGTACTTCTTTTGGTAGTATAGGCATTTTGTCACAACGATTCTGCCTATCCAAGAACATGGTAGATCTTTCCATCTTCTCACGTCTTCTTCAATTTCTTTCTTTTAGAGTTCTATAGTTTTTATTGTAGAGGTCTTTGACCTCTTTTGTTAGATTGATTCACCAATGTGTGTGGGTTTTTTTTTTTTTTTTTTTTTTTTTTTTTTTTTGAGGCTATTGTGAATGGGGTAGTTTTTCTAATATCTCTTTCAGTTGATTCATCACTGATGTATAGGAATGTTATTGGATTTATGGGTGTTAATTTTATATCCTGCTACATTGCTTAATTCCTTTATGAGCTCTAGAAGTTTTCTGGTGGAGATTTTTAGGTCTTCTAAATATAGAATCATATCATCAGCAAATAGTGATAGTTTGAGTTCTTCTTTTTCTATTTGTATCCCTTTAATTTCTTTCTTCTGTATAATTGCTCTGGCTAGAGTTTCAAGTATGATGAATAGAAGTGATGAAAGAGGGCATTCTTGTCTTGTTGCAGCTTTTAGAGGGAATACTTCCAATGTTTTTCATTTATGATGATGTTGGTCTTGGGTTTAACATAGATAGCTTTTAAAATGTTGAGGTATATTTCTACTATATCTGGATTTTTTAGTATTTTGAACATGAATGGACGCTGTATTTTTGTCAATTTTTTTCCTGCATCTATTGAGATAATCATGCAATTCTTGTTTAAGTGATGTGATGAATTACATTTACTGATTTCTTTATGTTGAACTAAACTTGCATCCCTGAGATGAACCCCACTTGATCATGGTAGACTATCCTTTTAATATCTTTTTTTGTGATTTGCCAGAATTTTATTGATTTTTTTTTTTTTTTTTTGGTACTGGGGATTGAAGTCAGGGGCACTCTACCACTGAGCCACATCCCCAGCCCTATTTTGTATTTTATTTAGAGACAGGGTCTCACTGGCTTAGTGCCTCCCTTGGTGAGGGTTTGAACACAGGATCTTTCTGTCTCAGCCTCCTGAGCTGCTGGGATTACAGGAATGTGTCACCACACCCAGCTAGATTTTTTTTTATATCTATGTTTATCAGGGATATTGGTCTGTTTTCTTTCCTTGATGTGTCTTTGTCTTGTTTTGGTATCAAGTGATTCTAGCTTCATAGAATAAGTTTGGAAGGATTCCCTCCTTTTCTATTTCATGGAATAATTTGAGGAGTATTGGTGTTAATTCTTTGAAGGTCTGGTAGAACTCTGCTGAGAATCTGTCTGGTCCTGGGCTTTGCTTAGTTGGTAGGCTTCTGATGGCATCTACAATTTCCCTTTTTCTGTTTTCTACGTGCCTATTTACATATTTCAAAATTGAAATACAGGATATATAGTTTTATATCTTCCTTTCACCTCTTATGAGCCTCTTGCTACATCACTAAATAATCATGAGAGGTATGATTTTTATTAGCCTCATAGTATTCCATTCTATGCATTTTTCATGGCTTATTTAACCATTTCATGGTTCTTTATTTACACTTAGAATCTCTGTTTATCATTTAATCTAATATGTGTGTGTATACATGTGTATATGAATTAAACCTACAAAGGTTTTAAAACAGATTTAAATTTATGGTGGAATGGAAGTGGTTTTTTTTGTTGTTGTTGTTGTTTTCCATCTAGATAAACTAATAAAAAATGAGAGGAGGTAAAATATTTTTATAGATGACTATGTGCATTGGGAATTGGAAAAGAATCTGGGCATTTTCACTTATTTATCTATCCATTTTTCCCTTTTTATGCTTGGTTGGTGTGGTTTGCAGCACTGAAGAGCAATTGGTCTAACTACCACCAATTAAAGAGGATGATCAAATTGAGTCACCCCTTTCAATGAAAAAGTTTCAAGTAACCAAGGCTTTGCGAACCAGTGATTCTACAGTTTTTTTCCTTGTTAAGTGTTTCCATCTATTATGTAGAATAGTGGTTTTTAAACTTGGCAAAACCATAAAAGACCATAGAATATTTTTATGTGGCACAAATAAAAGCTTTCCGCCTGCTCCCCTCCCAAAGCATTGTCAGATACAAACAACCTTAAACAGCAGTAGTTATCAAGAAGTAATTTAATTTCTAAAGATACACCCTCATTAAAATGGCTACTTATATAAATATTGAAGTTATTTTCCCCAGTATAATAATTTGTAGCTTTAGCCAGCAGAAAATAAAGAATACCAGTGCAGAAATTTTTTTAAAAAAGAAAAAGGCTACTTGCCACTGAGCACTTACCTTATTACCCCCAGACAGGAAAACCAAGTGAAATGAGTGATTTAACTCTGCCTGTCCTTTCCCACCCAGAACTCAGTTGGCAGGGCCAGGTTGGTAGTCAGGATTCTGAATAAGAGGTAGGTAATGTGGCAATAATAGCATAGTTGTTTTGTTATAGTTGCTTTTCATTCATAGCTCTTTGGGAAATGCAGTCCAAGGAAGATTATTCTTATAGCTATATTTTGTACGGCAGCATTTTGTCAGAGTTCCCAATTTAATCTGTTTCTATCCCTGATTCTTAATGATTCTTTTAATGTTCTAGACAAGATCCTCTAAGTAAATCTTATATCATATTAGATTGAGAAGCTGGTTCAGGATGGCTTCAGATAAGAGTGATCTAATGATTCATTTCTATTATTTCCTGAAACACCTGAATTTCTGCAACTGTGTCTTAGCCAATTAGGAAGATAGATTTAATGTCCTTTTCTTAAAGCAGTTTCAAGATATAGCCTCAGGCAGGTTGTGAACACTTTTGTCAGTATAGAGACCTTGAAACATTGAATTTTTCAACATTTCATTTGTTTATGCAATTGAAAATCCTTGTTTCTCTAGCACACATAGAGGAAACTAATAATAGTCACTTCTTCTACTTGACATTCTCTTAATTTAAGATGAACGGGAATTGTTTGAGGTTTTGTTATTTGGAATGTATGTATTACTTGGGAATACAAAAATAAATACATATCTACACCTCCCTGATTTTATGAGGTTAATCTTGTATAACTTTGAATATTTTCATGTTTATAATTATGCATACAAAAGTATAAAAGAAAAAGCAATGAATATGGCACATGGTACTTCTAGTTTAACTGAGGTGTCCTCTGCACAGTTCCTAGTACAATTAACTCTCTGTAGTGAGTCCCTAGATTGCAGTGCCTGAGGCCTCCTTCCAGGAAGGCTAAGTCTGCATGTTCCCCTCTAGTGCTCTACACCCAGGGATTTAAGGTGCTTACAGATGACTTGAGCAGGGAAGTCAGCATTCACCTGGTCCCACTGCACTGTGGTTAAGGGGCCCTGGCTATTGAAGAGACTCTTCTTGGTGAACCTTGTCTAAAAGTAAGATTGCTGAAACAGATGTTCCCTAAGTAATATAGCCAGGTGTTAAAGAGAGGATTTGTCCACTCCCCAGCATAACATCCACTGGAGGGACTCCTAACCACGTTGGCCATAGCCAGTATAGGGAATAACACTATGAAAATGAGAGCAAGAGTGGACAGGGCCCTTGGACAGTATAGTGTTATTCTAGGAGTAGCTGTGGGTTAAGCTGTGGGATGACTTTTGTATCAGTGAAGCTTGTCCTCAGGGGTGTGGCAGGCAGTTTTCCAGTCTTCTGGCCAGACACTGAGCAGAGCCTTGAGGCCAAGAAGGCTTAAAAGCTATTTACTGTAGTATCCCTCATAGATGTAGGGCCTCATATCCTATAGACAGTGTCCAGCTCCTGCCATTTGTGCAGGTTGCCATTCTCAATTTATAAACTCAATCAAGTCGCGAAGTAGAGGGATACCTCAGAAGTATTGGCAAGGTTTGTTCCATTTTGTACCAACTCTGTGGATCCAGAACCTACCCCAAAACTCTGATGATTCAGAACTAATTACCCAAGAGGCACCAGGCAGATTTAGGAGGGTTTGATACACTGCCAAATGTCCTTACTTATTTAAAATTTAGATCCTATAGAAACCTATGTTTATTAAAAGATCTTGACTAAGAGCTTTCTTTAAAACCATACAGTCAAAAAAAAAAAAAAAAAGTTGAATAGAGTATTTAAAAACAGATTCTGGAACCCGTGCTGGATCCAAATCCTGGATCCTAAGGTTGCTTATTCTTTATGTGTCTCATGCTCTCATCTGTAAAATAGAGATTATAAGAGACCTACCCTATAGGTTATATGAGAATTACACTGGTAATATGGGTAAAGCCATCAGAATATTGCCTGGCTCGTGCCATAGGAGTTTTAGTTGTTGGGTTTTATATTCTCATTTTTAATAAATTTTTAAGACTTAACTATACTCTAGTATTTAAATAGTATTTAAATGTATCAGGCTCAGTTCTAAATGTGGACACATTTAAACTTTATGACAAAGCTAAGAGTAGCTGCTTTCATTATAATTTGTTTTCTTTCAAATGAGGAAACCAAGACCCAGCGAGGTTACGTGACTAGCCCAAGATCACAGAGCTAAATGGCAAAGCTGTGAATCTGGCAGCCTGGTGGTTCTTGCTCCCAAGCAGTCTGCTGTACTAACTCTCCATTCCAAATCTGTGCCATTCACATAGCAGCCTTGTTTTATCTGTTAATATGTGCCTTGCTGTTTTCTCATTACTTCTCAGAGGTATAGCCTAACTGGTTGGAGTATCATCCTTCATCTAGCAAAGAGGCCTGGACAACTCCTTCACCCTACTTCCTCACAGCATCAACACTAATTCTTGGCCTGGTTCTGCTCAGGGAGATTCTCATCTAAGCCAGCAGTAGCTCCCAAATTATAATATTTCTACTACTGAAATCATAAAAACAGTTCTCCCTTCTTTATAGAATTCCTGGTTATTTATCATCGTAATCTTCCAAAGATTAATTTTTCCTTGCCATTCTTTTCTTCCCCTCCCTCCTGTCAGCCTTTCAGTGTCCTACATAGGGCTTGATAAATAGGTGAAGTCTGGGTATCTCTAATAGACCCTAGGGGTAAACACAGGCCCCTTGGAGCAAGTGTCCTATAATTCCCACAAGAGACAAAATGGATCTGTGGGAGCAATGTTAGTGCTAATTTCATGGTGGATTTGCCACACAGATATTCCATTTGCTGTAAAGTGGCATGCGTTGCACAGGGACCCAAAGCTTTCTTAGAATGTGTTAGAGGGTCAGTTACTCCAGGATTACTCAATTCCCCTGGTAGCATGACCTTAGGAAAATCCTTTCCATATATTATTTGACTTTGTCCTTAATGTAATAATCACCTAAATATGAGTACTAATCAGCTTCAATGCCTTCCTGTGAAGCAGAGTTGCTTAAAGGGAACATTTGCCATATTGAATATATAAAAATAACACCAGAAACATTTACTGCCACAAAATACATCAGAAGGATTTTGACAGGAACAAGACAGTGCATGAAATGTAAAGATTTGAACTGAGAGGAAGTTTGAGAACGTGGAATGCACTTTACTGTTAATTTGAATGTATTCAGAAAAGTCTGTGAAATAAAATACATTTGCACCGCTATTTTCTAATTATAAAGAAAGGCTAATTTCTCTTAAACCTCGTAATATATTCACAGAAATGTTTTTACATTCGCTAATGAGTGCCATTATATTGAGGGGCACACTGCACACAAAGGATTGCATCTATGGAGGAGTGACCCTGCATGAATGCAGATGGCTTCACATTAGCTATGAGGGATTTAAGGATGAAAACCTCCATCCTCTGAGTTCTCCACAGGAAATAGTTAGTGATTGCTTTACTTAAGGGCCTGAGATTTTATGGCACCATTAGCTTTACCTTGTAGATTTCCTTAAAGAAGAATTCAACTCTCTGGGTCCCTTTGGGATCAGGAAAGCACCAACTGCATGTCCTAGAGTATATTGTATCTATGAGTGCATAGCAATTGAGGACTTTTTCCGTAGCTGTATCTACTTGAACAAAGAAGACTATATATTATAGAGCTAAAGAGTTCGGTTTGTCAATCTGTTTTTTTAGTGTATAGTATGATAAATTACATAAGATATGGTTTGTTTCCCCACCAGAACACAGAGTTGGTAGAAATTGTTTAAATCCAGGGCAGACTCCACTCACTTATTGGTTGAGCTTTATTGATTTATAACTTCTATCTTACTTTTGCCTCTCTCTTTTCTTACTTTTATCACTAAGTTTTGTTTTTTACCCAACCTCCCATTTTCCTTCCAATTAATCCACATTATATCAACACCACAAATAATATGGATGAATGACACCCATTGGCAGTTAACAATTCTCAGTTGAGCCAATAATTTCAACCTTGCCTTCCGTCAGATATTTTTATGAGAGCTACTCAGAATGATCAAAATTGATTAATTTGCATTTCACTTCCTCTTTCCCTCTGTGCATTATCTAGTGAAAATGAAAAAAAAAAATGTTCAGGCAAAAAGACAGCAGGCAAATGAAGGAGAAGACCTAGGTGATCTATCAATTGGATAATCAATCCCAGATTAATGAGGAACTAGCTGACTACTAAATTACAAGTGTATGTGCACATGGGTGGTGGGATGAAGCAGTGTGTGTGTTCTCTGGAAGGAATGAATACAAAATGGCACAGAATACAAAATGTGGAAGCCAACCGTGAAGAAGCTGGACCTGAAATGTGAAATGCCACAAAGAAAGAACAGACACTAGTCTAGGCAGGTAAAGAAAACAACAAGCGAAGAACACCATTAATCAACCACATAATAATTTAGAGAAATAGCAGAAAATAATAGACAAATACAGTGGCACCCTAGAAATATGTGCTGCCAAAATGAAAATGCATTCTAAAGATTAGACCAGAGGAATTGGGATTCTTAAAAAAAATTGTGCTATTAGGTAAAAAGTTATCAGAATATTTACAAGGATTTTAGGTGGATGCTATGTCTATTTTCTTTTAAAAATTGTAAGCACATCTAACTATGCTTGTTCCCATAAAACCTTCTCTACCCTAGGAGCACACAATAGTCATTTTTACTTAGAAAAACTCCTTCGTTCATTCAATAATTGGCTGAATGCCTACTTTACATCAAAGCTCTGTGCTAGTACTGGGTAACTAGGAATCCATGGGGCAATGTGTGTTTTCAAGAATTCCATGCTACAGTGAGGAAGAGAGAAAAAGTGAGCAATCCCAGCAGGTTGCAGAAGTGTTATGATACTAAAGCTAGAAAGCAGAAAATAGGGATGCCTATCTCAGCTTGGGAGAAAAGATTTCCTCTGGCAATGGTATTTGTTTGGAGAGGTCAAAAGGATAAGTGGAAGCTGGCCAAGGAGGGAGGGAGTTGTTGATGAGGATAGCCCAGAAGCTTGGAGAAAGAGTATGAATTTTGTGGGAACAAAAGGAATTCGTTATGGCTAAGGCTTAGCTTGAAAAGTGAGTGGGAAGTGAAGGAAACTGAAGGAAGCTTTTCATGTGTTAATCAGGTCACTCCCCTCTCTACTTAAAACCCTCCAGTGGCTTCCTCCATTGTGAGCAGAATAGAATTGAACTGTATCATAGCCTTCAAACCCTGTGCATCTGGCTCCTTACTAACCTGACCTTTACTGTGGCCTTTTTTCTTTCTTTTTTTTTTTTTTTTTTTTTGGCCCTTACACATATCAAGCTCATTCTAGTCCCAGGATCTTTAAATTCCATCTTCCTGCTGGTTTTCATGTGTTTCTGCTTGTTCTTCAATCTCCACTCACATGTCATCCCCCCTTTGGGGCCTTCTGCAACCAGCCAGAAATTAAAGTGTACCACATCCCTCCACGTAACACTGCCTTGCCTTTTTCATTGATAGCGCCTATCAGTACTGAAATTCCTTTTTTCTTTTTGTAATTTAAGGTTTTAAACTGACAAGTAAAAATGTACAAATTGTACATCTTAATGGGGATACCATGTGGTGTTTCTATACATGTATCCATTGTTTATATCAGAATAAGCATATCCATCCCTTCATACATTTATCATTTATTTATGGTGAAAGCATTTACAACCTTTTTTCTAGCTTTTGAGAATACAAAGTACATTATTTTTTTTATCCATAATTACCCTATTGTGCAATAGAGCACCAGTGCTTCTTACTCCTGTCTAACTATAACTAACCATTGCTCCCCCTACTCTCTCTGGTGACCACCTTTCTACTCTCAACTTCTATGAGATCAACTTTTTAAAATTCCACATATGAGGGAGAACATGTGGTACCATGCCTGGCTTATTTCACTTAACAGAATGATCTCCAGTTCCCTCCATGTTGTCATAAATGACAGGATTTCAGCCATCACCAATTTTTATGGCCAAATAGTATTTTATGGTGTATATGTACAACATTTTCTTTATCCATAAATTAGTTGATAGATGCTTAAATTGTTTCCATCCATTGGCTATTGTGAATAGTGCTGCAGTAAATATGAGAGTACAGATGTCTCTTCAACCTACTGGCTTCATTTCCTTTGGATATATACCTAGTAGAGGGACTACTGGATCATACAGTAGACCTATTTTTAATTTTTTGATGAACCTACCTCCATATTGTTTACTACAACATTTTTTACATTCTCACCCACAGTGTGCAAGCATTCCTTTTCTCCACGTCCTCTCCAGCACTTAATTTTTTGTCCTTTTGCTATTAGCCATTGTGTTTGCAAAGGGTTTTGTAGGCTATGATACAGTGATATTTCATTGTGATTTTGATTTGTAATTCTCTGATGATTAGTGATGAGCATGTTTTTATACACCTATTGACCCTTTGTATGTCTTCTTTTGAGAAAAGTCTATTTAGGTTAAACATGTGGCCATCTGTTTTCCACATTCCTTCACTAACACCAAGGCCTTGTGGGCAGGGACTTGACACTAATTTACTACTAAAGCCTCAGTATCTGGAACAGTGCTTGACACACATTGGGTCAATAAAATTCTCTTCAGCATTGATAAAAGAATAAACTGAGGCCAGTTCCATAAAATAATGTCAGTGCCATACTAGGAAGTTTATGCTGCTGAAAGCAGTAGATTTTATGCAGAGTAGGGACATTATCATGATTCTGTGCTTTAGAATAACCATCCTGGCTGGAGCATAAAGCTTTATGAAAGCAGAAATACTAGCTACGAGATAGCTGAGGGTGTTTCAGCCCTATCCCAGCCCAAATGCCAAGTTGAGTCAAGGAAATAACATTAGAAATAGCATGAGATACATAGACAGTACCTTGTACTTGATAATTGGATTCTTAATTGATGGAGAAGGAGAAATCAAGGTGTCATCCAGATATTTTTCTTGTATAACCAAATAAAGAGAGAATAATGAAGAGATTTGGATTCACAAATGATCAGTAAATGGATGTAAAACATCTTGTTCAAATAGATGAGCAGAACTGAGGAGAAAGTGGAAAGAATGAGATCAGAAAGAGAGTAGGCCTTGAAATCCTGAGATATTTCAAATTCAAAATCATTTTTTAAAATTAACCAGTTTAAATCCATAATAAATGCAAATTAAAGATTTTTTTTAAAAAAATTTAGGTTTGAAAACACAATTTCTTCCTTATATGAATTCTGTTTCTGTCTCTCTCTGCTTGTATCAAAACAAAAACTGGTTCTGTGGTAGATAAATTATATTTAAGCCAGTCTGCCTCATTCATAAGCAACAGTAATAGGGCTTAGTAAGATAAATAAGTTATAAGTTATATGGCATCTTGCAAAAATAAATATTAGAATGAGAAAAACAAAAAATACTGATAACATTGTAATAACTCTTAAGTTCATGTTGCCAGGTAGTCATTAATGAATCATTTAAAATGTCTAACAAGCAGTCCCTTGTTTTTCTCCCTTCTCACAGATAGGATCCAATGACCTAATTAAGGGTAAAAACTGTCAGAAGTTTCATCAGAAGCCCCAGGAACTCAAATACCAGGTCCTACTCCTCAAATACTTATTGATTGAAATTTCTGATTACAACTGCTCTGAATTCACTGGACTCCTAATTAGTAATGATTCTGACTTTATAGCAACACTAGAAAGCAATATATTAACATGTTCTTTTGAAGATATGAAAAGGACAAATATAAATTCTCAGTTTTCATAAAGACAACATAGTTCAAAAAGGATTAAAAATGATAAATTAATGTGATTCCATTGCCTGCCCCTATTCCCACCATGAAAACCTCCTATTTCCAATTAAGTAAAAAAAAAACAATGGTTTTTTTTCAAGGTCACATACATTTGTATTGTTTTATTAATTTTTGACAAGTTAAAGGCCCTCAGGATTGGAGTGAGTCAAATACAAGTTTATCATGAGCCAGAAAATAGTTAGAAACCACCTATGTTTAGATTATATTTCATCAATTAAACTATTTAAATGATCTCTTATTATGTGCAACTTATTCCATTTATAGATAATAGACAATATAGTCAACATGAATCCTGCTTATTAAAATGATTAAAACCAAGAATTATATGAAAAAATATATTATAGCCATATGATACAGATTTTTTGCTACAAACTGATATATGTGGTCCTGAAGGTGCCCAATATCTATACAACAACTAGTGACTTAGTTTATGAGGAAAAATAAGCTTGAGGCAGATCACTTAAAACTTTTTCAACTTTGCATTGAGAACACTAGCAAAAGCAGTTAAAAAAACTAATAAAAATACTAATTCAATTTACAAAGACATGTTAAATTCCCATTTAATAAATAAATTTAAAATAAATATAGCATTGCACAAAAGCCAAAGTTTGTTAGATAGAAGCAGGTGGAAGGAAGTATTAAAGCTGTTCAATTTTGGAAACAAACAGGTAGTGTGGATGACCTGAGCCAGGGAGAGCTGAGGGGCATGCCTGGGCATCATGTACAGAACTGAGATAAGATGGGTGTGGATGTGTCATAGATACTGTGCTCAGCAACTGCTTATTGCTGAGGAAAATATTTTAAAAACAGTGTATAAAACAATGTGACTTATATGTTTTTCTGGAGACATTCTTCCATTTATCAATCACACATGAGCTGATTTACATTTCAGAAACATGTAACTTGAGAAGAGCCTATTCTGCATTTGAGGAAATTTTTAAAATGATTTGATGAAGTTCTACTTAGTTGTTTGTGAATGCCAGGGAACCGCCTCTTACTCTTCCTACTGATTCTTTCTTGGACCTGGCAGTTTGGGGTTCCAAGTTTGCTTCCCTGCTTGACAATAACTTTGTAATTGGGGTTCATTCCTTCTACCCAACTTCACACATATAATGAGGCTGAAGTCTATGATGGTATTCCCCTAGTGACCTGTTCTTTAATTTCTTACTTCTGAGACATGAACAGCATTGCCTCTTTAAAGTATGTTTAAATGCCTGACTTCAAGAGTAGGCTCTTCCATTTCCCACTTTGGATTATTTGGGGCAAATTGCTTGACGTTCATAAGCCTCTGTTGCTTATCCATAGAGCAAGCCTACCCAAGTCTGCTGCCCCTGTGTTGTTGTAAAGGTTAAAGATGTAGGAGACTGCTTGCCACAGTAGCTGACACACAGAAAGTGCTCTGTGACATTTATTGTTATAGTTAAATGAATCCCCTTTTCAACAATCAAAACTCAAAACTGCTTTCTTTTGTCCCTCAACTAAAAAAGGCCTTTCCTTAGAAAAATTTCCCCTTTTCACCCAGAGACGTCATGCTGGTCAACCTGTGCGAAAGGTGTTTTCCAAAGGACCAGGTTAGATCTCCAAAGACATCCCAAAGGGCCCCAGTTCTACCCCAAATGATGGATACTTCTGGAGCTAACTATTTCTCACAATGATTTAGAGAAATTAGGAAACAAACTCTGCATTTAATTGAAAAACCTTACATTTGTAATAAATTAAGCTATTTTGTGGTTATTGTGTCGAACACAGCACTTTTTCCAACCACCTAAAAAAAGAAACTTAAATGATGATTAGAATTCTTTTTCTCTTCACTCTGAAAGGATGTTACACTGAATCAAATATCTCTTTTTCCAAATAGCAATCATGGAATTTTGCCTTGTAATTTTGACAATAATTGCCCTAGAATGAACTGTATCAGAAGAGCAGAAAAGCCAGAAAAAAATCATTTTTTTTCTAATGTGTTTTGTGGCTTTCATAAATATCTTATAGCAGTACCACTAGATTTGGGGGCGGGGGGGAAGCAACAAAAGTTATAAGAATATGAAGTAGATTTCTACAAGGAAAAAATTTGTAAACATATTACAAGATGCTTAAAGTTTTCCTCCCTCCCCCTTTCCCTTCTGTCCTCTCTTCCTCCCTTTCTTTCTCTTTCTCTTTTGCTGTACTGGGATCAAACTCAGGGCCTGATACGTTCTAGGCCAGTACTCTACCACTGAGCTGTACTCCCACCTCCCAGAGTATATCAGTGAACATTTACCTCAGGAAATTCTTATTAGTAAACTACATTTCAAATACAGATATTAAATATTACAAAATACAAAAATATGTTTTAAACTTCCTAAAAAGCTTTGAAATATAAACAGAACCCATGCTTTTAAACAAATCTAGTAATTTTAGCAGCATAATAGTCCTGTAGCTAAAGTAGAAAATATTTTTCTATTTTTAGAAAATATTTAATTTAAAGAAACTGAGTATTATTGCCAGAAGTTGCTTTTTGATGCCAGATACACTAAAACCTTAGGACTTTTCCATGATTTGGAAGTCAAATGTATAAAGGGACAAAATTCTTTAAAGAACGTTTCCAAATAGTTGTTAAAGTACTTTCTGATCAATCTCTAAGAAGGAATAGGCATTGGACTAAGTCATTAAAAAGGAAGATAAGTCTCAATATCTAGATGTTCCTTTAAAACAAATTGCTCAAAGTAACGATTCTCCATGGTTATGTATTTTATTGTCTTAATAAAACCGTCATGTAAAAGTAGAGTGCATATAATGTAAACAAAAATTTTAGTAGGCATTTTAAAGATTTCTCAACTGAATTTTATTCTCAGTGTTTATGATTTAGCTCTTACTGCCATCTAGTGTCAGCATACCCTAATTAGAAGTAAAGCACCAAGTACTGAGTTTATCATCTCAAATATAAACTGATTATGGGAATGCCACATTGAAGAAAAAGTCATTTTAAAAATATTGACCATTCCCTTTAGTCCATGCTGCCTCTCCCCACACCCATCATCATATTTAGTGGGTATATATTGAGAGTCATGAAAACTACTTCAACCCACACTTAATTTTGGCAAACTTGAAGTTACATTTGTAATCTTCTCTTCTAGAGTATAAATACATAACTTTATAAATATTTAATTTCTTTGATGATGTTTATGATTTGAAACTTCTATTTATCATTAACCTCAGCAATCTGATTTATTTTAGGCATATAATATTTTATATAGGCAAATAAAACTATTGCTATTAATCTACCTGTGTTTACAAAGTAGTTATGCAGTCATATAGTAGTTATGCACTCTTCAAATATACGAAATATCCTGTACCTTGCATAAGATTATAGTAGGAGAATGTCTAGATCAGCACCATTTCTTCATGTTACAGATGAAAAGTTTGAGCTTTGGGATTTGAGTCAAGCCTATTACTGGAGCGATACAGTTTTCAGTAGTTCTTGCTGTTGTCGCCCTGGATCAATAAAAAAAAAAAAAAAAAAAACGCAGAAACATTGAGGAGTTCTTAATGTTTTTAATAACATCTTGGTTGGTTGGCTAGAAGATTAAAAGTAAAGTAGCATTTATTTTGAGCTTGATAGATTTATGAGTAGTGCTTTCAAGAGTAATGATGCTACATTCAAATACTAACATTTTCTCCCCAGTTAATTTAGTAACGCAAAAAAAAGAAGTTATTTTTTTCTCCCCCTCTTTGGGGCCATAACTTGCTTTCATTGACATACTTGTTTCTCCTGCATTTGAATTTTTTATTATTGTAATTAAATGCTACTTTATGAGCAATCATTTCAAAATAGATGTTTGTTAATTTGGCAGGTTCACAATTTTTAAAAATACAAGTTTGTTGAAATGAAATTAATTGTGCCTTCCATAGAGAATTCCCAATACCAGTAAGTTATTTAAAACTTGAATGTAATATGCTGATATTGTAGAAAATATTCTGTGTAATTATATTGTTTCATCTCTTCACTTTATTTTAGGTGAAATAATGCAAGTAGTATATTTGTCATTGAGGGTGTTCTCATATACTCTTTTATGATTAAGTGAATGAAAAACCTGAAAATCAGAAACCCTCTTGAATTTATTGTTGATGGATGGTAAGATTACATCTATTTTATAAATCATGAGACTCACTGCAGCTAAGAAGAGGGTATAATGACTTTTTGCTCTTTTTAAAAGTAGTTGTATATTTGGCATTGTCAGTGGGAGGTCAGAGCCTTCTCATTTGCTAGGAGATGTAATTTGCAGGTGGTTTTAGTGTTGGCAGGTAGTTATCCGGTTGTTATCCTGCATTCAAATCAGATTACATTTCTTGATTGTTATATTCATTAAATGGAAACAAGGATGCATTACTTCATTTAAGGCTCCTGTGAATTCAAGGCATGGAGTAAAACTTCATTAATCTGCACCCCATTTGTTTAGAGGGTGTAATAATTTAGAAAAGTGTTGGGCTGAAGTTTACTTTCCTGCTATCTATAAAGAAAGGATTACTAACCCATTAACCAAATTAATAGTGCAAACAAAATTGGAGGAACAAATGGTATTAAACACCCTTAAGCACTTTAGAAGTACCCATATACCTAAAGACAATCTAAACTTGAAGTACAAAATATTCTCAAAGTTTTTTAAATAAGATTTCTTTCCAGGAATAATGATGAGACTTTAAAACAACCTTTCAAAAATACATCTCTAATTCAGTACTACCTTGCATTAAACTCAGTTACTCCAAATCCATGAGGTTTGGTTGAATTTGGCAGGCAAACATGAAGTTTTTATAGACCCAGGGCTTATCAGTGTTTCATAATGGTGATTAGAATGTGCATAAGAAGACACATTCCCATTGATAGCATATAGACGAAACCTTGGTGTCCATCTTCTAGTGCAGCTGACTGTTTGAGATGGTAACATCTAATTCATTCCATATATAAAATACATTTTCACTAAGATTTATCCAATGTAAACACATGAACCTGGATCCTAGCACAGTGCCTACCACAGGGAGTGGCACAGAGTAGCCCCCAAGCTCAAAGGATGGTTTTATTGCATACATTGTTATACGAAAAGAGAATGGTTAAAATTAAATATTGAGTAAATGAATGAAAGACCTATTTCATTATCTGCTACAAAGTGTGGCATCAGGGTGTGGAGTTTTTTCTGCTCTATTGAATAGGAAATGCATTTTTTCATCTCTTTGGGGAGCTGAAATAAAGGATTTATTTCAAATCTTGTAATTCTATAACTAGCTTATTAACATTTTAAGCTTATTCTGTTACTTGACTCCGTTTCCTTCTCCTCCCACCCCCCATAACCTCACAAGATTGTCGATTTCTTTTTCTCAGGATGTTATCCCAAGGAAGGAACGAACCCCAATGTGGGTTTCATCATTTCCCTCCTCCTCCTTTTCTGAGCTGTGATCACACACTGAAAGCTCCATCCTGTGCTGATGTTTGAGAATCTGTTACCATGGTGCTATTCCCCAGCTCAAAGGATGGTTTTATTGCATACATTGTTGCAGGAAAAAAGAATGGTTAAAATTAAACTAAAAAAAAATCCTGATTAATAATAGAAAATGGGATAAATGTTTTCAAAATCAAATACAGGGTTGAGAACAATACATTGTTATGATTGCCTTTGCTTTCCAAACATTTCCTTTCAGTTTTTGCTTTTTTGTTTGGGAATTGTATTTCATATAAAAGGCCCCACTGTCATATGCTATGTCATATGCTTCTAGGCATATGTCCAAAATACAAGTGGACATTAATTCAATTCAGCAGATAAGATTTCCTTAGAGACCTCTGGAGGACTTCACTAGTCCATCCCTACTAGCCTACATCTCTGACCTGTGTCCTCTCAGACAAAACTACTTACAGAAAAAAATAAGATTTGGTGTGTGTGTGTGTGTGTGTGTGTGTGTGTGTGTGTGTAGGTCAAGAAGGATATAAAAGAAGGAAGAGCAATACAGGACTTTGAAGCAACTGTGAGTTGAGAATGAAGAACACTGGTGCTGAGGTAGATCTGAGGGGCAGCTGATGTTGAAGCAAAGTGATCTGTGGTCTACTTTATACACAGAACCAGCCACTTCACAGCCAGTAGTGATCCTACCACCAAGGCTGTAACCTTGTTCTCTTTTCTAGATTGAGAGACTAGGATTTATAATTTCTGCAGACTGACAATTTTAGACATTTAGAATTTTTCAGTTGTACCACAGTTTAATTACTTTGTCCATTTTAAAGCATTTTGAAGCACATTAATGATGGAAAAAGTGGTATGTTTACCAAAAGTCACCTTTCCAGATAAAAACTATGAAAAGTTACTTTAACAACTTTTAGGAGAAATGAAATTTAGAAATACATTAGGAGGCAAATATAATGAGTTGCAATTAAATCTTTTAAATGCCTTAAAATAGCTGTTAAGATAGTTGTCAAGTTCCACAGTTCTTTAAAAGGTAAAGGACTATGACTGTTAGAGAAAGAATTCAAAGCATTCTTTGCTTACAGTATCATAGTTTGGATAGAAGCTCAGGAGTAGACCTGGTGCTGGAATACAAACCCAGTGTCAGAAAGTTAGCTATGTTGGCAATATTTAGCTTTGACATAGAATATTTGAGGTATATTCCATAGATCTGATAATTGTCATGATGATACCAAGAGTCAGAATTAAAGAAATGAATAAGTTGTGACAACATGGCTCAGAAGTTAAGAACTCAGGCTTCCAATTAACAGCTGGGTATTTGTTTAAGCTCTTTATGCCTCAGGTTCTTCATCTGTGAAATTGGATTCATAATCATATTTACCTCATAAGATAGCTGTGTGGATTAAGTTACACAATATATGTAAATTACGTTAGCCATTTACACATGTAAGTTCCTAGCCTTATAAGCATCTGATATGTATAAATGGCTATTTTTGTAAAAATTTAAAATCTCCAAAGAGGCCCTTAATGGATGTATATGTACTTCAATTTTATAGCATTATGGATCCTTCCTACAGAATATGTTAAAGTTTGGAGATCATCAGGAAGTACTCTAGCATGTTGTTCTTGATTTCTTACAAATATCTAAATAGAGATGGGTCTGATTCTACCCAAATACTATATATCTCAGTGTAAGGATAGAGTTCAAGATTCTTCTGTCATGGAAATGACATCATTAATCAGTTAAAAGCTTCATTCTTGGGCTGAGAATATAGCTCAGTTGGTAGAGAACTTGCCTCACATACACAAGACCCTGGGTTCAATCCCCAGCACACACACACACACACACAAATACACACACACAAATACACACACACGCATGCTTCATTTTTCTTTGTTGTCTTTAGAGCTTGGTGTGAAGTGAATAAAAAGGAATGGCTATACGCTTTTTCTTCTCTCTTTCTTCCTTTTCCTATTTTTCTCTCTTCTTTTCTCATCTCAATGTTCAAGAAGTCAACACTTCTAAATAGCAGTCCTCTGTTTCTCTGGTGAAGTGCTCCTATTTCATTTACACCATCTGGAATCCCACAATATTAGAGATAGTTGTAGACACCAAAAGTTTAAAATTTGATTGGCAGAAAGCTGGACTAACTTGGAATCTCACCCATCCACACAGAGAATGACTCTGAGAAGGTAACCATTGTTCCTTATTTGGCCACCACTGCAGTGGTTGCATTACAGTGCTAGCTTTCTCTTTCTCTCCACTCCAGCAGCCCCATCTATGTAACTTACAACTCTGGTTCAACTCTGGTCTAACTCCTGTGGTTCACTGGGCTCTAATTTCCTTTGGGATCTGCCTGATCATTGTGAGGAGCTTACTGTGATTATCATGTACACTTGTAAAAAGAAATGGGTGTCTAATTGGAGCTGTTACTCTAGTCAGCCAACTTCTTGAGATTTTCCAGGTATTGAAGTGCTACAAGAAATTTCCAAATAAGCATTATACTATAGAACAAAAATAGGCACAGACCAAGAAACAAACAAATAAACAACAACAACAAAAAAAAAAACCCAGCAGAATCTTTGGAGGAAAATAAAGCCAGTACTTTCTTTTCTCCCTTTCAATATGGACTGTGTGGACTGGTGTCTTCCAGGTACTTCATTCCATCTCAGTAGTTGCTCTCCTCAGAGATGGGGACAACACAATCTTTTTCATAAATTGAAAGCAGTAAGGGATGAGATCCTCTGACTTCTTCATTCTTGGTATAGGCATTTCTTGTCTCATTTTTAATGTATTTACTATACAGGCTACCTGATAATGGAAAATATTCAGCTTCAAAGCCTTCACAGCTCTGAAACATTTTTACCTATTGCTGAATTATTATAGTTTCCTGGAGACAAATGGTATACAGATTATCTTTATTAGATATCTCCATTTGATTTCATATTAAACGGAAGCCTCTGCTTTTTGTTGTTGTTGCTGTTGTTTTCCTCAGAAGGTGCTGAAGCTTATTGTCTATTATAGAGCTAATAGAGAGTTCAAAGAGACTTCACAGAGGGGGGAAAAGAAATGGAGTTGAATTGTATACATCCATAAGAATGGGAATCTAACTAGAATTAGGTATATTTGATATATTCCATGCTTGTATAATTATATCGATGTATAACTAAATAATAACGAAGATTTTTTTTTTTTTTAAGTAATGGGGTCGGATAGAGTGAATCTGAGAGCACTACTCAACTTTACCTCATCTAGGAAGTTCAATCCTGAAAAGTCACTTTCTGTAAACTCAATTCATTCATATCCTTTCTTATTGGAGAGAGTTAAAGCTATGGCTTTAGATGTTGATGTCAGTTCTGGTAAAACAAGGGGACACGGGCATTTGTGTACTTTCTTAAGGAAACATGCAAACCCTATGTCTATATGTGGAACACATCTGAGAGAGGAGGAACAGCTCTAAAATTGGCTTTAAATATTAAAGTCTGGCTGGGAAAGTATTCCTTATTCAGTTTACCAAAGCAATCCTTGGATACGTGGGTCTTATAAAACACTAAGAGTCTCCCTTCTCCAGGAATACTTGCACAAGCCTATCTCAGTCCCTAGGCACTCCATTTCTTTCCTGGTATGTCATGCCATTTGATTTGATCAGCTTCCATTTGAAAATTTGCATTTAAATTCAACAACTATTTATCTCTTATCTATTCTACATTCCAGTGAAGACTCAGGGGAGAGTTAGATAAGGTACTTTTAGACTATAGAGGACCCAGGTCTGTGGATGTAAATAGGTGATTTCAAGGCAGCCTGCTCAGTGTCTTAGGACAGGTGTGAACAAAATACAGTTAGAACAAGAAGGAGAGGACTTCCCCAGGCGGTCCCTGTGGCACTGCCATTGAGCTGTGTCTCCAAGGACAGTGAATCTGCAGTTAAGCATCACATGCACAGTTCTTTTGAAAATAATGGCAACTAGAATTCTACGCTTGCTTATTCTGTTTATGTAAAAGATATGTCTTCTCAGAAATTAAAATTAACTATGGAGAGTGTTAAGGCATGGAGAGTAAATATCTCTTATTTGTAGGAAATTCAAGAAAGTCTACAAAATAGATATAATGTACTGTGAAAAGATTTCCACATGGCTGTTGCTAGGTAGCCATTTGTGTAAGCACCTTTTTTTTTTTTTTTTCCTTCTCTATGAAGTTCTGCAACAGCAAGAATCAAAGAGATTTGGTGCCTGGGAAGGTTTACTTAGATAAATCATTAATTTTCCAAGCTCTGTAATATCCAGCTATATTTCATAATTAGAGACAAAGTAAGTCATAGAAAGGTTGGATCTTTTGTCTGGGGTCTTGGAGCTCATCAGTGTCCAAACAGTGAATTGAACTTCAAGATCTTGATTAGATACTAATGCCGTAACTGTTCACAGAGTATTAGGAGGTTTTATTGCAGGAAGACTGAAAGTCAATATTGATTGATTATTATTTACTAAATAGCTCAGTGTCACATGCCCTGAGAACTCTCCTTGCTCACATCTAGGGCTGGTACTCCACTTACTTACCAGAGCCTAACCCCTTTTACCTACAAGGACATGGCTTTAGCAATTCTTATCCTGTCTCCTGCATCATCAATATTTTCCTGTCTATATGAACTTTCCTAATAGCATACTAACATGCTATTTTTCTTCCTTTAAAAAAAAAAACACTCTATTCAGCTAGTATTATTCAGCTAAATATTCTAGTATTTTCCTATGTCTCTCCTTTTCTTCACTGCCAAAATTCTTCAAGAAGTTAACTATGCTTATGAACTGTACTTTCTCAACTCTTACTCTCTGAAACCCACTATAGTCAGGCTCACTCACACCACTCCACAGAAACTGCTCTTGTTGAGGTTATCAGCAAACTCCAAGTTGTTAATTTCACAGGTCTGTTCTTCATCCTTGTATTATTTGACTGTCAGCCACATTGACACAGTGGATCCTTCCTTCCTTCTCCACTGAAACATTTTCTTCTTTAACTCCCAGGGCAATATATTTTCCAGTTTTCCCCCTATGTTACTTTATGTATAATAGGAATTTAAAAGTGTTTTTCTGTGTGTGTGTGTGTGTGTGCATATGTGTCTGAAACTGATCTAATAAATTATACCACTCCCATTCCTGACCCTACATTCCCAGTCTCTCTCACTTCTACCATATCTTCCCCAATTTAGTCAATGGCATCTCCATACTGGCAGTTGCTCAGGTCAGAAAACTTTGACTCAGTTTCCCTTTCTCTCACATCCCACATTCTATCCACTGGCAAGTCATTTTGACTGTACTGTCACAGTGAATCCAGGATTAAAGACAGGCAGTCAGTACAGATAGGCAATCAGGTAGGATTGAGGAAAGAGGCCAGTTTGGGTCCTGAAAGTTGGAGACAGCCCCTGAGAATTGAAATGTTAATGCCTTCCTCCACCCTTATCCAGATAACCTGCCCCTGCTCCAACCTATTTGTAAGGTACCTGACCCAGGAATTTTCCTTCCCTACAGGGAGTTGCAAAAGTTGTTAATTAATGTGTCCTGGGATGCTTCCTGCTTTATATGCTTCACTCCATATGGCCCTTCTCCCCCCCACCCCATCTTCTTCTCACATTTTGGCCATCCCACCAAGCATTTCCTGGGCCCAGTCACATATACAGGAATGAAAGAGATAAGGGGGAAATGAGCAGGAAAACAAAGAAAATTTAGGATGTATAAAACGTGCAGAACACCATCACTTCTTGGGATACCAGCATACTAGCCATGGCCCCCTTCTCCCTCCTGGGAGAAGTTTGTGTAACCCCTTTTAAAGTAAATCCTGCTTTATATGCTTGCCTTGGCATGCTTCTCTAATGTTATACATCAACATGTGAGGAAGCAGGACTTGTCACCTATAACTGGAAGTATCAAGAGTATATCCAAGCTGACCTCTTCTCACCAGCTCCACTGTCACTACCCTGGTCCAGCCATCATCTTTTTATTCATGGCTTATTGAAATAGTCCTCTAACTGATTTCTGTGTTTCTATTCTTGCTTAATTACTAATGCCACAGACACAATTAGCCTAGTAAAATTTAAGTCCTCTCCTTAAAACTGTCTAATTTACCCATTATCATGGTTCATAAGGTCCAAACCATCTGGCTCCTGTTATCCCTATGACATGGTCTTTTAAATTTCCACCTCACCCTGGAGGCTCTAGACTCTTTGGGCCTCCTTCTTATTCCCCTAATTCAGAGTTTGGCAAAGCTTTTGCTGTAAAGGGAAAGATAGGAAGTAATTTAGGCTTTATTCAACTCTTATGGTGATCACAGAAAACAGTTATAGATGGGACATATATGAGTGAGTGTGGCTGTGTTCGAATTAAACTTTATTTACAATAATAGATAGCGTGTTGGATTTGTCCCACAGACTAGTCTCCATAGACTATAGTTTCTGTCTTCTCTAAGTCAGACTCATAAAGCCTTTGCCCAGGCCATTTCCAGGGCCTGAAATTCTCTTCCTCCAGACATCTGCATGGCTTCTCCCTTACCTTTTTAAGGATTCTACACAGGTGTTCCCTTCTTAATGAGACTTGTTTAGCCAGAGTGTTGGCACAGTATAGATGGCACACTTGAATTGGAAAAATTAAAGAAAGGCTTACCAAAGGTATAGGTTAAAAAATGGGAGCCTGGAAGAATGTGCACAACCCAGACCTAACAAAGCAGTGGGATGACCTCTATAGGGCCAAAGGGGGACAAGAAGTGGGAGCAGTAGCAGAACCCAGTAGGACAGAAATAGGTAGACAGAGTCTCTTTGGGAAAATCAGTGACTTTTGAGCTTCTGTTGGGGCTCCCCATTATTGATACCAGAGTAGAGGCCATAGGGCAAATGAATTTTCTGTTATAGTCTGCATAGCCTAGTCTTCCAGGACAGAGATCAGGGAAAGGGGGAAAGTATATATCTGATAATCCAGATGAAAGATACACAAAGCTTTTTTCATCCACTATATTTAAAATTATAAGCAGGATTGACTGCATCATTGAGGAACAAAATGAAAATGGAACAAAATTAAAATGGGGGCCACTTTTGTTTTTGTTTTTATGTAGGTTGCCTGTCCATGAGCCAGCCCAGATTTCAGCCTTTGCCTCCAGCAGTGGATTTCCTTTGCTTCTTTCCTCCTTCATTTTTCTCCATTAAACTACCTCTATCTAACTATTATGTTATCTAACTTACTTACTTAGTTGATTTTCTTTCTACCCAGTGCAATTTAAGTTCTCTGGGGTTGAGAACCCTTATATGTTGTATATAATGCCTCAAACACTCGTTGGCACAATAAATGCAGTAAATATATACAAATTAAAAGAATGAACCATTCTCCTGAAAAGGGAAAGAAGTAAGGGATCAAACTTTTACTGATTTAGCATGGTTCCTTTTCCATATTCTTTTTTTTTTTAACCTTATATATTTGGAGTTTTTATTTTTTTAATTTATTTTTTAATTTGTTTTAATTGCTTACACATGACAGTACAATGATCTTGACATATCATACATTTGAATCATATGGGATATAATTTCTCATTTTTCTGAGTGTACAGGCTGCAGAATCATATTGGTCATGCAGTCACATATATACACACAGTAATAATAATGTCTATTTCATTCTACTATCCTTCCTATCCCCCCCTCCCTTCCCCTCCCCTCCCATCCCATCACTTCTCTCTACCTAATCTAGGGTAACACTATTCTTTTTTTTTTCCCTCACATCTTCCTTTTCCATATTCTTGACCCTTCTTTTCATTAGCCAAAACTCAAAGCTAAATAAAATCCATTATCTCCTGTTAGAAAGGATAATTTTAAAACCTTCAGTATTTAAGATTATCTGCCTTAACAATTTCCTCTATAAAAGGCAGTGATCAAAACAAGACCTTTCATTTAAATTAGTGGTTGGCATGTAGAAGAAAAATGTGAGTGTGAATGTAATTTTAAAGTTTCATACAGTTTATTTCCCTGGGAACTTATCTAATGTTTTTTTTTTGTGTGTGTGTGTGGTATGCCTATCTCAGAATCAGTCATTCTTGGAGTTCAGTACTTGCCCTACTTCTCTCCTCATTGTTCAGGCCCTACAAAATACTTTAAAGCTAACAGTTCGAAATAATATTTTGAGCAGATTAAGCCCAAACCCTGTCTCCAGTCTTTATCTTCCATCTTGCCTTCAAAATACATAGTGCTGCATTGATTCAATTGCCTGTAACATATCATTACTTGCAAATCTCATAGGAATCTAGAGATCACTCAAATTGATTGTGTGCATCACTCTTCTCCTACTCCAGTCACCAGCCTGCTGTTTCTACTTTGGCTTTGGGGACATCTTTATCCCCCCTGTGATCAACTACAGAAACAGGAGTCACTAGTGGCTTCTTTTTCTTCGTCATCCACCATCTAATTAGATGCAACAGCCTATTTGTTTTTTACCTCCTAAGTATCTCCCAGGTCTGCATTTTCCTTCTCATATCTACATCTGTTGTACTAATTCATATGCTTGTTATTATTTACACTCTAGATTTTGACAGTGGTCCCCCTAAGTGATTTTGCCTTTAACTGCACTATTATATCGGTCTTCTGCAATACAATAAAGTGGTCTTCATACATGCTTGTCTTATCATATCTCCCATGTGTAAAATTTGTTCAATGATTTCTCTTAACCTATAACATAAAAACTAAACTCTTTTAAATGACATATAAAATCCTCTAAGGTATTATCTTCCTCTGGGTTTTTTCAATTAATGAAATTAAAATACCAAACTACTACTATTTCTTCAGTCAGGTGTTTTTCATGATCTCTAACCTCGTCATGCCTAGCATTTAATGTTGATTCTCCTATAGGCAATGTTTTCCCAGACTTATCAACCCACCAAACTTTGGCTTCTTTGTCCTCTAAGGCCCATCTGCATCCCTGCATTCTCACTATACCTTGTAACGCCATTGTAACCTTGAAGGGAATATTGCAAGATTCTATATATTTAGGTATATTTCATACCATAGATTCAAATTTCTTTGGAGAAGAGAGTATTTTTAGGTGTTCAATAAAAATGTGTTGAACAAGTGCTACATTTAAATTTTGGCCATCACACAATATATGCACATCTTTGTATAAATTTAAACCACAGGTCTAGAATTTCATATTCAATATTTTAAATAAGTACTTGAGTTTTTAAAAACTGAAAGCAATGTTCTTAATTATCCATGAACTGTTGTCTATTTTTGTCTAGAGAGTAGTAAAGGCAGGTAGTTTTATTTTTCCTAATGATTATGGAAAAGTTTACTTTAAAAATAAAAATTAGTAGTTTATAATTTATGTTTACTTAAAAACTGTAGATAGAAAACTAAATCTCTGTAAATGAATACACATGAATCCATAGTACTTAAACACACTTATGAAAACATATTTCAACAGTTCCTCTGAAAATTATAGCTGTATAATTAAGGATAAACCCATATGTAATTAAAAGTTAATATTTTAGATGCATAGTTTATGTTGTAGATATATTTATGTCTTAATCCCTGACCTATGTCATTCTATATCAAACAATAATCTGTTTCAATTCAGATATTTGCTATTTATTATATATATTATCCAGAACTTGATGGTCAGATTAAAATTTGGCAGTAACATATGAAAAAAGTAGAATGTACTATCACCATGCCATGTTCCCTGGTTTTCTGAGGGGTATATTAAAATGATAATGTTCTTGTTGGAGGAATATACAGGGCAATAAACTGTTTTGTGGGTTATTAAACAGTGAAGTGAGGCTAAATCTTCCAATTACCAACAAAAGGCTCTTATTGCAAATATATTACAGTACCATGGAAATTTCCTTTTGTATATTAGATTTTATAACACATTATTTTTTGAACTTGATTATAATTAACATTATACTAGGCAGTAAGCAGATGTGTATCTCTTCACTTAAAAAACTCCTAAATTAAAGTTCCAAAATTCAAAATCCAAGATAATACCACTAGACCCAAAAATAACTTTTCACTTTCTATAAACTATTTCTGTATCCATAGAAAAGCAGGAAGAAGAGAAGAGAGGACTGACATTTAATCCACAACAGATATGCCTTTGGGTAGAGATAGCTGCTTGAGTAAAGCTGACAGATTTCTACAAAAAGTGCACTTGATAGAAAAACTGTATTCTACTTCTACAAATTGTTAAATCTGGACTTTCAGAACAAAGGCCATCTAGAAGTACCCTATTATCTCTGAAATAAGAGAGTGTTAATCTTGTGGTAGCATCAATATTCACTGATTGCATTAATTGGAATCTCATTATTTTTATAATAACAGAAAAATACCAAAATTAAGTAAGTAAATAAATAAAGGACCCAGTAGACCATTACATTAGTTTTTTAATACATTGAAGAAAACCTATATAATAGATGAAACATATTCTTTTTTAAAAAATTTCTTTTTAGTTTTAGATGGACACATATCTTTATTTTGTATATTTATTTTTATGTGGTGCTGAGAATCGAACCCAGTGCCTCCCACGTGCAAAGCAAGAGCTCTGCCACTGAGCCACAACTCAGTCCCTACATTAGTTTTGTTTTTTTTTAATCTCTGGCACTGTGTCTGGAAGGTTGACTTTTCTACCTTTTTGTACCCTATTTTTAAGGACAGCTTTTAAAAAGAGATAAATTTTTTTGATGGAAATGTATAATCTTGAAGATAGGATTGAAAAAAGACTAATCAGAAGAATTTATCAGATGCTGAAATAAATGTAATGGTGGCTGCTTACTATGCATCAGATTTTGTAGGAAGAAACCCAAGGCTATTTTACGGGAAAGGTGGGATGGCACCCAAAACTTTTACGTCAAGAGGTAAAAGTAGCTAGGTTGCATTTCTCCTTCCATACTGATTTTAAGGTAGCTCTGGATTTCCTAAACAATGAATCAGTGAATTATAGTGATGTTTAGATACAGTTCCCATACATTGACTACATTTTCTTTTTATTTCATCCTTCCTCTTCCACACACCATATCCCTTCCACACACACATGTGTGAGCAAACATACTTCCATTGAAAACCTCTAACCTTTTTTGATCATCTCCTTTTGGCTGTTTTTCTTTTAAAAATCACACATGATATGTGCTATCGCATGTCTTTGGTATCTACAATATGAATATCCATTTATTCTGGGTCAGGATAAATTTGTGATTCCTATGTTTGGGTGTTAGAAAATCGAGGTATCTTGATGTTGCTCTGATAGTTTAGAATCTAATATTTCAATGAAATGTGGGTATTTTATATTCAAGTCTAACTTAACCCTGTGTAGGATTTTGTTATAAGAATTAAGTGTCTAAAGACATGTGCCCATTTGCAGGGATTAGTAAAGAAAAACTGGATCACAACTTCTTGGTGATGAATTAGCAAATGAAAAGAAGCCATTGTGGCTCATTCATTCCCTTTGTAAAATCTAATATATTTGAGTAGATATTAAGAAACAAATTGGACTCCCTATCTAGATGGAATTGGAAAGATTCAAAGAAATTTTAAAAGTAACTGTGGATTCACAAAAAGTAATGGAATTAGGAGATATTTTCCATTCCCCCCATGTAATGCACCCACAAAATCCATCATGCATTTCCCACAAACTATGACTACTGTGGAGGAAAAGTTTATATACTCCATTGCAGGTCCAAAGCAACTTCATGGAGATATAATTAACAAAAATATTACTATTACAATCATGAAATCTTTTCTTTTGAACAACCTAGCTATTTGTATAACCTCTGCATGCTTTTCTTTCCTCTTTGGTCTGCCTTCTTTATCTGCTTCTTCAAATTCTTTCTGGCTTTTACATTTAATAATCTATGATGTTTGATTTGCTGTAGATTTCCTTCTGTGCCCCCCTAATGTATGAAGATACATTCTCAACCCAACCTCTCCTTTCAGGCAAGCTGTTTTCTCTTCTCTTTCCCACATCCCTTCACAGTATGGTAGTTATTTTTCATTGACTAACCGAAACTTGGCTCATCTGCTTCCTCTCTGAAGGAGAGGAGAAACACATTAGCAGAAGATTTTCACAATACTGGAACCACCATGTCTGTGGTGATAGCAGACCAGAGAAGCCTGGTATACTAGACTTGAAAATATTAGTGTGAGTGTCCCAGTCACTTTTATTGTGTAAGAGAATTGAAACCCATATTTTAAAATATAAAGAGTAAAATAATTAGATATATAAATGTGTACATATAAATAGAGAAGTTGATAATCATAGAGTTTGATAAAATAGGATATAGGCACATTTTAAAGAAGACAAAATAAAAAACACTAATTTTTTTATTAGACATTGTAAGACCCAGACAGTGAGACATTAAAACATACCCCTCAATTTTTTTTCTTATACTAGTAGCCAGTCATGAATCCTAAACAACTATTTCAATTACCATAAGACAAACAATGTTAAACTAAGAAGATCAAAGCATCAGAGAAAATTGTGTATCCTCGAAAGTGCTTTGTAACTATTTCTACAGCCCTGTACCTCATAATCCATCCCTTGAGCTATTTCCATCATGTCTATTTTTAAAAGCCTAAGTTAAAAGTCTACACTTAATAGTGGTTCTCAAACTTGAACATATAAGTAATACTAGAGGGTCTTCTTAAAAGTGCTATTTCTGGAGTCATAACTCCAGAGATATTGATTTGGGAAATTAAATGTGGGATTTGGGAATCAGTCATTTCAATAAATACCTTCACCCCTGCAAAATTGGGTGAGAATTTTTAAGATAAGAATCTAGAGTGGAATAGAACCAAAAGTTAGTCAGGGTTTTTTAATGCATATAACCATCTAAAGTCATAATCTGTATATTCTTTCATTTTGTTTAAAAAAATACTATATGTATATTATAAATCCAAAAAGATTTAATGTGAACAAATAGAAAATGTTTTAACATCAAATATAATCACAAACTGTTAATTTGGAAGTAACTATTTTCATTCACATGATAAAGCCTTGGTTTAAACAAACCAATTTTTAGTTCATTAACTATCAGAGTTTTCTGGTTATTAATTTGCCATATAATAGCTTTGAGGTAAATGCCCTCTTTACCTTATTATAATTTATTATGTTACAGCTATATTTTGTTTCAGTGTTCCAAAGAAAATTTCCTGAAGCAGACTGGATTTCAGAGCTATTCTTTTTTCTCTTTAGTGCTCTTGTTTTTGTTTCTTGTGAATGTTTCATCTTATTTCCTCAAGGCCTCTTAGAGTTGCTTGAATGTGGACTTTCTAAGAGATTGTTTGTAAAGGGCAGGGGGAAATCAGTCGAAATGCCTAGACAATGAAAATCTAGGGTTAGCCAAATATTAAATACATTTCTAAAGGAGTAGCATAGTGTTATTTTCTCTTTTTATTTTTTTCCTGTTCTAATCATCCATCATAAATAATGAGATGTGCTTTGTTAACACCAATGCATGATTTCCATAATGGCTTTCTACTGAGAAGTCTGTGCTTACACAAGATTTCCCTTTAGTCACTTAGGGACAAAAGTGGAAATATTATGGATGATGTTCTCATGATGGTCTCAAGAGAGAATTGTTTAAAGAAGATCCTAATGTATTAAAAATAAATAAAACAGCTTACTAAAAGGTTTATATTCTGTTTGCTCTAAATACATTTTTCAACATGAATTTTTAAAAAATTTCCACTTGAATCAGGCAGATTTGACATATGCTTTCTGAAACATATTTATTAAAATTTTGATATTTTGCTCATCATGATTTATTTATTTAATTTTTATTTAAAACATATTTCATTAAAGTATTGTTTATCTTAGGGCTGGAGATGAGGCTCAGTGGTAGAGCACTTGCCTAGCATGGATTCAGTACCCAGCACTACAAAAGAAAAAACAAGAGAAACTAATACAAAATATTGCTTATCTTGATTACCAAGGGCTTTTTCTTGCATTTGTGCCCTCTTAAATTTGGTGCTTCTAGTAAGCGTGTCACTTGTTTCACCCTAGTCCTAACCCTGTTCCCTATTATTAATTAAATTAATTAATCACTCATGAGATGCATTCAAACATTTTTAAGGCTTTTGGGTACACACACTACCATTGTGTGCTCCAGAAATGTTTCTATAATTATAGTTTTAGAAATAAGTTCCAATATGGTGAAAGAGCCAAAGGCAAAACATGCTGTGTAGAAACAAATTAGACTATTTAAGAAGCAATTGTCAGGATATATATATATATATATATATATATATATATATATACACATACATATATATATATATATATATATATACATATATATATATACACACACACACACAAACATATATATATGTGTATATATATATATATATATATATATATATATATATATATATATTAGTTGTAGATGAACACAATACCTTTATTTATCATTATATAGTGCGAGGATGGAACCCAGGGCCTCACACATGCTAGTCGAGCGCTCTACCACTAAGCCACAACCCCAGAGCTAGCAGGAGATCTTAGTAACAAGTGCAGTGTCCAACATAGAGCATGCCCTCATTAAACTGAATTAAAATTTCATCAGCATTTAGTTGTTAGAAGATTTTCTTACTTTTTTTTTCTAGAAATTGCCAAAGTGGATCACTATAATTGTTATCAATTTATTGTTTCTTCATCTTATATTCCTTTCAATTGCTTTGAAATTCAGCAGGAAGGACATGTAGTTAAAACTATATAAATAAAAAATAACTTTTAAAAATTATTGCTTCTATTTACAACATAATCTAATAATGTTTCATTAGATATTCAGAATTTTCCCAAAATTATCTGCTTTCCCAAGGGTTTCAATGATTCTCAGATCAAATTATTTTAGAATTTGCCCTTGAACAATCCCTTTATGGAAGTGAAATAAACAGAGTGCTGAGTCTTCCTATAATGCAGTGACCTTGCTTTGTATTGACAAAAAAAAAAAAAAAAAAATCTCTTACAGCTGGTTCTTATGTACTGCATGTATTGATGTGTTTCTGAAGGCCCAGATCAGTGAGGAGAAGATATAACTGTGCACACTCTTTGTAGATTAAAAAAAAACTCCTTTAGACCAGAGAGATTTTTAGCAATATTATTTCAGATTGGATTTGCACTTGGAAACTTAAACCAGGTAATCCTTATAGTGTTTATCTATCAAAAAGTTTTATTTTAGTGATTATATTTATGTTTTTAAAGTTTATTCTTGGTAGCTTTTCTAATTAAAATCATTATTTTCTGGAAACTGAATGCTAGTTGCAAAGGTTTACTCTAGTATGAAGTTTAACATAATGGCAGTTGTTTAACAGCTTAAGTAAGTGACATACTTGATTTTGATTAATATATTGAGCACTCTGAAAGTTATCTCTAATATAGATATGAGTTATGCATATATAAATCCAAATGAATTATTTCATAATGCATTGTTACTGTTAAGTGACTAATGACTAAATTATAATTTAAACATTTCCTATCACCTGATGTTGAATTGGCTATCTGTACATCCTTCAAATGGCATTTTCTCAGACCTAAGGACCCTGTTTCTCTCACCCCAAACTAGTTCCATAGAGTTTTAAAAATATTTATTAATTTTGAAAATCTGTATAATCTTGTTTTCTGTCAACATTGTAACTTTCAATATGACAGATTTTCAGTAACATTGAGTTCTGATCGTATAAATATTACATGTATTTATATTAGGAAATTTAGAAAATATGGAAAACCATGAAGGAGATAGTAAAGTCTTCACTAATATAACTCCCTAGACAACATTAAATACATTTGAAAGTGGGTCCTTTTATGCATTTACCTAGGAATGTGCATAAGTGGAAGATCACGAAAGAAAGCTATATGTAACTTAATTTGTTACCTTGCTTCCCTCACTTAATACTGTATTATGGGCATTTTCTATGTTATCAAATAGGCTTTGAAAGTATAATTTTAATAGTTTTATTATGTTTCATTGCTTGCTTATATTATAATTGACTTAACCATCTTTGTTTGATTTTGATACTAGTTATTTCTAATTATGAATTGTGTTTTATAACATTTATAATTAATATCTTTATTCATACATTTCTACCACATCCCTTATTTTCTCCCAAGGATTAATTAAATTAATTAATCACTCATGAGATGCATTCAAACATTTTTAAGGCTTTTGGCTACACACACTACCATTGTGTGCTCCAGAAATGTTTCTATAATTATAGTTTTAGAACTTTCTTAAACCCATTATCATAGCAATAATTCCATTCAAGAGTGTGGAGTCCTGATGACCTGATCACCTCCCCAAGGCCCTACCTCCTCATTCTATTCCACTGGGGTATTCAACATGAATTCTGGAGATACACAAGCATTCAAAGAATGGAACATGTTCACTGTTTAATTCCCAGGAATATGTGCTTAAGGCCAAGATTTAGATTCCTCCTAAATCCCTTCTTTCTATCCTTATGTCTCAGAGAAAAGTACTTTGTTACCTGGACACTTTGCTATCTTTTATAAAAATGACATTCCTTGATTCTCTTTTTCAGTTAGGAAGAGCCTTATGACTAAATGTGGTCTAATTATTAAATAGAGCTATGTACTACTTCCCAGAGGGTTCTTTGAAAAGCAGAGGCTATCCCATCCTCACCTTTTCCTCCATTCTACCAGAGTCTCCAGATGACTCAAGCAGCCATTCTGGGAAGAGCCACCACCGGGGTAAAAAGTTAAGATAGAAGGTCACTGCTTCCTGATAATTTTGTAGAACTGTCACTCTAATACTGGGTACCATAATTATGATTTGTATCCTGTTTAAACTACTGGGGTGGGGGTGTCTATTTCTTGTAGTGAAATCCAATTTTAATTAATAAGGTATCAAAGCAATTGAAATCTATTTTTTATGGTTGAATCTTCGTTCTTCCATTTAGTAACTTATACAGATGCCTGGGTACTAAGTTAGTGGTATCTATTTGCTTGTTCTGAACATAGGAAATCAATATCAGTAAATTGAAATTGTCAATAATTTCCTAATTGTCAGTAATTTAGTTTAGGGAACATTAATTTTCCTGTGAGTTTCCAGCATTCATAGAGAGTGTACAAAACCCTTATAAAAGATCATTGATCTAAACCCAAAAGAAAAACTCTTCTTGCTATCTATGTTCATCCTTCCTCAGAGTAAGCAAATTCGGTGCTATATTCCAAGCCCTCAAATCATAGTACACATTGCTGGAAGTGGGAACAGGCAGCTCCAAAGATCTATTTATTTTGTATTCCAAAAAAGATATACAGTGGCCTGTTTGGGGTTCTTGTACTCTTTCTTTTTTGATTAAAAATTGAAGCCTCTTCAAAAACAGCTAGCTTTTATTAATAACAAGCAATAGATGGAAAGAAATAAATATGTTGGAGATATAGGGAAATTTACCTAAGGAATCATAGTTCTTAAGTCCTTTATTAACTGCCTCTGGATACCCCTTTAGTCCCGGGTCTATCCAGTCCCACCACACTCAGGATCCTGAATTATTCATGCTCTCCCTCCCCTTGAACATCACCATCACACATATTCTCCCAGTTCAGTACCCCACTTTGTTTCAACTTTGGCATAACTGTGCAGGGAACCCTTCTAAAAAATTCTTCTCTCTTGTCCTCATATAGCCTTCAGTACTTCCTTTTTCCTAGTAGATATCATGCTGTCTCCTAATTGCTGGTCAGTTGTATCACTAACTAGTCAAAAAGTTCCACATAGTGACTTTTTTTTTTTTTCAGAAAATTCCTAGCACCTAGTAGGTGCTCAGTAGCTATGAAATGATATTACACACACACACACCACACACACACACGGCTCTTTTATCTTTTTCATTCTGAAGTCAGTAGAGAAATCAGTAGATTTCATAATCACATAAGTAGCATAAAATTTGAATATGTCAAGAATCCTTCATCTAATTATTACAAGGTATTACTTTCAATGTCTTATTTCATGGTTGTATTTGTATATTTGTCTATGTATTTTATGAACAAAACAAAACAAAAATAAATGTCAGGAGCTTGAATTCTAGATTGGGACACACGTATTGTATTTATTTTTGTAACTCTCCTTTCTTGGGTCTGACCCAAACTACAGAAGCTGCTGGCAGAGTTCATTCAGTGACAAACATATGAGGTCACTCTTCATTTCTGAAGGCTAGATATATTCATGTTGTTAGTAAGGAGCTCAGAACATCTGTATTTATTGAACACATTCTAAAGGTAAAGTACTATATACATGCAGGCAGCTAAATATTTAATTTTGATGATATTCTATATATCTTAAGTGGTAATTTGCATATATAAACACACAGCATGCCTGACCAGAAGCAGGCTCTGATTCTGGCACCAAACCTCCTTGGTTCAAATCCAATCCCAGTCACTTAATAGCTAAATAATCTCACCCAGTTTACTTAAACTCTCTAAACCTTAGTATCCTTAACTATAAAATGGGGATATTACAATACTTACCTAATGAAGTTATTTTGAAAGGCAAATGAGAAAATTCATATAGAGTGTTTTATTCCAGTGCCAAGTGCATAATTCTTTGATTTTTTTCAATATTAGTTGCTATTATTATTGCTCTAATTATCAGAGTTGTCAGAAAAGGTGGGTATGATGGAACCACAAGTAATAATGTTGGAAAGAACTCAAAAAATTCAGTCCTGGAATGACTGTAGTTCACAATAACCTAATATATATTTTATGAAGATCTAAGAGGGAGGAGCTTAAAGCCTTCAAACATAAAGAAAGAATAAAGGAAGGGAAACGCTTATTACCCTGATTCAATCAGTGCATACTGTATGTACCCCATTAATATGTACAATTAATAAATGCTAATCTAATACAGAAGGAAAAGATTTTCAGTTCTATGGCAAGCACTGTATTAGTGAGGTTAAGAAACATTCCCTCCTCAGAATCACAGGAGACTTGTTTGCAGGACTTATCACCAGGTGGGTGTTCAGAGTTCCCATCTGCCTGTCCCCTGCCCCACTCAAAAGGGCTTCCTCAGGAGCCTATCAGCCAGGCAGGAGCCCCAGAAAGACAATGGGTAAAAGTCAAGGTGGAAAAGGCCCCAGTGATTTTTAGAAGTCCAGAAGGCCGTGCTCCTCAGCTCTGCTTGATCCTCTCAATGCCCTTGCTGGTTGAAGGGAAAGGAAAATATTTCAGAAGTTAAGTCCTTGGTTGCCTAGCCCATTGCTCTTGGCTCAAGATAAGGCTTCAGCACTCACAGTAGAAAGGTGACCAGAGGAAAGCTGCTCTACTCATGGCTGATAGGAAGCAGAGAGGGCTGTATTTTCTATATATTAAAATATAGCAGGTCCTGCTAAAATTAATATAAGTGCTAACATTTTATAGATACATGTCATTTTATGTGCATATATGATTTCTTTTGGTTTCCTACAACAAATTCCCATATTAGGTATCAGGTATCTGAAAGTAAAAGAAAAGTTAAATGAAGATATGAAGTAATAGATGACTGTTCAGAAGAAGTAACCTAATTGAATATTGTATTTCAAATTTATTTAAATTGCTACCTCTTTCTCTTCACACCCATTAAATAGTGAACCCTACAGCTGCAGTATGTGTTTAATTGCTGTTTGGTTCTAGACGTGCTCTAACATGAAAATCTTTCACTTGACATTAAAAGTCAACTTCTTTTATTTTACCTTATATTTAATATATACCCAAAACATACCAAGAGATGAATAAAAAGAATGGCTTCATCATCAAAGATGCATTGCTTTAATTTGAGATATTAGTGGCCTTTAATGAAATCCCTATGAGATATAGCAATATTTGCCCCTAAAATGAGTGATGATTTTGATTGCAAAAATGTTGATAATGACTTTATCCTGGTTTTACCACATACTGGTTGTGTTACCATGGACAAGGAACTTAGCCATTCTAACTTTTAGTTTCTGGTCAATAGAATGGGAATAATAGTAGCCACCTCACAGGATGTGGGAAGAATAAATGAGATAACATGTAGAAATCAGAGTACAGGGTGGGAAGTACTCAGTACACAGGATTTTTATTTGTTTGGTTTTGAAACTAGACTTATTCTTCTTTGGATGGGGTAGGGCTTGGTATCAGTTTGGATTTGTTGATTTGAAAGTAATAAGAGGAAACTAAGTAAAGTATAACAGTGGTGAGCTTCTAGATCTGGGGGTTCTTTGCATGTAGGGTGGGTAAAAAGGATCTTTTAATGTTATTAGCAATACTGATAACAATAACAGCAAGCATGGCAAATGTCATTTATAGAGTACTTGCCACAGTCTGGCTGGGCACAAAATCACGAGCCACTTAAGCAGGAACAAACTTTATTTTTGAAACTGCCGCCAATGCCCCTAATGCTCCCGGGAAGACTGCTGACCAATGCACGTGGCGTTCTCCCGGATCCCAAGAGGAAGTTCCTCCTCCGGAATTCCCTCCTACCGCACTTCCCCAACCAATGGGAACTCTCCAGGAGTCCTGTAGCAGGCCAAGGTGAACAGCAGGAGTCCAATATCCAAATGAATGCAAATCTTAACATAATCTCATCTCAATGGCTTGCTGGCATCACCTTTCAACCAAAAATGCCATGCATCATATTACTTGGCTGTGGCTCTTAGCAAGTACTTATTCTGGTAGAAGCATTAAACTAAATGTTTTCACCTTTGTCTCATTTAATCTTCTCAACAACATTATGAAGCATATACTGTTAAGTACCCTGGTTTTACAGATGAAGAAACTGAGGCATGCTCAGCCAAACTTAATAATCTATAGTTCAGACTCTGTTTCACTTGTACTGCCTTCTACAGTGTGTTTAGAAGTAAGTAGCACTGCACGTGTTCAGGTACCGATGCAGGGATTGCCATACTTATAGCTACTATGTTGAATAGGCACAACTTGTAAGGTGAAATTTTAAATACAGTTCATTTTTAAATCCACTCTATGAAGTAAAGCCTTTTCTTGCCCCTTGATGTAAGTTTAGGTAGTTTCATGATTTTTGTATACAGTCTTTTTAGTATAGGTTGAGTATCTCTTATCCAAAATGATTGGGACCAAATGCATTTCAGATTTTGGAATATTTGCATAAACATAATGTGATATCTTGGGGATGAGACCCATAACTAAATATGAAGTTCATCCATATTTCATATACAACCTATACACTTAGCCTGGTTATAATTTTATTTATTTATTGCATTGCTGTGGATCAAAGCCAGGGCCTCCTGCATGCTAGGCAAGCACTCTACTTCTGAGCTATACCCCCAGCTCCTGATTGTAATTTTATATGGTGTTTTTAGTGTGTCTACATTTTGAATGCAACCTGTCACATGAGGCCAGATGTGGAATTTTCCACTTGCAGTGTCATATTGGTGGTGTTGAAGCATTTCAGGTTCCAGATTTTTTTGAAGTAGGGATGCTTAGCATGTGGTATGTTCTATAGTACTTTGGGAAAGGAGCACAGCTTCAATTTAATGATTTAAATATCTAGCCTGTGTAATATTTAATATTCTAAACTTTGTCTATAACATTAAAGCTTCTCCCTTGAACTCTCAAGATCAGGCCTTCCAACAATAGGAAACTTGCAGTGGGGAAAGGGACAGTTGGTCTCCTTTTTCTCCTCCTTGCCTCTACTTTTCCATCCTTAAATTGTTCTTATCAGTAGCTGATTCCTCTAGTTTTGGAGCACTGACAGGGAAGGGAGAAAAAAGTTATTGGAAAACTCTTCTTTGACAAGTGCCAGTGGTAATTTAGCATCACGCCCCCTGGATTTTGCCCCCTGTTTTTCTGTGGCTGCTTTCATTGGTTCTTTGTAAATCCTCCCCTCTGCAATTGTTTTAAAGGGTGAACCATCTGTAGTCTGGATGTGGCCTTTCAATGTTTTCTGTTGGGATCTGGAGCCTTTCCAAGTGTCTTGGACTTGATCACAGGTGACCCCATTCTGATACCTTCTTCCAAAATGCCCACATCTGGTTCATAGAAAACATTCACTCATTTTGAACTCCAGTGTACTCTGGGGTTTATTTGGTCTCCAGATCAGCAATCTTCCATTCACTCTTCCCTAAGTGGTGCTGGTCAATCACTTGGCCGTTAGGTTTCTCATCCATGAGTTGGAACGTGCACATTAAATATCAAGGGTCATATACTAGGTTTCTAGGTCCTGTTGAAGTCTCTTTTTCCATGCTGAACTGAGGTCAGACATATCCCAGTCTTCAAAGTCAAATTTATAGCTTATCAATAACTTATCCAAAGTAAGTTTTCCTACATAATTTCTAATTATAGGACTTTGATGTGGGTATGGCATTTTAGAATTGTATAACTGGTTCTCACAATCCTCTTTTGGGAATTCAACATATGGTCTAACACCTCCCGTGGAATGTGTTAATTATTGTTTTGATGCTTCAGCCAAAACTTCCATTTTAATATTCCATTATGTATATAATAATTACTTCTGGGTAAAAGGACCTTCATGCTTTCGTATGCTTTCCTTACCTTATCCATTTTCCTCCTTTTCTCTCTTTCCTATTTAAACTGAATTGGAGGTCTATGATGGGAAGAAGAAACTCTGCATACTTACTCAGATGGTAAGGGAGATTCTCAAGGACCTTGGTGACTGAAGACAGAATAATCATTTATCCCATAACTTTTGATATATTACAATTCCCTTGACTTGGCTCAGCTTGTTAACACTCCTCCTCAGTGAATTTCTGTGTGAGTGGCAGTTTGATGTAGTGTCTATGAGCACAGAGTATGGAGCTAGACCATCTGGATCAAATCCCAGCTCCACAACTTATTAGTTGTATGTCCTTGGGCAAGTTATGAACTTTAGTTTCCTTATCCATAGAATGGGGGTAATACTGCCTGCCTTATAGAGTTGTAAGAATTCAGTGAGTGTATGTATGTATATATATATATATAAATATATATATATATATATATATATATATATATATATATATATATATATATCTTAGAACAGGGCCTGGTACATAGCAAATGCTATGTAAGTAGTAATTATTACTACTGCTAGTATTATTCATTATCTAAGGTTCAGTTTAAATACCACCTTCTTTATGAAACCCTTTGAGATCATTCCAATAAGACAGCTTTAAATCCTTGGTCTCAAGCTGTATCACTACCCTTGTTGCAGGGCATCATGGTTAGTGTTATCATATCTACCTTCCTCACTAACAGTGGCTGTTTCTGTATTTCTTGCTGGGCATAGTGTTTAAACATAGTAGACACAGTCAGAAAATGTTAGTTTCTTTCTCCTTTCATTTTTGCTTCATGTTTGAATCTAACATTTCATGCCTAAAAATGAATTTATAATATTTAAGAATACTATAAAATAAAAAATATTCTTTAAAAATTTTGAATGTAGAAGGTAAATACCATGGAAATTAAGATAAAATGTTTTTTTGTAATTATTAATAATGTCTGCCTTATCTTTGCAGTGGATAAAAGAAAACATTCCAAAATATAAAAAAATTCAAATTTTATCAAAACAATGACTTCTTTTTGTTGTTGTTGTTATATTTTTAGTTGTAGATGGACACAATATCTTTATTTATTTATTTATTCATTTATTTTTATGTGGTGCTGAGAATCAAACCCAATGCCTCGCATATGCTAGGCAAGTGCTGTACCACTGAGCTACAACTCCAGCCCAAATACTGACTTCTTAGCAAAGAAGATATTTTGAAACAGAGTTTCTTTAATAACTGAGTGCACATTAGTGAAAATTTGAGCCTGGATTCAGTTCTTTATATGCACTGTCATTTCTGGTATCCTTTGTGTAAAGTCAAGATAGGCAAGTCTTAGGTCTGAAATACCTGTGTGGCAGCAGTGATAAAGTGAACTATGGCACAATAGTGTAGTTTCCAGAGCAAAGACTTTGAAAATTCCATGACTGGTTATAACAAATGTGTTGTTTAGACATGTTCTGCCTCATTTTATCTGTCTGCCCCAAGGGACTTGCAACTTTACCATTCTCATACTCCCTCAGTCTCAGCCCTGTCATCCAGTATAATGGTGTAGTTAAATGAATTGTACTTGGAAATGCTTTTACTTTTGTCAAGGTCATGCAGGTTTTAACATCTCACAGCCAATTCCTGATAAGCTACTCACATTTATATGATGTCCTTAATGGTGATGATTCTTGGGCTAAGAGGAAGGAGAAGGTGATTATGGATGAGATCAGGCTTAGGTTAGTTCTTTCAAATTTTAATGTCCATTTAAAAACCTGAAGGCTAAGAACCAAAATATATTTATGAAAACGTATTTATAAAACAACAATAAGTGGAGTTATTAGACTGCATTTCTTTTCCAAATCAGACACATACAAAAATGGCTGAGGACTTTTCCCCTTGTCCTTAACACCCTGGAAGAGTCCACCTCCAACATTCCTCTGCAAACCTGCAACATTACTCTAAAGGAAATTAAAGCAGAGTGATCAGCTGTTGCTTTCCTACCATAGACACTTTGGTTCTAGAATATTCCTGAGTGCAACATGGTAAAATTTACTTATAAGAATTATTTCAAAAGATCTACAGTTTGGAAGTCAAAGCATTTATTCTGACACTAGTTTTTCTCTATCTAAGCTTATTTTGATAAGCTTAGATATCAAAGCTTTCATTCAAGGCATAATCTTGCTTCAGGTGGAAAACCACACTATATTGGAAGACATACAAATGGTGATCATTTGAAATCTATTTTATAATTTTATACAAATTTTGTATCATACATATTTAAAATATGAAATGATACTTTGTCATGTAAAACATAACTTGGTTCTAATTGTGCAAGTATTCTCCAATATTTTGAGGGGTGTTGATAAGAAGAATTTAAGGAACAGAAAATATATGGAAATGATATTAGTCAAAATAAGATATCAAAGTTTAGCATAAAAATTTTAGTAACTATTATAATTCATATAAATTATTTATAAGTCTTTCTGTGAAGCATTTGCTAGTATTTCTGATAAATATTTCCTAAGAAGTATTTCCCACCTGAATTTCTTATGTTTTCTGTTCCAAAATGTCTATTCTTAAGTGTGAGAATCATCTGAGATTGTTGCTGAAACTACATGGCATATCTGTATAATTACCTCTGTTCTATAATCTTTCATCTCCATGGCCATAACAGGAAGATATAAAATAAAAGCTCCAGTATATTATATCTCTTAAAAATATGAATGTTTCATTTTTTTTACAAAAAGCATTTTATTAAGACATATTGCCAGACATATGAAATGTGTCTTTTTCTTCATCAGTCAATTTTTTTTTTTTAACAACTGCTACTCAGTGAAGATTTATTAAGAGGATAAATATATCAACCCCAAATAATTGGTTACTATGAGTTATCTACATTTTATTCCTTTTGGCCAATGAAAATTGTATTGATCTCAAAAAACTAAAATGAAACATTCACATACTTGAGGGTTGAAGTTTGCTTGTGAGAAAGATCACCCTGTGATAATGGCACCCCACTGTAGGACCAAAGGTTTGGCCAGTATTTTACATCAGACTGGTGGTAATTTATTCCATTAGTTGATGTGACAGTGACTTCTAGCCATCTTCTTTTCTTGGACGGGAATGTTTACACACATGCATAACTTCTGTCCAGAGGGAGAATACCTCAAAATCCCAATCATAATACAATTGGGCAATCCTATCTATGATTCAGTGACCAAAGTTTCAGACTGTAGTATAGTAAACATTTCATCATTACTTATAGCAGAAGATTTTTCAATTTATAGTTGGTATGTTTGTGTTATACACAATGCAGTGTGATCTTCTAGATATAAGAAAATATTCCTATTAAGAAGGACTTGGAAGTGGGCACAGAGCTTTAACAAGTTTTCCATGATTGCCTGCTCCGCAGATCATGTTTTTTTTTTTTTTTTCTGTACAGATTGTTCCAAATTCCAGATTCTTTTGGTCTGAAAAGCATGATAGTAAAGAATGAAGAGTGTCCGTTTTCAGAGACTTGCTTTGCCTATACTTTCCTCTGCTCCATATCTTCTCCACACACTCCTATCATCAATATTCCCAAACCATCTCAGTTGGTAATTATAGAAAAAAGAAGCTAAGTGATGATCTATTCCTTTGTCATTGTAAGAAGGGCCTAGAAGACAGGTGTTCATTTCTTCATCAGAAATAATGGTATGTATTACATTTTAAGTATACCTTATAAATTCTTTTTAATTTTAATTTGCTTTAATGAGTTACACGATAGTAGAATGCATTTATGTACTTTGATATATCATACATATATGGAGTATAATTTCTCATTTTTCTGATTATACATGTGGTAGAATCACATTGGTCATGCAGTCATATACAAATAAGGTAATAATGTCTGTTTCATTCTACTATTCTTCCTATCCTCATATTCTCTCTTCTCCCCTCCCTTCACTCCCCTCTATATAATCTAAGGTAACTCTATTCTTCTTTAGTGCCCCAATACCACTTATTGTAAATTAGCATCTGCATATCAGAGAAAACATGTGACCTTTGGGTTTGGGGGATTGGCTTATTTTGCTTAGCATGATACCTCCAACTCTATCCATTTACTGCAAATGCCATAATTTCATTCTTGTTTAAAGCTGAGTAATATTCCATTGTGTGTATATACCATGTTTTCTTTATCCATTCATCTATTGAAAGATACCTAGGTTGGTTCCAGAGTTTAACTATTGTGAATTGAGTTGCTATAAATATTCACATGGCTGTGCCTTATAAATTCTTAATAACATTTAGCATAGAAACAAAAATTAGAATGCAGGTCCATGATGATTACAATGTACAACATCTATTTGCCAAAAAATAATTAAAGGAAAAAATGAATCTTTGTATGTGAAGAATATGGATTATATGATTTCTTAATTTTTATATGAAAGAAAAATCATTCATGTGAATTAATTTAAAGGAGAGAGATCTGTCAGAATCTTACCTTTTTAACTTACTTACTTATTTACCTGTGTGAGCTCTGGCAGTTTCTTCTCTACTCCTGATTTCTCATTTTTTAAAATCAGAGATGGTACATGTGTTAATTGTGGTTTTTGAAATACATTGAGATTTTATCTCACTCCAGTTAGAATGACAGTTATCAAGAATACAAATAATAATAAGTATAGGCAAGGATGTGGCAGAAAAGGTACACTTATACATTGTTGGAGGGACTTCAAATTAGTGCAATCACTCTAGAAGGCAGTATGGAGATTTCTGAAAATACTTGGGATGGAACCACCATATGATCCAGATATCCCACTCCTCAATAGATATACAAAAGATCTAAGATCAGCCCACTATAGGGAAGCAGACACATTAATGTTTATAGTAACATAAATCACAATAGCCAAGCTATGGAATCAACCTAGGTGCCCTCTAGCAGATGAAGGGATAAAGAAAATGTGATATATATTCACAATGTAGTATTACTCAGCCATGAAAAAGAATGAAATCTTGTCATTTTCTGTTAAATGGATTGAACTGTATGTAGACTATAATGCTGAGTAGAATAAGTCAGAGTCAAGTGTTGAATATTTTCTCTAATATGGGGAAGCTAGTCTAAAATTACCAAGGGGGTAGAAGAGAGAGGCAGAATAGATATGGGGGTAGGGGATTCCATCAAAATAAAAGAAAGATCAGGGAAAGTAGAAGAGGCAGATTGAGGGGAAGGAAGGATGGATGGGATAAAGGGAAAACAGTGGAATGAATCTGATCTAATTTTTCTATGTACATATATGACTTTACTATAGTGAAACTCATCGTTATATCCACAAGATGCTAATTTTTAAAAAATGTAAATAAATAGAGAGATCAGCAGAGTAGAGGAAAGGGAACAGGGAAAGGGGAAGAGGAGGAGGGCAAGGGTAAGTACCAGGCACTTACTTGGAGCAAAGTATATTCCATGCATTCATAATCATGTTAAAATAAATCTTAATGTTATGTATAACTATTATGAACACATAAACTTTTTTAAATGCCAAAAAATAAATACAAATTGAGTGTTTGGTTTCCATTCTATTTGATCTATTTAAAAAAAGAGCGGTTTTTGAGAATTAAATGAGATAGTAAACATAAAGCACTTGTGGAGTGCCTGGCACTTAGTGTGAGTACTGAATACATATTAACCATGTAACTAATTCTACAATTACTAATATAATTCCTGCTGACTCTCCCCCTGCTATTGCTGTTACAGTTATTATCCCACCCCATTACTCAAAGCCCTTTAATGCCTTTCATTGTTCCTTCCCCATCCTGTTCTGTTTCCTTGACTATTGTTCTCAACTATATTTTCTAAATATACCAAAATAATGTTATCCTATCTTTCATCCTGGCATCTTTCTCCCCTGTTGAAATCCTGTCCATCTTTAAGAGCCAGCTCAAGTGAGTCCTCTTACTAAATCTTCATCAGTCTACAAGGTTCAAATCAACCCTTCACATAGCTGTGCTTTCAATGCCTTGGTTTTCACTTTCATTACAGCACTTTAATTCTTTTCAATCTTTTGGTTGTTTACAACTTTCCCTCTTGCTCGCATTGTATTGTAAGGTATTTGAAATATTTTCCTACTTATCTTTATCCTCTCCCACTAAATGCAATCCCCACCAATAAACACAAAGCTTTTCCACATGGTCACAATTCAGTCAATACTTGTTTAATTAAATTGTTATCCAGAATTCTTACATAGCAAGGATTTTCATTCTTTTCTAGTAAAAAGAAAACTGATGGTTATACTGATAACTCTCAGGCAACATAAGAGGCTGAAATGCTCTCTAAATAATCAAGTTACATTCAGTGTGTTTTGATTTACCAAAAAAAAAAAATTCATTTCCTGATAATTAGCCATTCTCAAAATTGCATAACTTAGGGTCCTCTGATTCCTCAAATGAAACCTTCAAAGCTAGTAGTAGAATACAGAATGCCTCTAAGATTTATTCATTAGAAAAAAAAACTGTTTTCATTTTCTAAAACTTTCTATGGTTATTAATTTAGACATTTTCCAATGGATAAACTGTTTGCAAGAGAAAATAAAAGTAATAATAACAATAGCAATAACAGTAGTTTTAACATTGTCTAACCTGAATTGCTTACTACTTCCCAAGTACTTCACATCTCATTGTTTCATCCAGTCCTTGCAAAAAAAAAAAAACACTGAGCAAGCTGACACTTAGGGAGGTTAAAAGTTTCCCAAGGTCATATACATAGAAACAGATGGTGCTTATTCCTTTCAGCCTATTTCTGTTAGCAATGTCTGATCCCTAAGTTCATGCACTTGGTCTGTGCACTAAGCTTCCTCTTCATGCTCACACTAGATAGAGGAATGGCAAAGGATGGCCATTTATTGGAGGGGAAGCAAAAGAACTCTTCATAAAGCTGATCTTGTATAGCAAACACATTATTTTTACATACTGTTTAATACTCTTGATGGTGACTTGGGTGGGGATCAGGTGAAGCTGAGGGAAAGATGAAAGGCTAAGCACTCTCAAGCACACTTAAGACTACAATTGCTGTTGCTCCAGAGTCAAAGACAGAATTTAGGTTCTTTGGTACTGGAGAATGAAAATTCAATTTTGAATTCCACTTATTCTGGAAAAGCAGGTTGACAAGAATTAAAAAAAACAAACAAACATGTCTTTGTGTTTTAAAGGCATTTTCATAATCACTAAGAGTAATGTGCTTTAAGACTTCAGAAATATTTAACATAAATACTGAGTCTCCAGGGGTTATAGTCCTATGAATATGAGATAGCTCTATAAGAACAGAAGGGCCACAGCCTGTATTATGGTCCTTAGCAATTAGTAGGGTAAAAATCAAATTTCTTTTTTTCCCCAATTTAAATTGTTTTATTATATGTGCATGAGACATCTTATGACTTCATTGAATTATTTTGAGATAATACTGAAATAACCATTTTTACTTATGAACCTCAAACAATTATGATAATATTCCTCTGTGGCAGTGAACATTTCCATTATTGTTTATATTCTTGTTTTAGCTCATCCCTTTAGTCCTTTTTTATTTCTTTGACTAATTGTTAACAGCAGCCTTGAAGAAGATTGATTGCTTTCTACATAAATGTTTTGTTAGAATAATTACCAGGCTCAACTGGGGCTCTGATTCTTTATACTTTAGCTGACTTTGTAGAATAAGACAGAATGAATCACTGTGTTTTATTATACTGTTAACAGCCACACCTTAATTCCAATTGGACTGTCTCTTAAAATTTCACTGTTCATGATCTTTTGCTTTAGGCTTCATAGTTAATAGTTCCTGACTGTGATTCTCCTGTGAGTTTCATCTAATAACAGTGGTCTCTGCTCATTCCCCTCTCAGCTAATTTCCTACCAATCATGAGATTTCCAGGATTTTAGTTGTAGTGCATCAGGTCATCCAAAATTGTGATTTTTAGACTTCAAACACTGAGATGTAAAATAACTCTTGAGTTTCACAGCTGTCAGGAGCAAGAACATATTGGATTGGTTTAAGCCAAAAATATTTCATCTCCAATTTGATTTACTTGATATTTTGGCTAGAAGCACAGAAATGCCATAAATAGTGGGTGGTGATTTACAGTGTAACTACATAAAAGAGTGCTATAATTTCAGAACCACAGGATGGTGCATGTGATGAACTCTTATAATTGTGACATGGCCAGAATCGACAGCTTCTTCTCATTTAAAGCTGTTTGTTTTCTATGAGGATCACAGACCAAGGTCATTTGGCGATGCAAATGATATTCTGCTTCTTTGATCATTCCTTCAAAGATATTCAAGGAGAAAAAAGTAACTTATATTCTACTGAAACACAAAAATGTTATTTATATAGGCATTCTAGACTCAGGAGAATGTTCTCTTCGTGCAGTTGCCAAAGAGGAAAATATTGGGATATATTTTGATAGGTAAATGTTTTGCATTTTAATAATATTTTTCCTTTCAGAGCACAATTTATTCATTTGTTAATAACAAAAAAACAAACAAATGAAAAACCTATAGCTTATCATCTTGGAATGCTTACTCCTGGAATTATGAACTCCAAATTTTACCTTATTTGCTTCTGTGTTAACTCATCCATTTATCCTAAGGCACAAAAGACAGATCCATGTCAGGTAGCATCAGATCAATTTGTACCAAGACATAGATTTTGTTTATTTCTCTCCTTGCTCTTTTCTCCCAGGTCCAGTTCGTTGTTTACCTGGATCGTATCCTGTTACTTTGTTTTGAATCTCTCGCCTTAATTTTTTGAGCTTTGTCATTAGCCATTCTGTATCCTTTATTTTGGCCTTCAAGGAATCCTAAGGCAGAGTTTTGCTAAGTCAGTATGTTCTATGGACCTGCAGAGAGTAGTCTGGAATAGGTTACAAGTATGACAGGAATATGGCATCACTCAGGCAGCAGAACCCCTTGATTCAGTCACTTTGTTTGTTCATTTCAATATGCCAGACAAATGTTAGCACTGTTTTTGAGTCAAAATATAAATTGATGATTTATTTATCTCTTTAGGAAATGACAAAGATTTTCAAATTGGTGGTACTATTTTACACTTTCACTAACAAAGTATTTAAGTTCTAGATGCTAAACATCTTCAAATTATTTAGTGTTGGAAAAGGTGCACTCATACATTGCTGCTGGACTGCAAATTGGAGCAACCAATTTGGAAAGCAGTATGGAGATTCCTTAGAAAACTTGAACTGGAACCACCATTTGACCCAGCTATCCCACTCCTCGGTCTATACCCAAAGGACTTAAAAAGAGCATACTACAGGGGAATAGCCACTGCAATGTTTATACCAGCTCAATATTAGCACATCTGATGCTCGCCCTGGCTGTTCTAGGATACAGCTTACACCATCCTCTTGCTCTTGTCTTCTATTTTAGGCAAGCACCTAAGATGACCTAATATCTTCACCTAAGGTTCCCCTCTCAGAACAAAACTACACCCAGCCAAATCTGTTTTTATTATTTAGGGCCATAATCTCTTATCTTGAGGCTCCCACACTCCTTTAGTCTTCCGATGAACCCGCCTTTCACATTCTTCAGCACTTCAATCACCTTCCCCTTTTAAACTTAAACCATTTCACTCTCTTCCTTCTCCACACAACCTAACTTCCAAGGGTGTGGTTTTCAACACTCCCAACTCCTTGGTTCCCATCTATTCTGTCATGCTCCTCTGCCAACTTCTGCTCTTGTTTTAAACCTGCCATTTGCCTTTTGGTTTCTATACTAAGATCCTGAATGCCACTGGAGAAAACCCAACCATTGAGCAGATTGTTATAACCAACTCAAAATTTGTCATCTCCTCTTCAGTTGGATAGCAGCAGTTCTGTCTATATATCTGTTAAACTCCCTAATCCAGTGCCAGAGTTTTCCCCAAATATCTGCTGCTCTCTTCAGAATACTTGCCTTACTTCAACCCATCTAAAAAGATGGTATCATCACCACTTCACTAAGCAATTTGAATCAGAGTGGCCCTCAGACTTCCTTTATTCACACTAATAAATATGCCTTTATTTCCTCTATTCCTTCTGGTAATCCTTATCAATGTAAGACACACAGATCATCACTTTCTATCAGAAATCTGGGAATTATTGTTGACTCTTCTTTTATTTTCATGCTCTACATTTTATCAGTTTTACAGAGAGGTCTGTCCTTTGACTTAGATTGATTCTTGCAACTCTGCTTTAGAACTTGTCTCTTTCATGTCCCATGATCAAACATTATTAATTGGGTCCATTTTCTATTTTTCACCTCTTCCATTTCTTCCTCCATGTGGCTTCTTCCCAACATATAAACCTTCTTACATCTCTCCTAACTTACAAAACAAAAAAGTTTTCAATAATGCTTCTTTCTCTGTTTTATTCATTAATAGTTCCTGCTGTCTTCTAATGGAATTTTTGAAAGAAAAAAATGTTTTTAACTCATAATCCATTTATTCTTCACTGCATTGCAGTCTGGGTTCTACCACCAGAAGCATACAAAAACTGTTCTTGGTGAGATTTTTGATGATGTTATAATTGCAAATGCAGCAGTGACATCTTGATGCCACTGTAATTGACCTTCTCTCTGGAAACCCTCTTTTGCATTTGGATTTTAGAATATCATTTTCTTGGTTTGTTTGTTTGGGCAGATGTTTACCTACTGTGTTCCAGGTAAGGGCTGTGAACATGCAAGGTAGCAGGCAGAAGCAAGAAGCTGCCCTTGCAGAGGTTACCCTTTGAGTTGTTTGTAGTTTACACTGTGCCTTTGTAGTGCACTTTATACCTCCTGGTCTCCAATAAACCTTGGATATTGCCCACCTTTTTTCTCGTTCCAAGTTGTCTTCTAGATTGACTTTCTTGAGTCTTCTAATTCTTTTTTTTAAACCCCATATTCTTATGACTCAAATATTTCTTCATTTCAGACATCTATCATGAGATTTAATTTCACACTAATAATGCTGAATTTTTCTAGATTTCTAGTTTTGATGGTTATCTCCATCATTGTATACTAGAAAATTTAGTTATCTTTTGACTCTTTCCTCTTCACTTTTAATCACATTTGATTAATTCATATTTAATTAGTTAAAAATTCAGCAGATCATACATAATGTGTATATATATATATATATATATATATATATATATATATATATACATTTTATCCTTCACATTTCTATTATTTATCATTTCTAGAATTGATCCATTCCTTTCTCATACCAGAAATATTGGGATTAAAAAATGATTGCATTAGTATAGAATTGAAAACTTACTTGAACCCTCTTCAGTCCTTTGTATTTTTTCAAAACATTTTTGGCAACATCACTTACTTGATGGGCTCTCTAATCTTAGGGCTTGGGCAAATCAATTCACAACAAATATATATATATATATATATATATATATATATATATATGTGTGTGTGTGTGTGTGTGTGTGCGCACGCGCGCGCATGCACGTGTGCACATGTGTGTGTTTCTTAGTAAATAATAAAAATATCATAAAGTAAACTTAAAATCACACTGCTTTTTTTATTCTGAAACATTCTACTAGAAACCAGTTATCAGTATACTTCCTCAATACAACCGTTTGATGAGTGTTAGAATTTTAAAGGCAATTCTTGGTTGTCCATAGTCATGTATTACATGGATGAAAGATATTGCCGATCATTTTTGACAGTCTTCTTATCCTTAGTAGCAATACTCTTCTCCATTATTAAGCCCCTGGTGACACCTGCTAATCAGAGGCAGAAGGCATGCTTCTAGTTTCATCTTTTAGTTTTCTACAGTTATTTCTGGTAAAAATAATAATGAGCTGATCATTTATGAAAATGATTGCTAAATTTTTATCACTTCATTATAAAATATGAATCGACTTTTTTTTTCCTCCACAAAGAAGTGATTTAATCTGGTCTAAGTAAATGCTCTACTGGAAAGTTTTCTCAGATTTGGTATATGCTGTGAAATCAGAGCTCACAGTGATAAGTACCAAAGTGTTAAATGAGGGGCAATGTCAGACAAACAGAATGAATAATCTCCCAGCGTAGTTAATCAACTTAAAAATGATTCTCACCAGTACTTAACTTTTCCTCCAAGAGACTTCTGAGTTTGCTTTTCCTAATAGTCTTTCTTTTTTTTGAAAAAGGTAATTTCTTCTCAGTCTACAAAAACCAGATGAAAAGAAATCAAGTGACAGAAACTGACATTTGCAACACAAAATCTTGACCAAATGGGTCAGACAAAGTTAATAATCTAATGAGTAGCTTACCATGTAGTCTAGTGTTTTCTATTGTCACCTGACTTCTGGTAAGGACACTTTGAGTTGGACTTGCCATAGTACTGCTTCTCCCTGATGTTGAATTCTTTACAAATCAAAATGATTAGGATAGAGTCTCTTTGCAATTAAGACAGAAGAACTATAAATATCACTGAAAATAGATTTTAGTTACATGTTGCATTGAAAAGTCACATTGTTTAATAGGTATAATAATATTGTAAGAAAAAATTTGGAATTGTGGGAAGGAGTAATATTCTTAAGGTAAATTATTCAACCTAAAGTAACTTAGGCTTGATTTTTATTATTCAGCAACCCAAATGTTGTTATTAACATATTTAATTGGTGATTTTTACCACTATACATATTTATAAATATTATTAAATTGTTAATTTTATTTAGAAATTATAAAATCAATTGAAAATATTAAGAATGTGAATGGTAACTTTAAAAGTCTTGAAAATACCCTCTTAAGAGTGATTAGAAAACTATCCTTTTGTATATAATTTCAACTCAATAAGATTTTGAACATATTCTACATCTTATGTAGAGACCTAGTCATTATGTAACAAATACTCTTCATTATAAACACAGACTTCTTTGAAAACATTAGTTTTATTTTCTGAATACAGTGTTCTTTTTCTAATGACATTTTGAATTTCGTTACTCTCCATTGTTTTTCATAGCTCATACTCTATAACATTCCTACTACAAGGCAACTGATTTTATATATTGATCAGTTTTAAAATATGAATGAACTACACACTGAGATTTTGGAAATCCTTAGTAAAAGGAATTATCTCTGGAAGATAGGTTTGTGGGGAAGTGAAGCAAAAATTGTGAGATACTTCCTAACTTATTTGATAAGGCAAAAATTACTTAATATCAAATTAGATAAAGATACTATGAGGAGGGAAAACTGCAGAGCTGTATTTTGGTAAACATAGACAAAAATACTTACAGAATATTAACAAATTGTTCCCAACAATACATAAGAATGGTAATTATCTTTACCAAGCAGGGATTATCCCAGGAGTGCAAGGGTGTTTAACTTCAGAAGTCAAGGTAAATTATCTTGTTGAAATAAGAAAAGATCAAAACCCTTTGATTATTTCAATTGATACAGAAAATTGTTTTTGGTGAATTCAATACTCATTTATAATAAAATTCCAAGGAAACTAGGAATATGAGGGAAATTTCCATTCTGATAAAAGATAACAATAAAAACTTACAACATTGTTATATTTAATCATAGTAATAATTACATAAATCATAAAGTATTTCATAATTATAAGCCATCATTAATGCTTTCTTACCAAGATAGAAAATGAGGAAATCACTACCAGACAGAATATGAAATCAACCTAAATATACCTCAGTAGACAAATAGATGAAGAACAAGTAGTATATGTATACAGCTGAGAATAGAATAATAGTTACCAGAGACCAGGAAAAGTAGGAAAAAAGGGGTATTGGAGAGATGTTGTCAGTGGATACAATGTTACAATTAGACAGGAGAGAGAAAGTTTGGTGTTCTATGGCACATCAGTATAAATATAATGAACAATGATGGCATTATAAATCTCAAAATAGTTAGAAGGATTTTGAGTGTATTCACCATAAAGAAATGATAAAAGTTTAAGGTGATGTATATACTAATTACTCTGAGTTAATCATTACCCAAGGTACGCACTATATCTCATAAACATGTACAGATATGCTACAAATGGAATCAGTATTGCTTCTCTATACTAGCAATGAATATTTGAAAATTAAAATTTTAAAGCAATATTATTTAAAATAGCATCAAAACTTTGAAATATTCAGAGATAAATTTAACAGAATATATATATATATATATATATATATATATATATCACTTATACTTCAAAAACTACAAGACATTGTTAAAAGAAATTAAAAGCCTAATACAAAAAATACACCATGTTCTTGGATTTAAAGATTGAAATATTGTTAACATGTCAGTTACCCATGGTATGATTTTTCAAATTTGATGTAGCCCTCGTTACTTAGATATTAATATATGATTAGAGTTAGTCACTTTTATGAAAGTGTTATCTATTACATATTTATGATTTTATTTATAAGTAATGGCTGAATAAAGAACTTGTGTGTGTGTGTGTGTGTGTGTGTGTGTGCATTAAAGTGAAGTAAAGTGTGAGCCAAAATAAAATCTAAATTTGTATCCTAAATTACTTACATATGCTACCTTCCAATAAAATTTTAGAAGACATTCAGCACCACAATCTATCTCATCCAAATTAAAGCCAGATACCATAAAAGGAAATTTAAATCATGGCTTGCAATTTAAAAATTTTAAATTTTTTAGTGTCTTGAATCTTCTATGTTCTCATCTGTGAAATAGGATTAATAATCCTATTGTCATAATATTTGCCTGGAGTGAGATAAAACATTTAAAATAATAAAAAATAAAATAAAATAATGCCTAACTAAATAAACCCTAAATGATTAGCAGCTATTATCTATAATAATAACAGTAATGTGCTGTCAGGGGCAGTAAATGTTTTACTATATACTACAATATGGGAAATAAAGGAAATATTCAGTTTTCACTAAATTTATTTATAAAAACTAGTATGATAGGTTAGTTAAGGCAGATAATAAATTTTCCATATATATGTGTATTTTTTTGTAAGGGTTATCAGGGTTTGAACTCAATGGCACTTGACCACTGAGCCATATCCCCAGCCCTTTTTTTGTGTTTTATTTAGAGACAAGTTCTCAGAGTTACTTAGCACCTCACACTTTGCTGAGACTGGCTTTGAACTCTCGATCTTCCTGCCTCAGCCTCCTGAGCTGCTGGTATTACAGGTATGCGCCACTGTACCTCACAAACTATCCATAGATATTTTATATTAAATGCAGAGATGTAGGTCATTTTGGTCCTGTTTGAGATGGCTTCAAATGTAACTGTAATATATGTCATAAAATACAAGACAGATTCTTTTCTATAATCCTGCACAATTTAGATCTGTTAAAAACTTTTTATCAATTTACAAGTTCTATAAAATGAATATATAACTATAGTTCAGATACTCATTTGGTATCAAATCGCATTACAGACTCCTCAAAATTAAACATAAAACTTGTGTTTACTCTAATGGTATGTAGGAGTAGTAATATGCTGGCCATAATAAGCAAACAATTAGCACTAAATCTGTTTTGTTTTTATAATTTATATAATTTTTATAATTTGCATTTTAATTTTGTTTTGAGATGTAGAAAGAAAGAGAAGATGAAACACATGAACAGGCAGGAAAGTCCAATGTTTAACATATACTCTAATTTCAAATTTATGTTCCGGTAAATCCTCCAACACTGGAGAGTCTGTGATGAGGTAAGAGATATTCTTAAGAGGTAGTGATTCAAGACACTTGAGATGCCAGGTAGTTAGTAAAATATTTCTGGAAATCCAAGCTGGCAGAGGTTTATTGACCAGGAAACCTATCTATGGGCAATGTCTAAATATTGGCTAATCTTTTTGCCAATCTTTGTGAGAATGATGGGGATTATAGTAGTTATGGCCTGCATATTTGGAAAACGGGGATTCACCAAAGCAAGGTAAAGTGTACAAGGCAGAAATTAATAATTTAGGGGGTGTGTTACTTAGAACTGACCTAAGCTTATGCTTTAGTGTTGTGGTGTAGAGCTTTTAAAGTTTCAATCAAGAGATTGGTGAGAACCCCCAAAATGGGCCAATGGGTCCCAGGTCAACTGGAAGCAAGGAAGAGTGTGGTAGTTTTCTGTTTCCCAAATTATCACAAACTTAGTGGTTTTAAATAAGTCTTACTCATTAATTCCCAGTGCTGTGGATCAGGAGTCATGACTTAATTAGGTCCTCTGCTCAAAAGTCTTTCAACAGTGTGATCAGAGGGTTGGCTGGGCTATGTTTTCATCTGGAAATTTGATCAGGGAAGGATCCATTTCTAAATTCATTCAGGTTGTTGGAAGAACTCATTTCTTTGTGGCTGAATAACAGAGGGCCCAGGGTTCTAAAAGACTGTCAACTAGAGGCCACTATCAGAGCCCAATCACTGCGCTGAAGTTCCTACCATGCAGCTCTTTCTGTAGACAGTTTACAACAGCGATCTTTTTGCTCTTCAAGGTCATGAATAGCATCCTTCATACCTCAGTCTGATAAGACATCCTAAATAACATAACTGTAATCATGGGAGTGTTATAGCGTCACCATTTCCATGTTCTATAAGAATTGAGGAATAGATTCCACCAGTATTTAAGGGAAAGTAATCTGTACACAGTGGATGGAGTTCATAGAGCCTTCTCAGAATTTTCCTACCTTGGGGAGCAAGTCTAGTAATCTTCCCATGTTTAACAAATTTAAATGACTTACTGTTCTGGGTGTCAATTAATGGGATGTTGGAAAGGACAGCTATTTTGAGGTTCACTTGAGATTGATACTGTATTCAGGGCAGAATCATTTCTGAAACTGGACCATGTCTGAGCACAACTGAGAGAAGTTTGAGAAAGCTGAGGCAGGGAGAAATAATAAGAGGTGAAGGAACTATGGGAAAGGGTAAGCACTATTTCCTCAGTGGATGCTGATTTTTAGCATCTTGATATCAATTTAAGGATACTGACAATATAGACTTTTAAATCCCCTCACCTTCCACTGCCGCAGTCTATTTGACTCTTTGCTGACAGCTGTCCATGTGTCTCACTTTCATTGGAAATCTATAAAAACAATTACATGTCATTAACATTTAATGAAAAACAGAAATTAAAATGTTTTTCAAACTATCTCAGATGAACACAGGCCATAAACTATCCAGGCATATGCTGATGTTGTTCTATGCTTTGATATTTGTCAAAACTTTGGAATGAATTACAAACATTAAAATTTTAATTTAAGCAGCATCTTATGAGTAGAGTGATGTAGTGGAAAGGCAAGAAGGTGAATATTGTATATGCAGTATGTTTCGGTTGTGGCTAAATTTAACTATATATAACAGAAAATCCATTTGGCTTTCTTCTATTCCAAGTAGGTCCAGAGCTCTTCCTGTCTTCTAGTTCTGCCATTCTTAGAAGCCTGACTTATGGTCCTAAAGGCATCTGAAGTTTCTGTGCTAGTTCTATGGCTGCTGAATTCCAACTCTCACTTCTGAATTGTAGAAAGAATGAAAGAAAGAGGCAGGGAATGAGTAAGGAAGGGAGTATCCACTCAGTACCCAAAGTGCCATGGGGTTTTATTTTTTGAGGAGGCCACCTCTGGTAACAAGGAAAAATAGGATACAGATTTTACTGGCATATTGCTATCAAGAGGAAAATCAGGGTTATCTTAGTAAGAAAGAAAGAGAAAAAAATGTTAGTTATGTCAGTAACAGTCTCTTTCACCTGTTTGAAACTCTGATCTTGTAGAAGTCTAAGCCAAGGAAAAGATTTCCCACCAATCCACCCGTGTCTCTCTCTTTTTACAATTCTGTATTCTAAAGGTTGAGTTACAATGAAATGTAAGATTCATATTCAGAAGCAATGATTTTGTAATATTATTATTAATGCATTATATTAAATTATGTTTTATATTGAGACATCATTAACATCTGGATAGTGACTAAACCTATTTATTCCATCAGGTAGCAGCTTTTAGAGGACTGATTTCTCATTGAAGAGAATGTATTATCTTCATTAGGTACTTTCCTAATACTTTATATTCAGTGTATTTTGCAATTACTTTTTGGTGCTTTTCGATAATATATAGTCAGTGACTATGGTAGAATTTGGATAGGAACTCAATTTTTGCCATCTACTCTTATATTCAATTCCCAGGCCATGATTCCTCACCATGAAATTTTAATGGTAAATTCTTCACATAGAAATTGTTGATGCTTTAAGTAAAAGGCATTTTTTTTTTAATACTAGATGCTTGGACAAAAACTTAGTATATAGTGATATATATATAGTTAGCCGTGGTATTTTTAACAATGAAATATTTAAAATTTCCAAATAATTATATAGGATTCCCTGCATTTATATATTATATAAAAACAGTATGCTTTGTTTAACAATTTCCTTCCAATTTAATATAGGTCTGCATATAGGTCTTATTGTTTTGACATAATTTCTTCAGACTTTTCTCATGGTCAATTTTAGTAAAAATTTCAAATCATGGATTAGCATGTTAAACAAAAAATTATATTTGTTGTGTTTTATTCATTTTTTTCTTTCAACTACTTAGTGAGGTAAAGAAGCCATTTCTTTAAGGTAATGAACGTTCTGGTGTAAAATTAATATTTATTCAATGTGCTTCAAGTATGGTTACTCAATGAATAATGAATCCCTCTATATTTGCTTTTGTACCTGATATGTTTCTGTTTTACTTGCAAGTATAACATGAAATAATTATTAAATGTTGAGCAGAAATCAAGATATAGCATGTCTAAAGCTTCCTTGATTTATAGTCTAGATACTTCATCACAAAGGAATTGAGGTTAATTTGGCATACCTAGTTGGCAGCAAACTTGTGCTAGCTTCCGGTTGATTTCTTTTCATTTCCCTAAGTACTTGCAAACCATCTGCATAACAAACTTCAATCAAATTTCAAGCCTCACACCTTTATAGATGTCTCCTGGACTTGTAATTCCCTCCCTCAGGCATTATTGCTGTCTCTTGGGCATCTCTATCTGCTTGTTTCTCCAGCATTTCAAACATATGCAGTGAAATAAAAAGGATGTCTACGCCATGTTCCCCTTCTGCCCAATTACTTACAGTACTCTCTCTTTTAGTTAATGACATTATCATCTTCCCATTCTCCCCCAATCAAATTTTTGGAGTATTCTCTTTGTCCACTACCAATTAGTTTCTATTTATTTATTTATTTATTTATTTATTTATTTATTTATTTATGAATGACAGTGGAATGCATTAAAATTCTTATTACACATATAGAGCACAATTTTTCATATCACTGGTCGTATACAAAGTATATTCACACCAATTCATGTCTTTGTACATGTACTTTGGATAATAATGATCATCACATTCCACCATCATTTCTAATCCCATGCCCCCTCCCTTCCTCTCTAACCCCTCTACCCTATCTAGAGTTCATTTATTCCTCCCATGCTCCCTCTCCCTAGCTCACTATTAATCAGCCTCCTTATATCAAAGAAAAAATTTGGCGTTTGTTTTTCTGTGATTGGCTAACTTCACTTAGCATTACCTTCTCTAACTCCATCCATTTACCTGCAAATGCCATGATTTTACTCTCTTTTATTGCTGAGTAATATTCCATTGTGTATATATGCCACATTTTTTTTATCCATTCATCTATTGAAGGGCATCTAGGTTGGTTCCACAGTTTAGCTATTGTGAATTGTGCTGCTATAAACATTGATGTGGCTGTGTCCCTGTAGTATGCTGTTTTTAAGTCCTTTGGGTATAGACCGAGGAGAGGACTATCAATTAGTTTCTAATAATCTGTTTTATCTTTCCCCTTTCCCTGATCCCACAGTCATTATCTCAATGCAGGTATCTATTCCCCTTTTCTTGGAATATTAGAGCTGATTTCTAACTGCTCTCCCTGCCTAGAGTTCTTTTTTTTTTCTAATCAATCTTATACCTATCTGTCAGATAAATTTTCCTGTGTCAAAGCACATGTTACTATTCAAAAACCATCATAACTCTCCATTAGACATGGATAGAATCCAGACTCAGCCTGTTGTTCAGAAACTAGGGTGGATATAGACTTCCTTGCCAGCCTTATCTCTTATAGCACCCCCTTGTGCATGCCGTATACTCTGTATCTACACATGCTTTGCACTCATTCTCCCACCCCCATTTCTGATCATTCAATAAAGGACAGTGTAAATGTATGTGAAGCTTTTCCTGTTTCCACTTTTGAAAATGGTTTGTCTTCTGAATGATTCTGACACTTACACATACCTCAATCATGGCACAGGGGCTTAGAAAGTCACCATTAGCTTTTGGAGACAAAGAACCTCACCTTATTAACCTTTGCATTTCCCACATTGTGTCATCCTGGGACTGCACCCTTCATCTTTTTTCCCTGTTTTGTATCCTTAATTGGAAACTCATTCTTAATGGTCCGACTGGGCTGACTTTGTCTTCCTTTCACAATTCTGTACTTTGTGTCTACACTATCAGCCTCATGAGTCCCTACACTGTGCTGCTGCCCTGGTGTTTGGGCTGTTCCTGCTGTAAACAAATTTCTTTCTGTCATACACTGCTGCTTCCTCCTTTCTTCTCCTCTCCCTTTTCCTTTTCTTTCCTCCATATCTTTTGAAAAATTTACTCAAGAAATTACTTTCTAGACTTTGAGACTGTATTTTTTTTTTACCATTGAATTGGAATTCATATAATAAAATTTACAACTTTAAAATGAACAATTCTGTGTCACTTAGTATTCTTAGTGTGCACCTCTATCTCTATCTGGTTTTTAAATATTCTCATCACCCCAAGAAGAAACATCTTTGCTCGTCAGCAATTATCTCCCATTCCCCTTTTCTACCAGCCCCTGGAAAATAACCAATCTCTATGGATTTACCTATTCTGGGTATTTCATATGAAATGTAGTATTACAATTTATGACTTTTATGTCTGGCTTATTTCACTTAGCATGAGTTAATTTATCAGAACTTCATGACTTTTTGTGGACTAATAATATTTCACAGCATTCATATATCACATTTTAGTTGTAAATTGATCCATTGATGGACACTGGGTTTTTTTTTTTTTTTTTTTACACTTTTGGTTATTGCCAATATTGCTGCTATAAAACAGGCATTTCCAAGGATATGTTTGAGCCTCTGTTTTCATTTCTTTTGTATATATACCTAGGAAAAAAATTGTTAGATAATTGACCTAACACTCATTCAAAGGCTTCCCTCTTTCTTTCTCCCTGCTCCACTCTTTCCTCCTCAATCAGTCATATGCTTAGTCCTCCACACCTTCTCATGAAGTCTTAATTATAACCAAGGTCACATTTAGTCTTCTATGTCAGAACGTCTGCTCTTACCCAAAGGTAATTAAAGACCTAAATACTAGACTTAATTTCCCTTCCCCTTATTTTCCCCAGAGACTTGATAGACTCCTCTCTACTATGGTTCTTCTCTGCATCATGTTTATTGTTTTCTCTTGTGTCTGATTTTATCTCAGTTTAACAACTTTATCCATGAGGCAAGGCTGCTAAACATTACCTTCCTTATTTTTGTAGGCTTGTGCTCTGGCCCTGCCAAGAGCTGATCATTCCAACATTATTAGTCATTACCCAGAAAACTACTCTATTCTTTTTCTACTCTATTCTTTTTCATCCAGCTATTTACTTGTATATGATCTTTTCTTTTTTCTAAGGAAAAAAAATACTTGGGAAAACAAACAATCTTTCTATATGCCAGAGTTTTACAAGTCTACTGTGAAATAGTTTTGTTTTTTATGAATTTATCATTCTTAGAGGGTCAGTCATCAGAAATGGTAGGATCTGCAGTGTACTTGGGACATTTTATCCCAGGAAGGAGCATAGCACCTGATTAAGATGAAAGCCCCTCTGTGGTTCCTCAGAAGGGGAACACCCATCACCATCACATGAGCTCTCATTTGCTAGGGTCTCTATAGCCACCTTGGCTTACCGCTGCTCCTCCAGACTGATTTGAGCCTCTATTACTAGAAACTCATTTCAGTGCAAGAGTTCTTGATTTTCCCTTTTTTGTGAACTTCTTTTCCAGATTAAACTCACGATACTGGTTTTGTTTGCCCTCACCCATAAGACATCTTCCTTTCTGCGTCCTCTGAATTTTTTCCCTTTCTATTCTCTTTATGACTCCTTCCTATTCTCTCATAAGCTAGAAGGGAGGGAGGACTTCCTTCTATCCTTTCATTTTTACATTCAGTAATATTTAGGAACCTCTATATAAAGGAAGTCTTCTAGGTACTTGGGACATGGCAGTTAATAAGGCAATGTCCTGTTTTCATGGTTTTACTACCTAGTGAATGGATATAGATAGAGAAAAATGAATAAGTTTATACTGAAAATCTGAATGTTTGAAATTTGAAAACTTCAAAGTCCAATGTGATACTGTAAGTGGAAAATTCTATACCATGAAAATTTTTTCATGTATAAAATTATTTAAATTATTCAAAATATTGTATAAAATTACCTGCAGGCTATGTGTATAAGGTGTGTATGAAACAAATTTCTTGTTAACACTGGATTGTATCCTCAGAATATTTTATTTTATGTAAATATTCAAAAAATAAGAAATACTTATGGTCCCAAATATTTCAGATAAGAAATACTCAATATGTACTGGGTAATTTAATAATTGGAGATAAGTGACTTAAGGAATAGTACTTAGGTTTAGGAGAGAGACAAGATATCGTTGTTTTAAATCTGGAGGGCATAGGAAGTGGTTATCATAAGATGACACTTGAAAACAATATCGAGGGCCTAATGAAATGGTCCTGGTAGGAAACAATGATGTCTCAGACTACAGTCAGCGATGGACATGTGAGTTTCCCATGCTGCACTCTTCTAGCTAGCAAGTCACTTTGCATTAGAAAACACAAACCCCTGCTATTTTCAAGAAGTAGCCAATTCAGTACATATCCTACTGTTTATGTAAGGTGTTTTTGGTTTTCATTCTTCCTTGTCTCAAGTGGAAATTCAATTTATTTTGATATGACCTGTATTTTCCTATTAAAAATGTAGCTTTTACACATTTAGCTCATCTCAAACTTGAATATGGAGAAACATCACTACTAGAGACTTTTTAAAGATAGAGATCAAATAAAGACCCTTGGAGAGTCACCTGCAGGTGTCCTAGACTGCATTTTGAAAAACACTGCTTTTCACATTGTACTTAAACAAACTAATGATAGACATTACTGAAAGAGATTTTTTGCAAATTCATCCCATGATTTGCTTATAACCCATGTTTTTTGGTAGTTTCAACTTACTTTGTAGCTTATCCATTAGCTTTTTATAATGGAGGCCTTGGCTTGGAAAATATTAAGGATATTTAATTCATTTGTCATGCTGATTAATTTTTGCTAAGAACAGAATTAAGGGAGTTAGTAAATTGGTTATTAATAAATTTTCTTCAAAGCATTTAAATTATAAACAGCAGTTTGTCATTTGTACGATTAGACATCTGTTTTATAATCAATCATACTGTTTTCATTCCTTTTTCATGTGAACACATCTCTGTGTGTCCAAAGTGGTGATGAGCAGTGGTTCCATTATCTATTTCTGTGTAATGAGCTATGCTGAAACTTAGTGTGTTAGTCAGATTTTCATTTGTTGTGAAAATACCTGAGAAAATCAACATAGAGGAGGAAAGATTTATTATGGCTCATGGTTTCAGAGGTTTCAGTCCGTCATTAGCCAGCTCCATTGCTTTGGGCCTGAGGCAAGGCAGAACATCATGGAGGAAGGGTATGGAAGAGGAAAGCTGCTCACTACATAGCAGCCAGAAAGGAATGAGAGAGAAAGGAGCCGGAAAAGGAGAAAGGAAAGGATAAAAGAAAGAAGAAGGTGCCAGGGACAAGAAATACCCTTCTCCAGTGATCTACTTCCTCCAACCATGCGCCACCTACAATTTCTACCACCTCCCAGTGGTTGATTCAGCTGTCAATGGATTAATGCACCTATATGGACAGAGATCTCTCATGATTTACTCACTTCCCCAAAGCTCCACCTCCAAATATTGCCCCATTGGGGATAAGCCTTCAATACATGAGACTTTAGCAGACTTTCCAGATCCAAACCATGACACTTAATGATATAAAATAACTATTTTAATTTGCTCACAATCATTAATAAGTCAAGACTTTAGAATGGGCTTAGCTGAGTGGTCTGTGTCTCATTCTAGTGGCATCAGCTGGAATAGCTGGCCTGGAAGATGTGCGTGTGTGTGTGTGTGTGTGTATGTGTGTGTGTGTGTGTGTGCCTTTTCATTTATCTTCCCAAGTGGCATTTAATTATCCAGGACCTGTGAATGTGACCTGGGTTTCTTATCATTAGTAATCTCACAAAATCACACTTTTTATATAAGGGGTCTTTTCCAAATGGCAAAATCAAAAGCTACCAGTCTAGTAAGTGCCAGGCCCAATATAATTGGTAAGAGTACTCACAGGTACACCAACCAGATTCAAGCAGATGAAGAAATAAACTCCATCTCTTGTTGTGGAGAAAGGTGGTAATGATGATATTATACTACAAAAGAACAAGTGGGTTGGGAGGGATTGAAGAAAGAAGGAAGGAAGGAGAGAAAGAAAGAAAGGGAGCGAATAGGAAAGAACAAGGGAGGAAGGGAAGGAAGAAAGGAAGGAAGGAAATAAAAAGAAAAGAAAATAGTATAGAAGTTGGAGCAAAACAAGTTTAGAATCAGGCATAGAAGTCACTGTGACCATTCAGGATATAGACAATCAGAACCTATTCCTTGATGAGGGCAATGAAAATGGAAAGGAGAAGAGGGATTCAAGAAAGGATGAATTCAGCAACTAATTAGATATTGTTAGAAAAATCAGGGTGCTGCAATAACTCAGATATATGCTAAAAAGTTACTTGGCAAGGCAAACTTGACTTTTGCAGAAGGTATACTAAAAAAAAAAAGAAATCTGGCAAGCAAGAACACTGGGCAGGAAGTCTGTCCACATTTTTATCCCTAATACAGCCCTGTCCCCTTGCTCTGGTAGGAGTTGTTTAGGGTTACAATCTACAGGATTGACTAATTTAAAATTGGGGAGGGGAAAAGGAAGGACTATAGTTATGACTGGATCACCTACTACACTATAGGCATTTTGATTGGAAGCCTGAAAACAAAGGGGGTGTTGTTGGGGAGCTCAAAATGGCTACATATTAACCACATAATTTTATAACTTATTAGCTCCACCCAACTACACACTGAAATTTAGCTTGTAGATTACAGGAAACAGATTTTTGTTACATATTAGGAAACTCCGACTACGGGTTTAATTTTACAGAAAGGAAAACATTCATCTTACAATATGAGGGTGGTGAAGTGAAGAAAAAGTCTAATTATGAGTAAGTTAATAGTTAAATCTGGGAAATAGGATCTTCCCCAAAATCAAGAAGCCAAGATATGATAGTCATTTGCGGGAACTGAAGATAAGCTGGTGTTTTGACTGCATCCTCTTCATATGATAAGGGGACACCCTGGTGGGGAAGAAACACCCTGTTGACCACTGAGAATCAGGTCTGCATGTCAGGAGAAAGGTTAGGGCTAGAAACAGGGAGGTGGTAGATATTGGCAGCATAGTAGGAGTCAAAGCTGTGGCAGTGGGTGAGTTTCACTGGGGAAAGTATACAAAGAGGGCAGAGAAGTAGAAAAGCTAGAACCTCATTCTGGAATAGCTACATTCAGGGAAAGCATAATGACAAGTCAGCAAAAACTTGAGTATATTCAGAATGCTAGGAAGAGAAGTCACCAGAAAAGATTTCTAGCAGGAAGTGATCACCAAGGGTGAATATTGCAGAGGAAAGGAAGACTGAAGACAGGCCATGGGAGTGTTGGTGATTTTTAAGAAAGTGATTCTGTTGTATAGTGAATACTGAAGCCAGCAGAGTTTAAGGAATGAATTTGTGGTCAGGAACTGGAACAATTTATAATGCAGTGTTATTTTGTTAAGAAAATTCATATTTTAGTGGGACTTTTAAATGGCATTGAAAGATGGGAGGAAATCAAGAAAATACTGCTCATTTAACTAAAATCCACTTCTTTGTGATCTATCATATGTATAATTTAAAGTAATAGTCCACCATTCTTCTTTTGTCTAATACTGCAGATGTCTCTACCAGAGGATTTCATTTTAATTGAGTTCATCTCAGTATATAGAAAAGCTCCTTTAAAGTTCAGGTCTGCATCAATAAATGAAACATAACAGCAACCATGTATTATTTATATTGTGGGGAGATTTTCTAAGAAATAAATTTATGGGGACAATACTTTTGTGATCATTTTTATATTTGTTATAAACCAGTATCACAAGCTAACCAAATATAATTTTTTTAAAGGCCTAACTCCTAGTTCAACATCATTAACAGTTAATAATGGGATTAGATATAATTCAGCTCTTTTTAACCCCTTATTTTCTTATTTGTTATTACTATTGAGTAGTCCCTCAGGCTTTATCTGAACCTGACTTTCCTGGGAGCTGTCATGTAGGAGTTAGTATGTAGTAGGGCACTATGCTGCACTTTGCAAACTACACCATTTAATTCTTGTGGCAACCTTGCAGAGTTGATAGTATTATTCCTATTTGAGAATGAGCAAAGTAAGACCAAAGAAGTAAAGTGACTTACCAACAATAATACTAACATTAGTTTTCAGGGTCTAGATCCCAACTTTGGTTTCTAACTTTAAGGTCTGTGCTCTCTGCCCTCTGAGACTCGTGTTCACTGCAATTCTTTTCCTTGGAGTATCAGTATATCAGAGTGTTCCAGAAACATGGGTGCTATGCTGTTGATGCTGAATCAACAGGACTTTGATAACTAGAAATGATGCTCTCTTTGACTGATGAATTTGTCTAGACTGAAATAACAAGTTAAAATTTCTTTAAAGAAATGAAACTGACGTCTTTTCAGGTTTAAGAAGGCATAAGAAAGAAAAATTGGAAAATGTTAAACTATTGGAAGGAAAAGAAAAACTCTTTGGAACTGTAATTTCAAGTGCCCGTTTGTACTGGATAAAGTGGGCTAAATAAAGTCAAAGATTTTTATGAAAAGACTTTTCCCAAGACAGGGCAGGTTCTGTTCCTGGTGTTCTGTGAGCATTTTATTCCATTTCACATTCTAGGGAAGCTGATTGATGACAATTTCTTAACACTGGGAGCCCAACACAGAGTATGCATGAGGACATGAGTGAAATATGTGAAACCTTCATCATTAGCCCAAATCTCTCTTTCTTCCACAAGGTGGTGGGTGCTTCCATTCAGCCATAGGGCCCCAAAGGCTAAGTGCTCTTTATGCTGCAGGTGGAAGCCCTGGCACTTAAGAATTGTCCCTGACTTTATAAAGCATCAAGAATTGCAGCAGTCAACCCCAGCCTTTTGCCCTACCAAGATCCATCTAAATATATCACACAACAGAAACGTTTCATAAAACATTAAGAGAATTTACAAATCACAGCCAGTGCTAGATTGTCTGAGTCAGTGGAGTAAAATTGTGTTTAATCTGTAGTAGTGGATAATGTTTAGATTATTTGTCACTTTCCTTTGAAAATTCAGTTTGCTTCTGTTATCATATTTTCCTTAGGCTACTGTTAAAATTATCAACCTTTTCTCTGACATACACATGACACACATAGAGAAAAGAGATATGATTTAAAAGTATTCAATCAACTTTAGGAAATATCAGCTTGAAATGTAAGTTTTCTGTAGATAAACTACACACAGATAGTCCATAGTTAGCCATGAGGAATTTCTTCTGGTTCAGAGTACTTGTACACCAGTATTTATCTTGCTGATATTATATCATCTTTGACAGAGATTACCCATAATTTTATATGTTTATACCTTAAATATTCTGTTATTATTATCTTTCAGACAATAACTGTTTTGCACATTCAGAATCAAAAGACTAAATGTTATTTACCCTTAGCAATTTGTGTATCTCATACAGAGCATCTCAGCCCTGGCTTTGTGCCAGCATGTTTATTGATTGCATGTTGAACAATCCTCAATAGATTTCTTTAAATTAACTACTGTAATCAAAGTACAAAGGCAGATAACTATTATTTGTGAGAACTGAAAATTGAAAAAAAAAGAAAATCACACAAGCAGGAGAGAACTTACTAAGCTGAAATGACTCTGTTAACAATTCAACCTAACACTTCAACAATGAGATCTATATATCTGGGAACTTAGTATCACTATTCAGACTGACATTACACCAATACACTTTTAACATGATCTCATTAACATTACCTTGTTGGCTGTTCAAACTGTTCTTTACAAACAAGATGATTTCTCAGCAGGGCAACTAGAGAGCCTGCTTGTTTTTACCTGTGAAATGTTCCCTGGGGGTGTCTGTCTTTAGCATTCTTGCTTTCTTCTTCTTCACTCATTTGTATTCCCATGAGTGCAGCTGATATCTCTCAGTCTGTTAGGTTCTACTTCACACTCTTGCCCAAACGTTCAACTGCATGTAGAATATCTTCCCCTGACAGAAGTTAGGAATCTTAGAATGAATAACCCAAAGCTGAACTCCTTTTTCCCAGATCTGCTCCTTGTACTGTGATCCCTTGTTATTAATGGCAATACCATCTTTCCAGGTAGGTCATTCATGTCTACTCATTGTTCTTTTCTCAGCTCCCATGTCCAGTCAGTTGCCAGATTCTATTTAATCTATATCCATGTAGTCTAGTTTCATTTATTTCCTCAGTCCACAAACATTTTTTAGTTTCTTTCTACTTTTATGCCATTTCTTTGAAAAATGAAACAGTGCTCACTTGAATAAGCTCACAGCTAATAAGACAGAGAACAGAGTGGACCGTCATCACTCTACAGTATGACAATTGTTAATGATAAATATGTGTATATAGGCTGTTGAATAGGAATGGGGACATGGAAGTCTTTAAGGAGGGCATGGCATGTAAACTATGTCTGAAAAGATGAAGAAGCCTTATCTGGGAAAAATCAGAAGAAAGGCCAAAAACACAGTGTGTGTAAATGTCCAGAGGTATGAGTGAGTGAGCATGGTCTTTGCAAGACCGGTACTAGTTGAGGAGGGCTGAGATAAAAGACAGAGGCACATGTATAAAGGGCCATGTGTACCATGCTAGGAAGTTTGAATTTCATTCTGAAAGTATTCTTTTTATTATTAATTTTTTCTCTTTTGCAGGACACTATCTTTTGTCAACATCATTGCAAAAAAATCTCCTGATTGCCGTCTCGTTTACCACTCTCTTGCCTGTGTTTTTTCCTTAGGTTGCAGTTAGAAGTGGCTTCCATTCTTCCTAATTCTTCCTGATTCTTCAGTGGCCTGTGTTTCTCACCAGAATATTCTCATTTCCTGTAACCTTCACTTCTCTGCCTCTGACAAACATCCCTTGGATCAAGCCTGTGACAACTGTCTTCCCTTAAACCAGTCCTGTCTTACATGGACTCCTTAAGCCAGAGTCCATGTGCCACATATCTCGGTAGATTTTGAACACTTTTCTCTGTGTTTCGTACATGGACTTATCAACCTTTTCTCTGACATACACATGACACACATAGAGAAAAGAGACATGATTTAAAAGTATTCAATCAACTTGAGGAAATATCAGCTTGAAATGTAAAAGTTTTCTGAAGATAAACTACACACAGATAGTCCATAGTTAGCCATGAGGAATTTCTTTTGGTAGGCCTTTGCCCATTCATTGTATTGAGTAATAGAAGTGTACTTTATAATCTTATCACATTTCTTTATTTTCTAGGGTCTTTTATGCATGTGGATATAAGCATGCTGCTGTAATAAGCACTGGCTTTCTTGTTGCTGCCAGCAAATGTTTCTTACAGCCCAGTGGCTTGTAACATGCTCTGGTGCCACAAATCAGTAGCAGTTCCCAAACAGAGTGACATGGCTGTATACAAACCCTAATGTGCAATGCTTGTTTTTTTCCTGTAGAAAATGAAAGACCTCACTTTTCCCTAGGGTAAAACGGGCTTAGAGAGCATTGATGCAGGGCCCATTGCCAAACATTACAATTTCCAGGGCTCTACACTTCATTTCACTGACAGGTATCGTGAACAGGGCTTTCAATAAGAGCCAGTAGTAGGATTTGAGTACTAGCTCTAACTGTTTGGGGACTGTGAGTAGTATTTCTGAGCCTCAGTTTTCTTACCTATAAAAATAGGAATTAGACTTAATTACTAATATCCTTATAGACATTATTCTTTCACCAGTATGTTGATAGCAGCACACCAATCAAGTATCTTGGTTGCTAACAACACAAACCATTCTGATTTTTTTTCATTTTCCTCCTGACTAATTTAAACAGAAAAGATGCCATGGGAAGGATATTGAATAGCTTACACAGAATAGGTAGGATGAAAACCAGGCTTGGCAGAATTAGCAACAGAGGACACACTTATGCTACTCCACAGGAACAGGGTGGTAAGAATAGCAGTTGGTGTCTCTGCCAGTAAATCTTAATGGCACTCATATCTCTGCCAGTAAAGTTGCATCTTTGTGTCACTTCCTTTACTTTCATATTTCCAGATGTGGGTGTCCGACTGGCTCAGCCTGGGTCTGTTGCTCCTCTAGCTGCTGGGGTTGGAGAGAAGGACTAATGAACCATTTGGCTTGGGGAGTAGGCAGTAGAAGAGCATGATGACTGTCATAGAGACTCGCGTGGACATGCAAGCATCACCAAGACTGGTGCCATTGGGTGTGCCATGCCCAGGCCTGTCAGGATCATAATGAAGTATATTTGGCTTCACCAGCATCACCATATGTACCTGTGAAACTTCAAGCCCTGATAAATTACTTTCTTCCAGAAAATCCAGTTTTCCTAGCGTTTACCCACTCTTTCAATTTACCTTCTGTTTTACTTTATTTTTTCTTTAATAACACTATTCCATGGAATTTGGGGGGACTTCTGATGGAAAATAAGAATTGCAGTTGTAGCTCTGACCACTTGAAGTTGTCATTCTAGTATGAGAAGAAAGGCAGAATGGAGTGAATCACTGATTCTAACTCTTCATTTATCAGTGCTTATATAGTAATTGATTGGGATCAGGAATTATTTCCAATCACAAACAACTTAGAGCAGATCTTATATATTAAGATAGGAAGGATATTTAGGAAAGATCTTTTAAAGGGAATCTTATTACCTAAGCCTTCCAGTAATACATGTTTTTCTTGTTAGACTAAGTTAAATATTCAGAAAATTACATGTAAGACTATATCATCTTAGTCTCTTGCAGAACAATATTTATCAGATTGCTAGTAACCTTAATTCTGCTTCTGCTTTTTAGGGAAACCTGCTATGGATGTTATACATTGGGACCCATAGAGTATCTGGTGCTATACCTTGTATCAGAAATTAAATCAGAGAAAAACATAGCTTCCTAGCTGGGTGCGGTGGTGCATGCCTGTAATCCCAGCAGCTTGTGAGGCTGAAGCAGGTGGATCATGAACTCAAAGCCAGCCTCAGCAAAAGCGAGGTGCTGAGCAACTCAGTGAGACCCTGTCTCTAAATAAAATACAAAAAGGGCTGAGAATGTGGCTCAGTGGCTTAGTGCCCCTGAGTTCAATCCAGGTATCCCCCTGAAAAAAAAAAGGTAGCTTTCCTTTTAAAAAATGAAAGTTTCTTGCTTTTATAAGAGAACTGTGAAGTTAGCATATTTTTCCTCTTCAAACGGCTCTCAGATAGCTAAGTACCAGGTATGTTATAGCAACTATTTAGGGTCGTAAATTGCCACTTTTATTTATCTTCTCTTAGTTCTGATTATTTCTTTTATAAGCCTTCTCACTTTCATTTTGAAAAGGATGAAAGAGAAAAGGGAAGTAGGAAGAGATGGCTGGACAAAAACTGGATGCCAGATGATCACCTAAAATGCATAGGTGACCTCAGTGAAGGAATAGCTGCATCCATCACAGTAGCATGGCAGGCACTGGATATCATCATCCCAAATCCTCCTTTTCCAATGGTAGTCTCTCCCATCTCAGTGGCCGCCTGCCCTGTTGGTCTAAATATTGTTTAAGACAGTATCAACAACAATAAAGACTTTATACCTCTCTCCTCCTTGGTTTATGTGCAGTTTTATTTCCTACATAAAAAAAATAGCAGGTGGGGCATCAACTACTAGAGAACACAATGAGACATTGGTCAGTAATGTCATCCACCCACTGTGGATTATTGGGAATGCTGTGAGTTGCTAACTATCCAAATTATATTCAAGCATTTCATCACCTGCTTAATCAAGCTGCAAAATAAGGAGCTAGACCACTTCAACTCTAGTGATTTGATTATGTGGTGAAGAGACGGGTGCATAAACATTAATCCTGGGAAATTAATTCATGAAAATTAGCTGAAGATACCCCTAGAGGCCTGTTTGGTATCTATTTTTGCATAAAATGTTGAACTGACTACTTACTGAGGGTGTCTTGGGGGACTGGAATGATTATTCATGATTCTGTAGTTATCTGGAGAGAATCATGAAGAGGCCATGAAGTGACCTGAAAATGCATTCTGATTAAAGCTAAGTCTTGAACAGGAAAATTGCTTTGAAATGATTAAAGTTAAAATTGTTGGTAATGAAGGAAAACACTTGTCCTAGAATGAGGCCTTTGAAAGAGAGATCATTTTGAACCTTTTGTAAAGCATATGGCTTTACTTTTCAGTGGCAGAATTTTACTTTGTAACAAACTATCATGTTATCTGAACTTGGATATCCAGTGGAGGATCAGGAGAAATGTTCATGGTAAAAATCTGGCAGGAGATGTCATGGGTGGAGATCTGCCCTCAGGAGATGGAAGTCTCTGGCAGCCCTTGGAATGAGCTTAGAAGAATCTGATCAGTGCAGCCTTCCCAAGTCTTGCCACACCCTCTGCTCCCAGGGCCCTGGGCTCCTCGGGATGGCCAGCAAGCCAGATTTATTTTAATGTTTTGTTTAAACATCTGTCTTTCCCACCAGATCATGAGTTCCTAGAGAACAGGGATCATGTTTATTGTTTTCTATGTATTTCCCACATCTAGCAGGGTGCTGTCCCTTCTAAGCCCCTAATTCTGATTACATTGATTCTCAATGTTGTATATTTGCTGTTGCATATATTTAATGTTGTACCTAAAACCTCAAGACATAGATGTATTATAGAATCCCAATTTTCCAACTGTTGGAAATGTGATATGAGTGTCTGTCTGTAACAATGTCTGTACCATAATATTAGGTAATACTCCCAGCTGAGTGTGGGGCAGATCTGTAATCAAGCACCTTAATGCTTCTGCAGCAAAAATGATAAACAGACACACTGTGTGGAGAAATGAGGACCGTCATTCATAACAGCTCAGGTGGGGTCAGGTCTTGCTACCAGGTTACAAAATGTGTTTATGTGAGCTCTTTGGATTTTGGAGTTGCCAGTTAGGTTCTGTAGGCCTGTTACATTCCTTCAGGAAGAAGCTCCCATCTAAGGGAAATACTCATCCATGCAAGGCCCCTTGTGCTTGGTAGTTCAGGGAGGAGAAAGAGATTGTGTTTTCCTGCATGTGAACTGTTCACAGAACTGACACTGCTGCTAGGGTCCCTCAGGAGGATGGTGGTACCAGAGAGGGCAGTGGAAGTAGTTAATTCCTGGCAAAGAAAGCTTCCACATTGTGCCACCACTGTCTCTGCACTTTTCCTCATCTGCTGCTCCTTCCTCTTTGTTCTAACCTATTTTTCCATTTTTCTAATTCTCCCTTCTCTCTTCTTCATTTCTATCCATCTATCTTTAATTTTTTTTTCTTACCAAAAGTTAGATCTTAGGAGTTTGATGCTTTCTTTTCCTTCTGTACATCTCACCTCATGCACCTGAAGAACAGAAGCTTTGCTCCTATTTGCTTTTCTTTGAGTAGACAGATACAAGTCAGTCTAGGATGGAAGCATTCTTTGTACGTGTCTTTGTTAGGAGTGGTGTTTATCTGTTCAGTGCTGTGCAGATAAGCACTTCAAGAATGTGGAAATGCATGGTAGTCTAATATTTTCCCTTTGTGAACCTTGCCTGCTATTATCAAAATATGTTGATGAAAAATTGAAATCGGGATGTGTTAATCCATGTTTGAAAATAAAGTAGATAGCATTGTTTCCACTCTTCAGTCTTTTTTCAAAATATCTTTTTGATAATCCTTTTTGAACAGAACAATTGCTCATTTTTCTATGTGACATTTTTGTGTGCCTGCCCTTATTTTTAATTCTGTTTGATTTTCTTAGACCATGCATCTGTTTTTGTTGGTATCTAAAGAATACTTGCTTTTGTGCTATTAAAGGCATTACTTTACTGTTTCCTCTTTTTCTGTTGTCTCTCAGGTTGTTTTTAGTATTATTGTATTGATGTGTGATGATGAAATGAGCAAAATAATGGTGACCTGTGAGGTCCAACCAGGAAGGCAGAATATGCATTGTCAGGACATCTCCCTCCACTGTGGCACTGAATGCAGGTTAACAAAGCAGAGGTTGCCAGTGAAGTCCTGGTTTTCTCTTCAGTGACCTTGTTCTCTTAGGACACTCCCAGCTTTGGTCTCAGCAGTGGTTCCAAGGACAATACTCTCTTTGTTGCTCCACAATCCAGAAAGACTTCATTAATGTATCCCTGGGAAGTATTCACTAGCTCACACGGAGCAAATTGGCATTGATGTTGTATTCTGGAAACTTTAGTCTGGAAAGAAAACAGGTTGCTAGAGTGATGATCAGTGGCCAAATAAACCATCTATGATGCATTTGGAACTGTGAATCACTTGTGATAAGTTATTCTTGTCCTTTATTCTTGTTCATTTGCCTTGGAGGCAAATAAAAGTCACTAGAGCCAATCTGAACCAATTTCCTGTGCCTTTATAATATGTTTAAATGCTTTATTGAGAAGATGCTGTAAACACACAAAAATATATTATTACACACACATTTACATGCATTTTTAACTTATATTTGATCTTTTAACAATTATTGATATTATATCAAAGTTCTTTGGTAGGAGCAGTTTGCTGTCAATCCATTGTGGCATACCATCCATGATTACAAAGTCCTCGTGTCACCTAATAATGTTTTCTAAAGAGATATGGATGTTTCTCTTAAGGTAGGTGAGAAAATCATGAAGATTTTTGGAAGGACATAAATGTGAAGGACTTTGGATGTCTGATTGTAAAGCTGATATTTCTTTAGGCTTTGAAATATCAGTACTTATTTTAAAATAACATTCTTTAAAGTTCATATATTTTTCCAGTTTGATTTGATTTTCAAACATAATTATAAGTAAGTTAATATTGTAAGATAAATATCATCTGACTACAACTTTGTGAAAAATTCTCCCTCTTTTTGTGCTGCTAAATAAATTCATCAAAGATATATTTTATTTGCTAATAATGTAGATAAATGTGTTTGTTTTTCCTATTTAGAAAACATTTTAATCAAGTGAACTTAGAAGTTTTGTGCTTTATCTCATTCTCACATAGATCCTCTTCTGATCCTTCAGTATTAAACATCTTCTAAGAAAAGTCTTTGTTACCAGCAATAGGCATCTTCCTTCCCTATCTTCTTTCCTGTGTTTTCTACTCTTTTCTACTTCAGCACTCTTTTGCTTTTACTTGTCCTTATTTTATCCTTGCAAACCCTGCCCTCAGAGAGGGTCTCCTGAAGCCAAGGGATGGAGGCATGTCCTGTAGACTGCAGGTCCATGGGGAGGTTGTAGAGGGAACCTCACAACATTCACCTGTGCTCCTGGCACCTGAAGGAAAAACTGGGCTCATAAAAGCTGTGCCTGGCAGATGCCAAAATAACTTCTCCGTGGAGCCAATTCAACTGGAGACAAGCAATTCAGTGTAAATTTAGTCTATGTGGTTCCCTGGCATTTTGTAGACAAAACAAACTGGTTGATTGATCTAGTACTGATGACTTTCCAACTAGTACTTTTGGTGATTCCTAGAGTAGCTACCCCTAAAGTAGGGATATGAACATCCAGGTGATGTGATAATGATACTCTGAATGCAAGAAATAATTAAAACATCTGTTTGTATCTAGAATTTAGAATTTGAGCTTTGCTAATGTTTGATTTTATGGATTGCTAATTATATGTAATTTAAAAATATAAATAATGAAAGTGAATTCTAAAAATTTTGCTGATGGGGTACACAACCAAAACAATGTGGTGGCTACTATTCTATATCACTGCTTACCAATATGCAAGGTCCCCTAGGGACAACAGAGGTACTGTAGATATCCATTAATACAGGCAGATGGAGGTGTTTCTCATTCAGTAGATCTACTAAAGGTTTCCAATGGTTCACTTGATGTTTTAGTGTTGTAGTTTAATATTTATTATAAAAGTAGATTCTTACTGTCTGAAAAATATTCTAATTCCATTTAAGGAGACACAGTTATACAAGGGACACAAATAAGTAAGGAGAAGAGAATCAACTTCCAATAAGATGTTATATTATTGGTTCATTAGTCAGCATTCTGTTACTAAAACAAATAACTGAAATGATTGGCTTATTAAAAACATGTTTATTTTGGCCCCCAGTTTTGGAGGTTTGGTAGGCCCTGTTGCTTTTGGGCCTATGGTAAGGCAGTATATCATGACAACAGTACACAACAAAACTGTGCACTATTTGACTGGGATGCAAAAGACAGGGTGGGGAAAGGGCTGACATTCTAAGATCTTCATGGGTACACCTCCAATGACCAGAAGAACTCCCACTAGACCCCTCCTTTTAAAGGTTTTACCATCACTCAATAGAGCCACAGACTGTAGAACAAACCTTTTATGCCTAGGTCTTCTTAAAAGCCAAACTATAGTAGTTGAAGTATTTAACTTATTGGAAGAGTTGTATGTGCTCAATAGTCTCTCTTTAATAACAGAAATCATTTCTTTTTCCCCCCTCAAATGTTTTTATCCATATTTTGAGTGAAGATTGGGACATACTATGAATCTTAATCTAGCTTGATGTTCCTTTTTTTTGTTTCATGTGTGTATTAATTTGCAAGGGCTGTCATAGCTACATCATCATAGACGGGTTGCTTAAACAACAATCTATTTTCTGATAGTTTTGGAGCTAGAAGTCCTAGATCCAGGGATCAATAGGTCTGGTTTCTTTACAAGTCTCTCTCCTGGGTTTGCAGATAGTCTCCTTTTTGCTGTGTTCTCATGTGCTCTGTGTGCACGCATGCCTGGTGTCTCTATGTTGTGTCCTAATCTATTATAAGAATACCAGTCAAGTCAGATAGGGATAGGGTCTTATTTTAACTTAATCACTCCTTATAGGGCATATCTCCAAATGTAGTTACATTCTCGACTGTTAAGATGTTGACATATAAATTTGGAGGACAAAGTTGGGCTCATAACAATAGACTTTCAATTACTTTTGATACATTTCTTAGGAAATGATGTGGGACCTAGCAAGGTCAAGAAGCGTCAGGTAGGGCAACTATACATCCTGATTTGACATGCCCATTTTCCACTTAGTATCCTGACCTAATTAAAATAATGCTCCTGTTGACTCTCAAAAGTATCTTATTTGGATGATAAATTATGATACAGATGCTCTGGAACCAGAGTTTATGTGTTTGAGTCTCAGTTCAAAAACCATATTGCTGTATCTAGGTTTCCTCAACAATGAAGTAGATAATTGTACCTACCCCAACAGTTATTGTGAAAATTAAATGAGTTGGTATGTGTGGTTAAACACTATGTGAATTAAAGAGGAGGAGGAGGAAGAAGATTCCATTTCCCAGGCAGAATGTTAATTTCATATGTCAATTTGGCTGGGCTGCAGTGCCCAGATATTTGGTTTAACATTATTCTGGGTGTTTCTGTGAGTGTGCTTTAGGGTGAGATTTATATTTAAATCAGTTGGCTTTGAATAATGCAGATTATCCTATGATTTGGGTGGGCCTTCTCTAATCAGTTGAATGCCTGTGTAGAGACAGGTTCACTTGCCCCTGCCGCCACTCCATCAAGAGGGAAAGAGCCAACAGATTCCTTATACCTCATCTACAATCAACCCTTCCTGATTCATCAGAAGACTACCTTTGAACTTAAACTATAACTATTTCCCCAGTCTTCTAACAGTTGCCCCTGCTAGATTTTGGATTTGCTAAACCTCCACAATAAGGTGTGCTAATTCCCTAAAATAAATCTCCTTATATTATATTTTCTGTTTTATTTCTCTGGAGAATCCTAATGCAGCAAGTGTGGAGACCAAAGCATAACTTTATACAAAACATAGCTTTTAATTTTGAAAAAGTTCCTGTATTCCTGGATTTTTTTATTCTTCTATATTCACTATGTTTTCTGCATGTCTATAAACATACCAACAAAAAATAAAGACCCATGTCCACACAATCAAGAAAATGATGAATAGGCTGTTTAGATATAGCATATACAGATATCTGTACACACACAAACACACACACACACGCAAAATATTATTTTAGAATATTTTTTAAAACCCTGAATTTTGCATTCCCATATAATGATTTTAAGCAATTTTGGTATTATTCATTGATAGCTATTTTCACCATTATTATTCATAATTGTGAAGATTAATTTTTCTCTTGATGTGAGAATAGTATCTTTAACAAATTTGAAATTAAAGAATCCTAAGATTAGTTTCAGTAAAATGAATGTTGATTAAAAAAACCAGAGTTGAATGACTGTGTCCAAAACTGAACTCCAAAACTAAAGCAAGCAAGCAAACAAATATATTGGCAAGAGTTCAGCAAAGTTAAAAAATTGGCAAAGCACCCTTGTGAAAAAGTTTAAAAACTTGGAAAAGCAAGACTTGAGGTACAATTGAGTAGCACCTATCAAATCTAAAAAAGGTTACTCTAGGTGAGATGGAGACCAGCTCTTCTCTAACTCAGGTGAGCCTAGATATAAACAAAGGTAAATAACAACAGCAGAATGGCATGACTGATCATTCAGGCTTGGGGAAGTATTTCCTGGCAATTAATGTGGGAGGCACTGTTACTTAGGATGTTCTGCAATATATTCTCCTTACCTTCTCTCATATTTAAGGACCATTGTGCTGATATTTGGGCCCCTGGTATAATACAGAATACTCTCAGCATCCTAAGATAAGCTGATTAGTGAATCTTGATTCCCCTTTGCCCTACAATATAAAATGTCATAATTTCTGTCAATTAAGATGTGGACATCTTTGGGGAGGAGGTATCATTCTGCTTACTATACCTTTTAAAAATGATTTTGACTTTTGAACCATTGTAGATGTTTATACATTCAGAAATAAAGATAAATCAAAAAAGAATAACCAAAGCAAATTCTAAAATTGAATATAAATAGAAACAAATGAACTTGTTTATGAATTGGTAACATTACTACACTTGGGAGAAAAAAAAGACTTGATTCAAATGAAGTTTGAATACAGGACCTACTAAACATCCTTAAAACAAGATATGTTTTAAGTACTGCTGTGCTTTGAAAAAATTTGAAAATGGTTTGTCTCCCAGAACTCATGGAGTTTTATACCCATTTTGAGGTACTAATAGGATACAAATTTAATCCAACTATGCAGTTTGAAGGTCAGGCCTTTGAAACGTGTTTAGAATTAGATGAAGTCATTAAGGTGGAACCCCATGACAGAACATTGTGGTTTTATTAGAAGAAAAAGACCAGACACACACTCCACTTGTGGCCTGTGCCAAACCAGAACTCTGCCAGCAGCAAGGCCATCCCCAGGTATAGACCCTTTATCTTGTACCTCCAGGACCATAAACCAAAAATAAAACTTTTTTCTTTAAAATGCACCCAATCAATAACAGAAAGTGGACTAGTACAAGAAGCAAAATAATTGCCAAGAAATCTTGATTTTTACCAATAAATGTTTTGTGGTTATAGTAGTGATAGTATAGTCACCCTGAAATTTTTTGTGTACTTTAGGAATATGTAAATGAGCAAATGTGTTAATGTGGGGAGCCAAGGTGCTCACTGTGAAAGAAGGGAAATAAAATATAGAATGGGGGAAACTGAAGGGAGAGCCTTTTGGTACTAGATTTTTGTATGTTTATTCCCTGAAATATCATGGAATATCAACACCCCAGGATCAATGAGCATGTCTAGTACCAGACCTTGGTTTATAAATAGCATTTCTTGCTAAAAGAAACCAAGGCATTTTAAGGAAATGTCTGAGTTTAGGCAAAACAGCTTTAAGGTACAAATAAGCCTTTAGCAACTAGTGGTACCAAAAAGTAAGAAAGTGCTTAAATCAGGTTGATGGTGATATGGCTAGAGAACACTGGCCAAAATGAGGGCTTTGAACATCCAACAAACAAAAGATCATAACAGGTTCTGATTTAATAAGCACATCTTTGGTATTAAAATAAAGGAGTTGGGGCTGAGAGAGAAATAGAAGCCCCCCCCCCTTTTTTTAGAGAAGAGTTTGGCTAGTAGATATAAAAGAAATAATAGAGGAAAATCACTGTTTTTATAATCTACAATGTAATAAGTTAATTAAGGCAGGATTGTTAAGGGATGGTAAAGCCATTAGATGTAATGTTGTGATATACAGGATATTTGTCCTGTTTAAAAATATCCCATAGATTACTTATTAATTACAAAAGGGAAAATATGTGTTTGTAAATGGAGAAATCTGGTTACCATCATCTTAATTTAGCTATCAAACTTAACATTACAACAATGGGAAAAGCTGATATTATTGTCTCCCAGTGTGTCAGAGTGGGAAGAACACATTATCAACTGTATTTTAATCTTGCCAAAATGTTTTAACTTGCATCTATTTATGAGAGGAAAAAAAATCAGGCAATGCTAGAGAGGAAAAAAAATCAGGCAATGCTAGATGTTGGACATTTTTTCAAGGTAACTGTCCTGGACTTCAGGTTAAAGTAAACAAAATATAATTGGAAGCAAATAATGACCACTAAATGCAATTTGTCATCCTTGATTAGATCTCGAATTTTAAAAATAAAATAGAAAAGATACTATTGAAACAATTGAAAAATTTTGAACGTGGACTATATAACAAGTAATATGGTATTAATAGTAAACATCTTAGCCTGGGGTAGTGGCATATATCTGTAATCCCATTGACTCAGGAGGCTAAAGCAGGAGGATTGCAAGTTCAAGGTCAACATTAAAAACTTAGCAACACTCTGTCCCAAAATAGAAAAAAAAATGTGCTGAAGGTATAGCTCAGTGGTAAAGCACTTGAGGGTTCTATCCACTGTATCACCAACAATTCTGTGCTAATCTCTGTAGACAGTCAATAGGGAAAACATTTGAAAATAAATTAGTAAATGAAATGGACATATAGTATATGATTTATAGCTGGCATTCAAAAACTATGTCCTAAGTATGAATGTCTTCAAGAACCATTCATATATTCCACAGTAGTAACAATAAAAACAACAACAAATGACATGGATTTCTAGCCTTACCTCAGACCCCCTGGCAGGTGATCTCTGAGGCTATGGCCCTGATCTGTATTTTAAACAACTATGCCATCTTCTCCTGCTCAAAGTTAATGTCTTTAGGGAGATTATGGTGTTTAAGGTTCCCTTTCTGCCTCTGGGCTCAGCCTTATTTCCTCCAGGAAGAGTTTTTTTTCCCCTTGCCTCCTCTTCCCTCCTGGCAGATCACTGCTCATCTCTGCTGATGGGCTTCTTGACCATCTGCCATGATCTTCATACTTTCCTTAGCTTCCTGTTCCACCATGTTTGGCTTGCCGGCTTGCCCTTGGGTTTCACTCTCTCCGTGAATGCTGGTTCCCTGTAGCTCAGTGTGGTCTCCCACCGAGGCAGGCTACCAGGGACTCACACCTAACTCGCAGCTCATACAATATTAGCACAATACTTTTCACAAAATCTGAATTTTTCAAGTCTGTATGATTGTTTTTTTCAAAATGAAAATCAGATACATGAAATCTGTAAGAAATTCTGAGATTATAAACTATTTATGCTTCCTGAGTCTATAGAGACAGGTTCTTGAGGGTACCGGTTAGGGTTGCAACCTGTCCTGCCTGGTACTGGAGCCAGATTCCAGCAATTGAAAGTATGTGACTTTTGACTGATTTATTAATCTCTCTGGACATTTTTTTCCTGACCTATAAAGTGTAAATAATAAACTACCTACCAAAAACGGTTGTTGCAAATATGGAAGGAGTTTACATACATAAGACACCTGGGAAAATGCTATCTATGTAAGTGTTGACTATTTTATCAGCATCTTTCTATGGAATGCCAGACGTGGATCAAATTCTGCTCTCAAGATATTGATGATGACCTTTATAAAATGTTTTCTTTGTGTTTTCATGGACTCAGGTTTCCCTGGGACTTCTGCATGCTCATGCTACTCATATCCTGTGGCCTCCAGAACGCTGGCAGAAACTGGAATCCGTTCTTCCTCCAGAGCGCATACTGGTTAAGAGTGAAGAGGAATGACTTCATGGCTCCTCCAGACTGCTCACTTTGAGGAGACAATTATAGTGGGAGGGGATCACCCCAAAAGGGTAAATCTCCCTACAATATGATGTTATGCAAGAAACAATGTCCACATTAAGGTGATCTATATTCTTAAACTTTTAAAATATTAAACAGTATTAAACGACACCAGATTCTGTATTAAATTTTAGTACTCTATTGTTTATTGCCCCCCCCCCGAAAATGCAGATCTTTAGGAATATGAAAATATTGCATCTATGTCTTAAGGAGGTAACCTTGATTTCTTGTTGTACATACTTATTCTGTTGATTGGGTTTTGATTTTGTGCCTGCTGCTGAAAGATTTTGAAAATTAATATTCAATGACAATAGTTTATCATTTACTGTTAAGACAGAACATGAAAAGACATACATATAATTATAGGAATTACATTGTAATTGATAATGTCTACAGTGCAGTGATTGCCAGATAAACTGGCAGTGAACAGTGATGTTAAAATAAAACAATGATTTGTTCAGATCTTGTTTTGGTATTTAATTATCACTTAACCAGACATCCATTAATGAGGAACATATTGTCTTTTATGCAAGTAAGGAATTAAATAATGGAGAACCAATTCTATCAATACTTTAAAACAATCAAGCCTTTTCCATTGGCCCTTTTAAATTCAAAACTTCTGCATGATCTCATGCCTGATCAAAATGATGAAGAAACTCATTTATCAGCATTAGGTCACTTTTTAATGAAATGTTCTCAGTGAAATAAAAAAAATCACTCTAGATCAGCTGATTTTGATCTTTCCCCAAATGATTTCTCAGTGTCCTGTCTATAATACTGAAATCACCACTTGCAAAAGGGAGTAGTAGTAGAATAATAGATTCTGTAATTTGTACAAATAAGGAGACAAATTCCCCACAAAGTCTGTAGGATTTATAAAGTCTTTTTCCCCTTTTCCTTCTTGTTGGCTGGAGGTTTGTGCTGATTAAAACAGAGTCTCTGGACCAATTCCTTCTGTTCATCTGGACTCGTTTTCTTCGGTGTTATCAGCAGACAAGATCCCAAATAATGACTAGCCATCTTGCAAATGTGGATACTAATGTCTCATTAGCAGGCAGAAAAGAAAGAGCAATAGAAATACATGTGTTCACAGACACACACACCCATAAACACACACATAGTAAGAACATATGTTTCTGCTAATAATTTATTAGCATCAGGGTAGCTCAATCCAATAAACATCTTCTGGCCCTTATATACTAAAGTGGTCAAAATTGGTTTTATTGTTTTGTTTTTTGGTTTCTTTGTACCAGGGATGGAACCCAGGGGCACTTAACCACCGAGCCAAATCCCCAGGCCCTTTTTTTTATATTTTATTTAGAGACAGGATCTCGATGAGTTACTTAGGGTCTTGCTAAATTGCTGAGCCTGACTTTCAACTCTCAATCTTCCTGCCTCAGCCTCCTGAGCTGCTAGAATTAGACACATGTGCCACAGTATCTGGCTAGAATTGTTGTTTTTAAAAGCAGATCTGCTTAAAAATCTTCCAATGAATGTCCATTGCCCTTCTCAATTCTTCAATTCCATTTCCTTTGTTCCCCAGCTTGAACATCAGGGTCTGACCTTTAACTGCAGTTTATTGAATACTCACAGTTATTTAATGTTTTATAATCTCCCTCCTTGGTGAAGTGTATTCCCCGAGATTATATGTAAAATATTAAGTGCATAGGGGTTTTGACTTTTTAGTCACTAGTGCACAATAAGTCTGAGGGTTGTGGATCAGAGGGTACCAAAAGAATGTAGAATAAGGAGTAAATGGAGAGGTGCATGGAAGACCTGCTATTTACCACTGGTATGGAAGAATTCAATATTTTAACAGTTTAGCCAACTGGCCACCAACCTTGCTACCCTTATTGACTACCTGTGTCATTCTCACTCAAACTATTAATTCAAGGTTATAAATCTTCAGAGAGGAGATAAGTGCCCTTTCTATTCCATTTTGTATTCTCCAGTCATCTAACACATCACCAGCAGAATTAACACCTAATTCTTGCTGAACAACTTGGCTCAAGAGTTGCTTCCTCAGAAATGCAACTTCAGCCAAAGTTAATCACTGCACTACCTGTTATGCACATTCATGAGGGCATGAATCTCACTGGCACACTAAGAGTTCATGTGTGTATTTTCTCCCTTGCTGGGTTGTGAACAAGCTAGTCTAGTCCTAGTCCAGAGCAAGGTTAATCTTGCTCAATTTAATACTGTAATTTTACAAAATTGATTAAAAATATCTGTCCAATCAATGTGTGAATGTTAGGTGCTGTGTTAAGAATGGAAAATTAAGATGCATAAAACAAATTTTCTCAGTTTTCTGATGGGAGGTTGAAGTAATAAAGAGGCAAACAGGTCTCACATGGTCTAGCAGTAGGAATGGAGTGTGGAACAGGTACTGTGGAGGCAGAGAGGATGGCCAGTGGGATTGTACACAGAGGAATCTGAGGAGGGAGCAGAGGGGAGGGCTTCACAGGACAGATGCTTGAATTGAGGTTTCTAGGCTGAATGGAGTCATCCTTCTGTGAAATATAAATGTAATCAGTATAGAATTATTTTGGTCACCTAAATTGTTTCCAGTAATTGCCGTTTAAATACTGGGGAGTGTATATGTATACTGACTTTTATATATTACATTTGCAGAATATAAAATAGTGATTGTGCCTTAGGAGGACTTAGAGCTGCCATTTTGCAATTTCTTTTTCACTTTTTGTAAGTCATAACAAAGAATTTTACCAAATATTTTATTAAAATATATTGTATATGGAAATACTTTTAAACTTAGATGAATGTTAAACTACCAATTTTAATGCTCAATTTTGCCTGGAATATATAGTTTCTGAATCCAAATTATCATCAAAAATAATTTAAAGAAAAATTTTAAATTATACTTTAGATTCAGAACTTCACTAACATACTTTTTTGCAGAGAGAGAGGAGATGACCTTTCAAAATAGAACTTGAAAAATATTTCAATTATCATTAATTAAAGTACACCCTTCAGTCTCCCAATTTTTTTTATTAATAATGTGCTGTAGTCACAAACAGAAACTTAAAAGTATTTATCTTCAATCACATTGACCCGAAGTATAAAAATTTTTACATTTTTCTCTCTACTTTCCTAGTCTACAACCATGTATACATATACAGTGTTTCTGTCATTGACATTGTTCAGGTCTCTACTCAAAATTTTCTCATCATGGGCTTCCCTGGTCATTTTTATAAAGTAACCATCACTGCAGTTTTGGAAGTTGGGAAGTCCAAGATCATAGGGCCAGCTGAGTTATATCTAGTGAGAGCCCTCTTCTTATACAGACTGACATCCTCTCAGGGTAGCCTCACATAGTGGAAAACAAGCTCTATGAAGCCTCTTTAAAAGGGTGTACTAATCCAATTCATTTGGCTCTAATCATCTGCCAAAGCCCCCAATCTTAGTATGAGACTCAAGATGGTACTCTTCTAGTACCATCTCCTTGAGGTTAGAATTTACACATGGATTTTTTTTTTTTTTTTGAGGGGATAACCATTCAGATCACAGCATATTCCTAATTAGTACTAAGATAGACAATATTATGTAACAACCATTGCCTTTTGCGTTATGTTTGCCACTTAAAAATTGTACATGTATTTTAAACTCTACAATACAGAGTTATTGTTTCTGAAGTCAGTATTTTAAAAGTTTGCTCACATATTTACTGTTCATTTCTCCTTCATTTCGATGTCTCCATCTGGGATTAATTTCCTTCTGTGTGAGGAACTCCCTGAAGTATTTTCTTTGATGAGTTTCAGCTAATGATTCATTCTCTCCATTTTTGGTTGTTTGAAAAGTATGCAGATTTATTTATAAATGGTATTTTCACTGAGATTAGTATTCTAGTTTAGCATTCTAGTTTAGCAGCTATTACTTTGAAGATAGCACTGCAGTGTCTTCTGGCTTTCTTTGTTTCTTTGAGAATCAGTCATCCTATCTCTTCACTGGTGATGTTAAGACTTCTTTTCTCTGTTTTTAAGATTTTCTTTTGCCTTTGGTCTATAGTTTGAGTATGTTGCCTAAGTGTAGTTTTCTTTGTCTCCTAATTGGTGTTTGTTGAGTCTCTTGGGTATATAAGTTGATGTTTCATACTTAGTTTGGGAATTTTTCAACAATCATTTCCTTCAATAGTTATCCTTAAAATTATTTTTTCCTGTGGGATCACTGTTATGTATTTATTAACTTCTTCATATATTCCACATATTACTTATGATATGTTATCTTTAAAATTTTTTTATTGTACTTCAGGTTGTATAATTAAAATTGTTCTGTTTAAAGTTCATTGATCATTTCTTCTGCCATCTCTTATCTCCTATTAGCCTACCCACTGAATTTAGCATTTCAGACATTATAATTTCAGTTCTTTTCCTTTTTTATAGTTTCTATGTGTCTTTTCAGATTCACCCTTTGTTCATTTATAATAACCAGGTTTCCTTTAAATTTTTGGCCATAAAAATAATAGTTGCCTTTAAAAACTTCTCTGCTAATACCAATATCTGAGTTAGCTCAGGATCAGTTTATGTTGATTTATTTCTCCTTATTATGGTCATACTTTTCTATGTCTGTTATTTGACATGTCTAGAGATTTTTCAAATTATATATACTAGAAAATTGGAATGATATATTGTAAAGGCCCTTTATTCTGCTGTTTTTATCTGTCAGGCTGGTAAATTAATAAAAAAAATCACCTTGAATTTGTGGAAGTTTGGTTTTTTGGGAAAGATCTGCCTTGGATTTGCCCTTAGACCTGGAATATCATTGTTGTCTTAAGTATAATATATATCTAGAATTTAAGTGGAAAGACCACAGTATATATCAAGCCCCTGTAACTTGGCAGAATTCCAAGTCCAAAATCTTTCACCCCAATGGTGACCAGCAACTTAAATCATTATTTGACTTTCATATCTCCCCTAGCTATGGCTTCCAAGTGGGCTCCTTGAACTCTCTCTTGCCCATGTGCTATCCAGGTATCAGTCAAGGATTTTAGGAGAAATTGCGCACAGATTTGAGGGGTTATCCTTCTGAGAATCCTTTTCCTGGGAGTTCCCTCTCAATCTCTAGTTACCATATCCTACTGCTGATACTTCAAACAAATAAGACCATGCCTTTCTGTTTAATGTTAGCCATCCGTGTCATCTGAACCAGAGCATACCCTCAGAGGTAAAAGCTGCATCAATGTAAAACTTCATCCAATTTTGTTTGCTTCTTTCAAAGATTGACCATTGCAGTTTCTGCCTATTTTGATCACTCTATAAAGATTTCAAATAATTTAAAAATATGTTGCCTATAGTTTATAATTGTTGCCTACAGAAGAGCTGATCATATTCAAGTGGTTATAGCATTTCTGGGAAAGTACTGAACTCTAGATGTGATTTCCTTTTAACTTGTTCTGCTTCCAGTTCTCATATCTCTGACTAAATGTCTTTCATCAGTGGAAAATTTCAGCCATTATCTCCTCAAACTTTGCTTCTATTATTTTATCTTTCCTACTTTCTTATTTTTTAATTGTATAAATAACATGTCCCACATGTCTTCTTTGCATTTTTTTTTCTTCTCTGTTTTTTAATTCTTTTTTTCCCTATGTTTCAGTCTGGATATTTTTTTCTGATGTATTTTCCAGTTCATTAATTCTCTATTCAGGTACGTCTAAGTAAATATTAAATCATCCATTGAGTCCCTAATTTCACTTATTCTATTTTTCAGTCTTAGAATTTCACTTGATTCTGTTCAACTGTTTACATGATCACACCTGTATTTGGAATTCTATTATGTCTGTTTTCAGTACTTCTTTTTCCTCCAAAAAATTGGTGAGTTGTTAAACTTTTATATACTCACATATTTTTAATTCAGTTTAAGAGAATCACATTTTTAAAAAATTGGGGTAATTTGAGGCTCTTTAGAGACAAAAATATGTATTAATTTGTACCATATTGGATTTCTTCTATTTGGGGGGCACCTTTCCAGGATGTAAGTAGGGGGGCTTCAACCTGTCACTTTTACCAGGGGCCTTCCTTATTTTTTTGCAACTTCCAAATTTCTTAGCTTCTAAGCCTCTCAGCTGCTATATTCCTATTGGCAAACACCTTAAAAGGGCCAAATATCATATACACATCCTGGTCTCTTTGTTTATCTTATAACCAGAATTTTTGATTTGCAAGTCATTGATAGTGCTCACTCAAAGAAATTGCCTATATTTGTAACTATAGTTGGCAGGAAAATTGGTCATAATGAGGTTTTCCAATATTATAAGATCTACAATCTTGAATGATTTTTATGGGTATAATGCAATAACTGCATTGGAATGACATTAAAGCATCTCTTTCTAGAATTCTTCAACATATTTTAGAATCTTTAATAATATATTATTGAAAATATAGGAACAATATAAATTTAAATGTAATGTGTGTGCATGTGTGTGTATTAGATATCTCCTCAGATAATCAAAAGAATAATATTTGGCAGATACACATTTTAAGTTTGTTTGGTTTCATTTGAAATCAAATTAAATGGTCATTGTCCAATTCACATATGAATGCTTTTTGTATGGCAGACATTTAATTTATGGATTGTTTATACTTAAAACCATCGAGGGAATATTAAGACAGACAAAGGGAGGTTGAAACTGAATGTAATTTTTAAATTTATGTAGTAAACAGCAATTCATACATGATATTCCAACTTACCAGTTCCTACTAAATATAGAGTGGACATAATGGGGAGACAGAATTCAGAAAATGGAGTAATCGTTTATCAATGGATCATCTTCATTTATTATGTTCTTTATTCCAGTTTATTGGCTCTTTTCTAATAATAAAGGGAGACATGGGACGTAAAACATAAAATTCATGTTAGAAATTCAATCCCCAAATCCATAGTTTAAAAATGATTGGAGGTGAGATATTTGGGAGGTTATTAATTCATTCATAGATTAATATATTAATTTGCCATAGATTAGTGGTTATAGTGGGAATGCCTTTGTCTTAAAGTGAACTCTTACTGACAAATTTGCTCTGTCTCACTGTGACATGCTCTCTGAACTATTATAAGGCAGCAAGAAGGTCCTCACTTGATGCCAGTACTATGTCCTTGAACCCCCCCCAACCCTCAGAACATGAGCTAAATAAAACTCTATTCTTTATATTATAGTCTCAGATGCTCAGTTATGGCAATAGAAAATGGACTTAGATATCATTTACCAAAATATTTTAGAAACAGAGAGTTTTCTGTTGTCCTTTTTCTTCTTTCTTTCTTTTTTTGTAGAGGGGAATGGTAAACTTGGTTCTCTTATATTGTATTCTAAGGAAACATATAAGTGTTAAATGATAATTCATATACTTTGAATACCCATTAACAGCTATCAAAAGGCATTTTAAAATTTATATTTTATTTAAAATGGCAAAAACGTAGGTTTTATACATTGAACATTCAATTTCTTACAAATTAAGTAAGTGGATCTAACATAAATTGAGAGAAATCACAGGGAATCTATTAATGGAGAGGGAATGCATTCTGGAATCTATTGATTTTTAGGAAGCCAATGTGGAGCATAATGGCAGTTGGCTAGCTTTCTTGGCACATTCACTTCAGCATCTTCCCAGAAATCCTTGCAAATGCAATTTATCTCAGGACTCAGGTTCACAGGAACTTTAGAGCTGAGCTGCTTTTTTCTTCCTGTTTGCATCACACAATGAACCATTGTGCTTGCATCATCTTGCCTCATCCACTCTCCTTTTTCCCTTCTTCATTGTTATTCACCTAGTCAGATTCTATTTCTTTTCAGAGATTGCCAAGTTATCAACTCTATTCTCACCATGTTAAGAAGGATCTAAGCCAATTTATAGTCTTTTTCTTTTTTAACCCTACATGTCTATAGTCTGTATCCCATAGAAGAAATGAGTCTTAAAAAAAAAAAGTTTTATGAAGCCAAAATACTTCGATGAAGTTCATATCAGAGTCTACTCTAATATAGATATTGTAGCCTAAGATATGTATCATTGTATGTGGTCTTTTCTGAGAATTTATTTATTTTTCTGAGAATATTATTTCCACCAAATCTACTGAACAATTGTTAACAGAGGTGTTCTACCAGAAAAGTTAAAGAAACTTTTTAGGGACTTCCTAAAGGCTCCGGTTTAATAAGTTAGTCTACTTTGAAGGAATGTGGCACCAATATTTTAAAGTAACTGTCAGAACTAATAAAGCATGTAAACTCACTTAGGTGATATCATGACAGAATACATTTATTTTTATTTTAAAATAGTCGAACTTCAGCTGATAAGCAATGTTTGCTTGCTTATCTTCACACACTCATCATCAAGTTACATAAGGTGATGCTTTGGAAATTTCCGTTTGAATTTCAAGCCTAAACCATGGATAGATTGTGTCATGGCCATGTTCTCCTGTAAGTCACCAGTACTGTGTCAGTCTGGGGTTTCTTTGATAACGCTCTGGCTGTTTAGTTTCTAATCAAATGGCATTTAAACATTTCTAATCTAATTGAATTTTACATTTTAGGGGATTCCTTTGCACTATCATCTCAATATTCAGTATCCCTTTATTAACAATAAATTAAACAAATGACCAATGGATTTTACTTTTCCCTTTAAAAAGGTCTTCATAGCTGTTGTTTGAGCACCAATAAATACCATCTTCATGTAATTTGTTACTGAATAATACTGTGATTCTGTACACTAATCCTGTATTTTGGCATTCAAAGATCTAAACCCTTCATGAGCTGCAATCACTTGATTAACATACTTCTGATGAGGTTATAATTAAAGAAATGGATTTCCCTTAGCTCTCACTTAGTCTCTAAATTTAAGTGTCTCCCTCTTGCAAGTGCAGAGAGAGGTGTTTTACATCTTCCCCATTTGCCTGCTGCAGCCACCTATACTTTAAATCAAATTTGGAGACCTTCAGAGCTGAACCTAATTTTTATCATAAAGTTAGGTAGATAATGAGTATACATTAATTTTTATTGAATTTAATTTTCATATGATTTTAAAAGTAAGGTAATTAAATTTTCTAAATGAGATTAAATTACTGGAATTATGTGATGTCCTGACATATGTCTAATGGATGACATAATTTAAATATTTTGAACTTTTTTTTAACCTGAATTTTTTGGTTCCTCATTACTTCTAATTTCTCTCTGAGAGTAACCTATTAAAGTATTCTGAAGAGTTGCTTTTTCTCATGTGGATTCATCTTATGGTCATTCAATCAGACCAAATTCTTCCCATAATTATCTCCATAGTAGAGTACAATGAGGAGAGTTGGGCCCCTAATCCCTGCATGTTCTCCAGGATACCGTGGTGCTATCTATGTAGTGGTAACTTCCAAGAATCAACTCTGGTCTATAAATTATGATGGTGATCATATCAACAATGCCCCAAACAACTATTTATTGCATATTTTCCATGTGTTAGACATTGTGCTAAGTGATTTACACATATTATATTTAATCTTCCAAAAAGTGCTTAAAAGATAGATTGCTATCCTGCTACACAGTTGAGACTACTGAGATTCTAAGAAGCTAAGTGATTTGCCCAGTGGTGTCATGTGGCTTAGTGAGTCTTAGGACCGGGTAGGAACCCAGTGTCTGTCTACTTCTACATGGTCACTGTCTTTCCTTTATTTCAGTGATGTTCCCTCCATCTTGAATCACTGTCACAATCTCCTGAGGATCATTTTCTTAAAGTACATATAGTCTAGGGTAGGAGCAAGAAATTATTCTCTCCCAAGTTTTTTTTTTTTTTTTTTTTTTTAGGAATGGTTTTCTTTATTTCATTCTTGTGAATACATATCGTAACATGAAGGGAAAATCTTCATGTATGATATTATAGTTTTTTTAGGGGAATCATTTTCCATTCTAGATCTTCCAAATCAATCTGATTGTTTTATTCCCTACTATATAGAAGGCAGGCATGTGGGGTCTTTGTTGTTGTATTTTGTTTTTTTCTGTTTGTTTGTTTGGTACAGGGGATTAAACTGAGGGGCACTGAACCACTGAAGCATATCCCTAGCCTTTTTTTTAACATATATATTTTTTTAGTTGTTGATAGATCTTTATTTTATTTATTTATATGTGGTGCTGAGAATCTAACCCAGTGCCTCACACACGCCAGACAAGTGCGCTACCACTGAGCTATAGCCCCAGTCCCAGCCCACTTTCTAGCCCTTTTGAGACATGGTCTCACCAAGTTGCTGAGGCTGGCTTTGAACTTGAGATCCTCCTGCCTAAAGCTCCTGAGCTGCTTGGATTACAGTTGTTCACCACCATGCCCAGTAAAAAGCATGTTTTACTAAACTCCAGTCTTAGTTGGGTACATTCCCACACACTGTAAAATCCATGGGCCGTATAATTTTTTAAAATGAAAATTGTTAGATGTTGAGAAAATGAGTGACTGTAATAACTAGGTTCAAATCTTTCTGCAAGTCTAGACATTTTCAATTCTTTGGTTTCAAAAAATTGAAGGATGACCTAATTGATCTGCCAGTTGTTTTAATGTTAGGTCATAATGTGGCATTTTTACCTAGAACTTGGATGTTCAAAGAAGTGAACTCTTTCCTATAAAAAAATTCTAATTTCATCTACCTCTTTATGTGAGAAGAGTTTCTTAATCTTTATACAAGTGAAAATGAAAAATAGAAATAGAATTGATGGTGAAATTTATCTCATTCTGCCAGCAAATATTATCTGTCCATAGATAGATGAAAATAAAATCTTGTATAGATCATTAAAAGATACACTTTTAATAAAATTTAACTTTTAAAATGTATTTATGAACATCTATAAAATATTGTTTGTTTGAAATTTTTATAGTAAATGTGTTAATTACTTCAGAAACATTGTTACTATCTAGAGTCTATGGCTATGGGAAATACACACACACACACACACACATTTATATGTAAAAGTAACTTTTTTGATGACAAGAAAAATTTCATGGATGCTTCAGAATCTAGCTGCTTATATACTCATATAGAAGAAAAGTCAATTCAAGTTCATTCCAAAAACTCAGTGAAGAAGAGATAATGAACAAATCAGTTAGCATTTTGGCAGACCTTCGTTTTTATCATTGTAGCCCCATAGCTGCATGTCAGAATCACCTGGGTCAACCAGGTCAATCACCATCTCTTTCACCTGCACATTACCAAAAAGCCACCTAATGATTATAAGATTAGCATGTTCTGCTATTTGTAACCTAATCCTTATGTGGTTTGAGAGCAAGGATATGTCTCAACCTGCAAAGCCCTAAATGATTCTGGTCATTGGCAATCATATTTATATGGAAAAACAAATGAAAAATAATCCCATTTGAAAATTTCACATCATACAAGTTGTTTTCAAAAAAACAACATCAGTCCTGTTATAATCACATCAAAAGCACATTACAGCCATTGTGCCAGTAAGAAAACAAAAGCCTCTGCCAAAAGGCTAGGCTTAATAATAGTTTATTTGAAACTAAAAGCAAAGTATTTGAGGACAAAGTCAAGCTTTGCTGAAATTAGCTGCTCTGTACCAGAAACAGCAATTACTCAAAAGTATTATTACTTTTATTATTAAAGATTGTGTCTGAATCACTACACATTCCCTTAGGAAGATTAAAAATCAAGCAGTCTCTTGAAAATAAAATACAGAAAATAGTATTTAATTCTAGGCCCCAGAAAAAGTTATTTTTAGAAATAATACACTTAGTGTTTATGGTTAAACTCACTTTGTCATTTAGTCATACCATCATGTCAGTGAAGTTTTGTGCCAAGTAGAATCAGACAAGAAAGACTATTCAAGACCAATATAGTATTAGTCAAGAATTAATAGAGGAGAGAGATTGAACTCAACTCTGCTAAAATAAGAGGTGAGAGAAACCTTAAGTGCTAAGGTAAAATAATATAAAACTATTGGAAGATGTTAATAGGGGGGTTGGCCAATGTGATCAATCCATCTGTCTTTGCTAACTGGTGTTTATGAAAATTAGACTGGCTCTGTTCACAAAGCCCAGGACTTTGGAGCCTTATCTCTCCCTTCTCTTTCAAAGAAATGGGTGCCAGACCCTTGAGAAAGACATTTCTGGTTTGTAAAACTGGCAGAAGACTATGAAAAGATTCATAGCTCAAAGAAGCAGAGAAAGAATTTATAGTTGTAAGTCTTCTAAACTGTAAGGAAAAAGATCAGTGACTTCCCTTATAATCAAGAAGAAACATTCTAAAATTTAGTCAAGATAAAGGGAACTTTAAGGCTGTAAGTCATAACAAAGATGATTTTGCCTGTCAGAGAAAAGTCCAATAAAAAATGGCTACTTTTTCTTAGAAAATTTAAAAAGAGTTGAAATTGTGTTGAGGATATAGCATATATTAATATATGCTGCATTGAGTGTATGTGTCTTTCCTTATGTGCTCTGGAGAATAGCAGTACCCTTTGGCTGATGTTGTAGAAGATTTTAATTGAACATAAATGATAGTTTGAAAGTCTGTGAGTTGTTAAGGGCAAGACAATCAGGTGATTTGTGCCTGATTTCAGTAGAATCTTGGGGCTAACTCTTGGTCATAAGGCTGTGGTGTGTCTATGTGACCAGCTCACTAAAAGAGATTCCCGTGAACAATTTTTGAGCTTCCTGGTGCAAAAGTGTTTCATGTGGTTTCACACAGATGGCAGTGCCAGATCTAAAGATTAAGTACACCCTAGTGAATGAGGGTTGGGACCCTAAGAAGGAGCCGTACATCTCCAGACTCCTTTCAATGCACATCCTTTACTGAAAATTCTGCATCTGATAAAGCTATCTGTAATTATACATTGCTTGACTCTTTGAAGTCCTTTCAGAAAGAAAACACTGTGGCTGATTACCACATAATTAACTCATATAATATATATTTTCACATTCTGATTCATTAATAAAAACTGGCTCAAATATATTATTTATTTTAATCACTAGAATTTATCTTGGAAAAAAAAAAAACTTTGGTCACTTTTCAACTTTGAGCTACCTGTTTTTGGATTGATTTCTGCACATAGGCTCAAAAAATCATATATCAAACTCTAAAAATTTAAGGGAGGATTTGATAAACTAGAGGCCTCCAGGTCAATGTTAAAAAGAATTTTCCATATTTAAAAATTGAGAGATTTTATAGATACAATTCAGATTAGCTCCTTCATTTGAAAAATTAGAAGACCTGGCCAATTGAATATTGCCACCTGGTAGCTATCAGCTGAATATTGGCTTCCTCTTTGGACTAGGCATGGCATTTTCTTTCTACTACAGTCCCACCCAGCCTACTTCTCACATCTATGCTGCTGGTCTGGCTTAGAACCATAAAGCAACTGAAATAATGCCATTGCAAGAGTAATTGAAAGAGGAAATTTTAGACTAAAGAAGAGAAGCCACAGGACTGACATGATCATTTTCTACCAAAAATTCAAAGATTTTTCACATAGACGATGCAATGAAAATGTTATCGCTTCAGCAGTAATTCTGATATCATAAGTCTCTAGAGCATGTTCTCTCATCTAAACCTCACATCTTCCATCTATAGGAGGATGTAATTTTGAAACCATTTTACAGATCAGAAAATTGAAAGAGTTAAGGAACTTTGCCTATGGTTACAAAACCAGGAAAGGTACAGAGTCAAGGATTGAACACAAACTGTTTTACTTTAAGGCAAACCAAGCGACACAAACTCAAATGCTTCAGTGACCAGAAATACAATACAAGTTCATGGAGGAACAGAAAGTGATGATAGAGGGTGATGGGATCTGTGGAACATTGAAGAAGAACTACATCAATTAAAGTTTAACTCTAAAGTGGTCCACAGACACGGACAATTAGACTTGAACTTCTATTCTCTACCATATGTTCCTAGCGTGATTTGATGGACAGCAGAACTGTCTAGAAGTAAATTTCCTGTTACCGTAGATACTTAATCCACATAGGGCTGGTATAGTTAGGATGCAAGCTCAAGATGAATTGGGTGACTTTTAAATCTTTCCTGACTCAAATCCTATAAGTTTTTTAAAGGTATATTTCATATATTTATAAAATATTAGGATGGCCAAAGTAAATTATGGGTTCCATTTAGGGTCCAAAGGAATTGTGTTATATGCTATTGAATACAGAGGTAAAAGAAGTTACGCTCACATTTCATGCTTCCTAGGTACGGGAATCTATCAATTTGGCCAAGGAGGCTGGTGCTGAATAATTGTTTCAATGAAATTATACCATCTACTCTAACAGATAAATCCTCAAATAATAATTTCCAAACACAGTAGAAATTTCTTTCTCTTTCAACTTAATTCCAAAATGGGAGTTCTTGGATGGTGGTAGCCTTTCTTTGGCAGTGTTTAAAAGATGCAGACTCCTTCCTTCTTGTGGATTCTCATATTTATATTTCCTGATGACCATCTCCTCTCCAACAAGTAGGTAGTGAGAACAACACAAAGAATACTGCACATAAGAAGGTTTTATGTGCTCTCCCTGGAAATGGTGCTCAATATTCTTACTCACATTCCTTTGGCCAGAACTCAGTTACACATCAAAGAACAAGACCTGGATGGCATTGAATTAAAAGGATTCTGCACAGCAAAGGAGTGTGAAGAGAGCCTATAGAATGGGAGAAACTTTGCCACCTATTCCTTCAACAGGGGATTAATATCCAGAATATATAAAGAACTCAAAAACCAAACCCAACCAAACCAAAACACCAAATAACCCAATCAAAAATTGATTTATCAAAATATCTTTAAATGTCCAACACATAAATGAAAAAAAGTTCAATATCCTTAGCATTTAGGGAAATACAAATCAAAACTACACTGACTCACTCACTCCAGTTAAAATGGCAGTCATCAAGAATACAAATACTATGGCTTGGGAGGCTGAGTCAGGAGGATCACAAGCTCAAGGCCAGCCTTGGCAACTTAGTAAGTCTCTAAGCAACTTAGTGAGACCCTGTCTCAAAATAAAAATGTTAAAAAGGGCTAGAGATGTGGTTTAGTGGCAAAGTACCCTGGGATCAAAGTACCAAAAACAAAAAAGAAAGAAAAATACCAATAAATGATGGTGAGGATATGGGGAGGAAGGAACCATTGTGCACCGTTGGTGGGATTGTAAATTAGTACAACCACTATGGAAATCATTATGGAGATTCCTGAAAGGGCAAGTAAGAATGGAACTCACCATATGACCCAGCTATACTACTCCTTGGTATTTATCCAAAAGAATTAAAATCAGCATACTGATTAAACACATGCACAACCATGTTTATACCAGCACAATTAACAATAGCCAAGTTAAGAAACCAGCCTAAATGCCTGTTAACAATGGATAAAGAAAACATGGTATATATACATAACAGAGTTTTATGCAGCCATAAAGAACAAAATTATGTCATTTCCTGATAAATTAATGGAACTAGAGAACATCAGGTAAGTGAAATAAGTCAGACTCTGAAAGTCAAGGGTCATAAGTTTTCTTTATATGTGGGAGTGGGTAGAAGTGATTTCATGAAAATAGAAGGGAGACCAGTATAGAAGAGGATGGGGATCTGTGGGAGGGAGGGAAGAGAGGAGGAAAAGGCAAGTACTGGGCAATGTAATGACCAAATCATGTTATGTGCATGTGTGACTATATCACTACCAATCCCACTTTATTTTAAGTATAATGCCCAATCTAAAGAGAATCAGGTGCCATCATGCTTGCCAATAATCCCTGCTACTGAGGAGGCTGAGATAGGAGATCACAAAGGCAGCCTCTGCAACTTAGGGAGACCCGGTCTCAAAAAAGGGCTGAGGATGTAGCTCAGTGAAAGAGCTGGGTCCAATCTCCTGTACCCAGGAGAGAGAGAGAAAGAGGGAGTTTTTGCACTCTAGTCATGCTGTGTGCCTAGGAGGAAGCAGAAATTCAGTTTTGTCTCAGCAGTGCTCAGGATTATTTTAGGTTAAGCATAGACTCCTAACCTATTAAAATCTGCACACTCAAAATATATTACTTTTGAAAAAATGAAATATAATTGCCAACATAGATCTCATCATTCAAAATTGAAGATGATCCAATCATCCTGTGTGAGTGTACGTCTTTTCTGAGGTATGGTGCCTAAGACCTTGACCTGTAAAGTCAAGGTTGCCAGGACTCAAACCCCAGGTCAACCACTTGCGAATGATGCCACTCTGGACAAACTTCAGGACCTCTTTCAAACTATTGTGAGTGAGGTCATTATTATGTCACCTATAACATGATTATAGAAACAATGGCTGATATTAAACAATTGTTATGTGTCAGATACTTATTTTAACTATTTAATCCCAACAACACAATGAGGAGTTTCTGACATTGTTCCCCTTCTACAGATGAAAAAACCAAGAGACAGAAAAGTTAAGTGACCCTGAGGAATAGATAGCTAAGGAGTAGTGGACCAGGCTTTTAACCTAGACTTGTGAATTTCACTCTCTGAGAACCTATCCTCTTCACCACTTGGTTATTCTATTTCCAGTGTAGTCCATACTTGACAGGGTAGTAGTAGTGATGATAAAATTAAAAATGAAGAAAATATGAATGGATGAAGGAATCCTCATGAATCTTATAATGTGAGCAAGTAGGACTAAAAAAAATAAAAATATCTAAGTCCTGTCACTTCCTATGATGACTCCTAATTCATACAAATAGAGAAGTATACAAGTGCTCAAATGTTTTCCAACTTGTACAAAATTGTTTTGCTGTTATAAGGGAGCCATGAAAAAGTTTGGTTAGAATTCCTGTTTATCTTTTATCCTAGTCCTTTTCCAAGGTACATGGTGACATTTTTAATAGTCCTTAACAGATATCTCAAATGCACTAAGATTAACTTGTATGTTCAAGAAATCACTTAGCAGCTTTACAATTTGTTATGGAAACACCCAGGCAGAGCAGAGCTGACAGACAATGCTGCAGTAGCAGTGGTGATTATAAATGATTCGTCTACAAAATGTGACTCTGCAACCTTGAAATGGTGCCACCGGGGTATATTATGCATATGGCACTGATGCCCACGTGAAGATTTGTAATTACCAAGCACATGTTACAGGATATAATTTCTTGTTATGGGAGAAATCAAAATTTTTGTGTCTCTTAGCTCGAGCACGGCTCACATCACTTTAATGTGTGACAAAGGTACCATATACTCAATTTTACATGTTACCTCTGAATGTCAAACAATGCCCTGGATATGTCCAGTAGAATCTGTGTGCAAACCCCAAACAGGAGGCGTATCACTCAGGACAAATGTTTCTAGGTTTCATTCCCAGGGAAAAGGCTGTTATATTTCCTTGGGGAATGAACTAAACTTTTTAGTTGCAAGAAGCAAAGCTAAAAATAAAAATGCTCCTGGAGAATGAATCAGGGAGAGGCAGCACTTAAGGACTTTGGATACTTTTAAAGACAAGTCACTGTTTCAAAAGAGAATGAGATTTCCTTATCCTTGATAGTCAGAGGGCAAATGGAAAAGAGAACGAGAAATCTTCATAATCTGTGGTTCTAGAACCCACACGTGCAGGGAATCATGCCATGGTGTCCTGAAACCAATTGCCTATGTGATTTCATTCCATGGGCCCTGCCTCATAGAGGTGCCCTAAAGGGATGAAAAAGTTAAGCCTCTCAAAATGAGCGAGACGGTGGCTAAACCTCCCAATTAAAAGGAGGCTAACTTCTATCTTCAGATAGATAATTATGCACAAATAATCTTCACTCTTAGCCTAGAAATTTCCCCTTCAATCCATTTCTACACAGACCTAGACATATCAGGTCAGCTGGAGTTCTCATCGTCAACCTGAATTAGGGAGATCAAAGACAGAACTTCATGTTTTCCCTCCCCTTTACCAACTTCCGCTTAAGCTTGCATTTCTGAGTTGTCATTTTTTTTTTAGTGCAAGATAGGAAAGATAAAATGTTAACCTTAAAACATAAAATGGGGAAAAAGAATCTGATGAAAATTATCCACTCTATCAATTTATGACACAAATATTTGATATGTGCTTATCATGGCCCAAGAATTGCTCCTGATACTTGTGATGCAGTTATGAGCCAGACCCAGCCTCACTGCTCATATGCCAGTGCTTATGCAAGAACGAAACTGAAGTTTCGCCTGCTAAGTGCTTTGAGGGAAAATGCTTCAGGGAAAGGAAGAATGCAATGGTGAGAGGAAGGTCTCTGTCAAGATGTGAGCTTTAATAAGAAAGACAAAGGGAAAATGCACTTTGGATGAGGAATGAGCAATTGTGAAGACTCAAGTGGAATGAACTTGACATGTTCAAAAAGCAACAAGGTCACTGTGACCGGAATTGAATGAGGTGTGTGTGTGTGTGTGTGTGTGTGTGTGTGTGTGTGTCAGGGCGGCAGTGGGAGTGATAAGAGATGACTGAAAGAGAGGCAGGGGTTAAGTGGCGCAGGGATTGGAGCTTTGGAGATGTTTAGATTTCAGTCTGGTTACACAAATGAGAATATACTGTACTAGATGAAAAGGGAAAATGGGAGGCAGGGCTGAGTTAAGAGAGTAGTTAGAAACTTCTTGCATGCAAGGGTAGAACCTACTTTAGGCCAGGTTCTCTAAAGAAGCAAAATTAATAAGATACATATCTTCATGTGAAAGACTGAGTGGTATGTATGTGTGTGTGTGTGTGTATGTGTGTGTGTGTGTATACACATGTACAAAAAAACCCACACAAACACATTTGTTTATGTTAAGATTTATTATAAGGGATTGACTCAAACAAAAGGTAAGAATTCCCATAGTCTGCCATCTGCCAGGAAGTCCAGTGGTATGGCTTGAAGGCCAGAAAGCTGATGGTACAGAGTCCACTTTGGATCTGAAGGCATGAGGACCAGGAATGACAAGGAAGGACAGGAGAGGAGTCTAGGTCATGCAGTCAGGCGGAGTCAATTCAACTTCTCTCTGACTTTTTGTTCTATCCAGGCCCTCAAGAGATTAGAAGATATCCATCCATGGCCTGTAGCCCTGTGCACTTGAGCTTCCTGGTGGGACTGCAAATTGGTGTGGCCAATTTGGAAAGCAGTATGGAGATTCCTGGGAAAGCTGGGAATGGAACCACCATTTGACCCAGCTATTCCCCTTCTTGGACTATTCCCTGAAGACCTTAAAAGAGCGTACTATAGGGATACTGCTACATCGATGTTAATAGCAGCACAATTCACAATAACTAGATTGTGGAACCAACCTAGATGCCCTTCAATAGATGAATGGATAAAAAAAATGTGGCATTTATACACAATGGAGTACTACTCAGCACTAAAAAATGACAAAATCATAGCATTTGCAGGGAAATGGATGGCATTAGAGCAGATTATGCTAAGTGAAGCTAGCCAATCCCTAAAAAACAAATGCCAAATGTCTTCTTTGATATAAGGAGAGCAACTAAGAACAGAGCAGGGAGGAAGAGCATGAAAAAAAAAAAGATTAACATTAAACAGGGACGAGAGGTGGGAGGGAAAGGGAGAGAGAAGGGAAAGTGCATGGAAATGGAAGGAGATCCTCATTGTTATACAAAATTACATATAAGAGGATGTGAGGGGAAAGGGGAAAAAAACTAGGGAGAGAAATGAATTACAGTAGATGGGGTAGAGAGAGAAGATGGGGAGGGGGGATAGTAGAGGATAGGAAAGGCAGCAGAATGCAACAGTCACTAGTATGGCACTATGTAAAAACGTGGATGTGTAACCTATGTGATTCTGCAATCTGTATACGGGGTAAAAATGGGAGTTCATAACCCACTTGAATCAAATGTATGAAATATGATATGTTAAGATATTTTTAATGTTTTTAACAACCAATAATAAAAAAAGAAAAAAAAAGGAGAAAGAAAAAATAAATAAATAAAACTGTCCTCTACTACAGTAGGACTGTCTCTCATGTCCCCATTAAAACTGAATATACTTATTCTTGACCACGTATCTCATCTTTAGATAAAAATCCCTGGAAAACATCTTTAAAACAAATCTTATACTGTAGTTCCTTAACTCCTGGAATCTGATGCTACATGAGTGACCAATATGGTAGGTCCTGTTTCTATTGTTGCATTTATATCCTGAGAAAGTGACTCAATTCTAAGAAGCCATGGGAGGCATCAGAACAAAATTACTCATGCTAGAGGAATCCTTGCTTCAACAAGAAGGATGCTAGCACTCCCATAGGTGAATGTTAATTACCTTCTTCTCTTCTCTTGACCACAACTTTAGTTTTTTTCTTTATCCTCTTTATAGAGATCTATGGTCTCTTTGTGAAGTCAATTCCAAAGCCAGTGTTTTCTACTTTACACCTGAGGGTGGAAATGTCTCAGCCTGAAGGGAAAAGATAAAGCACACACACAAAAAGTACACCCTGAAGCTATAAACTAGAAGTATAGAACTCTGCTACAGTGTATTCACTAGAAAGCCAATGGAAGAGTCTTTTATGGTGAAGAAAGTCATTTTCAGTTTGCACTGCATTGCTAGGCATTTGGATAATGAACCCTTATTCTGCTCCTGTACTTGACACTCAAATATTTATGTTTTAAAATCACTTTAACCTTTGAGACAGAAATAGCTTAATGCCCTTCAAAAGAAATTACATTACCACAAATATGCATTTACAGAGACTGTTTTCTTCTCACATTCTCCATCAGATTAAGTGAAGTCTTTAAAAGGTGACACCATCAAGAGCCTTATAAAAATGTACATTGTGACGGCCTTTCTGATTGGAAGGGCAACACCTCCATGTGCTGAGCAGAGCAGAGCCTCATGATGAAGCCTCTAAATGTGCCCCCTTTCCTGATGAGAACTCAAATCAGTGCACTATAAGCCTTTCAATGTCTTATTTTGGAACATTTGCAGCACTATTCCATAAATGTACCTCATTTTCTAGCTGCATTACCTATAGAAGCATCACAAATGCTTTTGGAAATGACACTTTTCCTTAAGCATTTAGACTTAATGAAAATTTTAGAATAGAGGAAAACTGAAAGTTCAATTCAGATTGGATCCTCACCAAAACTTTCTTTAATGAAAAGGTCCTCTGTAAACTCGTGTTTTCTGTTACCGCTTACGGTTCTTTCCTTGATTGGCTGAGTCTGAAACTTCTTCGTCAGAAGTTTACAGCATACCTAGTAGAAATAGCACCTTCCTCTAATCCTGGTACAACCACTACTGATTGGCAAGAGACTGTCTGCCTCCTACAAAACTGAGAAAAGATTTTCCCTGTCCTCTTCATGGAGCTGTTTTGAAAGTATGAATGAGTGAATCAATGTTTTTCCCTGTGGGATCCCTCCCAGAAGCCTGGCTGAGTGGATATGTTTCATTGTCCCTGGCACTTTTTATGTGATTAAACTGTTCTCTTTTTTTGTGGGGGGAGGGGTTCATACCGGGGAATGAACTCAGGGGCACTTGAGCCACATTCCCAGCCCTATTTTGTTTAATATATATATAATTTAGAGATAGGATCTCACTAAGTTGCTTAGTGCCTTGCTTTTATTGACACTGGCTTTGAATTCGTGATCCACCTGCCAGAGCCCCTGGGATTACAGGCGTGTGCACCACGTCTGGTTTGAACTGTTCTCTTTATGAACAGTATGAATTGTTCATGTGCATGTCACTGACACACGCAGGGCTCGTCTAACTCACCTATCTGAGCTGCAACACTTTTTTGTTTCTTAATTCTTCATAGCATTCAGCACATGGGCCATCATATGATATTTGCTTGGTGAATAAGTTGAATCCAAACCCATCGGCAATTCAAAAATTCCACTTTACAGTATAACATTTTCTAGTTAGAGGGAACATAATGTATTGTTATAACTCCATTAATTAAACTATCCTTGTCATCTTTTCTCTCCATATCCTGTGATGACTCATAGAGCTTTCTACAGCGTGGGGAATGTTCAATAGCTGATCTTCCAACACTGTCACCATTAGCCTCATGTGGTCATTGAACACACACATGGCTGGTGCAACTCTTTAATATTTTAAAATTTAAATTAATTACATTTTGAGTAGTCACATAGCTAGTGGTTCCTGTGCAAGGCAGCACAGATTTATACCCAAGTCAATGAAATATTTTTTAGGGTCAGGAGAAAGTTTTCATGGGTACTTCAATGCTTAAAACAGTTTAACAGAGAATCAGCCAGGTTATAGAAGTTGTGAAATTGTTGTCGGGTTAAATTTTTATATCTGTAGACATCAATTGCCTTTTAAAATAGTCTACATGGAGTTGACTAGTGCACCTGCTTATTGGTTTCAACTGCTTTCCCATCAGGGGTTAGCAAAGACAATGTTCCAGAAACACATTACTCTTCTATGACTAAAGCCTCCATTTTCCTGGGAGACTTTCTGATCATCTTAAATGATTCTCAGACATGGTTTTAAAGAATACTTTGAGATGATTTCTTAGATGCAGCCACAAGAGAAGTTAAATGATTTTGATGCCACAAGAGGTCAATGTTCTTAGAGGAATGCAGGAAGAAATATTTGAGCCTGGAAGTAAAACAGTATTTTCAAGAGAATTCCATTTTTATCTTTCTTGGGAGAAAGTCACACATGGAAAGCATTCAGATATAGATTTTCGTGAAGTAATTTTTTCAAAAACAGAGTCAAAAGCTGTGGATTTTTAGCTCAGGCTGCTTTGGAATATACACATAACCATGATTAAAAAACAAGCAAAGAAAGATGGATGAAATACCCTGAGGCCCAATGAGAAACTCTAAAGATGACAAAGATAAGAATTCTTGAGTTAAGTTTGACAGGAGCAAACATAATAACTGCAGGACCAAGTATATAAGGTATGATGATATAATAGATTTTCCATTCAGGAGATTTTGTTTGTAAGGGGCATCTTAGTAGTTATTCTAATAATATTGATGGAACTTGCAATTGTTCTGAGTAAACACAGATGTATGTGTGTATCTTAACTTTTTGGAAGAAAGTGTTCTGGGTCAACATAAATTGTTTGATGGCAGTGGTTAGGACAATACTGTTCTGTACTATTTGTCCTATCTTCTTTCAAAGACTCAACATTTTTAGACTTCCCAAGAACTGGCTTATTAAAAGACAGTAAGAGCTTCAAAAAATCTCTCTCTGAGGCTGTGTTTTGAAAAATATGCCTTCATAACCTAAACCTCTCTATCCAAATTAGTGGTAAGGACTTCTGTTATATATCCCTTAAATCCTTCTTTTAGGGCAGGTCAAAGCTATGTAGAATATTTAAATAAGGGATTGGCAAATTTTTTGAATAGAATTTCAGATAGTAAAAATTTTACGTTTGGTTGCCACAGGGTCTCTTTTGCAGCTATTCAACTCAAACTTTGGTTGAAGCATGAAGGCCGTCCTGCACAATATGTAAATGAATAGGTGAGACTGTGTTCCAATAACACTTCATTTACAAAATAAATTGATCTAGACAGACCCCAGCACAGGCAATGTAGAAGCTGGGCCAACATAGGGTTTCCCCCTACACAGATACAGCCTCCTTCCTTACTTTCTTCCCTCCCTCCTTCACTCTTTCCCTCCTCCCTTTTACCATTTCTTCCTTTCCTCTGTCCCTTTCTTTCCTTCCTTTGTTATTGCTTTTTCATTTATTAAGCACATGTATATTGGGAACCAACTCTGCACCTACAATTGGGGTTATAGAGACTAATCAGATAGGATTCTTCCTAATTTTCTTCTTAATGAACTTGTATCAGGCTAGCCAAGGGAATGTGATAAGACTATTGGAGAAACTGAGGCCCAGGTCACAGGCTAGTTGGAGTGGAGATAGCACTAGACCCGACTCAGTCCTCTACTGTAGTCAGGCAAATATGTGGGTGAACAGGAGACACAGTAAACCAACATCAGTCCATTTTTAGAGGCCCTTTTAAAAATTTGCATTCTGTGTATAACAGAATTTCCCCAACCTCCCGAAGAAGATTTTTATTTTTAATAACCTTAACATAAAATGAATAATAAATGTTTTTCTATATGTTATATTTTTATTAGAAACCACTGGATATATGTAAAACAGTGTAATGGTAAAATAATTACCACTTCCACATTTTATTAGACTCAATTAAGTATTCTAATATGTGATAAGTGTATATTAATTAGTAATATTAATGGAAAAGTGCTTTGTCTTTCTGCCATTCTGTAACTTTTTTTTTTCCGTAAATGGTATTTGTCTTAGAGTTGCATGTTTTCCTTAGACCTAGATACTAAAAATAAAACAAAAAGATATTTATAGGTAATGTTGAGCTTGATCTTAACTGGAAAGACTCAAGTTTCTTTTTTGCAGTTGCATTAACCATGTTCAAGTCCCAGCCCCCCAACTCACTTCATGGAGCAAATGAAATGCAGTTGTAGAAGCCTCAGCATATTAAGCCCCTGGTGGGACACCTCCTACACAACTTATTTCATTCATGTGCTCATCATTTATTAATGAAATATAGTATAACACCCACATCAGGAAACTGCCTTCTAAGTTTTCAAGGAGGCCCATTATCCTGGCATTTCTGGGAATACCTGTTATAAAGAACAGAATGTATTTGTTCGACTCACCTGTACCACAAGATTAATTAGGATATTATGTAGAATAAAAATCACCAGACTTTGTGTTAATGCTTTCCATAATTCTCATTTAATGCTCATTAAAACCATGTGAGTAAGTGTGGAAAAATAAACCTTGCTTGGGTTTCTTGGTGGCCTTGTGAAAAGCACTAGCTCCTTTCCTGACATTTTCTCCTTTCTTAAGCTTAGAAAAATCATTTGTCCCTCACCTTGAAGTACCAGCTGCTGACCCAGGACAATAACCTCATAGCCTCACTCCAGGGGTAAGGACCAAGTCAACAGGGGAAGATGCACTTATTATTTACTGTGAGATAATAGAATTTTGTGCCCAATCCAGAGTATCGTAAGTGTGCATTCAGTATGAAGTTAATAAGGATGAAAATAAAGAACACAATCATGAGATAAATAATTTTTATAGATGGGAAGACAGAAATTCACTAGCATATATGGAAGTTTAAATGAACAGATCAAGTATGGAAACTGAAATCTCCTCTGTTGCTGAAATTGCAGTTAAAAACATTGCTTTCTTTGCTCCTGGTTGTTGAAGGGAAGGGAAAGTTCCTGAACAAGAGCTCCTCTTTGGCTCCTGTTGCTTGCTCTGGACCCAGGGTTTAAGTCCCCCACCCCACCCTCCTTTACCTCCCCCTCCTCTAGTACTTCTAGGACTTCTGGTCCCTGCACTGCTCCTTCTTGGTTCCTCATGCTCTTGCTGTAGGAGAAAGAGCCCCACCATGAGTGCTCTCTCCTCTTCACTGTGCCATACTTTCCTCCTTCACAGGACAATGATCCAATGATCCTGGATCCTTCTCATCACTTATTCTTCGTACAACACTTGCCTCCTTTGCTTGTTTGGTTTCTGCTTGCTTAATTTTTTTTTTTTTGGTACCAGGAAACCCAGGGGCACTTAACCACAGAGCCACATCCCTAGCCTTTTTTATATTTTATTTAGAGACAGAACACCACTAAGTTGCCGAGGCTGGCTTTGAACTCACGATCCATTTGCCTCAGCCTCCTGAGCCGCTGGGATTATAGGCACGCACCATGGCACCCAGAGTTTATCCTTAATTTTAAAATTTTTATTTTTTGAGAACCTTCCTGCCTTTTTGCCTATTTTTCTCTTAATGGCTTGGATCCTTGGTGCCTAATCTACAATTCTGAAATCCCGAAATAAAAAGTTCATTGATTGATTGGTTGATTTTTATGTATTGGCCAGCAAAACTCTCCTGACCTGAGCATATCTTGGTGCAATACCTGGCCTGAATTGATGAGAGGCTATTTACAGACCTTTTTCTCCACCACGATGTGCACAGTGTAGGTTTCATGGCAGCCCCTGGGCTGCTTGCCTCTGAAGTGCTGCCTTTGAGCCCTAGGAGATGAAATGGGGCCTCTGTGATATACACAGTAAGCTCCAGACTCATATTTAAAACCTAAAAGATATATTTTATTTTTACTTCTAAAACACACCTGGGGTTCAGAGAAGGCACTGAGTGTGTACCTCCTGAGCAGACACGCTGTCCAAGGGATCAGGTGTCTCAACTGTTTTCTATCAGTGTTATGTCTACTCAACTGAGCATGGAATGCTGTTGGGTCATTTGCCCCTTATGTTAAAATTAACAAGTTCAATTTTCTGCACATCTGAGCAGTTTCAGAGCTAAGATCCAGTTCTAAATACTTGGCAAAGGAGTGTCTCCATTCAGCAATAGGGAACACAGCACTTTCTGAAGGACCAGAGCAGAATTTGGGACTAGTTTCTAGGTACTGATGCTGATTTGGGGAGCAGACTTGTGGAGCTTGGAGAAGGTTGGACTCCACGCAAGATGAAAAAGGCACAGAGAAGGAGAAGAGTTCTGGATATCACTCAAAATGTGAAATAAGATTAGTATTTATGTTTTCATATTTATTTTTCCAGTAGGGGGTCCTAAGGGGCAGAGACTCCAGGGCCAGGAGTTGAGAGACTGAGATTTCTTTAGCAGAGCAAGAATCTTGGAAACTGAAATTTCGTAAAACAGAAATTTGAGGGAAGTGACCTTGGCAAAACACACAGAGGGTTGGGTGATTTGGGGGCTGATTCACACAAGCAGAAGCCAAGAGAAGGTGGAGTAATTGAAACTAGGGTGTCTGCCCTTTAATATGAGGATCAGATCTATCCTAACCTTTGCCCCACATTCTAGAAGAAATTCAATACCTTCTTTGAAACTCTGACATTGTTAGACTTGTGGTAAATTGAGGAGGAAATGATATATCTAAATGTATTCAAATCCAATTAAAATCTCATCTGCCCCCTGATGCCAAGTTGGTGAGTGAGCCACCACTTTGTGAGCCTGCTCAAGGCGATCACTGTGACAGCTGGAAATCATTTTTTTTTTTCTTTCATGTCACAATGGCTGGCAGAAGACGTCTTCGTGTTCCTTGATCCTACCTTTTTTTCATTGACTCAGCTGTCTTGATTTTCTTAGATGTTTAGCAAGCCCTTCATATAGCCAACTGTGGATTGAAAATACTGGGAAAAAAGTGCCTATACTGAAGGCCTTCAGACTCTTTCCTCCCTGAACAGTGCAGTGTATCAGTTATTTCCATAGCATTTACATCGTACTAGTTATTATAAGTATTATAGAATTAGGCATAATAAGTACTCTAGAGATGATTTAAATGATGGGAAGATTTATGTAGGTCACATGCAAGTACCTCACTACCTTATATAAAGGACTTAAGCATCCACAGATTTTGGTGTCTGTGCAGGGTCCTTGAATTTACCAGGGATCCCAGAGAAATTGCACCAATTCCTCTTTCTCAACACTCCTCCCTCCCTCAGTCCCTGTTCTTTTTACTCCTGTAAAACACTACTACCCTGTCTTGCATGCTTCTCCTTGCTCCCCTTGTCTTATATTGTACATCCTCATATTGGCAATAATAAACACATTTTAAAAGTTTTATTGAAGAATATTATATAATTCTGATTATTATTTTTAGCATGAAAATGAATGGAAAAAATATTTGCAATCCTCAAAATACTTTGTCCTTCTCTTACTCCTCTATCTCCACTAGAGACGACCTTTAAACTTGGCAGGACTCTTCAGCATGTATTTTTTCCTTCTAGTCACTTATTCATACTCAATTTATGGAAATAACTGTTTTTATTTAATATTTAACTCATGCTGAATTTTTTTAAAGAGAAACAACTGTCCTGTTCTAAATAGTTAATCATAATTTGCAGCAATGGTCTTATTTATTTTAAGCATAATAAAGAAAATAATTGGAATGTGCCTTTTTGGGAAAGTATATATATGAATTCTTTCCAACATGAATTTCCCTAAAGCAAAATTCTAGCATAGTCAAATTTACTTTCCTATACCTGTTCAGCAATCTAGAGAATTTCATTCAGAGAAGAGCAAATTTGGATAGCTCACCACGGGAGATAATTAGAAAAAGGGGAATTGAGATTTGCAAGAAGAAAGTGGAAATTGAACCTGTGGCCAGGCCAAAGTGGAGGTTCAATGCCATGGATTACTGAGAAAATGAAGGCTGAGGGAGAATGCATTGGGTCTCAGAATTGCCTTCCTGCATGGTCGGAGGAACAAAAGTTGGGAGTTCTATAAGAGGAGCTGGTAGAGTCTTGTCCAAGAATTCTGCTGTATTCTAGAATACTCTAGTGAAAATCATGTATTTGGGTATTTGAAACATATCTCATCTATTGACAGAACAGATGTGCTAAAGTAAATCAAGTAACTTATCTGAAGTGTCTAGATAATTCTACAGTAATGCAGCAGAGTTGGGACCGGGAGATGGAGTTACTAACTCCAGTTCCTACAATCAGAAGGGTACTGACCTCTTGAAGGAAAGAGGGACTACAGGAGAAGTGGGGTGGAAGGAAATGCCTCTCACAGTCCAATGCTTTTCTATAGCAAAGCACAATAGATTCCAAGCATTTCTTAGATAATGAATAAAAGGGAAGATCCTGAGGAAAAGAGAGTCTCAAAATATCCCCTCAAGGCCAATTATTACTACTTAATCTAGGCAAAGATTAAAGATAGCATGTTTATTGCTCTGTGCATTGATCTTCATTGTCTTAGTTTTAGCAAATTTTAAAATACTATGATTCCCTTTCATGATTTAATGTTATTTGAAAATAATTTATCCCATAAAGTTTTTTTTTGTTTGTTTGTTTTTCAACTTGAGATTCTCTTGCTATAACGTATCTTAGAAACTTGGTCTTTACAGTTGTTGGACTTGGGGGGAAGAATATTGGACATTTGATTTCAAGAACTTAGGAGTCATATATCAGTATGGCATTCCTGATAAACAATCACTTTGGTTTTGTTTAAATGCCTCAAATTATGGAAAATTCACTGTCATATAATTCACTGTCTAAAATTTTCCTCTTGGCAATTTCTTATGCTCTATGAAGTAGCAAAGTAAAGCCTATTTCCTTTTCTAAGAGTATCAACAACTTTTATATGTGTAGCCCAACTTCTTTCCTTTAGTAGCAAGTTTCCTTTCTATTTCTGTGTAATTTTTAATTAGCGGTGTTCATTATATTACTGTGATTCCATTGTATCTCATTTGCTGTCTCTGGTCTCCACCCCTGGCTCCTGCCCTTATAATCCCCTCTCCCAGCACTTCTGCTGAAAGATTTTGAAAATTAATATTCAATGACAATAATTTGTCACTGTTCAGACAGGGAGAGGAATGAAAATTGTTGTGACACAGAGCCACCACCCCAGCCTGATCAAGAGCTTCCCAGGGGGAATGCCTTCAAATTTTCCCTTGGGGGAGCTGAGTATGGCAGGAAGGTGGGTGTCCCACAGGACCAGCCACATCAGAGCCTGCAGCTCAGAAGCCCCTGGGAACTGAACACTGGATTCAGAGCAGCCAGTGGAGACCTGAGGGCCGTTTGACAGTATTTATACATTTCACATTTGAAGTGCCTTAAAAACATGGATTCCCTGATATTTACAAAAACAAATTCTGACACTTAAAAATAATAAAATGCTGGTGGTCATACTAGTGGATCAGCCTTCAAGGCAATAATAACAAAAGAGAAATGCTTATTTCCTCTGGTATCCCAGCCACTCCACCACCCACTGAGTCTTGTCTGTAGTCATCAGCTTCTTCCTCTGTCCCTAAATGACAGTGTTTCAGTCCCATTTCCAGGATGCTTTGTTCTTTTAATGCATAGTAGGTTCATATGACTGATTTTGGCCTTCAAGTAATAAAACAGTGATGGGGTATTTCTTGAGCAAAGACAGTGCTGCCAGGCACCAGGTTAAGGGCTGGGAGACAAAGGGCTAAGGCAGGACCCGGGAGCCGTAGCCTTCCTTCAATCCCAGCCCTGACACTTTCCAGCTCCTAGAGCTTGTATTCATCATGTGTGTTTCAGTCTCCTCTTCTATCAAATGAGGATAACACTGTTAGTCATTAATTAATAAGTCATTATTAATTAATTATTAAAAATTTAATAGTTTTCTTGTGAGGATTAAATGACCCTATATATGTAAACCACTTAGAATGGCATTTGGCAGCCACTAAATGTTGAATAACTGGCACATAGTCTTATATTACATGGCCCTACCCTCAAATTCCTCACAGTTTAACAGACAGAATAAGAAGTCTCTTCCAAACGACAGAGATAAATTGATCCGAATTTTTGGTTAAGGTCAATTGATCAACTAAGGTTCTACTCTACCAATGTAAGTTCTTATGTTTTTTATTTTTCTATCTAGTCCATAAAGATAGCTCAAAACTGCTGGCATGGTGGCACCTGCCTGTAATTCCCACAGCTCAGAAGCCTGAGGCAGGAGGGTCATACGTTCAAGTTCAGTCTCAGCAACTTAGGGAGGTCCTAAGCAACCTAGTGAGATTCTCAAGAGCCTGGTACCTAAGTGAGTTTCTGAGACAAGTTGGGTAATATCTTAACTCATGCTTCTATAACAAAATAACATGTAGGCTTGTAGATAGTGGCAGCCTTCTTATTTTATGCTTTCACCTTTCTCTTACAGGCTCTAGTCCCATCACAAGAGCCTCACTCTCATAACCTTACACCTAAACCTCATTACCCCTAGAGACTCCACCTCCAAATGCCGTGGTATTGAGAATTATAGTTTCAACCCAGGAATTTTAGGAACATAGAAACATTTATCCTATAAATTAGGGAAGTTACAAAACTTACCTATACCTCAAATTCTTCATCTTTACAGTAAAGATCAACAATACTGATCTCAACGCTACCTCATAGGATTGTTGTGAGTTTGCAACAGGATATTCCATATAAAGCCTATTGCTCAACATTTCAGAAGTCCTTTTGTTCAGGAATTAACAATAAAAATGAATTTCAAAGAGTACACACTAGAGGTAGAATATGCATTATATATTACATTTATTTATAGTTGACAGATGACTAAGATTTAACCTCCTTCCTGATTCTATCTTTCTATATATATATATAGTTTTCATAATTGTACTAAAATATTATTCCAATATCCTAAAAGGATAATCAAGTATATATCTTTTGAGACCATAATTCCAGTTAGTAGATAGCAAGTTAAGTTCTTTCAGTTGTTGTTATCATTTGAAACTTTTCAGACCAAATTTTAACAGAGCTTAAACATTATCTTTCATTGGTGTTATATTTTTCTAGCAAATGCATATTTGCTTTGTGAGATTCAGACATACATACACACATATAAATTCATATATATATATATATATATATATATATATATATATATATAATTTTTTTTTTTGGTGGGGAGAGATTGATCCCAGGGGTGTTTTACCATCGAGCCTCATCCCTTGCCTTTTTAAAATTTTTTATTGAGAGACAGGGCCTCACTAAGTTGCTTAGTGAGTCATTGAGTTGCTGAGGCTGGCTTTGAACTAGCAGTGGTCTTGCCTGAGCCTCATAGTGGCTAGGATTACAGGCATGTGCCACTGTGCCCAGCTAGATATATATTTTTTAAACATTCATCAGGCATTCTGTGACTTCTGGGAGCCAAGAAAATAGTCTTGAAAATCCTTGGGCTAGCCAGTGGCTTGAAGGTGGGGCCCAGAATTTTCCAGAGCAGCCGCTATAGTTCTGTGGAGTCACCAAACAGTGGGAGCATGCAGCTTGGGAAGGTGGTGTAACTTAGATATGAGGTGTTCCCCCAATAGCTCAGGTGTAAGAGAAGGCAAGAATGATCTGAGGTGAAATGATTAGATTATGAGAGCTATAACCTAATCAGGGATTAATTCATTAATGTGGATTAACTGGGTTGTAACTGTAGGTAGGCAGGGTGTGGCTGGAGAAAATAGGTAAGAGGGCGTGCCTTTGGGTTTTATATTTTGTCCTTGGTGAGTAGAGATCTTTATTTGCTTCCTGGTTGCCATATCCTGAGCTGCTTCCTGCCACTATGCCCTTTCGCCACCATGTTCTGCTTCACCTCGGTCTCAGATCTCTAGAGTTGGCCAACCAAGAACTGAACCTCAGAAACCCTGAGCCAAAATAAAAATAAACTTTTCTTCCTTCTAGTTGTTCTTGTTAGTTTTTTTGGTCACAGAGACACAAGAGCTGACTAAAACAGAAGGGTGTTTCTGAGCACAGGCTGCTGGCTGGCACATAGGTAGAAGGCCTTCCAAGGGACTGACAGGCAGGAAGCACTCTTACTTTTTTTTGCAAACTTACAGAAGTAAAGAATGGGCTGGATACAAACTGTTAGCAGAGAATGAACAACATTTTGATGCATGGCATGCCTCTAGCAAACACATTTGGTCTTTGTTGAAATATTGACCTGTGGAAATTAAGTTTGCCTTAATATTTTGTTCCTTTTATGTCCATCAAGAAAATACTTATTTAGAAAGAAAATGGCATATACAAGAAGGTCAGGCTCTGAGTCAGGCAGCCTTGGGTTTCCAGCTCTATCTACTTCCAGGCTGTGTCATTTTGAGCAAGTTACTCCATCTCTTGCCACTTGTATATTAAATAACCCACCTCAGAGGGCCCTTGTGAAGACGGGAAGCAAGAGGGTAGCTAGAAATATGGAACATTGTGGGTACTCTAGAAATGTTCCTTTAAATCACATGCTAGAAGTACAAAATTATTTCTGTTCAGATAGAATTTAATTTGTCTTTTTGAAAGCAAAAGGCTTTTTATAAATTAGGGAGCTTCAGGCTGCGAGCAACAGAAAACCTAACTAAGAGAGTTTAAAATAATAAGCAATACATTATCTTATATAAGAAATCTGGAGGTGTTTCAGGGATCTGTTAACCTGGCAAGGCAATGATGTCATCAAGGTCTTGTTTTCTTTATGTTCTGCACTCTTTGGTCACTAGTATGCTACAGTTGACACATGTCCCCTCAAGATGACACAGTATATAATCACATTCAGAGGCAGAAGGGCACATTCAATATATAAATATCTCCTCTTTCTTTCATTAAACCAAGATGGAACGCTATCCCAGAATCCTTACAAAAGACATCCCGTATGTTTTGTTGGTTAAAGATGTATCACATACCCCTGCCCAGACCAGCCCTTGGCAAGGGGACTACAAGAGCTATGATGCCACCATAATGAACATTCATCTTCTGGGTCTGGAGACAGGCCACAAAACTCTTAGGCTTTCAGTTTCCTTAACAGTCATGGAACAGTGGTAGCAAAAGAGGAAGTAAATTGCATTGGAACAGGCAGTAAATGGTGGTTGAATAAGCAACCAATAGTCCAGGGTGGCCTTGATTTACACTTCAGTATTGTTGAAAATAAAATAGCAATTGGGAAATGAGGCAGGCTCTTTTAGAGAGCAATGGAATAGTTTGCAGAGGAAATCCTTGAAAAAAAGGAGATTGCTGATGCCAACCTCAGCTGTCTATGAAACAGGATCTATTAATGTTTTAACAACAGATTCAGGGGCCAGGAGTTAGAGGTCGAAAGAACTTTGGGAAAACCCCCTCGTTTCTCTCTCCTTTAAGAAAAAAATGATGCTTATTTTCTTCTGACTTGAAAAAAAAAACATACAATTATGTGGAATGCATGTTTGCTGAACTGAAAATGTTCTATGTGCTTCTGTTCAGTTCCTACTCCATGGAAGGAAAAGCAGGAAAGTTAGTATGAGGAGGCTATAGCCTCCATCTCCCTTCTCAGATACCCACTAGAGGAGAAACATGGGATGGCCAGAAGAAGCATCAACAAGATGAGAAGGGTGCTGTAGGACTCTAAGCAACCCACGAGTTGGGAAGGAAGTTTCAATGCCAAGTGTTTGCGGATACAAACCTTGTAGTCATGCTTTAAGTATTTCTAGTACTGCCCAGAAGATGAGCCAATGTCTCTCTCCCTTTAAAATTAAAAAGAAACATTTATTATTTATAGGGAAATAATCACTGTCCAATAAGCTGCATGGAATCTGTTAGCCTTCTCGGCACAAATGAGAGGGCTAGGCTCAATTGAAATGGTGTGTTTGTTTATGTATATAAAGCACTGTTTTGCAGATGATAATTACAGGTTGCTTTTATTCTATACTTAGGTCCTGAGTGAAGCTTGAGTTTACATTAAGTATGAAGGTTTAGAGTCTATTCTATTACAAATCATAATAAGTTACCTATAGAGGCTGTTTGCTTATCTACTATGGTTAGGCATGATTTAAGAAGGTTAGGCAAGATTTATATTTCAAGAATCCTCTAGTCCTTTAACATAATTCTTAGCTGCTTTAAGTCTCCCTGGGGAAAGTGTTGGGTTTTTAAGTTTCTTTCCATGAGGAGCATTGGTGTACAAGTGATGTTACTAGCAAAACAGGAACCATGGGCGTGGGTTTTTGCCTTCAAACACACTTCCAAAGGCACACGTTTCCCATACATTTCTATTTATCTTTTTCATCCATTAGACTGCTATATCAGCAGAAAAAACACATGTATATATGCATAGCCATATATATTATGTGGAAGAAAAGATAAATAGGGGCTGGATATAAAGTTCCATCAGGGGAAAATCAATGATATCCCCATGTCGGGTAATGCTTGTGGGAGGTTGAACACACTACTGACTGCCCTGAAAATTTCTCTTTGTTGTTGGGTAGTGCTTATTAGTTTTATTTAGTAATGATATTCTTAAAAGAATGAGACTGGAAACTGACAAATAAGAATGAAGTATAATTCAGCTAATCTAATTCATGCCAGAATTTAGATTCAAAACATTTTTAACAGGATGGAAGAAATAAACTTTCAGAAGGATCTATTTCTAATGCTTCATTTAATATTCCATTAAAAGAGCCCAGAAAATAAGGTATTTATGGGTTGCTATCATAGTGCCCTTACATGGGTTCAAACACATTTTTTTTTCTTTTAGAGTTTCACGGACTAAAGGTGGCTATATAAATAACACTAATTAGCTACCAGGGGGCAACCACAGCCTTTCATTACAATCAAAGTTGATGTGGGCTCATCCAAAGGTTTAGTATATTGCAAGTCCTGTCAATGCTTAAAAAGGGATTGGATAATTCCCATAATTAATATAGAAACTAGAGTTGATTTTCTTCTTTGAAATTACATATTAAATTTAAAAAGTGAGACTGGCACAGTAATGAAAAATTAGACACATAAAAGAAGTAAACAAGTTATTATGGACAGTGAGAAGAATACTGCTTAAATATTGCAGTCTAGCAAGTTATGATGTGAAGGGACCAGATATAAATGAGATTGTCGTGGTTTCAAATAATTCATTGTTTAAATCTAGAAATCAAATGATCCAATACTTTTAGTTTCTCTAGCCTCTGAACTTTGTTATTAAAATGAATTTCTAATTATGATTCCTTCTATACCCTCGGTAATCAATACAGTAATGACATCATTTATTCATTATGTACATTATAATGCTTTCTTGCACAGTATATTTTTAAAAATTAGTTTTGCTAGTGGGATACCATATTTCAAAATATGAGACCAACTTTAGGTCTCTTAAACTGGATTATTTTCATCAAGTTTGGCTCATATGTAGAAAAATTAAAATCCTGCAATATCAAAGTACATAAATGCATTCTACTGTTGTGTATAACTAATTAAAACAAATAAAAATAATTAAAAAAAATCAAATCAAGCTCCATTTAGTGTAAATATATGAAATCTAGGTGACCAAAATTACTAAGCATTTAAAAATTGTTCAAGAATGAAGTATTTCTGTTATAATACTCTTTTTCCTCTTACTTTTAAAAAAGAGACAGATTAGCTGGTTGTGCATGGAAACTGGTCAAATTTATATGTTCTAAGGTCATATATGTATAATCTTGCTGCCATGTTTTCCTTTAAATGCATTCTTATTCCCTTTGAATAGCAGAAAGATGAGAAAGGAGAAAGAAGGAGGAAGAGTGGAAGGTAGAGAGAGAGAAATACTGAGATGGATTTTAGGTCCTTCATGAAGGACTTTATGTCATTTATGTTATGGAATTCAAATAACCCAGACCTCTCTAGCCTATTTTTGCTGCCATCATTGCTGATTTCACCTACAAAAGCTGCATCAATTGAGCCCATCTTGACTAAGGCAGACCAGAGAAGCAGCAGGTGGAATTGGCAGTTTCCTTTCTTACTGTAGAACCAGTATCCAAGTGATTGGGCATGTAAATACTCACTGAAAGGTGATATGCTGTTATTTATGAATTGTCTTTTGGTCCAGTCTGTAAAACTGGGGTTTAGCCTCAGTCTCCCTGCCTGGCCCTCCTCAGCTTTGAAAGACCTGTTGTACTGCATAAGCTTTGTGATCTCTGTACCCTGGACAGAGCAGGGAAAGAGCTATTTTGATGCACAGCATCCAGTTACCCCAGTCGAATGCCCTAGGCACTATTTCACATCCCTTTTGAATATGGCCATCCATGTGGACCCCCTCTCTTTATTCTTCAGGTCTTCTCTCCTCCACTACTTCCCCCATATCCTTTTTTTCCTTTCTTAGAAAATATATTAAGCATTTACTTTGTGCTAGTTGTGCTACATGCTGGACAAATAGTGATAAGAAGTGCCATTCCTGACTCAACAAAACTAGAGAAGAGTACAGAAGACAGACTTTAAACTAGTACCAGACCAGTTGTCCATGTGCCAACAAGTATGTTAGAGAAGAATCCTCCCCTGTGCTGGGGAGGCCGAATAGTGCCTACATCTTAATTTATTAAGGAAGCTAAGGGATGGTTTGGAGATGTTAATGTCATTGAAAGAAAGTTTTTAACACACTTCCCTCAGAAGTGAGAGGCACAGCATGCTATTTAGGGTCACCCAAGACCTATCACAGGCTGTGGTGGGGAAGCAGATAGATGGAGCAACTGGGGCTTTGCCTTTATGACTGCAATGGTGGAAAGTGACTAGGAGGAGACATCTTCTATAGGATATTGCAGGGAAACATGCAGGTCAGGATTGGTGTTTGGAGGAATTGCAAGAGCTTTTGCACACCTGCAGAATAGTTTGCACTGAAGAATTTAACAACTTTTGGCCATTAGTAGGACCCTCTGGTTTGACAGACTTATGGAGAGGTTTAGGAAAAACAAATGCTCGATAGTTGATACAGAATCTAAAAACATGGTTAACACCAAACATGGCAGAAGAGAGGGCCCGATTCAGATTGTATAATTGGTGCGGAGTGGGTATGGAGAAGGGGTTGCCGAAAGCTCTATGAACTTGCTAAAATCCCTTCTCAAGCTCCCAAGTGTATTTTGGAGTATAATCAAAATCTCTTAGCTGACCCCACAAGTCTTCCTGGAGCTTTGTTCTACCATATCATGGATATGTGGTAGAGGTTGCTACAGGGAGCTGTGTAGAGCACAGTGATATAAATTATGGCCTGACTCTCGTGGCTGTGTTTGCACTGGGAGCTGCCTGTGTGAAGGTACAGATCAAGATACCACACTTTCTATGGTAACGCTGGCCGAAGTGGCTACTTCTGAAGGCACATGGCTCTATCAATCGAGCCCTTGAATTCAGCACTTTCTCCCAGGGATAGTGAATTCTGAGCAAAATGAGATGACCCTAATGTCACACCAGTCCTGCGTTCTTTAGATTGCCTGCTTTGTTGAAACTTTCCCATAATTAACCTTTCAATGATGAAACCTATAAAATAAACTTGCTGAGCTAGCTCTGAGTCAGTCAAGCCTCACCAGGGCTTGGCTACTCAAGTGGCCCCAACTTTTTCTCCCTATGGGTGTCTGTCTGTTCTTTATCCCCCATCTCCTTTCCTCCTGTATCTCCTTAATTAACAGCTGAGGCTGACAGAGATGAGAGGGACGTGGCAGGAAGCTCTCTGTGCTCCTCATCCAGCTCCGCACCCACCATTTTTCAGGGTTTGATTTAAGTGTTACTCGCTCATAGAGGTTTTCTCTGTCCCCTTATTAGCCTTGCTCATCATTGTATGCCCTGGCCTTGACCTCCTGAGAACTTAGCTCAGGTTGTAGTAAGCATTTAGTTGTCTAGAACTATGTTGTGCAGTAGGTAGCCACTAGCCACATGAGGCATTGAGCCCTTGAGATATGGCTAATCTTAATTGAGATGTGCTGCAAGTGTAAGAGTACAAGTTATCTCATTAATAATTTTAAGACTGCTTATATGTTGAAATTATGTTTTTTGGGTTATAATGGGTTAAACAAAGTATATTACTAGATTAATTTGCTCTGTATCTTTTCTTAATGTTGTTATTCAAAAATTTAAATTATATGAAGACTAAAATAATTAATATGAATATTGCCCACAGGACCAGTGTGGTCCAGCCCTAGAAGTTCTCGTATCTGCTTTATCTTGTCCTTCCCAGTAGATCCACAGTCACACTGCATCATAAGGACTCCTATAACGTGTTCCATTCTGTTCTTGCCTTTTCCTATAGGCATGGTTTTTCTTGTCCCTCCCACCATTCTTCCTTGGTTTTCTCTTGCTATAATTGAGAATCACAGAATAAAGAATAAAGGCTCTCTTAGCTCCTGGTTCAGGAGGTTGGGAGGTACAAGGTGAGGTTCCTCTTGCCAGTAGGGACACTGAGGGTGCTGTTGGTGCCAAAGGGCACCATGTGGTGAGAGGATGTATCCAAAACCAGAGCCAAATTGGCTTTTAGAACAGGACCACTCTGGAGATAATTCATTACCCTATTAAAACAGTACAGGGCCCTCAAGACCTGATCATGTTTTAAAGATCCCCTTTGGGCCCTCCTTTTAATTCCTCACAATGAAGGTTAAATTTGAACCTTGAGTTTAGGTGGAGGCGTTCAGACCAGAGCCCACTTTCGCTTTGGGAATCTCTGACATCCTCTGGTTCTGGCTCCAGGCACTTTCTCAGGGATGGTTTCCTTAGGGTGTGTGACCACTCTGCCTCAGGTGTTTTTGTTCAGGCTTCCCTCAGAATCTCATTGTGCACGTGTTTTCCTTCAATGCACATCTTCCTTTGCATAACTATTTGATTTATCTGCGTTGCCCCCTGTTAGATTCTTGGCATCCTGTATATTTTCCTCACTGCCCTGTTCTCTTGGCACCTTGCAGGTACTCCATACATACTTGTTGAAAGTAGGAAGCACTTGAATAAATGAGTCTGAAGTTTTGGAGGCAGGTTGCAGGTGTAAGTTCAGATTCATACTTAGATATCTTTCTGGGACAAACTTGAGCACTGTGTTCCTTTGCATCCCAAGCCTACAGGATTGCCTGTACTTTCAAAAGAGCCCTCCAGCTGGGGAAGTGTATCTGGACTCACTTTCCTTCCTCAGAGCCCCACCCAAGTTTATATACCTCCTCTCTCTTTCCAGCTTGATTTACTAATGAGCCTGGCTGAGGTCTGCACACATTAGATATTTTGAACCAGAGGAACAGGTGACTAGTGAAGGATAAAATAGAATATTTTGGCATCCTAAGAATCTCAATTTTGCATTGTTCTTTGCTTTTCATTTTCACGTAATTTTACAACTGATAGGTCAGTGGATTTAAGAATTACAGCAGAATCCAGCCACCCAGGAGGTTCATATTAGACAAAAACAGCATTAGGAATTCTGGGATGTGGAAATATAGTGTACGTAGACTCTATTATTTTTAACATGAATAACTTATGCAATTCTTCTATTGACTATTAAATGGAATTTCACTCCTCAAGCTCTTGGTCAGAGTGTTCTATTCATTTCAAGCTCTCTAATGTTTATTTTGGCTAACTTTCTCTTTAAATACCAAACAGCTGATTTTGAAAGCTGAATTTAACACTCAACAACCAGACTGAAGAGACGATTGTTGTTTGCTATGCGCAGGATAGCTACACTCAATGATAAATCTTGGTTTAAACTTTAATGTGACACTTCATAAATAAACAGGGAAACCCGCATAATTATCCTAAACTCCTGTACTTGACTAAGCAATAGTTTAACACAGGCAACCTGGCTGCAACCTGTACAAAGAATATCTCTGAAATTTTAATGTGGCACCCCATAGATGGAAAAGCAACCATTTTAAAGTTAAGATTGTGCTTTTCCCCTGTTGGATAGAAAATAATCTAGTTAGGCCAGTGAGAATCATGGATACATATTATTTTCAAATCAGGAACACTGAAGATTGATCCTGCATTGCTATTAACTTACCTAAAACTAATGCCCTCACTTCTGGTGGGCAAGAAGAGTGAATTATGGCTCATTAGACGTAATTTAATATGGTTACCAAAATTTTTAAAAACTCCTATTACAGCACTAATCATTGTTCATTAATGTCATAAGCAATAATGTGACAAGATGGTAAGGTTTTTGTTTTTTGTTTCTTACACTGTCTAAATCATCTTGGTCCTGTATAGTACCTCTTCTTTTTGTCTTTACATGCCTCTCCTCTTCTGACAACAGAAACAAATCCTCTAGGTATTATAGTGAGCATTATCCTGAAAGGGTGGTCTCTTATCATTATTCAGCCCTTGCCCATGTGATTGATCCAAGTGATGGGCAGGTGATCCAAGTTGGGACGATACAGTTCCTCTGTGGGGACTTTCAGATTTGTGCTGTGAAAAGAGATCATTTATTTTTCCCTAGCCATTTGTTCTAGGGGTACCAGTGCAGTAGCCCCAGAGCTGTCATTGCCACAGGGAGAAGATGCTCTGAGGGGTGGAGGCTTATGGGAAAATGTGAGAGGTAGAGCGTTCAGACAGAGTTGGAGTCCTTGGTTTCAGTCCTAGAGGTCAGGCCACTTCTGCCTTTTCAGCAAATGGGTTTTAGGGACCAATAAATTTCCCATTGTCCACTTTAGTTGGTTCACTTAGTTGGAATTCAGTCAGTTGAAACAGGAAGAGTCATGACTGATGCATCCCGTTAATAAGACAGCAATTCAAGAAATAACGAAGAGGCTACTGCCTCCAGGTACCTAAGTCCAAATACCCATAACATGTCTTTTACCTTTGTTCTGCTTCTTTTCAGTAAGTTTACTTTCCTTAGGAAAGAAATGAAACCTTCTGAAAGATCTCAATGAAGTGATCACTTAACTGTGTGCCATTCCTAATTATGAGTATTTTAATGTAAAAGTGAACATTTTATTCAACCTAATCTCTAAAAAGAACCTCCTTCATAGGCAATCAGGACTGTCAGAGATAAATATTACACTGTTGATGTAAAGTGGAATTTACATCCGAATATTCTGCTGTGAGTTGCTAGAAGCATTTGTCATGATGTTTTTCAAATCCTATCACCCTAAAGCAGCAGTGTCATCTGTCTTTGCTTGTAGCCATTTCCATGCAGCGACATTAAGAACAAACTTAATTGACAGTCAGTAGGAACCCAAGGGCAGCACACATGATCAATTATCTAAATATGCTGGCGGTTACCAAAGAGAATGGAGTTCATGAATCTCATATAACAAGGTTTTTATGTAAAAAGGAGTTTTGTTCTTTGGTGGAATAGAGCTACCACGTGAATCTGACTTGTTTTTATTTCAAATATATATTAAATGAAAGTTTGATACACTTTCCCTGGTTTGAAATCACAGGGACTTCATGGGTACAAACTGATCCTAAAAGGAATTGCTAAATATTAAGAGTGATGGTTCTTATCTGTCAGCTCTTTTCTGAATATTACTTTTTGATAGAAGGTTCTCTGAGGCCCCATCCTTCAACTGTTCTCACAGGCTTAGTCCCTGCTCTGTCACAATTATATTTTGGGAAAAGAAGGGACTCTATTGTGAATATTGGATTCTAGCATTATTTTTGTGGGGTGGGGTACTGGGGATTGAATTCAGGGGCACTTGACCACTGAGCCACATCCCCAGCCCTATTTTGTATTTTATTTAGAGACAGGGTCTCACTGAGTTGCTTAGTGCCTCGATTTTGCTGAGGCTGGCTTTGAACTTGAGATCCTTCTGCCTCAGCCTCCCAAGCTGCTGAGATTATAGGCATGTGCCACCATGCCTGACTCTAGCATTATTTTTTTACTGCCTTCCAAAATTATTGAATATAAAGTTTTTGCTTTATGAAGACATTTGTACTATAAATAATTAATTTGGTTTATCATAGTAGGTCATTTAGAAATGAATAAGTTTCCAGAAGAGTTTGTATTTTACATGAAGAATATTCTTATATTCAGCAGTGTGCTCTTATTGAGGGGTAGACTTTGGGGTTTGGAATCAGACAGAGTTGGGTTTGAATCACAGCTCTGCTGTTTACCAGCTGTGTAACTCTAGGCAGGTTTCTTAACTCTTCAATCTTCTAGTTTGTAAATGGAGCAATCTTAGTAACTCTCTGCTCCAGTTTGGATCTGAAACCTTCTCTAAAGGCCAGCTTGGCTGTATGGGTGGACCTTGTAGAAGGTGGGGCCTAGTGGGAGGTTCTACATCATTGAAGCTGTGCCCTTGAAGGGGATTGTGGGCTCTAGGTCTCTCCTTCTTTTCTCCCCACATTTCTCAGCCACTTGGCTCTGCATACACTCCCTCACCTCAGGCACAGAAGCAACAGGCCCAACTGATCACCGCCTGGGACCTCCAAAACGGTAAGTCAAAATAAACCTTTTCTTTTAAAAAGTTTATTATCTCAGGTATTTGTTACAGTAACAGAAAGCTGAGTAACACTCCCCAGTAGAATTGTTCTGAGAATTAAATAATGTCTGAGAAGGACAGCACAGAAGGAAGCACAGAACAGACATTTAGTATTTAGTGTTTTTAAAAGAATCTTTGCAGGTTTTAAGAATTTTAGCTTAGATTGACGTGTGTACTGTTGAGCATTTGTTCTTATGATTTGAAGTTTAAAGTCCTTTTGGTTTTGCAGATTCTATAAAATATGACAACAGTTTAGCAAGACTTAATTTGTGCATGTCATAGCAAGGCTCTTTATCGTTCTTTGGCAAAATCTCAGAGGTGTTGATAAACTATTTAGAATTTCTGATGGTCTAACAAAACTATTGCTTGATACCAGGGACACATCTTGTTCTATTTTTGAAAAGTATTTTATTCTAAATATTACACTTTTGTACATATGTTTTCATGAACTCTTATCTATTATATGCTAGGCCCTATGGTAGATGGCGTGGCATGGACCTTGTCCTAAAGAGTTTACCATCTGGGGGAGTTGTTCAGTTAGGCATTCCAGAGGAGTCTGAGTGTAGTTAGTTCTAAACAACTACAGTAGAAATTAGTAAGAGAGAAATGAAAGTGTTGTGGAAATTTAAGAGCAAGATTTACCTCCAGTTCTGATATGAAACAATGATTTATTCTTGGAGACATCTCAGTCCTAACAGAACATTGGAATCACCTGGAGAGGTTTAAATAACTAGACCGTACCCCCACCACCATAGCCCCAAACAAGTAAAAAGTGGACAGGTGCTATCAACAAGACATCATACTCCTGTATTGCCCCCCCAAAGTACTAAAAACTGTGTGTGCTTTCTTCCTGATCAATTAAATAAGAGGTTCTGGAGTCCCAGGCATAGGTGATTTTAAAAAAGATCTCTCCACGTGGTTGTAATAACTAAGCACTGTTAGGAAACACTGTCCTATCTGGTTACAATGGTGCACTCCTGTAATCCCAGCAACGTGAGAGGCAGGTGGGTTACAAGTTTGAGGCCTATCTGGGCAATTTAGTGAGACCCTCAGCAACTTAGTGAGACCCCCATCTTAAAACAAAAATAAAAAGGCCTGAGGATGTAGATCAATGGTAAAGCACCCTGGGTTCAATCCCCAGTACCAACCAACTTAACAAACAAAACAAAACCCAAAACATAGCAGCAATAACAACAAAAACCTTTGCCCTGGAGGTAAAAGCAATAGCTTTGCTGATTGAAATAGGGTTTGGTAGAACTTCTAGGTGGAAGCATTAATGGCCCTAAAGTCAAAACCTATGAAGTTAAGGACATGAGATGGAGCAGAGCATATAGGAAAATGTGAGTGGACTGGTCTGGCTCAAGTGGAAGGTGTATTCAGGCATTAAGGCTATATTGGGACCAACCTGTAAAGGTAATATGAACTCAGATTAAAGCATTTAACTCTATAAGACATTAAAAAGTTCTGTTGACATCACTGGATCCATTCTTTGGGGAGCAATACAGGAGTATGATATCTTGTTGATAGCACCTGTCCACTTGGTAGCCATTGCCACCTGCTTCCTAGTAGAAATGCAAACGTGTTTAGGCATGAAGGAGTCCCTCACATAACTTGGAGGACTATGAGTCTCCCTGCTTTCCATTCCTAGGATAGATACTTGTTAATTTAAGTTAACTACTGCATAGCTTTCATCTGGAAACTCTAGAATCCAAAGGCAGTCTTGCAAACTGTCTGGCCCCAGTCAGATTGAAGTGAAAGAATTATAACCTAGCAGAAGCATGGTTTCTTTCTTCTGCTAGGACAGAGTATTTTCCTCATTGTTACTTTAAGCATTTTAGACAACAAAGAGAACTAGACTTAGGATGAAACAGTAGAGCACAGAGTTTGAAGAGCCTGAGTCCTTGTTGACATCATTGAACGGTTAAGTAGACCCACTTCTCCCTTCTTTTCCCTCTCTTCCATTTTCTCTGGACTTGTAATAACATTGCCTATGGGTTAAGTCAATTTGCCTTGATTTCTTTTCCTAACAACCAGAATCACCCTTACTAATGCAAAGAAATTTGAGTGGAGACGGTGTAGTAATGGGTTAAAAAGTTTTAAATGAACTAGGATGAATGATAGTGCCGTTAATAAAAATAGAAATGATGGGAAGAAAAGAAAATATTGATTCTAGCCATGTGCTTGAGGGGCCACTGAGAAGAAGGACAAATGTCTGTTAGGCTTTTGAATTTACTGCTCCGATGTTTAGAAGACAGAGAGACTAAAGATACATATTGGCAAGTCATCTCTGTACATATGGTCTGGAATTTTGAAAAAGCAAGAATCAAGGCAGAAATCAGAATCTAAAAGTAGATATCAATAGCTTGACCCCACCTACCAAAGTCTACAAATTTAACTCACATTTGCATGTATGTAGCTGTTACAGTGACTTCTCCTCTCAGGCACAAGCAGGAACAGAACTGGGGATCTCAGAGTCCCTAAAGGGGGAGTCACACAGAATGCCAACTGTTCTGATCCAGAAGCCAAGGGACTGGGGTGGTCCTAGACCCACAGAAGAGATTCAATTCTTAGTCAGACCTCTGCCATGCTTTGCCATCTGGACCTTAACACACTTTGCCTTTTCTACAGAGTTCCATGGACTCCAGAGACTCTTTTACCTTCTAGGCCTCACCCTCACTTGAACCTGTACAAACTTTTTCTTAAAAATGGCTCCTTCACTATCCAGCCTGTATGCCGTCAGTCATAGGACTTCACACTCAGTCTAGAGCTCTCAATGAACCAAAGAAACCAAGCCATCCTTCCAGTTTTCTTCTCCCTCCCCTTGGACCCTACCCCATCAAAAACTTCCATTTTCCTTTCCTGTTTAAGAACAAGTATCCTTCACATCAGTTCTTACATTATCAGTTCTGGGGCGGGGTATGAGACGGGGGAAGAGACAGTGCAACATAAACTATTGTTGCCTGACAGCCAGCCTCACAGATGGCCCCAAGTGGTCAGAGTTGATTAGTGTGACCCAAAACATGTGGCAAAAGCAGTGAAATCAATCAGAAACGAAGTAGTTTTACCCCCAAACACACATAGATGTATGTATGTTATATAGGTCTGAATATGTGAACGAATGGAGTCTAAATGACTGACTTTAAGACGTGAAGTGTCATGTATTGAACCCATTCTCCCAATGCTTATTACAACTAAGCCTTGGTTATAGTCTGTTTTTTCCTATATTTTTAATGATGCATCATAGTCGTGCATAATGATGGGATTTGTTGTTATATATTCATACATGCACACTAGTCTCACTGTTTTTAAGGAATAGCTTGGTACTATTTATCAAAATATTGAGAGAAAATTCTTTGCTTATTCATCTGGAAGAAGCACTGCTCAGGTATTCTGTAGAATATCCTCCAGTTTGGGTTTGTATGATGCTTATGGAGTGATTAGACTGAAGTTGTAGGTTTGGGGTAGGAAGTTCACATGAGTAAAGTGCCATTTCCATCAGCCCCTATCCAGAGCATATGCTAGGAACATGACTTAGAACTGATGGTATTAACCTCAAGTATTCATTTTTGAAGAATTTCTATTTGTTCATGGGTGAGGGCCATTGACTCAGGTAACTCATTTACTCATGGGACACCAAAGCCTAGAAAATGGAACAATTCAGATGAGCTGCACCACAAGGCTGTGTGGAAGGTGCTAAATCATGGAGGAAGAATCTGTCTAACAGTGTCACCCCAGGGAAGATGGAGCTGCTGCCATGGGACTGCCACCCTCCCCTCAAGCAGAGCATAGAGGGAGAAACTTGCAGTCTCCCCACCTCCCACACTCCATCAAGTAGGAGTCATCCACCAGTGGTTGCCCTCAGCTAAGCCCACTTGGAAGCCAGATGACAAGAGTGTGACTGACATAGTGACCCTGCTAGGCAGCAGATCAGGGGAAGTACAGCGGATAGGTGTGAGTTTCAAAGAGGCAAAAGGCTGGAGCTATGTGTAAAGGGAGGGGCTTGTGCCATAAACTGAGGGTGGGCCACTTAAGATGGAGCCAGAAGGAAAGACCAGCTCCACTATGTGAAAGTGCAGGCAACAAAGACCCACAGGGGATGACCTCTCTGCTGATTAATCAGGGCTGTGATTTGGGAACCAGAGAGCAAAATTTTATCACAAATATGCTGCCAGTAATTTTTAAGCGGTTTTCTTGTTTCATGTGATCTGAAAGTCAAATATTTAGATATAGATAGATATTTTAACGTCTACAGATTTAATTTATGCATGAAGAAATGTTTGGAAGTGACATGTAGAATGCAGTAATAAATTGGATGGAAATTTGTAAAAATTCAAAAGAAAAATGGCATTAGGATGTTTTCAAAGGTTTCGGCTCTGTAGCCTACTGTTACATATGCTCTCACCTTTCAGAGAAATTCTGCCACTAAATCTGAAACCTCTGTTTTTTAACTTGAAAAATAGAAGTTGTATAACCTTCGTGTAGCTAATTGACATTGAGAAACTACAAGCACATTTTAAATAGAAACATGAGACCAAACTTATTGCTAATGCCAGACTTTAGAGTATGGATCACCGACTTTAGAGTATGGATCACAGTTTTAGCCCAAAAACTGTGATATAGTTTTAAATATGAACTCACATTTATTTCTATAAATAAATACAGACTTCACTTGCCTTTACTTCAACCAAACTTTGTTTGGCTGCTAGAACCTAGCACCTAGGGAAATGTGTAGCCTTTTTTAAAAATTTGATTTCTAGTGTCACACCTATTGTTTGTATATGTGTCAAAATTTAATCCACATTGTGATATATAGAGACGAGACTTAATTAACTGTGTTACTTAGAGGAGGAGGTCTCTGAGAGATGATTAGGTTTAAAGCCATCAAGTAGGAGTCCCTATATTTAATCCTTATGGTTTTATAAGAAGATACCAGAGGACATACACACATGCTCCTTGACTCTGGCAATGTTATATCCTATGCCACCTGGGAACTCTACCAGCAAGAAGGCCAGATGTGAGCCCTTGAACCTTCAAACTGTGAGTTAAATAAACTTCTTTATAAATGATACCCAGCTTCAAGTGTTTTGTTACAGTATTGAAAAATGAACTAGTATATAACATATTCCAATTACCTAAATACAGGAAGTGTGCATAACAATGACTTATTTTCTGGCTACATATTTTAATGTGATCACTGAGTAGATTTGCCTTATGTTTGATTCTAATGAATTGGTGCTTCAGGTTCATTGTTGTTCTTATACATCTATAATGAGGAAAGTTGCACACATACTCAGATTCCATGAAAGAATAGTTCCTTGCTCAGAAAGTACCAAACAATCTGCAGTCAATTCTACACAATTTTCTTTTAAAAATATATATGGAGCCTGGCATGCCTTAGATAACGATTGTTAGCCTTCCTTACCTGAGCCTTGTCTCAGTTTAACATTTTCTGAAAAAACAAAACAAAACAAAAAAACCAATGGGACATTAACTTGGAGTAGGAGACACGGGAGAAATATACCTGGAGAAAGGAAAGGGTTTATACTTGGTAAGTAACAGGGCAAAGAACTCAGATTCTTCCATTTGGCTTAAGGCTGGTATCTAATCTATTTCTAGGGAACATTATTATGTGACTTTCTGACTGTGAAATGTCTTAACATCTTAGAGCAATAATTTGAATTAAAATAACTATTATCTTAATATCTGGTCCCAGAATTCTCCAAGGAGGGAATTATTTTAGAAAAATTCCTTGATCAGTGCCCATAGTAGAAGAAAGCCCTAAGGCCTGGACATAGGTGAGTCTCAAGGTTACTGAGGGGTGAACTAAATTATTCTGACTAACCCAAAAGTTTTTGGAAGTTCTAAGAATGTAGAGCAGGGAGAAAATATGAGATAGATGATGAGGACTATTATGGTTTATGATATACTTACTCTTATTATGCTCCCCAATTCTCTCCAGTGAGATCTACTAAACTCATGACACGTATTCATTACTGAGTGGATACTAATGATTAGAATTTTATGTCTGTAGTGATAGAGCGTAAATAGAAACACTACCTCCACTTCCCAGAAGCCAGAAGCCAGAGGAGCTTACAAACATGGATTGTCTGAGAGAATTTGTAGAAATCTTGAGGTGCCCTCTGAATTTTATCATCTGGGAAATTGGAAAATGAGTGGGTGGCTTGTGTTAAACTGACTTGCTTCAAAGTGGCAAGGAGGACCCTGGCTGCCATGTGGGTCTCTGCTTACATGTTAAGACTCTTGGCTACTCCTACATATTTTAACTGTGAGAAACACAGGAAAAGGTAAAAGTGTAGCATAGGCTTGAATCTGAATGAGCTAAGGTGCCTATAACTAATGTGGGCAATTGAGGACAGGAAATCAGCAGTGTGAGTCAAAGGTAGTTGAGAATTTGAATGTAGCAATTAATTCCCCACTTCTCATTCCTTTTATACTTCTCTGCATGCTTCTTCCCCACCATAAGTCAGCCACTTGCTAGTTGATCATCCAAGGTTTTTGAAATTGCAACATTGATGGCAATACTTCATTTTGTATAGATGGCTATTTTTAAAAAATTTGATCAAGTTTTTATTTAATTTATTTATTTATGACAGTGGAATGCATTACAATTCTTATTATACATATAGAGCAAATTTTTTTATATCTCTGGCTGTATACAAAGTATATTCACACCAATTCGTGTTTTCATACATGTAATTTGGATAATAATATCCATCACCTTCCACCATCATTTCCAACCCCATTCCCTTCCCTTCCCCTCCAACCCCTCTGCCCTATCTAGGGTTCTTCTACTCCCCCCTGCTCCCCCTCCCTACCCCACTATGAATTACAGATGGCTCTTTACAATTTGAAAAACATTTAAAAATCATTTCATATGATCCTTAGAGTAAACTTCAGGTGGCAAAAAAAAAAAAAAAAATCACACAATTAGCAAGCTTGTAGTTGATTTCTTTTAAACAGCTTTATTGAGGTTTAATCAACAAATACTAAGCTATACACATGAGAAGCATACAGGCTGCAAGGTAGCTCTGTGGTAGAGCACTTGCCTACCATGTGAAACACCTGGGTTTGATCCTTGTACCATGGCAATAAAGAAATAAGTAAAACATGTGATTTGATAATTTTTGACATTTGTATATACCAGTGAAACAATCACATTGTTGAAGACAGTGAATATATCCATCACCCCCAAAGTTTCCTTGTTTCCCTTCCTAAATTTTGACCTTTCTACCACACCCTCAGTATCCATCTCCACGCAACCCTATTGAATTTCTGTTACTATACATTAGCTTGAGTTTCTCAGCATTATATATGAATCCAATCATTCAACTTATATTTCAGTTTCTTCATTCACTCAATGTAACTATTTTGAGATCATCCATATTATAGCATCAAGAATTTTAGTTCATTTTTTGAAAAAATAATATAGTTGTATGGATATAGCACTATTTTTTTTAAAAATGTAGTCACCTGTTGATGAAAATTTATTCCTACTTTTTAGTTATTAAAAATCTGTAAACAGAGGCTGGGATTGTTGCTCAGTGGTAGAATGCTTACCTCACATGTATGAGGCTCTGGGTTTGATTCTCAGCACCACATACAAATAAATAAAAATAAAGGTCCATCAACAACTAAAAAAAAATTTAAAAAATCTGTAAAAGTTTATGCACAAGTCTGTGTATAGACATATGCTTTCCTTCCTCTTAGTTACTCAGGAATAGAATGGCTAGATTATATGATACATATATGTTTGTTTATTTTGGTACTAGGGATTAAACCCAGGGGTGCTTAACCACTGAACTACATCCCAGCCCTTTTTATTTTTTATTTTGATACAGTGTCTCAATAAATTGCTTAATCCCTAGCCAAGTTGCTGAGACTGGTCTTGAATTTGCAATCCTCCTGTTTTAGAATCCCAAACCACTGGGATTGCAGGCATGCACTGCCACACACAGCATATATTTAAGTTTTAAGAAACTGTTAAACTGTTTTTTAAAGTGTTTATAGCATTGTACATTCTCTCTAGCAGTGCATGAGACCAACAACTGCTCCACATTCCTGCTAAAACTTCTTAAGATCTTTTTAATTTTAGCCACTCCAGTCTATTTGTAGTTATATTGTGGTTCAAATTTGATTTTTCCCTAGTTACTAATGATGTTGAGTTTTTTCATGTGTTTCTTTTTACTATCCATATATATTACTTGCTGGAATTCATATTGAAATCATTCAACTATTTTTAAATTAGGGTTTTAGTAATGTTATCATTTGAGCTGTAAGAATTCTTTTTTATTTTCGTATATGCAAATCTTTTGAAGAGATGTTTTGAAAATATTTTCTCCAGTGTGTGACTTGCATTTTCACTTTGTTAACAGTGATTTTTAAAACTCAGAAGTTTTAAAACTTGTGTATAATTTTATCAGTTTCTTTCTCTATGGGTCATACTTTCCATATTGTATGTAAGAAATCTTTACCCAGGATAGCAACACATTTTCTTGTGGAAGTATATAGTTTTAAGTTTTGTAGTTTGGTCTATTGTCTGTTTTTGAGTTAATTTTTCATATGGTGTGAGGTATGGATGGATTGATTGATTTTTCACGTTTGAATTTCCATAGTACTCAACACCATCTCTCCACTAATTACTTTTGCAGCATCTTGACAGTTTAACAGCTCTAAAGCTAAGAGTGATAAATGACAGCTTAAAAATCTATGGTTTAAGAATCTTGTAATGAAGGATATAGGGCTTTTAAATGATTCCCCATTTCAAATAAGAAGTGTGATGGCTCAAAGAGTCTTTTTAGTCAAAGTCCACAGATCTCCTGTCAATGTTTATTAGAGTCATCAACATTGAGGCACAGTGTCCAAGGCACTTGTGAGTAACTGTGCTAATTAAAGTGTCTATTTCCTCCTAACCACATGCCAAACTTTCATCTGCCAGTCAGACAGATCTAGGAGACTTTATGCCCTCAGCCAAAGAAGCCCTATTATTATATACAGAAAGGATTCATTGAGATCATCACTGTCAGACAAGTCAAAGGAGAATCTATAAATGGGAGATTGTAATGCTTGATCTGATCCAAAGCAATTAATATAATTTTCTGTTTAAGTTAAATTTGTCGATATGACAGTAGGGCAAAGGTTGATTCATGAGGAGTTGGTTTAAACCTTAAGAGAAAGAAGGAAATTAATCCAGAAAATATCTAATGATATATGTCCTTATCGTTGTCAATTATAATTAACATGTTAATTTTATCCCTGAAAATACAGTTATTATTAATGTGCTGAGGAGACTCATTGTATATCAACTTTTGATTAGGGGGCCATTGACTGAGTCCTTGGTTATTGGTCATTTTTTATTTCCTATTTGAAATTGAGGAATTATTCATTTTAACCCGTATAATCAGAAAACTTTGTTTTAGTGCTTCCACGGTGAGCAAGAGGCAATGTGTTTTCAGTATTTTATAACACTGTTTTTTCTATGTCTCTAAGAAGAGAAAGACATTCTCTTTTTAACACCAGAAATATATCCTGCCTGAAGTACCTTAGAAACCTCCTCATTGTGAAGTCTACAGGGATATTGAAGAACCACAAATATCAATTACCTAGATGTATCTTCTCCTTTATACCTTAAAGCATTGGTAGCTGCACTTCCTACAGGGAAGAACAATTTTGTAATCATGTCTAAGGATAGATTCAAGATTTTATTGAAAATACCTAAACATTCTTCATTTGGGGAGTAGTTACATATCCCTTATAATCAGAGGCCTACTCTGATTTAGTTCTGTCTCTAGAACTGAATATGTTACCTGACAGAACAGATGCTTAATCCCCAACATTTATTGAAAAATGTGGACAAATATCAGAAATTGTTAACCCCACCCCATCAAATCTAAGGATTTAGTCCTCTTTTGTGGTGTCCTGATCCCTACTAAATAGATATACTTTGTATTGTACCATCTTTTCAATTTTAGGTATATTTTAATTTTGGTTCTATCAACATAGTGTTCCAAATAATTATTATTATATAAATGTACAAAAATATAAATTCTTCCTATCTCTCCTACATGTTTTCTCCAACCCTTATCTTAATCCCTAGCAAATATTAATCAGTCCATTTCTAAAATTTTGTCATCTTAAAATATTATATAAATATGGAATCAGGCAGTATGCAACTTTCTGGGATTTCAGCATAATTACTTACAGATATATCCAAATTGTTGCATATATCAGTGGTCTACTCATTTTCACTGCTTACTAAGATATCATGGTATGTATGGGTCACAGTTTGTTTAACCATGACCCATTCAGGAATACCAAGGATGTTTCCAATTAAAAGCCTTAATGAGTGAAGTTGTTTTGGACAGTCATGTCTAGGTTTCTATGTGAACATAAGTTGTCATTTCTCTGGGAAGTGCCCAAAAGTGCAATGGCTGGGACATGCAGTAACTGCATGTTTAGCATTATAGGAAATCGCTATTTTCCACAGTGTCTGTAACATTAGCAATGTCTGCAGGTTACATTTTTTTTCATATCTTTGCCAATACTTAGTACTCTGACTTTTTTCTTTTTGATTTAAACATCCTAGTTGATGTGAACTAGTATTTTATTATTGTTTTGATGTGCATTCCTTAATGACTATTGACATTGAACAACTGTTCGTGTTTTCTTTGGAGAAATGTCTATTCAGATCTTTTGCCCTTTTTTTAACTTGGCTGTCTTTTTTAATGAGCTGTAGGAGGTCTTTGTATATTTACGATGAAAATACCTTATGTATATGATTTTCAAACATTTTCAGTGGATTGAGTTTTTAATTTCTTGACTGGGCTCTTTGAATCATCAAAGTTTTTTTTTTTTTTTGATGCAGTCCAATTTATCTATTTTGTCTCTGGGTGTTTTTTTTTTTTTTTTTTTGTCATAAGAAACCATTGCTTAATTCAAGTTAAGGAAATTTACACTTGTGCTTTCTTCTAAAAGTTGTAGCTTTAGCACTTCATCTAGGTCTTGGACACATTTTGAATTTTTATGTATGATCTGAGGAGAAAATACAAATTCATTCTTTTACATGTAGAATTTGATTTGTCACAGCATGATTTGTTCTAAAGACCTTTTTGCCCCCCATTGAATGGTCTCAGCATCCCAGTTGAAAACCAGTTGACAGTTGATATGGGTAGGTTTATTTCTAGATTCTCAATTCTTTTGAGATACACACACACACACACACACACACACACACACTTATGTTAGTAGCATGCTGTTTTGATTACTGTACTTTGCAATCAATTTTTTAAAATATTTTTTGTTTATTTATATATGTGGTGCTGAGGATTGAACCCAGTTCCTCACATGTATGAGGCAAGTGCTCTACCACTGAGCTATAACCCCAGCCCCTGCAATCAATTTTGAAATCAGGAAGTGCAAGTTCTCCAACTTTGTTCTTTTAAGACTGTTTTGGCTGTTTGAGGTCTCTGGCAATTCCTTATAAGTTCACTGTATAAAGACAAAAATGTAGCCTATGAAGCCTGTTAAGCTTTTCACTTCATTCTTCTTTTCAATATGGTTCCCTCACCTGAATGGTGCCCAGGGATGACACTGCTTCCTCTACCAGAACAAGTCTCAGTCCTCTTCTGTGTAGGGGAGGAATAGCTGCTGGATGCATGAAATCTAGAATAGCCTCTAAGAGACTGACTGCTTCTATTTCTTTCTCTCTTTTTTTAAAATCTTTATTTTAGCTTTATGTGGTGCTGAGGATCGAACCCAGTGACTCACACATGCTAGGTGAGCGCTCTACCTCTGAGCCACAACCCCAGCCCCTCTATTTTTTTAAAAAAATTAAATAGACATTTAACTTTTCTTAGATGAAAAATAACAGGAAAGAAAGAAGTTCTGAGGAAAATCCTCAAGGCCACTGTAGAGTATCAGACTTTGCCTTTGTCTGCAATGATTATTATTTTACTCTTTTGTCCTTAAACACTTCTTTTCGGAATTGCATCTTAATCCAGCTTTCAATTTGGTATTTTATTATTTCCTTTATAATCACTTTCCTAAGTCTAGTGCCACTAGCTTCTGAAGCTTTCACGGGTTCTGGAAGAGAATGGAGGTTAGGTTGCTTATTGGTGCTTCACCTTGATGAGTCAGCTCTCAGCTTACCTGGATCTTGTAAGTGACCACCTGTCCGGCATCCAGAATGTTCCTGTTTCTTCTCATCTTGTTGTCTTTGTAATTTCATGCCTTTTAAAACGCCCTTTACTATCATTCTAGATTTTCAGGAAAGGGGGGACCTAAATCTATGTTTTCAAGTTGCCATTGTACTTTTTACTGTAAGTCTCCTTAGCAATAGTATCTTTGTATACTATATTGAGAACTTCTTTCAGTATGATTAAGTTATTATATAAAATTTAAAGATCTGCATCATGTTCTATAAAAGGAATGTATGAGCATTTATTTAATAACTTTCAGATCATTTCTGTTTTTTCAGTTTTAGAAGTAATACTATAATGAACATCTCTGTCAAAAGTTTTATATGTTCCCATAAGTATTTACCCATGATAGATTCCTAGAATTGGTCTTATTGAATCAGAATGTATATATATATATATATATATATATATATATATATATATATATATATATATATAAAGATATTTGATATACTTTGATGAATAACCCATTGATTTCATGTCTACCATCTATTTGTAAGAGCTTCGTTTTCCCCACACACACTTATCCATGCTGGATATTATCATTTAAAAATACTCTTACATGTTTATTTGTTTTTATAAGCCAGAAGTGGACCCAACATAATTGGTTTTGCTATAATACAATGTTTAGGAAGAATGGCTTAAAATACTTTGTCCCAAACCTGGATATACTGTATTTGGCATAAGTGTCTAAATTTTAATCAATTACAAACCCCTCCATATAGCAATTAATTTGGTTTCATTGATTAGAAGCAGTTTTTCTCTATTATCTTAGAATTTCAGTAGGAAATTTACTTACTGAAGTAGATATTTATTGGAGGAAAATTGAAACATTTTCCACGGTTGGTAGAAAATTTATAAATCCTACTTGGATAACTTTCTGGGCTACTTACTATCAAATGGAATTTGGGGGACTTGGTTAATTTTCTTCTGTTAATTTAGAGAAATATCATGGTCTGGCCTAAACATGTTCCACTGGTCATTTTAGTGAAAAAATCAAAAGACCAGGTACTCAAGAGAGAGATATAGTTAGCTGCCCCAGTTTTCATCAAGGAATGTCAGCCAGCCTTATCTACTGTTTATTTGATGTTTAAACAATATAGAGCTGTTCTTAATAACATCAGAGAATGCCAACGCACAAAGTCAACTCTTTCCTATTTGCATTTATTAGAATCCTAGAGACAACTAATAATTAGAAAAGATTATTTGAATATCAGGCAATTCATCTACCCTCATGAACTGCAATTTTCAAATAACATTGGACCCTTTCTTTACATGAAATTTTAAATCCTATTTGCTTGACTTTTCTTACTATTGATAAGGTGAACAATTTCCATCAGATAGAAGTGCTGAGAACACATTGTTAGCTTGGTGAAGGAGAGTCATGTAACTGATTATTTCCCTTTTATGACTGACTGCCAAAGTGTTTGGAGCCAAATTCTGCAACTGTATGTCTCTATCCCAGCTTTCCTTTTGGTGTTATTTCTTTTTTCCCCCTACAGTTACAATTAACTTATATTCCTATTTTTCTTTTGCATCATCTATATTTTGTTAGCTTCTAATTCATTGCAAAAAAGACCAAAGTACAAAGCAAAATGTTAGAGCAATGTGGGGAGTTGGGGAGCTATTGAAAATTACTAAAATGAATGATACTTCAATTAAATTTTATTTTAGAAAGATAATATGGGTAGCTCTGTGGAAATAGATTAGAAGGAGGTCAGCCTGAAGACAGAATGGCAGACCAAAGACATTATTAAAGCCACTGGTCTCTAGGAGCTCATAGCCAAGAAGGGGAGCACAGCTGGTTTGTGTGAGATAGGACACAGGAAAACAGAAGCCATTCATTCTAGGTATCTCAAACAGAGGGAATTTAATGAAGAAACTTTAGATGGGTGCTAGAAGAGCTGGCAAGGCAAGCCTGAAATCGCAAGACAACCTACAGTTTAGTAACATCAGGAAGCACTACTCCTACAAAGAAGGGAGTGACAAAGACAGCAAGTGACATGACAGGACCCACAAACCCTAGCACTGGCTGTACCTATGGGAGGGCTGTCTGGAGGGTGCTAACCCAAAGAGGAAGGAAAAAGCTGTCTGACTAATGATATTACCATTTGGAAGATGTAGCTGCTGCTGTGGTACCGGTCACCATCTTCCCTCAAGATAGGCAGGCAATGTTTCTGACCTGCTGAATCTACCTGGAAGCCAGTTGATAGGGCAGTGGGGGTGATGCAGTGGTTCTTCTGGATGGGGCAGGGCAGAATACTGTTTAAGTCTGAGCCTCACACAGGCAGAAGACTGTTATTGTGCATAATGGGATGTGGGCTGTCCCATCAAATAAGGTTGGGCAGCTTATGATGTAGCCAGAGGGAAAGGCCCAATTCTGGGTGGTGGTGCAGCTGATGGAGACCCCCAGAGGACAACTTGTTTGCTGATTAATGCGGGCTGATTTGGGAACAAAGTTGATTATAAATGTAGCTGCTACTCTATTTTAAGGAGGTTGGTTTTCTTCTGGAATTTTTAAAGAAGACTATAAACTTAAATCTGTAGATTTTGAAAGAAATTTTCAGCCTGTAATCAATTGTTGCATGAATAAAAACACACGGAAGCCAATCTTTTAAAAGAAAGGCTAAAGACTCATAAATATTCAAGAGAAAAATGACTTTTGCAAGTGGTATTTTTAAGGGCTCCAAAGAGAGGGACCATGAACTATCCTGCCTGGAGCACATCTTGAGCCCAAGGGCAGTTCTACCAATATTGAGCTCTGCACAGCATCTTTGTTCTTTGTATAACTTGAAAAGCCATTCAGGGGTCCATTTTTAATGCCTGCATTACCAGAGATAATGTAAAACTGAACTAACAGCTAATACCAAACATCAGACTCTTGACCATGACTTAAGCTCCAAGACTGTCCTATTGTCCTAACACCTTGGTCACATTCATTCTCATAGTGCCAACTTCCTTTCCTTCGAATTTAACAAAACTGCTTTTGGATACTAATATAAGAATCCTTAGCTTTTTTGTTTAGTTTTATTTTGTATTTAACTTTTAGTGCTGGAATATCAGTGTTTCATTTTCTAAATAGAGCATGCACAAAATTATCTTTCTTTGGCCATTTTTGCCATGAATTCATTATATGACTATATTGAAGACATGACTATAATTCTTTATGTGGCTCAATATCTATAAAGAGCATAATTACACTGATGTTTTAGGTCTTAATGAAATGATAACACTGTCATCCTGAATAATGCATAATTCTAAGTTTCAAGATCTGAATGACACAGGATCTTCCAGAAGACTAATTTATCAAAGCCTATTCCAGCTGGAGTCTGGATTAATGACCACAGAAAGTCATTGGACCCCTCAGTTAAATTTGCCATTCTGTACAAAGTTGGGCCCCATTCCTTTTAGATCTAGAAGGAACCTTTTGAATTGGTGTAGTCTCATTGTTGGAATAAGTCTACCTTTATGTGGTTGAGAAGAAAATACAGCTTCTTTTCTGATATATTTTTTTATTGAACCACTTTACCAATGTTTTAGTGTCATCCTTATCTCTGGCTTTCTTGTCACAATTGATGTGGAATGTCATGCAATGTGGCCTGGTTTGGCGCATTAACTGCTCCAAGAATGACTATTCCTCTGTATATCTAAAAATCACATTTGCTATAAAATTTACATATTTAGAACTTTGTTTAGTTTAGATTTTGAATTTCAGAAAGTTTGAATCCATACTTCTTCAATTAAAAATCTGCTAGCATGAATTACCAGGGTGACAGAGGGACATAGGGATTCTAATCTCATCAGGCTTTTCAGATGGTGGTTCTAATTCACCAGAGAAGATGAGCAGGGCCAGTGGCTCAACTTTTCCTAGGGACCAATGATAGAACTGTTCTTGGCAGAATTCCCTACTTTCAATAGTCTCTGAGTTTCTCTTCTATGTCTCTGTGTCTGTCTCTCTCCTGCTTCCTTTCTCTCTTAAAACAGGGGCACATAAATTTAGGCTAATAAGACTGTTAACATGTATTTCAATTTCATAGACCTTCTAAGGTGATAGAATTTTGACATAGTGATTTCTGTGTCACTCTGTCCTGACAATAACAGATATTTTGTCACTTTCTAACCAACTCAGTTTCGCAACATGAAATAGGTTCAGCTCCACCAGAAATTAAGCTCGCCATTAATACTTTTGATAAAGGAATTCAACTGGTTTATCTAGATGTGGTGAATAAGATAGGGGGCCATCTCTATCAAGTAGATACCGCTCATTTTATAGATAAGTTGGATTTAGGGAAAATAATTTGTCCAAAATGTTCTCAGAGATTAAATATCACCCAGAGTCACCTAAGATACAGAGAATACATGGAGGAGAGGTCCAAACTTAATTCTGCTGACTCTAAAACCTAGGAACTTGGAGGGCTGTGCTATTAGTCACCCATGGTTACACTCTTTTTAAAGAAATTAATGGCTTCCTAGCAAATTTCAAATACAAAATTGAAGAAAAAAAAGAAATTAGGCATTCCTCTTATAAACAGCTCTTTCTTCCTCCTCCTGTATTACTACTTCTTCTTCCCCTTTCCTCCTTTCTCTTCTTAGCAAGTATAGTGCCAACTCTGTGATCTCATTTATTCTTTTTTTAAAATTGATTTTATTTTTTTAAGTAAACGACAGTGGAATGCCTTACAATTCTTATTACACATTATGGCCCAGAATCCCAGGTGTGTCTCAACTCCACACCACTCTCATACTCTTTCTTATAGTTCAGTTTGATAGAGCTATTTGTGTTTAGACTAGATATTTTTTCATTCTACATCTTCCCTCCCTACCTGTCCTTCTGCGATTATAGCTCTTCTCATGAACAGCCTCTTGGACTCAAGGGAAGGAAGAGAGTGTCACAAATGAACATAGATAAATGTTCCATTCTAACCAGGAGCCGTGGTGCGTGCCTATAATCCTAGTGATTCGAGAAGCTGAGACAGGAGGATTGCAAGTGCAAAGCCAGCCTCAGCAACTTAGTGAGACACTCAGCAACTTAGTGAGACACTCAGCAACTTAATGAGACTCTGTTTCAAAAGAAAAACAATACACAAAATATAAGAAGACTGGCAATGTGATTTGCTAGTAAAGCAGATCCCCAGTACTCCCCCCCAAAAAAAATCCATCCAGTCCACTCATGTAGGAAATACTTTGTTTACTTTTAAGTTCATGCAGTGTGTATATTTGTGTATGTGTGTATAAGGCCTCTGAAAGTGTCACCTCAATTATTACAACCACAAAAGGAAGAAAAGAAATAGCAATAGGAATTTTGAGTTCTCTGTTCTGGAACATTAATTTTCAATTTCTGACATAGTTGAACAAAGTAATAGAATCTGGCAAGAATGCAAGGAAAACCAAACAAATACCTTTGTTGGGGGGGCTGCTTTCTGCACCTTCCTTCCTCTACCATAAAACTATATCCCCAGCCCTTTTTATTTTTATTTTTTGAGATGGGGTCTGGTTAAATTGTCCAGATTGGCCTGGTATTTGTGAGGATCCTGTCTCAGCTTCCTCCATTGCTGGGGTTACAGGTGTGTGCCACCATACTCAGCTGAGGGGCCTGCTTTTCTCTTGGGTATCTGGTTATAGTGCTTAAGAACATGAGCTTGCCTTTTATTTTCTTAGTTTTTTCTTTAAAGTGGCAATGCTTTGATTTTAAAAATACAGTAAATTTGAAGGATTATAATAAAAGTTAGCTGTTGTTCACCACTCCTCAGCCCTACTCACTTTTACCTGTTTCTTTGATCATTACTACCATATTTCTAAATACCACAATTTCTTGAAGGGAAAAAATTTGAAATCTGTTGATTTACTGCGTTAATAGTGTCAAAAATAAAATCAGATCAAGTTGGATATTAAAAACTTTTTTTGTCCTACAGAAAGAAAAAGTCCAGATCATGATCTAAGAGCATTCAAATCTGGTGGTAAAAAGGTAAATTTACACAGTTTCAGCACAGTTTTTAAAGCATACAGAAGAGAGCATTCTGACCTGTCTTTGTGATTGACTGCAACACATTAACACTTCTTGGTAAGCAGAACTATTAACACCAGTTTTTCTATAATTGATTGTTTTAAGTTCACTGAATTATGCTAACATGGAGTTTTCGTTTCATTCATGATTAGAACTGACATTTGGGGGAATTCAGGGTAACTTCAGTTTTGGCTGCATTGTTATACCAGTTAGCCTTGGGATATATCTAAATGATAACTTCCATTTTCATGTAGATCTCTTACTTCTTACATCCCATTTCAATAATAAAGTCATCTATGTTTATGTCAACTATACTTACAACATTATGAATATGAAAATGTTATTTACCATTCAACCAGATCCAGTGAGAACATTTCTCTCTTTAAAAAGCATTCTACTCTTGCCAATTGTGGTGGCACACACCTATAATCCCAGCAACTCAAAAGGCTGAGGCCAGCCTCAGCAACTTAGCAAGGTCCTAAACAACTTAGTGAGACCCTATCTCAAAATTAAAAAAAAAAAATAAAAATAAAAAGGTTTGGAAATATGTCTCAGTGGTTAAGCACTCCTAGGTTCTATCTCTGGTACAAAAAGAAAAAAAGTGTTCTTTTTTTTTTCTCTCTCTTTCTACTTTACAGTCTCACCTCTTTAGAATGGTCCAATCTTCACTCCGCGGGCTATGTCTTATAAGGTCAATTGGTTCATGCGGCAGGCTCTGATCAGTTATCATCTCAGTGTCCTGTTTCCATCTTTTAGAAACACATGGACATTTCTTATCTGACCAAAGCCCCTCTCGTTGCTTATTTTGTTTCAGTACTGGATTTTATTGAGGTCTACAAAATATACCCAGGTGCTCAATCTACATTCTAATTTTGGGAGTCTTGAAGAATTGAAAGAAGTGAATTTACAGAATTGTGCTTTAGAAAGATCTCTTTGCAGAAAAAGGTCTTGGAGGGGGAGAGCCTAGAGCCAGAGAGTCAGAAAGGAAAGAATGGATTTGGTGACTGACAGGAAATATTGAGGGCTGCAGCCACAGGCCTGTCACATTTTGTTGATTGACAAGCTCCAACATGAAAGAATGCAGTTGCAGACCTGTCACACCCATGCTGCCTCTCACAGACCTTGGGACCACCATCAAGTTTCTCTCTTTCTCTCTCAGCTCCAGCTTTCACATCTATAGGTCAACAATTCCATAATTAATTTTTAGGATACGTGGGAAAGAAATAAAAGGAATCTAGTGTCTTTTATCTTGCCTCCTCTCTTTGAATAAATTCTTTTTATATTTTCTCAGAGTACCTTAACTTCTCTTTCACCCAGAAGGCTTTAGAGACACTGTCTAGATTTGGACTTGTGGTATTGGGCTACCTGTATGCGTGCTATTACTTTGTCGGTTCAGCTCAGTCTAAGACTATTTATAAAGATGAACCTCTCCTGGGAACATCTTGAGGTGGGCAGGGGTATCCATAACAGAAGAGAGAAGCTAATTTACTTATACAGGACTTCAACCTTTAGCATTACCATTAATCTTGCCATGAAAGAACATTGCAGCATCCCAAGGATGGGGGATAACAAGCAAGAGGACTCTGAAAAATGTCCAAATTAATCTTTAAAATGCACTCTATGGCTAAGAAACATTTTAATCCTGGATTCAGTACAAAATTTCAAAACTTAAGCTCAATGAGCCATAATAGGGCTAATCATAAAATTCTTAACTATAGCAGCCTTTAATTATGGCAAGCTGTATCAATGCTTGTAATGCTAACAAGGATGAGATGCTACAACACATCTTTTCAAATGGTAGAAATATTTCAAGCAGCCTACAAAATAATTACACTTCGAAATTCTCCCTAGATTTGGAACCAAAAGTAGGGTTGGTCTCTGTGTGTGTGTGTGTGGGGAGGGGGTGGTGATAGAAAAACAGGATAAAGTAAAATAAAGAATAAAATTTTTCACCTGTATAGTATTTTGTCACAATTTATTGATGTGATATGATAATTAGAATTGAAATTATAACTGAATTCCATCACTATATGAAGACCTAAAATTCATCGAATTATTCATGTTAATACTGAGAGTAATTTGCTCCCAAAGTATCCTGGTGAGAAGAAAATTGCCTTATGTCTTTGAGGGGTCATAATAGTTTCACAGTGTCTATAATAAACCCATTGCAGGACATAACAGATAATTGAAAACAAAAGCTCAATACATTAAGTCTGTTGGTATCAAGGTTAAAGTAGTAGAATAAAGTATTCAGGTTAAGTGATGCTATTAGCACAGGGCCCTCACATGTGGTACATCTACCACATTAATACTTAATATGGCACTTACTTATGCTTTCCCTATAAAGCTTCCAATCTCACTTGCAATTTAAATATATTTTTTAGAAAATAGAATCTTTTTTCCAGAATGACCATTCTTTTTTATCCCCCTGTAAAAAACAAACAAACATACCTTTTAACTGTTGCTTAAATCAGCAATTGTGTCATGACCAAAGAAGACCCAAACTAACCAGAGGCATAAATCATTATCATTGCCAGACCTATGCATTTACTGTCCTCTCCCATAAGATGAAAACATATTTATAGTATCAATATCACTAACACAGGCTCATGAGAGCAACTGTGTCTAACTCATGAATGATATTAAGGCTGCATTTTTTTTTCCAAAAATCTTGAGGGAAATAATTTATTTTATTTTATTTTTTTATTTTACAGCCATTTAAAAAGAATTCCTTCCTCCGTTTTCCTTCTCTTCATCTTTGTCCTCACTTGTCATCCCATGATTGCCCACTATATTTTTTTGTTTGCTTACTTTACTCTTGTTATTTTTATTTTCTCTTTTTTCCCCCTCCTCTGCTGTTCTCCTCCTTACCTCTGTAGTTTTCTTCTAAGCAATAGAAAGACAGAGGCATTGAATCACATGATTGTTCTAAGTACTGAAATCTTAGAACCTTCAGTCATTTACACCAAATCAAAGCCAATGAGAAGACCCCATCCTATTTCAAGTTTGTTTGTTTTAAATCCCTACTCTGACTTTATCTCCTGTGGTGTCCATTTGTATTATTGAATAAGTTATTTTATTTTATCTTATTTTATTTTAATTGCAGTTCATATCAGTGTCATGCAAGCAATTATGTTTTGCAGCTCATTATAGAAAAGCAATCAAGGAGTACTAATGGACTGTGTAGGCACTGGCCTTTAATTGTGATCGCTGAAGGTTTGTAAAAAGTTTTATGCAGAAAAATAAAATTTTTCTTTATTTTTTGTTAGGATGTTTGGTTTGAGCAGTTAAACTTTTAAAAGTGGACAAACTTTATATTCTGTGATTTTCCTTCCTGAGGGGTTAGAGGTATACATATAAGACTTGGAAAGAGTTGGAGGGACTTGAAAGAAGCTAGCTACAGCTTAGCTTCCTTGGTAAGCTCTCTTGGTCTGGTGTTGACTCCCTGTAATTCTAAACTTATTCTGCCATGAAGATGTTTTGAACCCACAATTTGAGCTATCTTCTGCTCACAAATCTTTAGTCACTTCCCAGGAATCATAGTGCTGTTCCCCTTGGCATGTTAGGCTCATCACATTAGGACCTCTGCTGTGGGTCCAGTCTCTCCTTCTTTCCCACTCCTCATAACAGCAGTCCCCTCCCCAACCTCACTCCTGCTTTTCCTTCAGCTGCTCACTCTTCCTACCACGTATCCAACTCTAGCCATCCTCAATCTCAATCCAAATTCTCCCTTCTCATAGTAAACTTGCCTTATTACTTTCCCCTTCAGCAGACTAAAGAATAATTTTTCCTGGGTTTCCACATTATTTTGTAAGTACATACCTAGAGTTATATATTGAAATTTCTTTGTTTGCCTGTCTCTCTTACCCTCTCTAAGGACAGGACTGAAATTCAGATCTTTCTGACTTAAAGGCCACTGTGTTGACAACGGAGAAACTGAAGTGCCACTGAGAATTTAAATTTATGTGATTTGCAGATTGTGAAATCTTGGATCAAGTGAGGGAAAGTAGGAATAGGTTATGTGTGGTAACATTAATACCCATAGTGCAGTATTTGAGTAAGAAGAGAGTTAGAGAAGAGTAGCTTCCTGAAAATGCTAGCTCTTAAGCCATGAGGACTGAGCTCAACAGAAGCAATTAGGTGTGGAAGACAGACAAGATAGAAGCTAGCTTTCACACTGTTTTTTCTAAAAGGAGAAAATAATTAACATGGTAAAATGCTTTAATGATATCCTTTAAGTTTCTGGACAGAAAATAGATTATTGATCATTGAGTTTGATAAAGGAGAAATCATTTCAAAGAATTTTGGTATCTGAACAGAGATAAAGAAAATTGTAATAGACTTGATAATGAGATAAAGTTGAGCAAGTATACACATTGTATATAATTTGCTAAGTTGGAGGTGGCTGAAGGATAGAGGGTGGTATGGTTGGTACAGGATCTTACCTGAAGTGAGAAATAAGCATGTGTGGAGGTATTTTTAGTATCTCAACTGTAGTTTGGTGAAAGCTGGTAGGTATGATGGGTTTGATATACAAAAAAAAAAAAAAAAAAAAAGAGGAAATCGATAGAACCAGTATGTAGAGGACACAGGAGGGAACAGGGTACAGAACATGGATGGAAAGTCTACCCTGAGATTCATTTTTGGAATTCAAATCCAGGTTTCTCTGACTTGCATACTCATGCTTTGAATTACTTAATTCTTGCATTCCAAAGATCAATTTATTTTATGGGGTTGAGAGGACTTCTCTCTGGGTCTGGATAGATTGATAAACTATTGACTGAAAATGTGGGAGGAGGAAAGGGAAGAGATTTGATAGGCTTATAACTTATGATTCTGATTTTTCTTTTGTTAAATAGGATATGCCCTTTGAATTGAGAAGAGATTGTTGGTGTGTAATTTCTCTCTTTCATTTGTCTTTGGATTTTGTGCTATCAGGGTGGTCACCACCTTGCTTTAGTCCAACCTATAAATCTGTCAATTGCAATTCATATCAGTGTCATGCAAGCAATTATGTTTTGCAGCTCATTATAGAAAAGCAATTAAGGAGTACTAATGGACTGTGTAGGCACTGGCCTTTAATTGTGATTGCTGAAGGTTTGTAAAAAGTTTTATGCAGAAAAATAAAATTTCTCTTTATTTTTTGTTAGGATGTTTGGTTTGAGCAGTTAAACTTTTAAAAGTGGACAAACTATATTCTGTGATTTTCCTTCCTGAGGGGTTAGAGGTATACATATAAGACTTGGAAAGAGTTGGAGGGACTTGAAAGATCAGTTTGGGTAGAAATTAAATGGTACAAATTAGGACCAAAACACTCATGGCAGCCCAGGGCTCTATGTGAGGGATAGGAATTCAGCGTCTTTTTCCAGTCATTTCAAATATTCTGTAGAAGGTATAAAATCAGATGTTATGGTTGGTTGTGAGGTGTCCCCCAAAAGCTCACTTGTGAGACACTGCAAGAAGGTTCAGATAAGGAATGATTGGGTTGAGAGACTTAACCCAATCAGTGAATTAATCACCTGATGAGATTAATTGAGAGGTAACTGAAGGCAGGTGGGGTGTGGCTGGAGGAAGTGGGCATTGGGAGCATGCCTTTGGGGTATATATTTGTATCTGGCAAGTGGAGTCTCTCTTTACTTTCTGATCATCATGTGAGCTGCTTCCCTCTGCCATACTCTTCCTCCATGATGTTCAGCTTCACCTTGACCCTAAGGAATGGAGTCTGTTCTCTATGGATTGAGACCTCTAAAACTGTGAGCCACTAAATAAATTTTTCCTCCTCTAAAATTGTTCTGATCAGATCTTATAGTCTCAGCAGCAAGAAAAATAACGGGATGTATACATTTAATTCTGTCTGATTGTATAGAATATAGTTATTAGTATTCTCCCAAATCCAGACTGTTTTATTCATGAAATCCTTACCTTCATGAACTTAGATACCTTCAATTATTAAGCATTCTCTACTTTAAGTATTTGATAAGTTGATGAAAACTTTTGAGTATTTAATTTTTTAAAATGGATTTTTTGAAATATGTCTCAACAAAAATATGGCTTTGAGATTAATTTCTTTGGCAAAATAATATCTACTATTTATATTTCCTACCATATGCTAAAAGTTTTGCATACATTTTCTATTTATTTGAAGAGTTGCTATCTATTCTCACTACTTTGTTAGTTTGGACTTCTGTGTGTTGACTCTACTATTCTTTTATAATAAGAGAATTGACAGTTTTTTTAATGCTCATAACCTATCACATGGTTAAGCAAAAACAAGAAACTAAATATTGCTATCTAAATAAAGCATCAATTGAAATGAAACAATAATCTTTTCCCCCCTACAGGAGCTGGTTTAGAATGTGATTAATTCAAGTTTGCTTAAAAGTGCTAAATGCCCATTAATAAAACGTTTGTTGAATAAATTAATTCAATATTGCAAATTCTACGGTTATGATTTTTAAATGTTGCACATAGCTTAGAATTATTTGGCTCATTTTTCATACTGCTTCTGAGATTCTGATTTCAGGAGTTGTTGGACAGAATGGTATAAATTCATAGTTTTGTGTTTTCTCTTGTACAGAGCAGTATGCCCTTCGCACAGTAATTGCTAAACTCTTCTGTGGTAGGTCTGCTAAGGGAAGAAGCCAGGGTTGTGGGTGTGGAGTCGAGTAAGAAGCTTCCAAGATTATTAAGTTAGATTTACTGCTTATGCAGTTTACATATATTGTGGGGGAGGAAGGAATAAAACAAATCACTATGACACATTTAATAAATGCCAAATAGTTATGAACGAAGGTACTGAAAACCCTACCATTTTTGCATTATTTTGTATTTAAAATTGATTTTATATTTTGCTTCTGAGGGATGTAATGAAGTGTGAGGAAAAGTTGCAACACATCTCTGGCTCCATCTCCCTTCTACTCCCCATCACTAAGAAGTGCTGTTTCCCAGGATGAAGACCTTGTAACGAAAGGATCCATCAGCCCTAGAACTCATATCCAAACTTATGCTCCTATTCCTCATTATGTCTAGAATTTTCTAATCATTTCACAAACTAACCAATGAGAAAATTAACACTTAGGTATTAATGACTTGTTGTGGTAACTTTTAGAGTTTAAAAAAAAAAAAAAAAATATATATATATATATATATATATATATATATATATATATATTTTACATTTATATACACATAAATTTATATATATATAAATTTATGTATATATAAATGTACAGAAACTTTCTTTATTCAGAAGATTAGATATGGTAATAATAACTCTGTCTACATGGCAAATCCATGGGGAAGGATTTTTGGAGACAGACCAGGTTTTCAGTACTCTGTATTAAGATCTCTGAAGGTTTTTAGATTTCGTTTTTCATACAAGTTAACAAGGTAGCCTGCCACAGTTTCACAGGAAACACAAGACTGAGTCAGGCACAAAGGACAAGGTGATGTGGTAGACCTTATAGAAATACTCAGGAATAGCAATAGACATTTCTTGTGCCACTTCCTGAGGCCCTGTTCCCACAGGGTGATGCAAAAAGGACCTGGAGATGCCTGCACTCTTGATGGATTGTGTGGCAGCAGAGGTATCCCAAACTTGGGGAACCCTGCTGCGCCCCTCCCCTGACTCAGACAATGGCAAGGCCCTACTGAGGTGGATGGCGCAAGGTGTCCATCCTCTGGAGGAGTGCGGTATGTTTCTGGGAATGGGCTGGTTTGTTTTTGTATTCCTTTAATAAGTATAGTTGTGACTTCTCATATGACCATTAAGTATGAAGGAAAAAAACATGACTTTCCCAATTAATGCAACTACTTCTAAAGAATAGATCTGTTTGCTCTAAATGCAATGATTCGGCTGTGGAGTGTAAATTGTTAATGTCTAATGAAAAACTCCCTGTATTCCTGTCAAGGAAGTTTTTGAGAAATTAAATTAAAATCTAGAGAAGAAAAATTAATGTTAAGAAGACAGATTAGTGCTTGGTACTGGGCAACTTGTTCTTGTTCCTGTGCACAATGGTTTGTGCTCTTACTCTTGTTTGATTAAAATTAATAACAAGTTAACCACTTGCTGTAACCATGGCACCGGTTCCAGTCAGTAAGTCAAGAAAGAATAGTCAAGGTATAGGCCAATAGTTTGGGACATTTCTAACTATTATTAAAAGTTAACTAAGCAGAAACAGCTCAAAGCAAAATGCAAACTGAAAGTACAAATGCTTGCTTATGCCTAAGCCAAGATACATTCTTCTATTCTAATTGTAGCTACGTAATATTTTGTTTCTTTGAATAATGATTCCTGTTTTGTAACCACAAAGTACTGTGAGCCTGCCAAAATGAAAAGTATATATGATCAACTTCACAAGTAAAGACTGGGATCAACACCTTCACTTTGGTGTCTGTGTTGTTTCTCCACCCCCCTTTCGCCAACTCCTCACCATCCGTACGTCCCGTTCATCTCCTGAGACCCCCTGTTGGAGCTGGTCTCCGACAGAACCCAAATCTTTTAAAATAGGCTTACTAAACCTACTGGAACTTTATCCCTAAAGGAGACTTTTCTCTTCATGTCACTGAATTGTTTGTGTGGTCTAGAGTGACACCACTTCTATATTCCAAGTTAATTATAGTATAAACATTCTTTCAAAATAGTCCATAAAAAAGGGTAGGTAGGGATTCTGCAAAGAAGACGTGGAGATGACCAACACCCATGGGAAATTGCCTTCTCACGCTGTTAGAAGTTATTTTTCAGCAAGTATTTCCTATAACATGTGAAACAATATTTTAGAGACTTTGGTGTATGCTTGCCAGCATCCTCATTTATTCCTTAGATGACCCTATGAAAGAGATTTTATTATTCCTCTTTTAAGATGAGAGGCTTGAGACTTAGAAGAAATAGTTACCTAATTATAAAATAAATGAGAATCATTTTTAGAATTCAAACCCAGGTTTCTATGACTTGCATACTCATGCTTTTAATTACTTAATTCTTCCATTCCAAAGATCAATTTTTCTCTGCAGATTGACTTGAAACCCATAAAAAAACCAATAAAAGCATGAATCTAACTTAAAGGGTATCATACAGAAGGTGATTATACATAGAAATTCATCATACTAATGAATAACACCTCTCTCTGTGTATCTATTCCATTGATTAAAGTAATTTTTAAAAAAGGGATATTAGTAAACAATAAGCAAAAGAAAACCAGGCTCAATTAAAGAATCTCAGACTTAAGCTTCCAGTTTCCTTCACGTTGTTAAACAAATTGCATTAGAGAATTTGATAGTTTTCCTGAACAGAAGTTCCCATACTAAGTTCAAGTAAGAGAACTGATCCTACCCAGGATTCTTCAAAAGAGAGGTAGCTTCCTAGTAAAATGCATTTAAAAAATCACTTAGATTAAAACTGTTACTTTGACTCTTGGGGACAGTTCATTTATGTGAGGAAGCTGATAGTGTAGATAGTCTGAGCTTACTAGCTACTAACTAGGCTGTGGTCCATGTTCTTGTCCATCCTGGCATGTTGAAAGTGGCTTATTAAAAGCCTCTGCAATCCCAGATTATGTCCTACTGTTTGTGTGAGCATCTTTTTGTGCACAATTCCCTGGGAGTATGCTATGATCTTCTCTTCCAATAGAGTGACTTGGGCTATCCTTCTTGCCTCTAATGTTCTCTGTCTGCAATGTATTAGGATCTTTGAGTTTAATTCCACAAAGATATGATTGTCCTCTTGTATAGATTATAATCCTTTATTTGGGGAAACTGCCTTAGACTTTTTTATTTTTAAGGGATGATCTTGATTATGTGCTGGTTTTATCTAGACAGACATAATGTAAATTTCCTTTGGCAGTAATGGGTGTCTTATCTTTGTATATTGCATAAATTATATTTGACATAATGTAGCTTTGAGGAGGCTCAAGGGTATACTACAGAGGAACTGGGAAAGGGGACATATGGAATGCAGTGTGAGGCCGGCCACATCAACTATTTCCCTGCTGTGGGTGTGTCCCAGATCCTTGTGCTGTATGCTAAAGGATGTATGCTCTGACAGCCTTGGCCAGTTTAAGAATGCTACCGTTTTAATTGTCCAGCATGAAATATTTCCTGCTGTGTCCCTGATGGGAGCTTCTTCCTGTCTCTTGGCTTATCTGAAACATTCTATATTTTCCCTGGCATTATTTATCCCGATGTCTAACTATATGGTAAAGTTGGGGGAGAAAAAATCTGTTCCTAGTGTTGTCACCCTTTTTAGTAAAAATGAAAAATAATAATGTCCTCTTAATAATTAGTATCAGTAATTAGTGTTGTGAGCAGATGGCTTTCCATTTTCTTCCTACTACAAGTAGAGTGTGGGTTACACCTCAATCCCCAGATGTCACGGCTGTATGTGAACTAAAATGGGAGGAAAATTAGTGGAATGTATATATGTTTACTGCATGAGTACAAATCTTTCCTTGACTTGTTCCTTTTCCTTCTGATTGTTTCTGCTATGTTTATTCAATATGTTTATATCTCTTTAAAAATCAGATTATGTGTATCTGTGACATTGTATACACACACAAACATACATACACACACATACACACACACACACACATATATATATATATATTTACAAACACATGTACATATGCATAAATTATATTTGACACACAGTGTACTTCAATTCTAAGATGCATAATTATACATAAAATTTTCAAGTTTAAATATATATATTTACTATAATATTTCTTTCCCTGAAAAGATAGTATTTAAAAAAGCTGATGGTATGTTTTATAATTAATTGTGCCTTGGGAACAACTAAATATTTATGTGAAGGACAGGCCAGTTGTAAGTATATCATCATAGTTAACCATGGGAAATACTTCGAAGCACAGAAATACGATTGCTCTACCCCCACGCCTAGACTTCTGAGTAAAATGAGAGGTAGAATCAATGTTTGGCTTCAAAACGGCATTAACACGAGATGGCAAGTATTCCTGGGGTTGCTGTAATTCCAACAACACAATCTTCTCCAGACTAACATCACAGTAATCTTTGTTGGCATTAAAGCTATTTCATCTCTGGCAGAGTAAGATTCAGTGGATGGATTAGGAGTCTTATCTTCCTAAACCCAGCAACATCAGGAATCAATAGATGAGTGACTTCTGCAAATAGTACCTCAGGGAGGAGCACACTTTCCCCCCAACCCCTCTTGGAGCTTCCAGGGATGATGCTAACATGGTGGATGGCATGAATGGTGACATGGAGGAATATGATTTTTCTGAATATTTGTCAAGCTCAGAGGAGGTCTTGTCCGAAGAATAATCTAGTTTAGTTTCAGAGATGTTGTTATTGTTGGTGGTCGGGTTTTTTGTTTCCTTTTAAACAATAGAAGGAAAACAAGCTTTCTGTTCCCTTTCTAAGTACAGAAATTGATATAGTAGGTGAACTCTGCTGAAAACATTTGAATGGACCCTCCAAACTGCTTATAAATCCCAGACTTATTTTTCATAAACAGGTTTATTCACCTCTGCAACTCTTTAGAAATTTCATTCATATAAATGGGGATAAAATGTTTTCTTCTGGAATCACATTCTTTTCTCTTTACAAATGGCTACTTGGCAAGGAAGTACTTTTCTTTTCTAGGCCTGAAAATCATAACATAGGGGCTGTAATAGTGAGTGAATTAAATAATGCAAGTAAGACATGCGGCCTGAAGTCTAATCATATTTTAGTGAGTAATAATTTTTGGAATTAATAAATAACAACTGCATGTGGACACTTATTGACAATTGGATGTTTTTAGGTGTAGTCCCTGTTTCTAAATCTATCTCCAGTCCGCAGTGTTTGTGCAGACACGTGCCAAAGCTGGACTTTATTTTCTAGTTCATGCATTTCCACTCCTGGCAGACATCCTTACAGATTGTGTCTGTAAGAAGCTTATTTCTCAGTCCAGAGATTACAGACATGTCCATGTCCAGCTCTGCAGAAGCAGGTTTCCATGTGTATTCTCACAGCAAGATGAGTCACCATCTCAGAGCCTGGCTCATAAGAGCCACTTTCAAAACATCCATTCCATCCGCAGCCTTTCTCCATCGTGCGATGAGCAGCGCCTGCTGCTACTGCCGCCTCAGCCAGTCATCCCCCATCTCAAAACCCACTGAAGCTGCTCCTCTCTGATCTCCCTATGTTGGAGCAAATTATTCTCGCTCTTGTTGCTGGTGGAAAGTGAATTAAATTGAAGCCTGAAGTGCAGCCGTCAGTAGAGTGACTCTCATTTTTTGTTAAGCTATGTTATCTGCCAGCAGCTAACATTTTTCTTCTTGGTTTTGTTTATCTGCAATTTGCTTATACATGCATTAAATAAGCACCCAGAAAGAGAGAAAATGGTACAGAAGTGGACAATAAGAGATAGATCATTTACATTCGTATTGCAAACCCCTTTTCTTAATTCTGTCTCTCTGGATGGAAAGTGAGCACAACTGCACACCAGCAAACCTTTCTATCCTGACCCAGTATTGCACAGACTAGCTCCTCCAGCCCTGTGGTGTACACACAGGAAACTTCTGCAAGATACAGACCAGTTTCGGAACTAGCAGCTTGGCTTCCACACCATAGATGGCATGAATGGAAAGAGTAGCCAGGGATCTGACATTCTGTGATGAATGTTCCAGGAACTCTTAGATATTTACATTTCTAAAGCAATTAAGAATGGAACTGATCAAAAGTGGTTACTTCTGGAACAGCTGTGGTATCATGCAGGGGGGGAAAGATGACCCTGAGATTGACTAATGCTGATTCAGCCACCTAGCACCGTGAAGTGTTATGAATGTGCCTTCCCTACTTCCTTTGTACAACGAGAGGGTTGAGTTTGTAAATTCTATGCTGACGATCACATATGGACAAATTCTGGAGCCATGTTAACTTGGTTAAGCTCTGTTGTTCAGTATCTGTCATGTTTTTATTCTCAGTTATTTAGATATTGACTAGTTGATGAAGTTTGGAGCTTTCTGATTGTGTCCCTTTCCTCCTGCCATTCACTTCTGGGCTGATATAGGACACACTGACGCACACCCTCCTCCAGACTTGGGGAAATGACCAAGATGGTCACCAAGAAAAGCATCTGGACCTCCTCCAGCAGTGGCTCTCATGAAAGGGCTTTAGAGGAAAAGTCTGAAATCTTCTGATTGTATTGACCTTTGGTAATTTATTTAAGATTTTGATAAAGTTTGGGAACCTATTTTTCCATTTGTTTTGTATGTTTTATTAAAACTGTTGAGCAGATGATGGCTATAATGTTAAGAATCCTCTTGAAATAAGAGGCTATATAAGTATTACATTTGTTCACACGTAACTATAGGCAAAATTTCCAAATTCATTTGGTACAGGACTGAAAACAAATTACCATTCATGAAGTGGCAGCATAACTTACAACAGTAGATGAAGTGTTTTATATATCTACCAAGACCTGCTTTTCCAGGAAGTAGACTAGTCAAGGCTCTCCCAGTAATTAAAGAAACACTGTTATTATTGTAATCTTAATTAGCCATGCTGCATATTTATGTAGAGTATGCAAACACCCCTTTGGGGAAAGGGAAAGACCTACTAACATTGTTACTGTGTGCCTGGCACTTTGCCTAAATCCTTATATACTTCATTTAATTCTCAAAAAAGAGCAGTAACATGTACGATGCCAAAAATGTTATATTCTGTGAATGCCAATGGGAAAGCCAATTTCTCCACCGCATTTACTTTTTTTAAATTTTCTTCTTTCTTCTATTCACTTTCCTCTATCTCTCTTTCTTTCTGGGACCTTCCCTTTGTTCTCCTTTCCTAGACTTGCTGGTCCCATGGGCAAGACTCCCTCCTTCCCTGTGCTTGCTGCTCTGCAGTCAGGGTCTGCCAAGGGTTCCTGTGGGTGTCCTTTAACCCACTGGTAACTTTTGCAGTTAAAACTGTTGCAAGCTGCTGGCATAAGTCAAATCACATTTGGCAAAATGTGTGTTATGTATCTGGAAACTGGGTTATACTCATTCTAGAGCAATTAACTAGATAATTGTTCTGGCGTAAGGACAGCCTTGTACTATTCTTGTAGCAAAATAGATAATTTTAACTGCAGCTCCTCCTAATACTTCCAGGGAGTGCTAAAAAAACCTGGCCCATTCTTATTTTAGATCAGTTAAATGTCCCTGAAGCTTCTTTATGTTCTCTTTTATAGGAATTCTGCTGGTCATAATCACTGTGTTGTTTTTGAAATGGGAATCCTTGGTCTCTAACAAAATAAAAAACAAGTGCTCTCTGAATTAAGCAAAGCATACATTAAGGGAGCGAAAACCTCATCACCTTTTCTTTTTCTAATGCTTTTGAACAAAGCATGTTTCCTGGTTTGTTAGCACAAGTAAGGTAAAGCCTAGTTTTTGGTTTTCTTTGATTTTGTGCTTATCAAAGTCTAGTTTGTATCAAAATTTGAAGAAAAAAAATGGATTTTAAAATACTACCAAATATTTATGACATCTGTTATCAAGAGGACTTTCACACACATTGCTCTGGACATTCCCTGATCTGACCTATTGTCTCTCCTCTACTTACCCAACACTTCTTATGGACCCCACTGAACGCCTCTTGCAACCCAGGCATTTGAGCTCTTCCCCCAAACCTTCTTGCTGCTTCCTTGTTGAATCTGCAACATAATGGACCAGTGGGTCTAATACTTAACTTTTTGGCCCTCTCAAAGGGAGACTGTTTCTTATCCTTATTGCCAGGCACCACTTGGCACCATATAAAATAAGTTCATATATATTCTCCCATATGTTCTTCTCCATTTACATTCTTGAGGATCTTATAAATTTGGGTAGCACTTTTCCTCTTCTTCCTCTTTATCAATTATTATTTTTTCTATACTGTTGTTTTAGGTAAAGAAGTAAAAATTTAACGTTGAAAGGGTTTGGATCAAATTTTTATCTTAATTCAAATTCCAGAGTATCATGGTATCAAGTTGATTACTCAAGTATCACTATATTTTTGTGATCCATTAGTTATTCATTTATTCATACAACAAATACTTTACACCTGTCGTTTACTTAAGTATTGAGGAGAATATAAAAGAAAACTTCAAAGACATGTAGAATGTAATCATGTTAAGTATACAAACTAACAAAATACAAAGTAAAAGTATTTGGTACCATAAACTGAGATAAAATGCAAGTATAGTTCTTTTATATTACTCAGTCTTTTCCTTAACACTTTTAGGGAAAAATTTGAGTATGATGGCCAAATTCTTTTTTCTAAAAAAAATTTTAGAAAAACATGTCATGTTCCTGCTCCAAAAACACTTTAGTGGCTCAACATTGCATTTTATTCTATTATTATTAATCAAGTTTATTTTTAAACAATATAAAAATTTACAAATTTTTCATATTAAAATTTGTAGATATTAATGGGATAGCATATGATGGTCTGATACATGTTTACATTATATAACATTTAAATCATATTAAAACATACCTGTCTCCTCAAATGTGTATCATTTCTTTACAGTAAAAGCATTCAAACTCTTTGCTTTTCTTCTATTTGAAATACACTTTCTATAACTGTTATCTGTAATCACCGTACTGTGCAAGAACATACTAGAACTTCTTGCACCTATTTAACTGTAGCTTATACCCACTGATCAACATTTTCCTATCCCTTCCTCCCAGTCTCTCTTTTAAGCCTCTGGTAACCACCATTCCAATCTCAATTTTTGTGAGAGCATCTTTTGTGTATTCCACATATAAGAGAGATCATGTGGTACTTGTCTTTTTGTCCTTGGCTTATTTCATTTAACAGAATGATCTCCATTTATGTCCATGTTGCCATAAATGACAGGATTTCATAGTTTTTGTGGCTGCATAGTACTTCATCATGTACAGGTAACACTTGTTATCCATTCACTGATTGATGGACACTTCAGTCTTTTCAGGTATGAACAGTGCTGCAATGAACATGGGGCTGTGGCTGACTCTTCACATCCTGATTTCTTTTACTTTGGAAATATACCCAATAGTGAGATTACTGGATCATAGGGCAGTTCTGTTTTTAATTTCTTGAGGATTTGATAGTGAAAGCTTGATCCTAATGCCAATCCAAATAATAAACAAGATCTTTGAGAAAAGCAGTGTTCAGAGATTCTCTCTTCTCCACATCTGTACCAGTGGTTGCAATCTTTAATCTTTTTTGATAATGGACAATGGTCATTCTTACTAAAATTAAGTTATATCTACCCCCCCCCCTTTTATTTGTTTTGGTTCTTGGGATTGAACCCCGGGGCACTTTATTACTGAGCTGTATCTCCAGCATTTTTTATTTTGAGACAGGGTTTCACTAAGTTGCTGAGACTCTTGCTAAGTTGCTGAGACTCTTGCTAAGTTGCTGAGGATTTGTCATACTCCTGCCTCAGTCTTTTTTCTGGTATCATTGTTGTTTTGATTTGCAGTTTCCTGATGATTAATGATGTCAAGCATTTTTTTTCTTGTAACTGTTGGCCATTTGTATGTCTTTTGAGAAATGTCTGTTTAACTTTATTGTCCATTTTTAAATAGGTAATTTTTTATTTGCAATTGGGTTCTTTGGGGGGAAGTCTGTAGTGTCAAGATGTGGCCTTGGAACAGTTTTCTCAAATGAGAGGAACTTAATATCCCTGGGTTCTTCATTTACAAATTCAATCAACTGTGGGTCAAAAATGTTAGGGGAAAAATCGCATCTGTATTGAATGTATATAGACTTTCATTATTTCCTAAATAATATAGTAAAACTATTATGTAGACTTTGATTTGAATTTAGTATTATAAATATTCTAGAGATGACATAAAGCATATGGGAAGATGTGTGTAGGTTATATGCAACTAGTATACCATTTTATATAAAGCACTTGAATATCCTTGGATTTCATATCCGCTGGGTCCTGCAACCAATCCTCAGACACTAAGGGGTGATTGTATTTATACCATTAGCTTTTCACTCCAGCTGGTCTAAAAGTTACCTATGTAGTTGTAGAGAACATAACCTGTGTGCTCATCTTTGTGCTACATGTTGTTCTGTGAACAGGGAAATGATATGGTTCCTTCCCATAAGGGCTTATAGTGCTGTTGGGAAATTTAGAGGATCCCAAACACATGACAAGAATAAACTATAGGGCAGAAATAGAGGTGGTATTCAGAAGGAGCACAAAGCTCTATATGTAAGATTTTTGAAAGGATTTGGGATTAGAAAAAAGACCTCAAGAATGTGGTAAGTGAGTGAGAAAGAAGAGAGTTATCTCAAACAAGAAATTTTTCGTTTGTCTTCCCCCCCCCCCAACCTATGAAATTGGGTAAGCAAAACAAACCAAGAGGTGAGGGAGAGTAGATGAACCTTCAGGTTTTGAAATATGACAGTGTTGGTTTGGGCTGTTGTCACTCCCTGGTAGTGTAACCTTGACCTAAATCTCAGGCTTATATCTATAACAAGAGTGACCATAACAGTTATTTCTGGGTCTCTGTGTTCCTTATGCTCTTGATTCATTCAGTGCATGTTTTGTACTGCTAGTCCTGGGGAATGTAGGAGTGGACACAGTAGGCCCTCAGGGAGCTTAGAGCCCAGCAGGACAACCAGATGCAATCATGTGAAATACTTTGCAGAGTTCCCTGCTCATAAGCAATTCTCCAGCATTTACTGGTGCATATCAGATATTAATTTCAATAATAATACTAATATAAATGGGGTCTTATAAAATAATAAAAATACTTTGATTTTGTCTGCCAACACAATTGTCCCAATGTAAAAGAATATAATAACATACTAATTTGTAATATACAGTAATACGTTTGGCTGGGCTGTAATTCCTTGGGAATAGAAATTCTACCTTGATATTTATATTCTCCTACCCAGAAAGTGTGTAGCACTGGGGCTTTCTCACCTCTGAAACTGATAACATTGATCTTCATTCTGAATAAAATTTATGCAGTCACTCATCTTTCTCCCTCAGATCCACAATGCTGTGTAAATGACACCTTGGTCAAGGTTCAGTCCAATATTCTGTTTGTCTTACAGAATTCGTTTTTTGTTTACATGGATTTTTTTCTTTCTGCCTTCAAGTTTTTTGAGGCCTACTATCACAAATTACTGAGAAGTGACTCTGATTCAGAAGTTGAGGTTCAAGAAGTTCCTTAAATAATTGTTTGGGGGTTGTAGCCAATGAAGGTAAGAACAGAAAGAAGGCAGTGTTTAGCAGATTGAGAAGTCAGGCTCCTCATAAGGCCACCCTGTAGGTCTCAGCCCACCGGCAGCTCTGAACTCTGAAGTGCGACAGTCTTTTGCAGTTGGTGCAATTGTAATCAGAAGCCTTTGTCCCCATGTTGATCAGTCATTGACTGTCCTGGGAATAGAGTATGTTTGTGGGTGTGGTGGATTTCCTCAACTAGGGCCACTCTTTAAGAGGGCTGACAGAGCAAGCAATCCCAGCAACTGGGAGAATAAGTCATCTTGGTCCTGAGGAGGAGTCTGGGTGGTACATCCACTCTATACATATTCTTCCCTAAAAGGTAAATTAAAGGTAGAATCCAAACTTGTTTAAGTTTTTAAATACTTTCCATGGAAGCACCCATTCTTGAGTGAGTGTGTGTGTGTGTATACACACATATGTACATATATATTTTTTTTTAAATTTTTATTATTGGTTGTTCAAAAAATTACATAGTTCTTGACATATCATATTTCATACATTTGATTCAAGTGGGTTATGAACTCCAATTTTTACCCCATATACAGATTGCAATTGCATGGAAATGGAAGGAAACCCTCATTGTTATACAAAATTACATATAAGAGGAAGTGAGGGGAAAGGGAAAAAAAACAAGGGGGAGAAATGAATTACAGTAGATGGGGTAGAGAGAGAAGATGGGAGGGGAGGGGGGATAGTAGAGGATAGGAAAGGCAGCAGAACACATCTGACACTAGTATGGCATATATAATTTTTTTAAAAAAATTATTCTAATTTGTTATATATGACAGCAGAATGCATTACAATTCATATTACATATCTAGAGCCCAATTTTTCATATCTCTTGTTGTATACAATGTAGAGTCACACCATTCGTTTCTTCATACATGTAATTAGGGTCCATCTCATTCTACCATCTTTTCTATCCGCATGGCCCCTCTCTTCTCCTCCTACCCCTTTGCTCTATCTAGAGATTGTCTAAGTGCTTGCCTTGCATGCAAAAGGCCCTGGGTTCAATCCTCAGCATCAAAATAATAACAACAACAACTATCATCTTTTTTTTTTTTGGTACTGGGGATTGAACTCATGGGTGCTTAACCACAGAGTCACATCCCCAGCCGATTTTTATATTTTATTTAGAGACAGGGTCTCAAGCTCGCTGATAAGGCTGGCTTTGAACTTGAAATCCTCCTGCCCCAACCTCCAGAGTCACTGAGATTTCAGGTATCACCCAGCCATTCTTGCATATATTGATTATGGAATAGTTACTCAATGCTTTTGCATCCTTTAAAAGCTTCCAGCATAAGAGAAACTTGACAAGATAGTGTAACTGGGATTCTGTGAGCTATGTGGTCATTGGGATTAGAGAGGAGACTGGATGTTATCTCTATGATCAGTCCACCATTATGAATAATCCTTCTTTCCCACAGTTAGCTAAATGTGACATAGCCAAAATTTTTGCTTTCTTGTATAAGCTGTTTCTTGGGTCCTGAGTTCACATTCTCTCTTAAAATGTTATATAGTTAAATTAGATAGTTGCCTATCACTTATTGTCTTCCCTGTTGCATGTATATTCTTCTTAATCTTGTTTCCATTAGAAATAAATAGCTCCTGGAGAGCATAATGATACTTTTATTTCCATCAAGCATCCTGCTCACTGCTTCAGTCAGATCATAACACATTGCTGTACCAAGCTAAGTTAATGACTCCTCAAAACAGTACAATAAACTCACAAATGAGTGTTTATTCAATTTTTGGTAATTGTGGGATAAATCTTCCAGGAATGAATAAAATAAAGGGCCTTCTGCATTTGTGATTATTTTTCTTTCTTTTAAATTAATTTAATTTGTTCCTATATATACCTGATATATTTTAATTCTCATTCAGGATTGTTGAAATGTTGAATCGTTTAAAAATCTGTTCTTTAATGCTTTTATGGTTTCTAAAAGGAAAAGAACTATAAGGTAACACAGTGAAGGGGGTGAAAGCAAATTACACATAAAAATCCATTTTCATGTTAATGAAGTGTGTTATATGAGACTCTTTATGCTTTTGAAGAGAAAATAGACAATACTTAAGAAATTTGCTTCCTTGGATAAAAGGTGTTTGTTAAAATCATAAACCCTGAACTTTCTAGTTTTATTTCCTGATGTCTTAAAGAAAGTGTTTTGTTTTAAATGACCAAGGACCTCTTCCCCCAAATAAAATATGTTAGTGACCAATTACAGATATAATAATCTCCATTTCTTATTTTCCAGAGTTAAACATAGGGCCACTGTTTTCAACCTTTTTAAAGATTCAAACTGTTTTTACTTAATTACTCTAATGCCAGTTGAAAATTAAAGCATCCATTTTATTTTAATACCCAGGTCTTACCACCCTCCTCCAAACTAATATGTTATTTAATATTGTTTCTTTTATATACTTAAAATACAAATATTCAAATACATATGAAAGTGTAAAAGTTGAGACGATAAACCTTTTTGTACCCATCATTCAATTCATCAATTATCAACTCATGTACAATCTTGCTTAATGTTTACTCATTCATTCTCTTTTGCCCCACCAAGATTGTTTTAATGTTATTTCATCTTTAAATAGTTTAACATGTACCTTTGGGAAAGAAGGATTATTTAAAACACAGAACCACCAGCCTATTAGTTTATTTTAAAATGAATAATAATTTCCTAAGAGCATAAGATAATGCAATAAATATTCAAGGTCTCTTCACTCTTCTGGAGTTTTAAAATTTGTACTTGTTCAAAACATTATTCGAAGAAATCTCGCCCATTACAATCTGTTGCTAGAATTGCAAAATCTCTTTTGTTGCAGTTTTTCTCTCCATCTCTGATTTTGTTCTCTACAATTTTTTTTTTTTTTTTGCTGAAGAATCAAGTAGCTTATCTTGTTTAATTTCCCATAATTCAGATTTTTTTAATTGCATTCCTGTGTCAGTTAAAAGTTTCTATTTTCCTCTCTTTTCTGTGATTTGATGGAAAGATCCAGAGACCAGGTCAGATTTATCTTTGCTTTTTTGGCGAGAGTACTTCAGGCAATGCATTGTACCTCCAACAGGAAGCACATGGTGTCTGCCTGGTTATTATTATTTATGATTTATTGATGACTAAATTTGTTATTTTATTTATGGTATTAGAGAATTAAAGTTCTGTCACTTTCACTTCATTTATTATGGAGATTCTTCTATAAAGAAATATCTCTCTGTATTAACTAGGTATCCTGAGGTATAGTTTATATACAGTTATCTTCATTCTTTTCCTTTATTTACTACTTTTCAAAATAAAAGATTAGTTCCCAGCATACTCTAAATGTGACCAGTGAATTTTTTTTTGTTATCATTGGTCACATTTTTTTAAGAATTTTTTAAAAACTGTTTTGTTCATTTTAATTAGTTATACACGACAGTAGAATACATTCATGCACTTTGATATATCACACAAAGATGTACATATAACATGTACTTCTTTCTGATTGTGCATGTTATAGAATCATCACATTGGTCATGCAGTCATATGTGTACATAAGGTAATAATGTCTGTCCATTCTATTATCCTTCTATCCCCGTATCCCTTTCCCTCCCTTCCCCTCACCTCCCTTCATTCCTCTCTACCTAATCCAAAGTAACTCTATTCTTCCCTAGTGCCTGCCTCTTTATTGTGAATTAGCATCTGCATATCAGAGAAAACATTTTGCCTTGGTTTTTTGGGTTTGACTCATTTCACATAGCATGATATTCTCCAACTCCATCCATTTACATGCAAATGCCATAATTTCATTCTTCTTTAAAGCTGGGTAATATTCCATTGAATATATATATATATATATATATATATATATATATATATATATATAAACCATTCATCTATTGAAGAACACCTAGGTTGGTTCCATAGTTTGGCTATTGTAAATTGAGCTGCTATAAACATTGATATGGCTGTCACTGTAGTACGTTGATTTTAAGTCCTTTGGGTATAAACCGAGGAGTGGGATAGATGGGTCAAATGGTGGTTCCATTCTGAGTTTTCTGAGAAATTTCCATACCACTTTCCACAAAGGTTGCACCAATTTGCATTCCCACCAGCAATGTATGACTGTACCTTTTCCCCCACATCCTCACCAACATTTATTGTTGCCTATATTCTTGATGATTGCCATTCTGACTGGAGTGAGATGAAATTTTAGAGTAATTTTGATTTACATTTCTCTAACTGCTAGAGATGTAGAAGAGCCAAAAAATTCCACCAGAAAACTTCTAGAACTAATAAATGAATTCAGCAATGTAGCAGGATATGAAATCAATACCCATAAATCAAATACATTCCTACACATCAGCAATGAATCCACTGAAAGAGGAATTAAGAAATCTACCCCATTCACAATAGACTAAAAACAAAATTGGGAATCAATCTAACAAAAGAGGTGAAGACGTCTACAATGAAAACTACAGAACACTCAAGAAAGAAACTGAAGAAGATCTTAGAAGTGGAAAGACTTCCCATGCTCCTGGATAGGCAGAATTAATGTTGTTAAAATTGCCATAAGTGTTATATAGATTTAATGCAATTCCTATTAAAATTCCAGTGACATTCTTTGTAGCAATAGAAAAAGCAAACATGAAATTCATTTGGAAAAATAAGAGACCCAGAATAGCCAAAGCAATCCTTAGCAAGAAAAGTGAAGCAGGAGGCATCACAACACCAGACCTTACACTATAGTACAGAGCTACAGTAACAAAAACAGCAAGGTATTGGCACCAAAATATACACATAGATCAATGGTATAGAATAGAAGATACAGAGACAAACCCACACAAATTCAGTTATCTCAAACTAGACAAAGATGCCCAAAAATATTCACTAGAGAAAAGATAGCCTACTCAACAAATGGTGTTGGGAAAAATGGAAAGCCACATGTAACAAAATGAAATTAAACCTCTTATCTCACCCTGCATGAAACTCAACTCAAAGTGGATCAAAGACTTGGGCACTAGAACAGAGACCCTGCACCTACTAGAAGAAAAAGTAGGCCCAAATTTTCATCATGTCAGATTATGTACTGATTTCCTTAACAAGACCCCTACAGCTCAAGAAATAAAATCAAGAATCACTAAATGGAAAAAAAATGAAACTGATTATATACAGATGACATGATTGTTCAGGTAAAAAAATGAAGAAATTGATGAAAACTTATTTGAATTAATATGTGGATACAGTAATGTCATTGGATAGATTACACTGTGTAGGATATCTTGTAAAATGTTGGATAAAAATAGTGATGTGGACATTTTTGTCTCATGTCAAATCTTGAGAAATTTTACCAGTAAATAGTATCCTTCTATAAGAATTTTTATTTTTTTGAAGTGGAGTCTTACTACAATGCCTTCAACTCTGGGATTCACTGTATTGCCTTCAACTCCTGAACTCAAGTGATTCTTGTGCCTCAGACTCCTGAATAGAATTTTTAAAAATTCCACTGGATTGTAATTATCAAATGAATGGAGTTCACTTGTTCCTCTTTTATTAAAAGTTTCATCACAAATGGGTGATGAGCATCGTGAAATTAATTTTTGTTTCTATTGAGATGACTGTGTAATTTTTTTACTTAATTCTGTTGCTGTCATGAGTTAATTGATTGATTTTAGAATTTTCTTACATTCTTGAAAAAAATTCTCTTGATGCATTATCACTTTTATAGGTCCTGAAATGTGCTGAACTTTTGTGTTTAAAAAGAAAAAGAGAAATACTTTGCATCAACAACAACAACAAAAGACAATAAATGGGATAGATTCAAACTGAAAAGCTGCTTCTCAGCAAAAGAAATAATAATATGAATAGAGAGCCTACAGAATGGGAGAAAATCTTTGCTACCTGCACCTCAGAATATTCATCTGTAGGATATGTGAAGAACTCAAAAAAACTCACCACCAAAAAACCAAATAATCTAATGAAACAATGGACTAAGGAACTGAACAGACACTTCACAAAAGAAGAAATATAACTGATCAACAAATATATGAAAAAAGGTTCACTGGTCACATTTTAAATATATTTGCTATATCTATCATGACAGCTATTAAACCTAGTTCAAGTATCACACTTTTCCCACTGGGAGTCTTTTTAAGTTAATTTATATTTTCTTTGACCCATCTGAGGTACTCTTCAGTAGCATCCTAATGTTCTCTACACCAAAGTCATTATGTGTCATAGACCTGGAATTGGTCATTTTTTCCAGAATTCTGAGAAATATTATGAAAAATAATAATCTGAGTGCTTATTGTTAAAGGGTGTCTATTGCTATTGGGTTGGCTATTATATCTTTATTCAGTTAATAGAGGGTTTTTTATTTAATAAACTACATCATAAGTTCTTACAGATGTTCTCTAGTAACTTTTATTACTGCTGTTGCTTACCTGAATTGATCTTCTGCATAGACCTCTAATATATCTCCTGTCTCATATTCTCAATTCTTAAAAAGCCTATGTAAACATTCATTAGCTTTTACCTCATGATACATATACACAATGGACTCAGAACAAAACAATACTACCAAAATATGATGAATAATATTTAAGAATTTTTTGCTGTTTTTTTTTTTTTGGTACTTAGGTTATATCTTAGCTGACATCTATAATAGAGTTGTATTTGAAAGTCACTTAAATACTTTATGAACAATTATTCTATAAACTCAATGCATAGTTGAGTTCATTTATTTTGTATTAGCTTTGTAGAATGAGCCTTTAAAATATTAAATTGTTATTTTCATTGTTTCAGTGTCAAATATATAAATGAGATATGTTCAGAGAAGTCTATCTTCTTTCTCTGTTTTCTTGATTCCATTCCTCATCTCACTTATAGGGAATGCTTTGAAAAAAATTTAATCTTCCCCTCAGTATTTTATTTGGTATTTAGAAAGGTTCATATTTTTGCTCTAATGATTATTTTAGACTAATACTGTTATATAATAACTATAATCTCTTTCTTCTTGAATGTTGTCTTTTGGTTTCTTGCCATAAACATTGTTGAAAATAGCAAATGACTTATTTTTCCCTCCCCATTCTCTCCCAGTGTTTGGTTTAAAGCATTGTGTTTTTTCAGTTGATAATCATAAGGCAGTCTTTAATTTTGATCCACTTTTTATAATCTCTCCCCAGTCTTCACCTTTTTTTTTTGATAGCTATAAGGACATATTATTGTTATACATTTTCTCTTTTATATTTATCACTTGGCTTTAGTGTTCCAGGTAAATATTCTTTCAGTATTCATCACTAGTCATAATGTCATTGTCACTTTGGTTGTGAGGAGCCCATTCTTAGAAAATGACTGAGAAAGAGTTTATGGGCACTAAATTCTTCAAAATCTTGGATTTTTATCAATTTAATCATGGCTTTTATCCTTGCTGTCATTTATGTTAAATATAACATCATAGCCTCATGTTTCCCCCTTGAATTTCTTAAAATTTTTTTAGTTTTATTGATTTTATGTTTTTAAATACACAACAGCAGAATGCATTACAATTCTTATTACACCTATAGAGTACAATTTTTCATATATTTGTATATAGAGATGTTCATGCCAATTTATGCCTTTATACATGCACTTTTTTGCATTACAATTCTTATTACACAAATATACCACAATTTTCCATATCTCTGTTTATATATAAAATATGTTGACACCCAATTTGATTCTTCATACATGTACTTTGGATAATGATGTCCACCACATTCTACTGTCCCTGCTAATCCCCTGACCTCTCCCTTTCCCTCCTATCCCTCTGCCCTATCTAGAATTCATCTAATCCTCCCATGTTCCCCCTTCCTACCCCACTATGAGTCAGCCTCCTTATATCAGAGAAAACATTTAGGTTTGTTTTTTGGGGATTGGCTAACTTCACTTAGCATTATCTTCTCCAATGGGATCCATTTACCTACAAATGCCATGATTTTATTCTCTTTTAATGCTGAGTAAAATTCCATTGCGTATATATGCTACATTTTTTAATCCATTCATCCACTGAAGGACATCTAGGTTGGCTCTACAGTTTAGCTACTGTGAATTGTGCTGCTATAAACATTGATGTGGCTGTGTCCCTGTAGTATGCTATTCTTAAGTCCTTTGGTTATAGTCGGAGGAGAGGGATATTGGGTCAAATGGTAGTTCCATTCTTAGATTTTTTTTATTATTTCTGAAATATTTTACTTTCATTTATAAATCTTTCCTATGTTTTTCCTTCAATATTTTCTAGTTAATTTTTTTCTCTAATTAAATTCTGAGCTTTTCTACATCAGACTTATTAAGTTAATGTAGCTGATTTTGAAGTATTAGTTTTCATCTTTGCAGCCATCTCTTTTTGATGTTCATTCATTTATAGATCATTATTCTGCATTTTATTTTTTACACATAAAATTTGAGCTGCTGTATCATAATTTCTTTTTGTTACCCATGTTTAAGCATGATCATTTGTCTTCTCTTTTTAAGAGAAGAAGTAGAGGAGGATAGTTCTGCTCACCTCACAGCTTCAGAATTCCTTCTGTTATCTTCACAGTATTAATAAACATGAACTTGTATTTTCTGAGATACAGAGCTTCTTCTCTTCCTCACTTCCACTTTCATCTGGATTTTTCTTTGGTCTGTTTCCTTGTTTTATTCAGTTTGGATTCAATTCTCAGTAGTTCTCCTGAAGTGTGGACCTTTGTTTTAAAGGGAAACTTCAATGGCTTAGTTTCCAGATTTTAAAAGCCCTAGACCACTCTAACACCATCTGAATCCCATGGTTCTGTGGCCCTGTAAACTGTAGCCCCTGAAGTATCTTCTCATTTTTGACCACTTTTCTTGGTTTGGCCAGTTGAGTAGTTTTCTGGGTCTGAAGATTCATTAGAAATCCTTTTGTTTTCTCTTGTATAGTTGCTGATCCCACATGGGTCTTGTTGCTATTAGTGGCTTCTATTTCCCAGTTTGTATTTTCAGGTTTGGGGGATACCTCACAGTTACATTTTTCTAGAAATACTTAGTGGGATTTTAGTTTTACTATTCCAGTTATTCTTTTAGGTATAATGGAAGGTGGTGGGATTCAGACACATATTCAGAAACTTTACTGCTATTATCATTTTTCTCAAGGCAGTGTCTTAAACATATATTCTATTCAGCAGTTCTGATACAGAAGAGTTACATGGAAAATTTCTTTCAGCAACCATCTAACTCAGTTTTATTAGGTAAAATATTACATTTCTATTTGAATTTGCTAATCAAAAGCTATGGGAGTTAGGTTCTAGGAAAATAACATATTCAAATTAGTCAGTCTTGCATTTTAAATGGTGCACTAAAAAACACATGGAAAACATAGTGAGGCTTGAATTTGACAGTCACCAGTATCACTAAGTGGTTTGCCAGTCTGGGTTGCAACTTCAGTGCTGGGCATATAGTTGGTATCTGGTAAATCTCATGAATCATGAGTGAATTCACTTGAGTTCTGGTACTGACCTTGCAAATAGTTATGAGGGTACCGAAGAACATGTGGAAACGGCCTAACACATTATTTCCCTCACTATGTATATAAAGTTATTATTTTTGCTTTCCTTTTCTTGCATATGTGAAGTTCCCTTGAAGGGAGGTTAAGTCCATGATGACAAAGATTGCATTCATGTGTGAAGGTATGTACATGGGCACTCTTGATGGCAGGTATTGGGGCTTCAATTTGCTGATGTGTGAGACCATGTACATGCATGAGGGCATGCAAGCATTCACACATGACAAAACATGTTCTTGCCTGCAGCAATCTCCCTACCTCACCCCCTGTTAATTATCTACATTTATCAGAGCATTTTAAGGTAATATACAACTTAATTCCAGGTTTAAAGGATTAGAAATAAGCTACAGTGACTAACTTATTCATCTATGAAATTTCTGACAATCCAGGCCTCTGTCATGAAAAATTCTGATTGGGAGATTATCATTTGACCTTAGAAGAATCTCAGACAACATCAGCAAAGCTTGAAAACGGCAAGGACACTTAACTGAGGCTTTTGGTACAGGTTTAGCTGGAGCAATGATAAGACTGGAGATTAGGAACAAGAAGAGGAATAAAATGCCAATTTCTAGAAAAGATCAACACTCACAACAATCAAAAAAAAATGAAGGCTGACAGGCAATTGATTTTTTTTCACTCCACTTCCACTAACCATAAGGCAATAAAACTGGATAGAGGAAAAACAATTGATGGGTGCCTGGCTTTGCCTAATAGATAGAACAACCCAACAACCTGACAGAATCCAGGAATATTCTTTCCTTTTCTTTGTATTAGCTTCACAGACTGGATTTGGATCAAGCAAAAAATCTGGGCAAACTGTGGTTAGTGGTAGAGATGCTGCATTTTAAGGTACCCAGGGATCTTTTCTCTGTTGTGATTCCACACTTCTTGCATCCATTTGGTGATTCATTCTAGTAAGTGACCAGGACAGGGAGTAGGAGAGACTAATGATTCCTTAAACCTTAAGGCAGCTGTAAACATTTCAAATATAGTGCTGTAGGTAGGGGCTAAGGTAATAAGAATTTTGGTAGCACTGCATGCTGGATTTTCAAGATGTTAGGTATTATGCTTTACAATTTCAGGATTTTAGAGATCCAGAAAATAAGCGTAGAGAACATTATACTTAGCAGAGTAGAAGTATGTAGATGAATAACTACTAAACACCAAGAATTGAGTATTGAGCACAGGCATGGTAAATTGTCTGCTCTTTCTGCTGGCAAAAGTCGAGTCTGAATAGAGGTCCTGACATATTCAGGTAAGTATAGAAACAACCAACCAACCAAATGAAGAGCAACGTGAGCCTTAAAAATGAGCAACATTAACAGTGGAAGCAGCAAAATCAGAGAACGAGTGCATCATTCTTAACTGCTTAGAAGAACACATCATTGACAATCATCTATTTTCAGAATTCACACAGGAACTAACAATAAAAATGTGTTTTGCTTTTTCAGGGTATAGGAAGGAGATGAGAGATGTTTTGTGAAAAATTGAACAAGTGAGGAAAATAAGGAGACCTTAGTTAGCAAAGGAAAGCTTTCTACAAAAATTCAATAGCAGAATTAAAACCTAAATTAGAGAGCACAAAGCAGAACCATATTCTCAGAAATAAAATCAGCAGAGGAAAAAAGGTGAAGTTATACATACTATGAAGGAAAAGTACAGAGAGATTACATCACAGTACAGACAATAATGGCAGGATAACAGAACAAAGTTCCAATCTAGAAATTAAAGGTATTTCTGAATTAAAATTGGAGTAGAAATGGAATTTTAAATCACAACAAAAACTTTTTTGAACCAAATATGATATCTGAGAATAAAAACTTTAAGGACCACCCCCGATAACTGACATAAAAACCAGAGGAAAGATCTATATCAAACTTATTCCACTAAAAGATTTTAGGACAGTTAAAGAAAAAGAAAAGCATGTTCTTATTTAATCACTTTAAGTGATTATTGTCCACAAAATACTAGAGATCTGTTTGACCTTAAACTGTTCTGGTGTATAATGACAAGTAAAACAAGATCTTTAAAAATAATATATTTTGATGGGAAAGCATAGGAGTTGATTTAACCTGTGGTCTTCAATATGTAAATGCAGAGAGAAGAGTCTATAAGGTATGCAAAGAAAAGATATATTATCCACATACTTTTGACAAATTAAAGACCAATGAAAAAACTTAAAAAGTAATAACCTTGAGTCTTCTTATTTATTTGATACACAATTAAGGAATTGATTGGATTAAGGGTTGGCACATCATTTCTGTTATTTGGATTCAAATCTGAGGGTCCAAATATTTTGCTAAATCATTCCTATCTTGATACTACTCCTTATAGAAAATCATTCTGGTTTTGATTTGGACTTAACATCATAATTTTTAAAATGTGTTCTTATTATACATGATAGTAAAGTGTATTTTGACATATTATACATATATGGAGTATAACTTCCCATTCTTCTGGTTGTATATGATGTAGAAGTACATTGGTTGTGTGTTCATATATGCACATAGGAAAGTAATGTTGTAATGTCTGATTCGTTTTACTATCTTTCCTATTCCCATTTCCCCGCCCTTCCATGTATTCCCCTTTGTCTAGTCCAGAGTACTTCTATTCTTCTCTACCCACCCTCCTCATTGTGAGTTAGCACCCCTATATCAGAGAGAACCATTCAGCCTTTGAATTTTGGGGATTGGCTTATTTCACTTAGCCTGATATTCACCAGTTCCATCCATTTACTGGCAAATGCCATGATTTTATTTCTCTTTATGGCTAATATTTCATTGTGTATATGTACCACATTTTCTTTATCTGTTCATCTGTTGAAGGGCACCTATGTTTGTTCCGTAGCTTAGCTATTACGAATTGAGCTGCTATAAACATTGATGTGGCTGAATCACTTAGTATGCTGATTTTAAGTCCTTTGGATATAAACTGAGGAGTGGAATAACAGGGTCAAATGGTGGCTCCATTCCAACTTTTCTAAGGAATCTCCATACTGCTTTCCAGAGTGGTAGAATAGTATTCCTATACTTAAATACTAAATCACATGATTGATTCCACAATAAAGGCATAATCTTGCTTTGTTTGAAAATCATCTAAAATACTTTGGCTAAAACTATAGGTAAGTACATACACTTACATATGTAAATATGTATATAATGCAAGCATATAAATAATCTATATTTTATAGGTATGATTATAATGATGTCTGCTTCATAGAGTGGAGTGATGGCAGCTTTGCTTGGTAACTTAATAATGGTCAGGGAGGGTCTAAAATGTGACTGTTGGCCCTCTCACAAGGAGGACACTAGCAGAGGGCTGTGTCTGCCTGCAGAAACAGAGGAGTGACTTTTCTTGATTACCATCCAAATCTTGTGCCTTTAGGGCTGGGTCCCTTTCTAATTCATTCATCTAGGAAGGGTGTCATTTTCTATTCCCATGGAGGGACCAAACAGTTTAGCAATATAATCTCTATAGAGAGAATTACTAAATAAACTACTGTTCCTTTTTCTCAGACAAAAGTTGCACAGAACATAAAGCCATTTTGGTCACTGAAGACCTTGAGTAATGACTTTATACATTTTTAAATCCAATACTGAATGACCTGGGTCATACTTTTTAATTAATAAAGAGCAATAAACAAGCCAATGGCAGATTTTAATCTTTGGACAGAGTTTCTAATATCATAGTCCATCTAAGCCTGATAAGTGTCCTTGAGATAAAGAGACTTAAAAAATTGGCAAAACGTGCTATATGCACTAGCACACATGCTAAAAATAGGTTTTCCTTAACTAAGGGACTTTGTAAAATGTAAGCCCTACAGATGGGACATGCAAGAAATGAAAGGCCTGGGGCGGGGGTAAGTGGGTGTGGGGATGGGGAGGAGGAACTTTCTACATAGTAATGCAGAAGCGATGTTAACCTAGTTAAAAAAATTCTGTAAGAAAATAATGAAAATATTACCAGTTCTTATTTTTGTCTTGTGAGTTCTTAAATTCCTATTTTCAAATTTTATATAAAAAACAACATATACGATTTTATAGTATATCTATGAAAAATCCTATGTCATGTGATTAGAATTCTGGGAGCAATGTTTTCAGAAAAAAAGTCATTAATTCACATGTTATTTTCTAAGGTGGCAAGATCATTGGGGATTTTATTTTCTTCTACTTTTCAGTAACTTTACAATTATCTATAGTTCATTGTATTATTTTTTTAAAAACACAGAGAAATAATCTTTGTACTTCATTTAAAATTTAAAATATTGGAAATTTGTGGCAATATTGCAGAAATGAAGACATTTCTTTTTTTAGAGCTGACTTGAATGGTCTGAGACCAATGTTGCCTTTGTGCTATTAATGCAGTGCTTCACTAATTACAATTCTTCATTTATGATCACAAGAAATTCTATGTAATGAAGCTCTTGGGCAAAAATCATCTTCATAAAAGAATTGTTAAGATTCTTTTCAACTATAGTTTACTTTGGTCCTTTGGAGACTTGTTGATATTTTCATCTATAATTTATGGAAATCACACTTCGTACTTAAAAGATATCTCTTTAATATAGAAACCTGAAAAAGTTTTATACATATTATGTATTAATCCCTATGACACTTCAGTGAACTAGGAAGACACAGCTTTAGTCTCCGCTTTAGCTGAACCAACTGGGAATGACAAGCTTTGCCTAGGTCAGTGGAATGTTGAAGGGTGGCTTTCTATGTTCTGGTCATTAGCCATGTCCACAATGCACCTAAAGAAATAAAGCTGGACAGTTTTTTTTTCAGTTTTTTTATAAAATATTTTTATTAATGCATTAATTGTTATGCATTATAGTGGGTTTATTTTGACATAACCACACAAGCATGGAATATAATTTGCTCCATTTCAGCCGCCAGTACTTCCTCTTTCCTCCCCTCCTACCTTCCCCTGTTTCTCTACTCTGCTGTTCTTCCCTCTATTTTTTTTTTAAATTAAATTGGTGCTTTGTGTGCTTATAAAAAGGTGGAATTCACTGTTGTATATTCATACATGGACATTGCATATTTGGTCAATTTTTTAAAAAATCCGTTTTTCAAACTCCTTGGGGCAGACTTGCTCAGGAGACTTCTGCAGCATCTCTCCAGAGTTTTCACACCATATGGCTGACCTTATAGGGATGGCTTTAACATTCCCTCCAGTTTTACTGGGCATTATAGGACTTCTTTCTGCCTCTAGGTCCCTGCCCTCACTTTTCATAGAATATTTACTTAAGGAAACTCATTATGGTAAATTCTTTTTTTTTTTTTTTTTTTGTCCCCCTTTGAGACTTAAACCTTCTACAACCCAGGAATGTTTTTCTCAAGGACTTGGAAAATATTCCTTTGAAATGCAATCATAGAGAAAGAAATTCCACCATCTACCACTCTGTGTGTATGTGGGGTGAAGGCAGGGTAGGACCCTAACATCAGTAATTTCCAATCACCGACGAGTTCACCACTAACATTTTTCTACGAACTCACCCAAGATCTTAAAAATTCTCCCTCTTCTTGTTTCAGAGGAGTCAAGTTCAATTTTCCTTCTTGATCATAATAATCTTGTATATCTCTTATTGTATACCATGAGAAACTTAATTAGATTTATACATAAATTTAGATATATTTAAAAAAATATGAGTTATAGGTTGATTTATATAATCTATAATCTTATAGTATACTATGTAGTATGTTCTATATACTATATATTCTTACATATGTTTACTATATATTATTTAATATATAATAAACTTTGCATACATATGTATCAAAGGGGGGACAAAATATATTTTTAAAGGTTGTATGCATACTACACTCAATAATATAATACAAATATCTTTTTATATGGATTATATAATATTTATTAAACAGCCTATCATGTGTATTTTTATCTTGCTAAGCTATTTGAGTGTAGTTTATAGACAACACAACATTTCAGCCTAAGTACTTCACATATATCTTCTATGATGATGCTCTCCTAAATAACCACAAAACAATTTCACACTAAGAATTTAACATTGCTGTCATATTATTGTTTTATACACCTAAAACACATTTATAAACATTCATTAAAATTTTCACTGTTATATTTTTCAAAGAAAATTCAGAATATAATTTTTAAAAATCTCTGATTGAATTTAGCTGTCTAATCATATTGGTCTTCTTGAGTCTCTCTAGAACTATTTTTCTCTCTCTCCTCTCCTTCCCCTTCTTTTTATTTTTAAGACATTAACAATTTTGAAGGCTAGTTGTCTGGATTTTTGAAAGCTAATTATCTGTCTTACTATTTTTTTTGCATTAGCTCCAAGTATATCTTTTTATCTAGAGTCCTGTATAGATAATTGTGGAATATCACAGTAGGGGACAATGATGTCCATTTTTTTCATTATTGGGAATACTCCTGTAGATCACTTGGTAAGGTGCTGGCTACCAGCTCTTTTTATTTTAGAGTTATCATTAATTCTTTGTAATTCATAGGTAACAGTGTGCAGACCCTGTTCCCCAGTCACCTTCCACCTAAATGTTTTAGCATCCACTGATGATTCTTACCTGACTTGATTTTTAAAATGGTGGCTGCACAATGGGGTCCATTCTCTTTCTGTCATCATTAATTGAGGCTTTGGCTTGTAGGTACCTATGTCTGGTTCTTCCTCTTTGATTCATTAGCCTAAACTGATAGATGGGAGTCCACTACAGTATTAAATGCAGATTTTTACTATTAATGTTTTTTTAGAACAGAGACTTTGACCTATTTTCATTATCTACGCCGCAGATCCTAACATAGTTTCTTCAAAATGATGTGTGCCCAATAAACTGAGTTGTACTAAATGTGAAAGATGTGTGTGTGTGTGTGTGTGTGTGTATGTGTGTGTATCTTTGTTTATATGGGTATGTATCTTTACTTTATAATATTGCCCTGGCAATAGACTATAGTAAATATTCTATATTCTTAGAATATTAATCTCTGGATTAAAAGAATGTATGTTATTTTAAGCAACTTGATTTTGCCTAAAATATTTAACAGTTGGGAAGTAGGATTGTATAATATTCAAATACAGCCTTTAGATTGAGACAAGCTGTGTGATTTTGTGGAAATTCCTTAAATTGTATGTATCTAATAGCCTGAATATTTTAAGATAGCACTAATAAGAACTGAATCTCAGGGAAGTGTTGGTGTAAAATGACGTAATCTAGAAATGATTTGGCATAAAGCCTGACACAGGACTATGCATAAAACACGGTACTTCATAAATGCTAGCTAACATTATTATTTCTACTAGTAAATTATAATAAAATGCTACTATTCTGTCAAATATATTTCTTATGTATGCTTTTAAGTGTTTACAAATGCCGTATCCAATTAACAATATATATATAACAAATATTAAAATTTGACATTATCTGTTGGCTTTTCCATACTGCAGACATTTGTCAGCCCCCATTTGCAAATATTCCTAATGAGCTTTGTTTATAGCAGATATTTACAGATTTTTAAAATCCACATTGTAAGTTCTTAAAAATAAAATGGATCCTCTTTCAATTCATGACATGTAATATTTTCAAAAGCCTTTCTAGAGAAACAAATGCAGGTTGTTTGGGGCTTATTTTCACAAACATGTTGTTTTGTTCTGTGAATTCCCATCTCATGATGGCCTTTTGAGCATCTTGACAGATTGCTCCAATAAGGTCTGCTCCTTTGACTCTTCTTATATCTCTCCCTCTTTCTCACTAAGACATCCTGACTCACTTTGTCTCCTCCTTCTAAGAACCCAGTGCTAATAATTTTCTTCAGTTCTTTCTCTTCTCCAGCAGTTTTCCCTAGCCAGGCTGTGTGTACTGCCTTCTGAAGAGTTAACACAGTCCATCTGGTGTCTCATAACAGCATGCCTTTTAGTCCATTTTCATTTTGTCATAAATTATCTTTTCCTGCTGCACAGGGTCCTTGCTGTGTTCTGCCAAATTGAACCGAGCTTTCTGAAGCCCATTCTGAGTCCTCTGTTCTTACTGGTTCTCTCTTCACTTTGAACAGGGTTAGTACACCTTACAGCAAAATCAGCTTGGAATCCATGGGAGTTTTAATGACTCCCGAAGTACTAGAGTTCACTATGAAAGACTTGAGTGACAGTATTTATATATATCGTATCTAAATGAAGTTGGTACCTCAAGCTAGGAAACCTTCAAGAGTCATCCTGTCTTATTCCCCTCAGTCTCCTGCAAGGTGCTTTTGTTGTAAAATATCTTTAGACTGTACTGTCCATGGCACATGAGCACTGGGTGATAGGCCTATAATCAAGAAATATAAGCAGGAGGAAAAGGTTCTGAGACATATCATATAATTTGCCTCATTATTTCCCCTCTCTGTGTTTATTTTATTTGGGGAAAACCATGATTCTATGTATATAATGTAAGAAGTAAATGAAGAAAAAAAAAACACTTGGGGAAGGAATATATTGGTGCATGTATATGGTACGTGTGTGGACATAGTTCAACAGTAATTGGAAAAATCTCCCAACCCCAAGAAATTTTGTTAAACATTTCATTTACCATAATTTGTTTGTAGTATATAAATAATCATATCCTTATTTTCTTTTTATTATCTTTCTAATGCATGCACACATACATACACACACACACACATAATTATATGTATTGTATAACCCCACATAATCAAGTACACAACTTTTTAAGATCTAATTTTTTCAAAGTAAAGCCTGATTTGGAGTCATCTTTTTCTGTCAGCCCTGGAGACGCAAGGAAGACTGCTTTAGATGAGTCAATAAGTGGACGATATTGGATTATACCTGAGATGAGTTTCACTATAATGTTTTCATAGTCTTGAGGAAATAAATTATACAAGATGAAACAATATGTAATTTGCATATGTGAAAACTTGGGACATTTATGATGTGTACGCACACACGTGTGCACACACACACACACACACACCAGAACCTTAAAGGTAAGCAAAGTTTCTGCTGCCTTAAAGAATGACCTGATGGAAACTTACAGTGCTAATGTCTGCACTCCATCTTTAGCTATTTGATTTGATCACTGTGCTCTGTCCCAATTTGGTGTCCATTTCTCTTCTTGCATTTGGCTTTCATGCATGGTTTGCTTGTCTCCATAGCTTCAAGATTTCCTTCTCTTGCTCTCCATTCTGTGGATCCCAAACTTGATCCACTTAAGTCCATGGCAATAGTTGGGACTGAAATCCATTCACTTCTTTACCTTTTCCCCTATCACATTAAAGTGGGCATTACTTGTGCAGCACTCTGGAGACCTAGAAGCTGAGAGAGAGGGAGAGAACACACACACGCTTGCAGTGCCGAAATACATTGTCGTTTAAATATATTTGGAAACCTCCATGTGAGCAGTTTCCTGCTTACGTCGATGGTGTTTTAATGCATTGCCTCTATTTCCTTAGATCACAGAAATGAAAATTCACAGCTTTGTTAAAGTCTGAAAACTAGTTTTTCATGTACTGCTTCCAGGTACATCAGGATTCAGCTGTAAGGAAATGATTGGAGTTAATGAGGAGTTCACAGTGCGAGCCAATCTGTATGTCAGCCAAGCACCAACAAATACCTAGCTCAGGTTATCTGTAAATCCAAAATCTAAAAGGCTCTAAAAGGGAGAAGTTTTTTTTCAAGTTTGTGGTATATTCTTTTGTAACAAATCCTGACCTGATCTTACAAGAGGCAATTTCAAATCTTTAAGTGTGTGTGTGTGTGTGTGTGTGTGTATATATATATATATATATATATATATATATTAATTACTGGAGAAAATGTTATCAGTCAATGTGAAATAATTTTTGTGCCTTATATGCATGAAGATCCACATATAGGGGGTGCTTAGAGGAACTTTAAAAATGATACTTTCATTCCTTCTGGGCTGGACTTGAGTACTTCTTTTGTGGTGTCTCAGAATTATGTAATATTATTGCATTCGAAATATGTCTATTTCTTACTTCCTTTCATCATTTAATATATAAGTAAGCAACTGTTAAGGTGAGAGAAAATGTTTTTGTCCAGGAAATTTAAACATGTAAGCTGCTGACTGTAGTTTTTTTGGAGCAGAAAAGTATCTTTTTAGTAAGAATATGCAATGCTACAGAGGAAATTGTAATGGATAGAAAGAGGCAGTAGTGCATGAAATGACCAAATATAGGCAGTAATAAGGCAGATCTTACAGTCTTAATGGTTTTTCAAATGAATGACAAGTGGTGACAAGGTTTGTGGTGAGATCCAAGTTGAACTGGCCATCACTAATTACCAGGTATTTTTTGTTTGTGCTTGGCTTTCATACAGATTGACTTGCAGTGTGCCCAGAATCAGTCAACTGCACACTCAAACTCAACATTTTCCAGCACTGACAACTCTTCATTAACTCTGACCATCATTTTACTGCAGCTGAATCCTCATCTGTCTGGAGGGGACACACAAGGAGCCAGACTTGTTTCAGGTTCTGCCGAGGGATATTTATGTCTTGAGGTGCTGCTACTGCAATTAGTCAATCCCATGAGCAGTATTTCTTATTTCTAAGGGTTTAGGACTGAGTGTTTGATGGTGGGTAGATTGTTTGACACCTGGTACTATTAAAAGCAGTGATAGTTTCAAGGAAAAAATAATAGACTGTCAGTGCTTTTTATTTTCTTTCCTATACCTGGTGCTTTTTATTTTTCTGCTTCTTCAATCTGTCTCTAATGGACCCTGGTGAACTTAGAAACCAGAAGTTAAAAATAGAAGCTTTCATGGACAAAGAAGAAAAAAAGTCTCTGGATTGGTAAATATTATCTGTCCTTAAGAAGTGAGAATAAAGTGCTTGATATATAACTAGTAAATAGAATCTGTGCATTCGTAGTGTATTCAAGATAATCATCTGCTAGATGGGGGAAAAAGTGCCTTCTGAATGAAATACCAGGAACAGTTTATTATTTCCCTTTTCTTCCCATTGCACACTTTGTAAGAACAAAGATTATAACTTCTGGCATTAATTTTAATAGTACTTTTTGAGGTAAAATCCATATACAATGAAATGCGTGTATCTAAAGCAAACCCTCCAATGGGTTTGAATAAATACCTGAACCCATCTCACCCATACCCTTATCAAGATGTAGAATATGTACATTTATCCAGATAGTGGCCCTGTTTCCAAAATATCTCCCACTTCCAAAAGGCAAATACTTTTCAGATTTCTGTTATTATAGATAATTTTTTCAGTTTTGAACTTGATGTAAGTAGAATCATGATACAGTGTTTTATGTCTGGATTTATTTCCTTAACTAATGTTTTTGAGATTCACTCATGTTGTTTTGTATATCTGTATTTTGTTCACATTTCTTGATGAGTCATATTTTATTGTGTGAATGCAACAGTTTTTTTTTTTTTTAATCTGTTCTTCTGTTCATGAACATGTGAGCTTTCCATAAGTTAGGCTATAATGAATGAAACTGCTTGAACATCCCAGGAACCATCTAGAATCCTCTGTAACACTATGTCCTGAAGGCTAGCTGAATAACTTTTCTTTGTTTAATGGACATAACTTACCGATTATTGCTAGGTATCAAATACCCAACCGGCAGGTAAATACCTGTTAGCATGAATCCCATAGTGTAGATACAGTATATTTCTCAACAAATAAAAACATGACTTGAGTCTACTTTTTCATTTTGAAGAAACATCAATTGCTTTTATCCCCTCACATATAAACCAAATAGCCTTCAACTGATTTACTTTAAAAGCAATGAGCCTTAATAGTAGACATATGAAGATGTATCTGGTATTTCTTATGTCCTTATTTGTGGGAAACTATTTTTATGTAACCTATTTCTACTATAATTCTTACTTGGCAGCAGGTAGTTAAATTTTATAAGTTGTTCTTATGGAAAGGACAGTCTACTTTAAAATAGAAATCTGAAAATATACCTAATCCTGGATGCTTACTGAAAAATTTAAAGAAAACTATATGCTTACATTATTTGCATAGCATCTTTTAAAATTCCAATTGATATTTCCTTGATAGTTTACTTTAAAAATGTTCAAACATTTTATAAATGCATATTATATGAGTAGTTCTAGAGAATCATACATATCTTAAAGTTGGGGCATAGGCAAAACAGGAAGAAATAGTGATCCAGAAAGAAACAGATGTATACTTTATTCTTAAATTATTTTAAATGGTTACATTACATTATGCTGATTATTTATCTCTCAAATATGACTTCTTCATTACACAATTGAGTAGGCTGATCACAATAATGATATGTGAAAGAATTTTGAGTAGCAGTAATTTCTTGGGGTTTTTTACAAGCCTTCCTTATGTATAGCAGCAACTCGTGTGTGTGTGTGTGTGTGTGTGTGTGTGTGTGTGTGTGTGTGGTGGTGGTACCAGGGATTGAAATCAGGGGCTCTTGTTCCCTAAGCCACATCCCCAGCCCTATTTTATGTTCTTATTTAGACACAGGGTCTCATTGATTTGCTTAGCACCTCACTTTTGCTGAGGCTGGCTTTGAACTTGTGATCCTCCTGCCTCAGCCTCTCGAACCACTGGGATTACAGGCGTGTACCACCATGCCCAACCAGCAGCAACTCTTAAAACTTCAGTTTTCATGAGATGCAAAACTTCTAATTAGGAGAAGGCAACAAAAATTGGCAACAGACATGTAAAATAAGTAACATATAGTTTTAAAAGTCTGATATATAACACTTGAGCCGGTTTAGGGAAGGAGAGACAGGTTATGGAAACAGTATTCCCGCTGTTGTTCCTCTGCCAAGGCAGCTCATGTTACTTCTGTAACACAAAGTGGTTGTAGAGATTCACTGGCCTCTAGTGTGCTATATGGGATGAGGGGGACATCGAAAATCTTGAGTGAGAAGCATCTTCTGGAAGAATGCTATAGTGTTTGCTGGTGGTTTCTGTGTACAACAAAAGTCATTTTGTTTAGCTCCTATTTTTTTCTGGAAGAAAACAATAGAAGTAGAATCAGAAAGCATCAAAAGAAAAGAAATAAGAAGTTTTACCATTTTTTTTCCTCTACTAAATTGCAGATACTTAGTAGGATTCAGTAGTCACAGGAACTGGAGGCCCATGACAGGCCCTAACTGATAGACTGTGGCTCACGGGGCTGGAAACTGGACATACTAACCCAAGGCCAGGAAGTACATGGATTGGATGTGCTGGAGAGTATGGGACCTCTGGGTACCTCAAAGGGTCTGTGCAAAGTAGTTCTCCCTGCTCCAAATGTAGATAGTGAGGCAAAGATATACTGATTCCAGCTATCACGTGTAGAATTTCTACTTAATATAATCAGCACATAGTCTATTGGATATAGTTCAAAATTTTATTAGTGTTTGGAAGAAGTAAGATGAAGGTGGAAAAGTTTGAGATTCTTAACTTGATGAGTAGGCTGAGAGGTTTCAGCATGACTGGTGTCAGCATGATGGACTCATCCTAAGGGGTATTTCAGTTCTTTATAACAAGTTACTATTTGAGTAACAAAGTAGAACCTTGAAGTTGGTTTTAAATACACTTTGTAATGGATTTAACATATTAGCTTCTCCTGTCCACACTACAAATAGTGATACATGATTTGGCTAACCATGTTCCAAAAAGTGTGTGTTCTCTCCAAATATTAGCCCTGGGAAAATGTGAACTGAGAAAAAGAAAAAAAAAGCCCTTTTATCAGATATTTATTGAACCCCTACTTAGACACTGAGGAATGAAGAGTAAGAAGGTGAAAATTCATGGTTTTGGACCACAAGATATGTATAGTCTAGTAAAAATTATACCTATATGTGGTTAATAATTAAGAAGTTATGAATTTATATCTTTGTGGAATATTTCCATAAATTAGAGTTATAAAGACAGACAGCAGAGCATAATAATATTTAATATTTGTGGAAAATGTCCATACATCAGCTACCATCCAGGTACTTTTATAGGTATGTTATTCAATATAACTGAGTATTATTATTCAACATATAATGACAGACTCTCAGAGGCACATAAAGGTGGACATTGCTTACCTCATCCATCCAAGGGCCAGCTGCAGTTTGCTTATTAGGCTGGGTCAACCTAGGTAGCTCTGCAGCATGTCTCTCTCATCATCCTTTTGGGACCAAGGGGCTCCTCTGCTCTGGGCAGGTTTTTCCAAGGATGATGGCAGAAAATAAGCACATTGGCATGCCATCTTTTACTTATTTCTATTGGCCAAAGCAGATCAGATGGCCCAGTCCAAATCAAGGGAAAATAATTTACTCTTTCAGAGGAAGGAACTGGAAAGTTACCTGTTGAAAAACTTGAAAATAGGGAAGCCTGAAGAATCAGAGTCTAGTTTTAAGATGTTAGCACTTACCTTTTTGTATCTCAGTTTCCTTATATGTAAATTAGAAGTAATTGAGTGACCTGATGAATAAATGAGTTTGTAAGATGTTTAGAACAATTTCTCTGACACATAATAAATGTTCACTGCCTTTTAGATATATTACCAAGGTGATAGCTAACAGTTCTAAAAAAATCAAACTTTGATCATGAAAGCATGTAACTCAGTGTCAACAAAAATAACGAACAGAAAAACATGAAGTCATCTCTCTGTTGTTTTTCATGTTATAATCTCAGGCACTGTTCTCTGCCTGCCATTCACAAGTTTTTTTTTTTTTAATTAAATACTATTTTGAAGACATTCTTATTGGTATTGTTAATTTGACAATAAAATGAAATATATAACCTTGCTAGTGAAGTGTATACATTAATAATAATGTGCATCGATAAGTTAATTTCAATTTACCATTTGAAATAGTTTTTAGGTCATGTCCCTTAGTTTCTATGAAAAGCTCTATTATAAAAAGTATGTGTTTAATCCAAATATTATATTTTTATTTTTATTTCTCTATGACACAGCCATATATAATTTGAATTTTCAAAGTTGTAGAAAGGTATAAAAATTTAAATTGAAGTATTCCTGAATTTTCATGAAGAGATTTTGTTTGAGAAGAAATTATTTTATCTTGTAACAAAATTCTGAAGAAATTATTCAGTCACAAAATATTTATACATTACCTACTCACTGATAAACCTTGAAGAAGGCACATAAAACACAGATGAATACGGCAATGTTTTTGTCTTCAAGGAATTCACAGTCCAATGAGAGAAAATTAAATAAATGATTACAGTACAGTGCTATAGGATCCAATAATTATCTAGCAGTACCTTGGGCATCTTACCCAAATAAATAATAGAAATTTAAGAACAGCAGAAGCAAACAGAATAGGAATATGCAGAGTGGAGATGACAGGGACTATCAGTGTTTTAGTCAACTCTTTCGCTGCTGTGACTAAAGGATCTGGCTAGAACAATTGTAGATGAGGAAAAGTTTATTTGGGGACTCACAGTTTCAGAGGTCTTAGTCCATAGAAGGCTGGCTCTGTTCCTCAGGGCTGGAGGTCAGGCTGAACTTCAGGGTGGGAGAATGTCGCAGAGGGGGAAGCAGCTCACATCATGATCAGAAGCAGAGAGAGAGACTTCACACACAAATAATATATACTCAAAGCCACACCCCAATTCCCATCTCCTCCAGCCACACCCTACCACTTTAGTTACCACTCAGTTAATTCCTATCAGGGCATTAAATTACTGATTGGGTTAGGACTCTTACAACCCAATTATTTCTCCTTTGAACCTTGTTGCACTGTCTCACATGTGAGCTTTTGGGGGACACTACATCTAATCCATAACAGGCACAACAAAAGAACAGTTTACAATAGTTTGGAATGAATACTGACTTATAGAAGTGGGACTAGTATGAGATTAGTGGAGAGGACCATGTATCAGATTTAAGGATCCTGAATGTCACTCTCAGGATCATGGACTTTACTTGGAAGCAATGGGCAGCCTTGCAGGCTTTTTACACAGTGTCTTTCACATATGCCCATGATTCCTTCTATAGTTTTGTGGCAGATGAGCTGGCAGAGAGGGCAAGGAGGAGGGCAAGACTCATGAGGAGCCTGTTTCCTCCAGGTAAGAATTAGCAGAACCGGACTTAAGGCATAGGCAAAAAGTAAAAGGAAATGTATTCAGAGATCCTAAGTATCTGGGCAGAGAATTTTCAATCACTATGTTTAGGAAACTTTCTCGCAGGATTTGTTTTTAAACATGAAGGAAATGAGGCTTGAGCTTTCCCTACCTTCCAATCTGGCAGTGTGAATGCATTTATATTTATCATTCTGAGCTGTACATATCTCCACAGTGAACATTTAGGCATTTAAGCAATAAAAAGGTACTACCCTAAACCAAGGTGGGTATGTAAACTATTTAAACTGATTGGATAAAGATTTAGATTTATCAGGTGTCAAAACTTGAGCAATCAATCAAATCTAGTCCATTAAAATCTTAGAATTTTGGAGTTTTAAGGTAAATCATTGTACAGATGAGAATACTGAGGTCAAGACACGCTAAAGATTTTGTCAGTGATAAAGTACTATTAAAATCCAAGTATTCTAACATAGTTTGTAACACTTTCTACCACACTGCTACTATTATTGTATTTTATTTGAAATTTATCCTTGTTTAGATTAAATTGTTTTTTTCTTGTAATCCTTCAGTGGGTATTTAATGATCTGTTTTTATTTTGCTTCAACATTTTATCCCTACTCATTTTTTTTCACTATGTGTTTTTAGTTCTACTTGATGATTTCCCTTTAATGGAATAAAATTTAATTTTACTTTACACTGCAAAAGAAATGAATAAAATAAAACTTTTTAAAAGAATAACTTAAGCCTCAAATACATCCCCTGGCAATTTGATATTAGAGTACTTTTAAATAAATTATAGTTAATTAAGCATGCAAATACACTAACTACTTTAAGTACCCAATTAGCTACCCAAACTGAAATAATTGTCCTGAATAGCACATTTTTAAAGGTATTTTTCAAGTTGCTACATAAATCTTTGTCTCTGGTGTGAAAAAATGTAATTACTCTTGGAAGAAAGAATATGGCAGCAGTTGATTGTTCAGGAATACAAATGTTGTAGCATGAATTACTAGCCTCTCTAGACCCCAGTGTACTCAGCTGTTAAAAAAAGAGCCTGACCTAGAAAATTACAAAGGTTCTCTGCTTCCCCACACTCCTGCAAATGTTCATCTATGAACTGTGATCTACTACTCACTTTGTCTACAGGCTTCTACACATTCTCCTTCTTTGGAGTTCTTTTAAACCAACATTTGCACCCATGTCCCCATTCCAGTCCTTTTGCATCCTGCTGTTTTCTGTGTTCCAAGGACTGGTGAAATCACTTGGAGATTCTACCTCGTTGTCTAAAAACAAACACCCGCCCCCCCCCCCCCCCACTAACCCTTCTAGTATAAACTCTCTAGATCATCTCTTTGACCCATCATGACTGAATACTTCTGCTTGATTTCTATGCCCATTTTACTGTTACAAAGTCACAAAAAGGAAGAATAAAAGAACACTCTGTTCCTTACTCTTGGGATTTACGTTCTGTTTCTATTCTTGTGATTTTTTAAATGTTACAAATGTGTATATGCCTTGATAGAGATAAAATTTGATAAAATTTATCATTATCTCTAGCCTTTTCCTTAACTTTGTCAATACATTACAGTGCTTTGAATGTTATCAGTGCCATTTATCTACGTTGTTGTCATATAGCATTTCAGTTCCATTTGTTTTTAAGAGTCAAATTTTCAGGTAGCACTTACATAAAATATATGTGTGTTAAGTGTACGATTAAGTGGATTTTAACAAATGTATACACCCATCCACTTGGCTTTTAGCATCTTCAAAGTTATTATCATTAGGTTGAATCATATGTTATCATCAAAAGGATTCAAATCCATTTTTTAACTTGAATTTAGAGTACTTACATGTTTTTAATTTCTTTGTTCTTTATTGCTTCTTTCATTCTACTTCTTCATTTCATATTCAGTTTTCTTCTTCCAGAAATATAATCTTTATGCTATTACATGTAGAATTCGGGTTTTGACAATTAATCATCTTTCAGCCCATGAAAGACTTTTCCGCTGTCTTCTTCTATTGTTAAGTGTCAAGTCAGCTGTCAGTCTAGTTGTTATCCTTCTTAAGTAATCTATCCCTTCTCCTTTGCTGCTTTCAGATTTCTTGCAGCTTTACTTCTAATCATGTAATTGTGAATTTGCTTGTATTTATTCTACTTGGGAGGTGCTAAAGTTTCCTGAAATGGGGGACAACTGTTTTCTGTCAAATATGGGAAATTCTTTTTCATTTTTACTTCAAATGCTCTCCCCCATTTTCTCTCTCTTTCCCTTCTGTATTTTCTCTTTTTCTAGATATTAGACCTTATAATTTTATCATTTGTGCCTTTTAGTTTCTCAAATTTTAATTGCTTTTTCTGCTGCCTTTTGGATAGTAACCTCTGTCACACATTGATATTTTCTGTTATAGACTGACATTAATTTCCTTGGTTACATTTGACAGGCTGGTTAACCTGCTCATGGAGACTGTAATTGGTAATGTTTTATTTTTCTCCTTATAGAATTTCTGTTTGTTTATAATGTCATTTTTTTCCTTATAAATCCTTTACCTTCTAAAATATCTTTTATCATTTTAAACATATCTATTTTATCCACTTAGTTCACCAGTAGGGGTGCCATAATAAAGTACCACAAACTGGGTAGCTTACCCAACAGACATTTGTCATCTCACAGTTCTGAAGGATAGAAGTGTAAGAGGAAGTGTCCCTAGGGTGGTTGATTCCTTGGCTCTGTCTCATGTCTCTCTCCGAGCTACTCATGGTTTGCTAGAAGCTTTGGTGTTCCTTGCCTTGCATAAGCATCACCCACTCTCTGCCTTCATGCTCACTTGATGGTCTCCCTGTGTGTATGTTTGTCTTTTGGTCCAAATTTTACCATTCTAAAAGAACACTAGTCATGTTGGATTAGGATCCTGCCCTTTCCGGCATGACTTCATTTTACCTAAAAGTTATATCTTCAGTGTCATATTCTGTGATGCTGGAAGTGAGACTTCAAGATATGGACTTTGAAGGGGAACACAATCGAATCCATTATAGTTTCCTTTCAATTATAGTTATGAAATTTGAGATCTTGGTGCTGTCTAGCTTTCATGTCTGCTCAACCCTTTTTTGCAGATGATTTATTTCCTTTTGACTTTTGACCTTTATAAATGTGAATTTGAATTTTCAAGAAGGGAAAGTTGGCTTTTCTTTGTGGAGAGAAAGACTAGTGGGCAAAGGTCTCTCTGCACCAGTTTTGCATGCATTCCAGTCACAGGGAGGATGGCTGTAGCACATCTTAAGAGCCATTTTTATTGTCATTATTAATTTCTGGTCTTAGGATTTCTTGAACTGCTTGTCTCATGGAAATCAAAGCTGGAGTTTGAAAGTCACTCCAAAGAGGTTTTTTTTTTTTTTTTCCAACCAGAGCCAGGATAGAGGTCGACTTTTTCTTTTCCTGTAGACTTGAGGATATTGAAGCCTCTCCTTAACTAGGATTGCAAACCTTAGAGGGACTTGGATTTATTCAAGATTTTGGGGCTTACTTCACCTCCTCAAATGTCCAAGGTCTCATGATGTGTTCCATGGTGGAGCAAAAAGTCCAACCTCAGCCATTCCCAAGATTCCGAGCTCCTGCTCTGCTACTCACTCTCTTTTCTCTCCTGCCATCTGAGGATCTCTCTTTCTTTTTGCTATTCATTAAAAATTTCAAGCATGGTTCATAAATGCTTTTCTCTACCACTACATATTAGTAGAGGGAGCGCTTTCTTCAATGGTTATTCCTCAGTTGCTGGAATTGTAAGTCCCAAGTTCCTCTTTTTGAAGAGTTGAAAATAAATAAATGCCCCAAAGTTCAGGTGTCTTAGCTAAGGTGATACCATTATTTGGAACTCTAGCCTTCGACGTACTGTGTGATGACAGCTCACCCTTTCTCTCTGATCTCCGAAATTTCTCTTTTTTCCTTAACCATATCACCTCAGGCTTTTTACTTCATCAGACTTTAGGTACCTCTAAGGTCTTTGTAATCCCCCAAATGGCATTAATAAGTGGCTTGGACATGTAATATTGAGTAATTTTTAAAATTTTAATAGCGCTAAAAATCTCTCCTCTTCTATTCATTAAGTTGACCCAATGCCAAATGACACTATGATTTGATAACACCCAGCTCTTTAAGAGGTGTTCTAGGTCTTTAAAGTTAAAGCATGAGTTTGATTTTTTTTTTAAAGTACGTACTTGATATTTTTTCAACCTCAAATTAATGTAATGAAGGAATCATTGCTTTAAGTGATTCCTTCATTACATGCTCACTTAATTGTTCTTTGGGAAATCACTTTAGACTCAGGCATAGTGGTGGCTTCTACTATGAGGCTAGTAGGAATAGGAAAAGTTTTCTGAAGATGGATATATTTGCGAATTGGAATTACTGGAGTTTGCATCTTATTCTACATTCTTCATGTAAAATAACATGTGGCAGATTAAATTCCATTTCCCATTAGATCAGACTGACCCTAGTAATACAAAAAGATTCATAAAGTTCTCTCAATTATTACACACCTAAGACTCTTGGATGAAAGTGCTTGGATTACTCATAGCCATCAATTTAAATGACAATCCATATATAAAATTAATATTCAAATACTTTGACACATTCTCTCCCATTTTCCCCATTTTATTTCCAGCTTCATCCTCAAGAGATGGGATTTTGGTGGTTTTTGGAATGAGCCGGAACATGAATTTTCTTTATGAACACAAAAGACATTAAGGAAAAGGGCATATGGAGAGAGGAAAAATTGGAACCCACTTTAGACAAAATAGCAATATCTATCAAACATGAAATCTTCCCAGATTTCACAGTGGCATTAAGGATTAAGGAGTACCAGGGAAATTCTCTTGGCTTTTTTTTTTTTCTTACTGTCAAGAATTGTGCATGTCCACACACATATCTTCCTGCCTCCAGGGCTGCAATTCTTCTGATTACTGAGCACTTTGATTTACATTCCTGTTGGATATAAATACTATGTTCTGACATCCACTATACCAAGGAAAGCCAGCACTGATCTACGCGATCTGCCTGGTAGACTGTGGTCTCTTGAGTTTTTTTCTTGGTTAGAAAGAAAAATTTTCCTTGCAGAAAAACACCAATAATTTTACCTCCTTGTAATTTTTACTATCCCTTACAAGTCTACCAGATAAACAGAAATAACATTTAAGATGAACTGCTTTCCATTAAGCTGTGAAGCAATAAAATCTTAGGGAGGTATTTATTCTTACATGGCAGTACAAAGTGTAAAACAACATTGCCTTAGTAATAAATAGCATAAATACAAATTCTTATCATTTAGATTTCTGTGTGCTACCATGTTGAGGAAATAAAATAGATGGATATAAGATCTCATGAACAACCATGACTTGACTAACTAGAAGACTTTAAAAAGGCTTTTGGGATCTTATTCAAGAATTGTTCTTATTCACTGTTTCAAAAGAATATTGGTGATTACACAGAAAAAAAAACCAAAATTTATAAGTACACATGGATTGCAAATCAGACTCCTAGTAACTGTTCTTTTTTAAAAATATTTTTAGTTGTGGATGGACACAATACTTTTATCTATTTATTTATTTTTATGTGGTGCTGAGTATCAAACCTAGTGCCTTATATTTGTGAGGCAAGTGCTTACCACTGAACTATACAGCCCAGCCCCTTAGTAACTGGTTTTAAAGTTAGTGAATAGAGACCTCCTATGCAGTATGAAAGTAGACATCCCCCATAAGCATTTTAAATTTTTGACCATCTGGAATAATCCTGAGAAATATGTTTACTATTATGTTACATTCAAAATTCATTGTTTTAATGAATAGCTTCCCATTATTAAGCTTTACTTCATTATTATATATTTGGCATTTGGGCTTTCCTAAATTGAGTTTTATCAAAATGCCAAGGAAAAACAACAACAAAACCCAAAACCAAAGCAAAACTTTGCACATTGAAATAGTGAAAAAAGCTGGGTATGGTGGTGCACTCCTGTAATCCCAGGGGCTCAGGAGGCTGAGAAAGGAGAATCGCAAGTTTAAAGCTAGCCCCAGCAATGGTGAGGCACTAAGCTACTCAGTAAGATCCTGTCTCTAAATACAATACAAAATATGTCTGGGGAAGTGGCTCTATGATTGAGTGCAAGGAAATAGTGAAAAAGAATCACTTTTAAGTTATTTTGCATTATAGTTTCTATTTTTACCCAAATTATGTTTTGTTTCTCAGTATCCTAAAGTATATCATGTAAGACATATATTTCTTTGTTCCTCTTTGCTAGTGTTGTTTTCCTATAGGAGCTCAATGGTGTACTTTATATCAACAGTATTTTAGACTTTCTGGTAGCTTATTTTTTTGTTGTTGTTATTTTGCTGTTTTACTTAAAACATATCCAAATAGATAATATTAAAACAAACTATATTACCACAGGAGAACATTCTGTCTCATATGGTTCATTTAGTTAAGTGTACAGAAAATACCCTGTCCTGTCCTACCGGTTGGGAGACTCATGAATTTCAGTGTATTCATATTGATATGGGCATGACCTCCCCGCCCCCCACCTCTCTCCTTTCATTTATGTATCAGTTGAACATATACTTGTCATACCCTCGGCTAGAGATGAAGATAAACAAAAGCAAATAACCCTGATATCTGCCTCTAAAGCCAGGGACACACTTTAGTAAACACTGTGCAGAATTTCAAATTAGATATAATGCCTAAGGGGTTGCTGGTGCCCAAAGGGTGGTTAAAAACTCTGGTAGGTCAGCAAAGTCTTCAAGAAAGGAAAACAATCCTTGGGTTGAATTTTGAAAGACAAATACAGTTAATGAGAAGTGATGAATGCGTATTCTCATTCCATCTAGCCTGAACCAAAAATGTAGGTGGGGAAAGAGAGTGATAGGATACTAAATACTGAAGAAGCTAACAAGATGCAAATTATGAAGGGGTTAGTGTGCATTTTAGAAAGATCTCATGCACAGTATCATGGGGAGGTTGTTAAGAGTTACAGGGACCAGACTGGTTAAAAGCCAATGGAGGAGGAGTAAAGATTTCAACTACAGCTTCAGTAGCCAGATGAGAGAGAGGAGTATTTCTTTCTTTTCTCTTTCTTTCTTTCTTTCTTTCTTTCTTTCTTTCTTTCTTTCTTTCTTTCTTTCTTTCTTTCTTTCTTTCTTTCTTTCTAGCATTTATCTCTTTATTATAGATTATCAGTGGTTTATAGTCATCATAGAAATGATGAGGCATAGTATAGGAATACCACCATCCATGTTCTGTTAAGTTTACATAGGCCTGATATTGAAAGAATATAAAACACTATGGAAATGTGTCCTTGATCCTAACATCACATTTGAATCTTAGGTGCACCCCATTACTTGGTAACAGTCCTACATATTAAAAATCATTTCCAATTAACACAAAAACATACTCCAAAATTTCCATTCCCATGTCCTTATTTTTGATTATGTTTTTTCCCATCATGGTATACTTCTTTATTTCTTTGAACAAAATGACATCCTTTCCAGTTATGACCTCAAAGGCTGGATCCCTTTAATCTCTGAAAGTTTTGTTATGGCATTCAATGCTAACTGTTTCCTTGAGAGGAACACTTCTAAAGTGAAATCAAAAAGGTAGATGGACGAGTCCAGGCTGATTGATTTGTGGGCTAGAAGGGAGAAATATGGGAGCCATCATAATGAAAGAAGAGACATATAAATGCAGGATTTGTGAAAGTAATATATGTTTAATATGTCTGCAGCACATTTAAGTAGATATGGTCTATAACTGTTGGATACAATGGTGTGGAGTTTAGTAGAGTTAAGGTAGGGCTTTGGGAGTCTTCAGCATATTGTCACTGGCCAAAATCTTCTACAGAGGTGCATACAGAAAAAACATGGTGCATGGAAAAAATGTATTGCTTCTTATATTAGTAAGTAAAATCTGTTGGGTGTATTGGAGTAAGCTGCTTAGAAACTCTAGCGACAATACCATGGGATCCGTACCTACTAGGACTTAAAGTCATTAAGTAACTTAATCAATATCACTCTATTTTTAATCACTAAAGAAAGAATTTGAAACTAGAACTCTGTCTAAAAAGCCTGTGCTATGGATAAGTATTATCTGATTTTTAATATATCTTCCTAGACAATATAAATTATTTCTACTAGGCAGTTTGACATCTACATTTAATGGAATTGGTTCTTCAAAAATTTAAATATTAAGGTACTTTGTTAAGTAAATGTTAGGTAAAATTCCATGAAAATTAATGTATTTCTTCATTTTATTTAGACAAAAGGACAGATGAAAATCTCCTTGGGAGTAGCAATTTAAAAATAAAAGAACAACTGAACTTTCTTTTTTATGAAATAGTTGAACAGGGTGTTGTTCATGTTTTTCTAGAGCTATATAGATTCCAAACATTCTAATACATCACATGTGATTCTTGTAACAGGCTTGTGAAGCAGGTATTCTTCTCATTTTATAGTTTAAGAGATTGAGTCACTTAGGCACATCAAATATTTTGACACTACTTTCTTCTTCCTTTTGTGTATTAATGTAACCGTGGCATGGAAAAATATAATGCTCTTATACTGATAAGTTGGAAAAGCTTATCAAGGAAATGATACTCAGTTAAAATGTTGCATGAGTTTTAATTTCCTAAAATCTCCCAGGTGATCAATTTTTCTTTTCCTTATAAGAATGATGATTTTCCCTTCACAGAGACTGAAAACTTAATTAAACTTTAGTTGCTGTTTAGCCAAGCTACAACACAATTTCATTGATTGGAAATGATGAATCATATTCATAAATTTAACAGCATTAGGAAATGAAAATATATAAGGCAATGCTTTAGGAACAAGTCACTTTTATGGAAGGAGAGCATCCTCCAAAGAAGGCCACACACATATGTGCATACATGAAAAAGAATTAGAGTATAGAATATATTAATTTTATATTTTTTATTTTTTAACTAAGAAGTCACTGCCATAATAATAACCCATTTCCCAGTGGATTTTGGTAATAAGAGCTTAGCCAAATGGCCCATTGATCTATATAAGAAGCCATTAGTCTGAGGGTGGGGTAGCATTTTTAACAGTATGAATTCACCACAGTACGTTTACATAAAATGCCACGGTGATGTGTTCTTGTTTACCCAAGAACCAAGTGAACTCAAGATTTTCATATAGGAGTATCCTTTAATTCCATGTTTATATTTAGGCAAAGTGCTGCTCTCGTAAAAGATTCACTGCACTGTTTGGAAAAACATTTTAACATTATGCAAGAGGCAGATGAAAGTGATATTTTTAATATACTTTGCATACTTAATTCAGAATTATTTATAGAGATTACAAATGATGTTAAGTGGCAAAAAGATATAACTGAACTATATTCAGAAGAATTCAGCAAGAGCTCTGGATTGCAAAAAGGATACAACTAGTAAGAGTTAAATTCATGGTGACTTATTGTCTTCAAAGTAAGAACAATCTAGAAGATAAGCACTTTAAAAAGAGTTCCCATTTGATTTACTAATTGCATTGGAAAGGAGCATGACATGAAATGGCAGATTGAAAGATCAAGGTTATAGAGGGTTTTATGTAAAGAAACATCAGTGCTTTGGGATTAAAGACTCAGTTCTTTACTCTGACTGTAGTGACTGTTCATTGAGGTAGGTTCTCCTTGGGATAAAAGAAATGCTGAAAAATGGTAGAATTAGAATTGAGATTTTAAAGAGATCAGAGAATTGCTTTATGAAAAAAAAAAAGGCTAAAGCTTCAGAATCCTAGGGCCCCTTGGAAATTAATTCAATTGGACAGAACTTATATTCCTTGTACAGTGTTAACTTCCAGGTCTCTGGTACAAGACAGGCAGGAGCACTCAGATTGAGTTTAGTTCATGTCCTCAGGAAATTTACCTTCTGAGTGAAGCATAAGAGAAGGATAGAAGTAAAATTAGTATAAAGCAAAGAAAAAAGAAAAAATTCTCCAGAGTTATAAACATAGTACTACTGGACAGAATCAGTAGAGGTAGGGATTTCATTTACCCTGGAGAAGAAACAAGGAAAGAACTCTGAAATTTGTGTTGAGAAAATGATAGGACCTGCACAGGAGAGTTGTAATGGGTGTGTCTACACAGAGGTTAGAGTCCGCCATGAATTGGAGAATGGAAATGCTGAGCTAAAGTTTGATTTCATTGTGTTGTAGTTGGTTGGGAGGGGAGTAGTGAAAGGCCAGGCTGAGAAGGTCTACTGGGGCTTCATTGATAGCTCAATGAAGTGCCAGGTGAGAAAAGCAGGCAGGGGAACACTTTATGGGTTTTGACAGGCAGATGATTATGCACCTGGGCTTAGGTGTCTGCTGGATCTTAATGGAAGTCCATCCTATGTTCTTTATGTGATGTGTTTCCTTAAGCAAAATTAAATTTCCTGGAACATTTTCCTTTCCACAATAAAAATTAGTATTTTTACTACCTCCTTGAGTTATAATATTCTGATAAGTAATGATGTTGCTCATTATACAAATTAGATGATCATTAAATGTTTATGATTGACATTATTGGTGCTGTGATTCAGGAAGATTTATCTAACAGCAGTGTGGGCCTTAGATATGTAGATAGGGAGATACTAAAGGTAGACCATAATGGAAACTAGGAAGAGAGAAGAAAAGAGACAATAAATTCATAGGACTTAGAAACAGGTGTTCATAGTGTTGGGTGCAGAGCAGGCTGAACTGTGTTGTCTGCAGGGCAGGCTGAACAGATGTTGGCTGCAAGATGGCCCACGCACTCAAACCCCCCTCTGTCTGGTCCTTTATCACCTGTTTGCCTCAAGTCTGAACATTCAACCCTGCTTAAGGCTGAACACTTAACCCCCCCCTTGGGCCAACAAGGCAGCTTGCAGACTCAGAGGCCCCATTAGATTTGGGCTATAAAAACTCCCTCCTGCCAGGCCCCCCTCTCTCTTGCTCTTTCTCTCTTGCTCTCTCTCTCTTGCTCTTTATCTTTCTTACGCGCGCTCTCTGTCTCTCTCTTGCTCTTGCTCTCTCCCTGTTCATCTCTTCTCTTTTCTCTCTCTTTCCTTCTTTCCTTTCTCTTTGTTGCACTGCTGCAATAAAGATCTTTTGGTTGCTCTGAGTGTTGTGGTCACTTTCCTTTCACATAGGACACAGTGAAAAAAGTATAGACAAGAGTGACTTCAAAATTTGGGAAAATCCAGGTGCGGTGGCACATCCCAGTGCCTTGGGAGGCTGCGGAAGGAGGGCTCAAAAAATAAGAAAGGGCTGGGGATGTGGTTTAGTGGTTAAGTGCCCCTGGGCTCAATCCCTGGTGCAAAAAATAAATAAAATGGGGATAAAATAGAAAGCCATGTTTAAGTTTTCTTAAAGTGAAAATAATTTAGATTTATGACATGCCAAGTTTGGGGTTTGCTGAGGTCATCTAGATATATTTAACAGGCAGGTAGAAATGTAAATTTGAAGACATAATCTGCAGCTTCACCTGCATGTGGTGTTCAGGAGGAAGTGAGGCAATATCAAGGAAGAAGGAGGACATGGCAGTGTATCCTACTACCACAATCTCATGAGATAAATGGGTTTGGAGAAAAAGGAAATGTCCACAGAAGATAGGTATGTCTGAGACAGTGAGAGTTCTAAGAAACTTCTCTTAAATTTATTGGAAAGGAAGTCTTGGAGAAAGCAATGTGAAAAAAAGTATTGAGTGTGCAAATTTGGTTGTGAGAAACTTAAGAGTGAATAAAAATGTGAATATAGACTTTAAAAAAGGCTTGTAGCAAGAATTTTAAAATAGGACTCAAGTTTGAGATCATCATAAAGAGGAAAAATTTTTCTTCAGTTATTTTTACTGCTATCTTATAGTTATATATGATAGTGGTATTTATTATGCTATATTCAAATATGCACATAACATAATTTGATCTGTTTCATTCCCCAGGACCTTCCTTTTCCCTCTCCTCTTCCGTGCACTCTACTTTACTGATCTCTTTTCTATTATTTTTACTATTTTAATTAGTGCACTATAATTATATATGTAATCAGGGTTCCTTGTAGTATATTCAGATATGAGCATAGCATAATTTGGTAGATTTTATTCCCCAGGACTTTTCCTTCCCTCTTAATTTCTTTCTTCCACTCTGTGGGTCTTTTAATAGAATCAGAGTAATAACCCGATTTTCTTCTATAGTTCCAATGTTTCTGGTTTAATTCCTAGGTTTTGATCCACTTTGAATTGATTTGTGTTTAGGGTGAGAGAGGAGGATTTGATTTCACTCTCCTGTATATGGCCATCTAGATTTCCTAAGACTGTTTATTAGAAAGGCTATCTTTCTCTAACACACATTTTTTGGTACCTTTGTCAAGGATCAGATGACTGTATCTATGAGGTTTTGTCTCTGTGTCTTTTGTTCTATTTCCTTGGTCTTTGTGTCTGTTTTTATTTAAGTATCATGCTGTTTATTTTTCTTTTAAATATAGCTTTGTAGAATAATTTGAGATCAGGTATTGTGATGCCTCTAGCATTGCTCTTAATTGTTCAGAATTGCATTGTCTATTCAGGATCTTTCATTCTTTCATATGAATTTTATGACTATTTTTCCTAGTTCTGTAAAGAATTGTCATTGGCATTTTTATGGGAATTACATTAAATATATAAATAACTTTTGGTAGTATGACTATTTTGATAATATTAACTCTGTATATCCAAGAACATGGAAATTCTGTCTATCTTCTAATGCCTTTAATTTCTTCAGTGTTCTGTAATTTTTATTATAGAGGACTTTAACCTCCTTGGTTAGATTTATTTCTAGGGTTTTTTTTTGTTTGTTTGTTTGTTTGTATTTTATGAAGCTATTGTGAATGGCATTGTTTTCCTGATTTCTTTCTTAGCAGATTCATTATTTGAGTATAGGAAAGCTATTGGTTTGTGTATATTGATCTTGTTTCTTGCTACTTGGCTAAATTTGTTTATCAACTCTAGTAGTCTAATTTTTTTTTTTTAAAGAGAGAGAGAAAAAAAAAATTAATATTTTGTTGAGGGCCACAGCCGTGTCAGGATGATGCATGGCATTTTGCCAGAAGGGAGTGGTTGAGAGGTGATGCCAGCGAGCCATTGAGATAATGATGGTTAAGTTAAGCTGTATATTCACTTGTATATAGACCTTTACTGTCCGGCAATAGGGCGGCTCTTGCTGCCTCAGGCGCCCGCTACTTTGGGGTTCCCATTGAGTTCTCGCAGGGTTCCGAGAGAGTGCAAGCAGAGCCTGGTAGAGGAGAGAGGTCCCTGGGGAGCGTGTGTGGAGTGTGCTGGTGGAGTTCGGGAATAAAGAGTTGCTGTTTGAACCTACAAGTGCCTTGTGGCGGCTCGGTTATTTGTGCCCAGCCAGACTGTAGCAATATTTATTTTTTAGTTTTCGGTGGATACAACATCTTTGTATGTGGTGCTGAAGATCGAACCCGTGCCGCACACATGCCAGGCGAGCGCGCTACCGCTGGAGCCACATCCCCAGCCCCTCTAGTAGTCTTCTGATGAACTATTTTGGGTCTTCTAATGATAGAATCATGTCATCTTCAAACAGAGATAACTAGACTTCTTCTTTCCCTATTTGTATCCCATGAATTTCCTTCTCTTACCTGATTGTTCTGACTAGAGTTTCAGGAATTATATTAGGTAGGAGTGGTGAGAGTGGGCATCCTTGACTTGTTCCTGATTTTAGAGAAAATGCTTTCAGTTTTTCTTCATTCAATATAATGTTGGCTTTGGGTTATCATACATAGCCTTTATGAATGGGTGCTGGTTTTTGTTGAAGGCTTTTTCTGCATCTTTTGAGATTATCATGTGATTTTTGTCCTTAATTCTATAATTATATTTATTGATTTGCCAATGTTGAAACAAAGTTGCATCCCTAGGATGAAACCAACTTGATAATGGGGTACCATCTTAATGTGTTTTGATTTTGTGGATTACTGATGTTTTATTAAGCATTTTATTAACTATTTTCATCAGGGATATTGGTCTGTTGTTTTCTTTCATTGATAGATTTTTATCTGGATTTGGTATCAAGGTGATACTGGCTTCATAGAATAAATTTGGGAGTGTTGAGGGAAGATTTTTAAAGTGTATGGGTGAAGGCTGGCATTGTATAGGATTTATGTGTGTTTTTAGGCTTAAAGCTTAGAGAGGATTGAGCCAAAGAAAAGAAGAGAGGAAAACCATTTCCTTTGCAGGGACTCTTGGAATGGAATGAAGGCCTCAAATAGAACTGTGAGGTCTTGTAGCCGTCGTGAATCACACCTCAGTTCTTCTGTAAGTATGTTTTTCTGGTCAGAGGCTCATGTTGCTTATACAATCCAAGTGTATTATGGCTGAGTGAGCAAGTAATAGTGGGCAGTTTGAAGAGAAAAGAACATCTAACAATGTGTGCTAGCCTACTACTTACAATTGGTGTGAACTTAAACAAGTTTCTTAATCTTTGGGGTCTTCAATTTCTTCTCCAAAAGAGAAAAAGAATTTAGAGAGCCCCTTCTCTGTATATTGTAGGCACCTGGAAGTTGCTAAATTTACTGAATTACCATTAATATAATTAGGTAGGCTATTTATATTTAACTTATATAATAATTTTACTATTAATACTCTATTATATTTTTTCCTAGTCATTAAGTTACTCCATCATCCACTGAAGTAATAATTTGATAAATGCTTCCAAGTGAACTGAGAAAATTACTGTAAGTTCCTAAAGGTAATTGATCTATTGTCTCCCTTACTATAATCAGGAATTAATCTATGATAATGACTCAGCATTTTCTGTTATGTATAAAACATTATGCAGTAAAATATAATATGACTAATTCAAAGTGAAAAAAAAAAAACCTTCCCTTCTCATTAGTGAGGTCACATATAGAAGGTCATGCTTTATCATCTTAATTTATGTGTGTGTACTGACAATGACCTTCTCAGAGCCCAGGTATTTGTCACGTGAGCCTGATAGAGAGAGAGGTTTTCTTTGTCCTAGATTCTTTTGCTGAGGGTCTAGGAAACTTTTCAGCCAACCAGTTAATGTTTATATGTAGAATCCAAGAGTATTTTTTATAAGTACCTTTTTTTCCATCTTATTAGTAAAAAGCATTTAAGAGCTTATTTTAAATATTCACATCACTAAAGACCCCTCCTTTCCACTCTTCCTAATTGCACCCAGTAAAGCAAATACTCAAGCAAAATCCCCCAACTGCAAAGTGGGTCACAATTTTATAGAAGGATCTGAATTGGGCACCAATCTAAAAATAATAGGTTGCTAAGAACGAGGGCATCTGACATGCTCCTGACAGGGCCACTGGAAAGCTACAGTAAGCTGATGAAAATAGATTTTATTTTTTTGATACCTCTAAGATTCTATATTGCCTGTTGATCTTTGACTCATTTAAGGAGATGGCGTAGTATCCTATGGTGGGTACTAACAATCTCTTCCAATAAGTTGAGATTTAGAGAAAATGGAGTTAAGATGAATTAAACAGGATTTCATGAGATCTGAAGATTCCTCTAATATATCATAAAGCAGTGGTTTTACATCTTTCATTTTATTTAATGGGTAGAATCTGTACTCTAAATGAAAGCTTAGCCCAGAAATGTAATATATAAATTTGATTAAAGTGGAAGTCCTCTTTTCTAGGGGTTAGGGTCACTTTGCCTTCTTCCTGGACTTTCAGCTCTTTGAAGTCCAGGGCTGTGTCTGCAAAGCCAGTAAAGTCATATGTGTTTCTTGGTGTTCTTTTCACTGTAAAAAGATCACTCACCAGCATTAAGGATGTCAGTGTTTTAATAGGTAGTCGGTAGGGAGGAAGAGGAGATAGTTTTGGAATCTGTTGATCTAATAGACAAAATGATAGAAGAAGAAGATTTGAGTAGAAAACTTTGAGCAACTAGAGGGCAATAGGAAGGGTTGGGCTGAAGAAGGAATAAAGAATGAAGAATTATAAGGTGCATTGAAATCCCACAGAGTGCCAGACATACTCATAACATTTAGTTTTCACAACGTTGTTCTGAGACAAATAACCATTTTACAAATTGAGAAGTTAAGGCTCAGAAAGTTTAAATGACTGGCTCATTGTTGGCAAATAGTAGAGCTCAGATTTACCACCAATTCATAGCTCAAGATGTTTTCACTCCACTGTGCTGACTTGGGGAAGAACTAGGGCAAAGGAGGAGAAGGAGAAATTCAATGACTTTGAAGATCTCTCTTTTCAGTTTTATTTAAGGCTGTCTCTAAATGTGTCTCCTGGTGAGAGATTGCAGGTGCTACTCAGCAAGTACTAAGCCAGTTCCCAGAGAAGGCTTCCTGGATCCACCTGATAAACCTGGGCTACCTGACTCACCTCATTGTCTGACCTTGCCCAGGCCCTAGGGGAGGGGAGTGAAGGGTTTTGTTGCAAGTAGTGCTATTAATAATTACTCAGAAGCAGATTTTCTTTAATGCAAGCTTATATTCAATTACACCAATAATCAAATATAAACAATTAATGCAAAAAGTGTTGTGTGTGCAGGAGCACTCCAACTAGCATATAGTGCACTCTAATTAAACACTATAAGCTAATCACACAATCCTAGGGAAATCATGAGCCCCCAAATACCTCTGATGCCACACGTCTTCTCTTAGCCAAAGAGTAGATGTTGTCCTTGTCTGGTGATTCTCTTTAGCTGGAAGCCAGGGAATGGTGGAGTCAGTCCAGGGACGGACAGCAAGTTGTCCAGTCTCACCGATGGCCTTGGAGCAAAACACTTCAATGTGAAAGGACCAGCAATTTAAATACAGTTTCAAGTTGGTGGTGTATGTTAGTGATTGGTTACACCCAGTGAAAGTCAATGTCCGTTGGTTATGTACAGTGAGGTGATGTAATTGAATCAGGGCATGTTCCTTGTGCATGTCCATGGAGCTGTGCTCCCTATCAATTGTAACCAGTCATTGCAAAGCCTGCCTATGGCTAGTGTCCCTTATCAATTGCAAACAGACTGACCAAGCAGTTCAATGGCTGCTGTTCCTTATGGCCAACAACTTAGTTCCAGCATGTCTATAGCAGATGCTCCTTACAGGCTTCCTGTGTTATTCCTGAGGTTCATTTAACTATGGACACTTTCTGTTCTGTGATAATACCCTGGCCTTGATTCAGTACAGCCTATGACTATAAAATTAACCTTTGTCTTCCCTTTCCTCACCTCTCCTCTCCCCTCATGTCTTCTCTCTCATTCATCTGTTCATCCATCTACCCACCCATTTAAAAAAATCCCATTATTTCATGACTATTCAGGCCTTCAGGGAAGGAGCTGTGAGTTGGAAGTGCCTTCAGAGGTTTTCTCATGGCACCCTTAGGTTGGGCAGGTGGAGGGGATTCTGGATCTCATTCACCTACCTTCTGGGGAGGTACAGGCAGCAAGGACACAGAGCTAGTTAAGTGTCCACAGACATTGGGTTGGGATTAGGGGTTCATTTTGTGGGGAACCTAGCAAGAAGAAGGTAATCCCAGATTGGTGGCCTAAGATTTTCAACAATTTACTGAAGGACTCAGAGGGAGCCAGTAAGGAATCCAGGTACCACTTCTAGAATATAAATGGGGTCTGAGATTTTTGAAAGACAAAGGTTGGGTTAAGAGTGTTGCAGACTAAGGCTGGGAAAACAGAGCAAATGAGGCTCAGTGCTGAGCATAGGGTTTGTTCCCTGAGTTCATGGCCATTGGATTTCAGTGAAGCAGGTGAGTAGTTGGTGGACTTGGCTTTCTATCTGCTCATATTATCTTGAGCCTAGAAGCCAGGCAGGACTTTCTTTAAGTGATAATAAGCAAGGCTTTGATTCCTGGCAGAATGACATTCAGATCCTAACTCTATCATTTAATACTCACTTGGGTAAGTATTTAACATTGCCATTCCTCAGTTTCCTTTATACACAGAAGTGAAATCAATAGGTGCTCTATTTCAGAGAGAGCTGTTAAGAAGATTAAACAACGTAATACATGTAAAGTGATTAGAACACATATTCAGTGTTATGCATTAATTTACTAATAGAATTTTTGATATTTTTTTTTTACTATCATTACCTAGATCAGCTGAAAAACAGGAATTGTGAAGGAATAACATGGACCTTACTCCTGTATCTTGGGCATACTTTGCTAAGGAATGATAAACATTCTTCCCTGATAAACCTAGATACAACTTTAGAATCAATTCTCCATATAGTGCTCTAACAATTTCCATAAATTAATTATGTCTAGACATCTACTCTGTCTATTACAATCTATTAATTCTCCATACAGACCCCCAGAACATCTGTTTTTTTGGTGAACTTTTCACTGTCAATGAACTTACCAACTTTAAAATTCATAATTTTATTATTAGTTATTGTTAATTATTACATAGAGTTGTGAAGAATCACTATCAACTTACTGACTCACTGAACAAAATTTAAAAATCTAGTTTTTCTCAAAAACCAGAAGTGATATTTGCCTTTACTATAATATCATCTGCAGAAATAAATATGAATTATATAAGTATCTATCAACCTTTAGTTCATACTTATATTCAATGAAATTGTCAGATATTTCTTTGTAGATATTAATTTGCATTTGGCAGCTGGCCTTCAATAAAATTTTCAATGTTCTTGCAGATATGACTTTGACATTTATTCTTGGCAAGATAAATACTATTCTAATACTTTCTTTTTTACAGTATCACACACATATACAAAAGTGCAGCAACAGATAAAGAAACCATCTGAATTTTCTATAAAATATTTTTGAATTGGTGCACTCACTTGTGGATCTAAATATGAATTTCTAATTTAATCACAAGGTTCAATTAATTTTTTTAAAAAAATGTAAAAAAATAACATTGAAAACTTCAAACTAAAACTTCAATGATAGACACATCTGAATATTTTGGTGAGAAATTTCAAGACAAACATCTTAGCTCTGGATTATCAGTTTCATTTAGATAAAATTGTTAGTATTTCAAAAGAATGAAAACCAAAAGGACATCCACAGACTTTTTTGTTGCTGTTTTCTTTTTACTTTATAAGACACCAACTCTACTCTTCAAATGTCTTAAAGAGAGAATATGGATGAAAGACCTTTTTATCCTGTTTTGTTTTATTTTTATAACCTCTTCATGCCCAGTTTCTGATATTCAGAGTCCAAGTCCATTCCCTGGGAGATTTGTAAACACATGATAGAAGAAGCTTCTGATTTGACCTTTACAGTAGAAAAATAGAAATTTGTTTTCTGACATATAGATAGTAATAATTTTGGGAAACTACCAACAATGTTATTGGAGAAGAAATTATCAATAATAATTAACATTTATTAAACATTTAAATGCCAAGAAATCAAATATCTCTGTAAGGTGAATTACATAATTTTACTTTTCCAGAAAAGGACACTGAGGCTAAATCACATGCCTAATGCCTGTCTATTAAATAGTGAAACTGGATTTAAATAGAGGTCTGTCTATTGTGGTCAAACCCTTTCATCTTCCATTGAACCATTTTGACTCCTACCTAGGATTAAAAGATCTGTTTATTGAAAGTGTGAACCTGAAAGAAGAAAAAGGTATATCAGGTCTTCAAAGTTTATTTTATGTGGGAATTGCACCTGCTGCACATCTGATTGCACATGTCATAGATACAAGAATAAAATTACTTAAAAGGGAGAAAATAGTTGTCCCTTGATGTCCATGGGCAATCAGTTTCAGTGCTCCGCATGTGTTACAGTTTAGATGAGGTATCCATAAAAGCTCCTGTGTTAATGCAGGAATGCTTAGAGGTGACTTGGTGGGTTTTGAGAGATATAATCGAAACAACCCTAGTCTAAATAGACCTGGTGGTACCTGTAGGCAGGAGGGGAGTGGCTGGAGGAGGTAGGTCACAGGGGTGCAAGGTGGTACCCTGGAAGACTTCATCTTTCTTCTGCCCATGCCCCTTCCTACCTCTCTACTCCCTTTCTTTGCTCCCTGGCCAGCCGTGAATGGAGTATCATTCTTCCTCCATGTCCTTCTGGTATGTTCTGCCTCACCTTGGGCCCAGAGCAATGGAGTTGACCCATCATGGGATAAACGTCTGAAACCATGAGCCAAAATAATCTTTCCTTCCTTTATCTTGTTTGTATCAGGTATCTTGGTCACAGCCATGGAAATCTGACTAAACACACCATGGATACCAAAATCCTTAGATGCTCAGGTCCCTTATATGAAATGGCATGGTATTTGATATAACTTCTACACATTCTCCTGTATACTTTAAACCATCTCTCGATTACTTGTAATATCTAATGTATTAAAATATACCACATTGTTTAATGACAAGAAAGATGTCTGTACATCTTGAGTACACGAAAAATTTATTTCCTGAATGTTTCTTCTGTGGTTGATTGAATCTGCAGATGCAGAAACCACGGATACACAGGGTAGATTATACTCTAAAATTGAAAAAAAAATTACAAAATCATGGAAATCTTGAGTTTCATTATTTTCTTAAAGTGTGAGATCTGAGGCCAGGAGCCATAAACAACCTTCAGTTTCCAGACTTCTCAGGAGAGTTGTTACTCTTCTTCTATTCATTTTTACAGCTAGCTGTCTGTGGTTTTATTACAACTTTAATTGGCTAGAGCCTTTAATTATGGTAAGGTGAATCCATTTGTGTGAAATAACAAGCATAAACTTTCTTCCATTATTAAAAGTGAACGTTTGTGCAAATTTAGACTATCTTTTTTTTTCCTGCTACATACCCTTCACTCTAGTCTCCTATTTCTATGTAATTTGTGTCTTTCAGACTTTGTATTATTAGCTGTGGAATGTGACAGGTAGAAAGAAGGCACAAGGTCATTTCATTATTCTTTGAAACAGTTTCTGGCACATCACTTTCTTGGTTTTAAAAAAAAATCTATATAACTTGCAATTGAATCTTCTGTTTTAAATGGCTTCTTTCCTGATGATATTCCTTCAGTTACTTGATTCTGGATAAATGCTAAAGCAGATATCAAATTTTTCATTGAGTGTTCTACATTTCACTTTTTAAATGTGATAAAAAATAAAATCCTCACCCACTTTAGGGAAGATGCCATCAATGTCAGCATACATTTTTGGGTCTTCCTGAATCCCACAATAAAAATAGAGAGATTGGAAAGCAAAAGCAAAAAGCCATGTTCAACATCTTCACCAGTGCCAGGAGTCACCACAGCCCTAGGAGCCCCAATATACCAAGAAGCACAAAACCCATTAGAAACTGGCGTTTGTGCACTGGAAGGTGAAGATGAACCATGTGTGCCAATAGAGATACAGCCCTTCTAAACCCAATAAGAAAGGTCTTGTTGCTGGCTGGAAGAGTGTGATTAGGAAATAGGTGCCAGCTGCTAAGTTTCTTTAGATAGGCTTTGCTTTATAAGTCATACTCTTCTTGAGGGAATCCCGGCCAAGAGCTAAGCAAGATTACTGGAAAGGGTCTTGTTATTTCTACCAGAAAGGAACATCTTTAATAAAAATGCACACCACATATCTGCTTTATGGGTTGGTAGCTTTTTGTCCAATCTTGCTTCCTCTACTTTTTTTTTGAGTGTGCACTTTCATATTGTCCCTAACTCTGTCTCAGTGTCTGCATGCAGGTGGATTCTGCTGGCAGGAGGGTCAGGGTTGTTCTGAGAAGGCAGGCAGTAAGATAGGTGGTGTGTGAAATTGGTCTTGGTGTAATTGGATGGGTCAGTTGCCAAGCACTTCCCTGGAGGTGGTATGGCAGAATGTCGTGGTGGATAAGACTTGCAGGTGCAAGGATTTGGGATTTGGAGACAACAATGTATACAAAACCAATGGAAATTGGTTATTATTATGTTTTATTGATGGACTCCAAAAGGTTAATAAAAAAGCTGAGAGCAGTTGACAAGAAAAAAAAAATGTATTCTGGAAGGCTTTTTTGGTCAAACTTATAAAGAGTTCAGGGTCTTCAGTATCAGGAATGAAGAAAATCAATTGGAAACCAAACCCATTCCTTTAGGGAAAGACATTTTGCCCCTGAGAATCCCTTTCAGGATCTGCTTCTACTTCTTCTCTCAGCTGCCAGGGGTAAGCCACTAGGGTTAAGTCACAGCATAGACCAGGCAAGGACATGCTAAGTGTGAGCAGAGAACAATGGAATTATTCGACAAAGCAGGCATAAGAATTAGCACCATGTACCAAAACTGGTAAAGTACCTGGGTTTTGAGGGAGAGAACCCAAGGGCCCCACAACACAAGAATGGAAAAGGGAGACTATTGACTTGTGATGCTAAATGCAACATCCTGACAAGGACTTCAGAAGATAGAGAAAACTCTCTTCTTGTGTAGCCTCTAGAAACCTGAGAGAGTGTTGATCCATGTTGAGAGAAATTGAAATGCCTTACCTGCTGCAGTAAAAGGGCAGAGTAAGATGTTTAAAATATTCGTAGATGTGGGCATACCCCCTTACTCCCTAAGGCCATCAGGAATGTGATGGTGGGAAGGGAACTGGCATCCACAAGAAATTCTGGTGACTCTCCTCAGGAAAGCAGGGTTGATGGTAGCAGATGCCATTAGGGAGGGTGGCTTGTTAGCAATGGGGATGAGAGGCGACCCAAAGTAATAAAGGCCAGGTGGTGGCACTTACTGTCCATATGTCATAGAAGAGCAGGTGTGCTTGAATTGTAGAAATGGGTAATAGACCAGACATTCTCAGGGGCAAAATTGAAAGCCAAAGAAGTTACTGATGAATGTGTGCAATAGCAAAGAAGTATATGAGCAGAAAGTAACAACAGATCAGCAGGAAACCAAAGGAAGTTCCCCAATGAAAGCTCAAAATCTATATCCAGTTTCAAGACCTGAATCATTTTTTTTTTTTCTGACCTAGAATTCATTGAATGGAGGGGTGACTGGGTCACTAACAGGAAGGACCTTGCAACACCATGATAAGTACACTGCAGTGATTCTCCCAACCCTTCACCACAGCATCTCTGGGCCAGTGGGTCCTGGGTCTACACAATGAACTTGTACTGGAGCAATAAAACAGACACCCATCACTGTTGACAAAGCCATATGCTCTTCATTAAGTGAAATCTATACCTTGTACATGTTTTTTTTTTTCATTTTGTGTCAGAGCAGTTGATTTTATGACCAAAAAAAAGTTTATCTCATTAAGTAGACTTTCATATGAATCGGGTCTCTGGTATTTTGAAAGAAAGAACTATTTTCAGTATACCGCCTTTTAGAAACTAGATACAATTCTAGCCAACTATTAGCTGCTGCTGCTGCTGCTTCTTCACCTTCACACTGGATATGAGGAGGCCTCCAGCAGCTCATCCAGTCCCACTCAGTTGCTAGGGAAGTTCAGGATGAGCAGAAGGATGGAGGAAGTCTCAGTCTCAAGCCAGTATCTGATAAACCAAGGAGAGAACTGAGGTTTTCACAGCTTCTGAGGCAACATTCCCCATGGTTTTGTGTTTGTCCTTAACCAGTCCTACAATTGAATTCTAATTTTCACTTCTTTATCTGATAAGCCTACTTAGCAGTTCACCAATCTCTTTCACATGCTGGAGTCTTAACTCAAATTTGTTTAACTAATATAGTCTCATTCTTGTGGATAACTCTCTGTCTTCCCATCCATCTTGTAACTGAGAGAGTGGATTATTTTTGTTGAACCCAAACCTCTACCTTGCAGTGACAGTTCCTGGCAAGACAATGGATATTATCTGCTCTTCTGACTAAGATTTAGCCCTTTGACCCCACACCAAACACTGTTCACTTGCTTATTGCCTCAACTTGACACCTTTAGGATATTATGCCTTTAACTACCAGTTGGCTTTCAGGATTCCAATCCAGGTATTGGTTACTTCCCTTAAACTTTCACCCTAATAAAGCATGTCTAGGCAGCAGTCTGATATTTTTGTGAGATAGAAATGGAAATAAAGCTCATTTTTTATCTTCTTAAATTTCATTTATTAGTAATTGCAATTTGTTTTTTTTTTCATGATATAGTAAAAGAAAATTTAGTTTCTTCTCATGAATTTGAGACTTTCCTCCACATCAAGAACTGTGAATGTTCTGAGACTTTACCCTCTTTGTACGATAGCATATTTTCTTGCTATAGTTTTATAGATATTCACAGGTCTCTGTTACAACAGCAGCAAATGTAGTGAGTATCATGTTTGTATGGGTTCCCATCCTGTCCTCTTATGCAGATAACATAGAAACCCAGACGAATGTAGCAAACACAGGAGGCTTCCATCCCAGGTAAGGAATCTTGAGTTAAGGAACCTGAAACTTTTATAATGGGCAATAAATTGCCTCTCATTTGTCTCAGAGGAAAACATTATCTTTGTGTAAAAAATAACCTTTCCATTGCTCTGGAGAGAGATCTATACTACCCTCTAAGTATGTTCTCTACAAATATACTTGAAAAGATAATTTAGAACAAAGATAGTCATTACTTCTCATAATAGCAGGAACCTATGGGGAATTATCTCCTAAGAGCCCATTCTTCAATGTGGAAAACAGTGTACCAGCTCTGAACCACTCATCATATCTAGCTTGTCCAAAGACATTATTTTGACAGTGATACTCTTTGATCAGTTAATATTTTTATTCTTCTTGGGAATATGCATTTCTGATTTTATAATATAGATATTTTATTAAGATGATGAAGAATAAACATCTAAGAGGAGATCCCAGAAACAATGATCTTTTTAACCTTATGGAACAGGTTATTATCATTTTTTTATCTCTAACTGAACAGTATGGCTGCCTTCTTTCTTCCCCAAATCTCCTGGGGTAAGAATGTTTACTTCAGTAGAGCTGAATTCATTGTTTTTGATCCCTTCAAATTCATTATGCAAGTCTAAGTAGTGGAAACATCGGTGGCAGGTCATTTGTGACATAATATTTATCTTTTATGGGCAGTCTCTTTTATCTCAATACTTAGTCTTATTTCCTCTGAAGCTGAGACCGTTGAGTGTGATGACTGCATTGACCTAGGTAACTGTTCTTACGAATTTAAGAATGGTTTCCTATCTCTATACTCATAGGTAAGTCCCATTATGTCTATTACTTTAGCATTGAGGTATGAACAAGATCAGAGATCAAGAACTCAAATGCCTATGGTCTAAGCCACTGAGTGACCACAACTCCAGGGGATGATATTCACACTGTAGGCTATGTAAAAGGAAAAGCCTAAGGTACAACCATGTCCAACAATGCTTCTACAACCATACATTTTGGGGGCCCTGTCTATAGGAATTCCACGTATTAATGCCATTGTGCTGATAGGGGTGGGATATAACAAACCAGTGCCATGGCCTCTGACCAAACCAGAGAGGCCATGTCTTTCCTAAAGGCATGTCAATCAAAAATGTGAAGCTGTAAGAGTCTTCATACTCAGCTGGGTGGTCTTTAGAACTCCTTCCAGGCCTACATTTTATGATTTTGTTGGTTTGCTGCTTTTTTCAGATGCTCTTATTTCTGCTTTCTTCCTGAGTAGTGATTTCTCTGATGGGTACAATTACCAGAAAGCGGTAAGAAATGGGTGAATAAAAGCAAGTGCTCCTTGCGAACAAATACCATTCCTACTCAGAGACAGCAATAGTTCTGGTTTCCAAAGACCAATTACAAAGCAATCACCTGGAGAACTTGATTAAAAATGCTCAAAAAGTTTCCTGGGGTCCACATGAATAGAATCAGCATCTTTGGGGTTAGAGGCCAGGAAGTTCTATCTTATAAAGACTTCGCAAATTATTCTTAAATGCAGCCAAAGTTGAGAATCAGTGACTGTGCAAAAGTTTCTGGGAAGAGCAGACACTTTTAGTGGATCAACTCTCCACCTCTATTATAAAACCACTGTGCCTGAGCAGACATCAGGTACTGTGGCATGGCTAGTACTGAATTGAAGAAAGTCCTCTTTTTCGAGACAGCTGATTGAAGAAACAGATGCTCACAGGTTTGGATATGCCTATCAAACTATATTTTGAAGCATTTAATTTTGATGGGTGATTGAGATTTTGGAAGCCAAAGATTGGCTCTGGATAAGCAAAAGTGGTTTAAGTGTCCAAGTAATAGCAGGTGCTTCAATTAAATTCACTTCCTGTTGCCTTTTTTTTTTTCCTGTTTTCAAATTTCTGGTTGGTCTAACTTGAGATTTGATAATTAATTAAGTGTATGCAAAATTGCCCTGAAAATGAAATATTCCTCTTCAGATGAAAATGTCAGCAGAATTCATTTTTTAAGTTCTCTTAGGTCTGGGTCTATTTAGCCTAACTGAACTGGGCACAGGACCACATAGTTCAGGAAAGTTCTCTAGAGGGTAGCCTGTTGGAAGATGAGCAACAACTTATTTCTGCTCCTTATCTCATGGCTTTAACCATGGTTCCAATTTTGCCAGCTAGCCTGGCAGTGGCATTCAATGCTAGCTTTGATGTGCTTTTAGAGTGACTCCTGGCAGCACTGACACTTTTCCAGAAGTGCCTTACAAAAAAAAATCTGTAGTTGTGGTGTAGCGGGAAGACTGGAAGAAGGGAAAAAACAACTTCTCTGACCTTAAAAGATTTCTTCCTATCTCTAGGTTTCTTGTTTCTCACATATAAAGCAGAAGGCTGGTTCTTTTTTTTTTTTTTATTAGTTACATATGACAGTATAATGATCTTGACATTCCATACATTTGAATCAAATGGGGTATCATTTCTCATTTTTCTGATTGTACAGGTTGCAGAATCACATTGGTCATACAGTCACGCATATACACGTATTTTGTATACCGATGAGGGTCTCCTTCCATCTTCCGTGCAATTCCCCTTCTCCCTCCTTTTCCCTCCCACTTCACTTCCCTATTTAGTGGTAATTTTCTGGTTCTTTTTTAGTGCCTCCTATTTTTTGTTGAGTCCTTGGAAGTGGGTGGGTTTGTTCTGGTAATGAAGGACATTAGATAATGGCTCCATTATCTTTTTTTTTAAAAAAAAAAAAAAAAAACATGAACCAGCTCATTTTATAACTCTTTTCATTTCTTCAGGTTAATAAGAGATGATCTCTAAGATGTGTTGCAATTTTTAAAGAGCAATAGGTATTACCTTATAGATTGTGTGAATTTTATATTTTAGGACCCTGTTGTGTTAAATAAAATTGGTGCTGGGTAGGAGTAAACTTCAGTGAAACTTAGAATTGGATACTCAGAACAGGTTCTTCCTGAGAGAAAGTACTTCTTTACCCTGAACTTTCCTCCTCTCAGAACTTCTCAGTTCTCTAAAATTCAGGATACCTAACATGGTATATTCTGATTGGTTATATTACTAGTAGAATGATGATAAAGTTCTAGACAGAAACTTCCAAAGCTGAAAGTTTACAAAGTACATGAGTGGGAGGTGAAAGTTGGCCATCAACTTACTGAGAAATTCTTCCTACCTTAGCCATAGGTCCCGGACCTCCTCTCTCTAGTGGCATAGACCCCACCCAGTGCTTCAAATGATACATTTCATGAATCAAACTGTTGAGGGAGCCATGTCTGTGGGGGACAACTTCCCTGTCTACAGGTCTGTTGGAGTGATGTGAAGTAGACTTGAAGTGCTTACTAGCAGAAAAGTATATTCCTCCTCCTCCTCCTTTTCCTCTTCCTCCTCCTCCTCCAGTTTAAAGGCAAAAGCAAACCAATCAGCATACTAAAGCTTATATATCCACTTCCACTATGGGCGATGACACTGATCTTAAACTATTAAAACCTTAAAGCTCTCTCTTCAAATCTAAAGGAGCATGAATAATCCTTTTTTAAAGATGTAGTACATGAACAAAGTGCTGTGCTCATTGAGGGTGTTATTCAAAATACAAAAGGTGTTATTCATAATGCCTCCTTTACCACAGAAAATGCATGCTTGCTAACTTGGGCTTCAGCTGTTGTTAAAAGAAAATCTGCAGATAGAGCAAAAGGGCAAAAGGGTGACATCTGGCATAACAGACTTTCTAAGATGGTTTTGGCATAAAGCCTGCATTAAATAGCAGAAGCAGAAAAAAAATCTATTGGAATAAAAATTTAAAAAATGAGGACAATACCACAATGACTTCCAATCTCTATCAAACTTGTTTAAAACCAGTGCCACAGTTTTGTTGTTGTTATGATCTGAAATGGGCCATCACCTCTAATATTGGCTCTGGAAGACACGAAAATATGATATTTTCTCAAGTGGAGGAGTTTGAATCTTTTCATAAATTCCCAGCTACTGTACACTTAACTTCACCTTTTCATCTGAATGAGTAATGCCCCCAAATGTACGTGCTATTATAGAATTTCCTCCACTTGAGAAAATCTCCCATAGTCGTGGTTCTCCTGTCTTGTATGGATACTTGCTAAATGTGAGGCACCAAGTGATGCTTGAGGTAATAAAGAGCATATTTCATCTTCAAAACCACAGTGGCTTGGAAATTATGAACTCTGTAGCTTGAGAAGAAAATAATATACTGCTTGACAAACAAGGGACAAATTAGAATGAAGCTTCTAAATCATGTAATTATTCAAGACACTGAAAGATAAGAATTATTGTACAGAATTACCTTTGCAGGAGGCTGGCTTAAGACTAGCAATTTTATAGGATTCTATTTTTTTCTTAAACTATATTACTTTGCCTGCATCAGCTCTGCTTGAAGCTGAGCGAGTAAGTGAAAGGGAGGCAGGAACACAGCTATCGGTTCTGGATGATCAATAGCTCATTGTTTGACAGTTTCAAGGCAGTGATTCTGCTGGATTATGAGTGAGAGCCCTTCGGTTAGTTCTGATCTGAACAGTCTCAATCAGTTTGTGCCTTTTGCTTTGATATGCATGCACATCTGTGAGGTGACCAAGCCATGGCAACAATTCTGTTAAAAATCAGTCTTTGTATTTGGCCTTGGACCCCAATCAGTTACACTGGAGTTTGAACTTTACCGATGTAAACAACTTATGGCTTCACCCTACTTTCTCACTTGGAGATGAAAGTGAGAATATTATCCATAGTGTGACCTTGATCTGCACAGACTAGATCTCAGTGGGAGTTTGGCATGTGAATTGGGGACACAATATGGCCTTTGAGAGTTGTTTATAAATAGAACCTGTGTTGCCTTACATGATTTATAAAGCCATGATTCCAGAGATTGAGCAATATTTGCTGGTTGAGAAAGAGAGAGTAAGCTATAATGACAAATAACTGAATGCCACTTTTATACCCCAGCTACTCAAAAGCCTTTCTAGGCTAGAATTCCTTGACTCAATTAATCACATACATTTTGGTTCCCAATTTCTCACTAATTCTAATTCAGAACTTATAGACTCCACTGTTTGGTTAGTTTAAATCAAGAAGAATTATAAATAAAAGGAAAAGGTGTAAAGGGAAAGGAGGAGAGATTCCAGGGGCTTATTAACCAAGGGTTATACCTGGAGCCATAATGAGGGATACAATTATCCCAGGTGTCAGATTGACCTGAAGATAAAGGAAGATGGATTTAATTATTTTCTCTCTTGTTTATCTGAAGAGTGGTGACTTTTTTTTTTTATGAATTCTCTAATGTCCCAGGGCTCTGTATGTGAGACTGCATTTGATATATAAACAGTAGATTTGAAATTGAAAAGAATCAGAGCCAGACATGTATGGATGTGAGTAGTTGAGAATTAGGAGGAAGCAGAGAACAAAGTGACTGAGAGCAGAGGCTCTGAAATCAGAGTTTTTTGAGTCCTAATCCTGCCACTCACTGTCTCTGTGAGTTACTGTGCCCAAGGATTCTTCTTTGCAATGTGGGGATAATGGGTGGGACTGGTACTAAAAAATCATTCTACCCTCCTAATCTGCCTTCCTCCTATGTAGCATTTCAAAATTAAAAACTGTTTCTCAGTGTGTGTTTGCTTTTTCCTATGAAATATAACTTAAATGTTTTCATTTTTCTGACATAAGAAACTAGAAAGATGGATAAAATATGTAAAATAACTCTTTTCACAGGCACTGTAAGACTGTGCTAACTAAGAGCGGATGTTCTGCCTCACCTCAGGCTCTAAAATGTGCAGTGACCCCTACAATTTCCCCACCTCCCTGCCTGAGATCCCTCCAGGTCACAGCATAAGGAAGCCAGCCAACGGAAGCCCAGCCTGGTGTTCTTGCTGAATGGAAGAGATCAGGGTCCAGGCCAAGGCAACTAGAATGTGCAAGGCCAAATCTAGAAAGGAGACTTTTTGAGTCTTCAGATAGAGCATGCTCCATAGGGAGTACCTTGAGTCTTCGACTGAGTATGGGTTTGTATCAATATGAAGTGAAATATCCTAGAGCTGGTGAGGTGAGGTGGGAGGATACTGCTAGAAATCACCAACCAAACAACTCCAGGAGCACATAAGGTCAGCCCGCCAGCGTGGCTAAACTTTATAACCTGGGAGCCTCTGGATAGAGTCCTCAGACAGGTGGTGTTTTCCTAGTGTAGACAGATTATCCCAGAGGGAAGATAACTCTATACCTGCCAGGAAAGCAACAATAGTACCAGAGAGCATACACACAATTTAGAGGCCCAAAAGGATCAGACTGAACTGAAAATCATTTTACTACAGGTCAGAACAATGTTGGTATTATCGTTTTGGTATAAGGTGTACCCCCCCCCCCCAACTCATGTGTGAAACAATGCAAGAAAGTTCAGAGAAGAACGATTGGTTTAAGAGAGCCTTGACCTAATTTGTAAATTAATTCCCTGATAGAGGGGGCAGGTAAGATGTGGCTGGATAAGGTGGGTCCCTGGGGGTGTGCCCTTGGGGGTATATATTTTGTCCTTTGTGAGTAGAGGGCTCTCCATCTCTCTCTCTGCCCTCTGGCACTGCTACCCCACCCACCAGCCCCCACCTCTTCCTCTCTCCCTTCCCTGCTTCCTGGTACCATGTTCTGAGCTGCTTTCCTCAGCCACACACTTCTGCCAGGGATGTTCTGTCTCACCTCGGGTTCCAAAAGAATTTAGTCAGCAGTCCAGGGATTAAGACCTCTGAAACCATGATCCCCCAAATAAAACTCTTCCTCATCTAATTGTTCTTGTCAGGTCTTTTTGTCACAACAGCAAAAAAGCTGACTAAATGAGTTGGGCATTCTTAAAAAAAAAAGAAAATTTAAGAAAATCTAGCAATTATTTGGAAATTCATAATGTCTGGCAACCAATGAATAAGTATCCCTGGTGTACAAGGAAATAGGAAAATACTACTCATGACAAAGAGAAAAAAAAAATAGTAGTAGAAACAGGACCCAAAGTGATAGGGTGATAGAACTGACATTAAAAAACAAAATTCCTAAAACAGCTATTGTGAGTCTTACATATTTGTTCAAGGAAGCCAAAGAATAAATGAACAATAATGAAGAAAGAAATAGAAAATATGGAAAAGACCCCCCAGACAAAGCAATGAAAACACAATGTGTTCAATAAAAATTCCCTGGAGAGGTTTTACAACACATTGGCCAGGGTGGAAGAAGTGAACAGTGATCTTGAAGACACCACTACAGGCCTAAGTAGAAATGAAGCATGGAGAGAAAAAAAAAAATTACAAGGATGTTAGCAATCTTTAGAGCAATATCAACATATCTAATGTGATTGAGTCCCCAGAAGAAAGGAAGGTGGAGGGCAGTAAGTGAAGTCATAATGGCAGAAGTAATCTTGAAGGAGGAGTTGGCCAAATTTTTCCAAATCAATGAAAACCTGAACCCATGAATCCAAAAAACTCAAGGAAGCTCTAACCAAATAAAAAACATCCAGAGCTACACCAATACATAACATAATCAAATTGTTAACATGATGATGAGAAAAATTTTAAAAGCAACCAAAGAAAAGGCAAAATATATCATCCAAAAAATGAAAGCACAACAAAGGTATTTTCCAAATAATTGGAAGCTGAGAGGATGGTTTGCCAGTAGATGTGCACTGCAATGAATGTTTAAAGAATTGTTTTGTTTTTTTATTCAGGCAGAATAGAAACTGTTATGAGGTAAAATTTGGTATATAAAAATAAATGAAGGGGGGATCCAACATGGCGGCCGGCAAGGAAGCAGCACTTTCAGTATCTCCACATTAACCGGATCAGAAACACCCATTAAAACAGCTACATTCTACCTACTGAGGAACTTCTAGCAAAATTCCGCTGAAAGGAGACCTGCCAGGAATTAGTAAGTTTATTAGAGGTGACAATTTGCCCCAGACAAGTGAATCTTGGCCGGCCACGCGGGCGCAGAGGTCCAATCCCGCAGCCACCGCCCGACCGGCTCTGCAAGCGGCCCCCAGCGGCCAGGGGCAGCGAGAAGGGTCCCCGCCTGGCCCGGCAGATGGCCCCCGCCATCCCGGCTCTCCTGGCGGCCCCGCTCGCTCTGTGATCGGCCACCCCGCCCGCCCGGCTCTTAGCCACGAGGCCGCTGCCTACCCGGTTCTACAAGCGGCCCCCGGCGGCCGGTGTGGCGAGAAGGGTCCCAGCCTGGCCTGGCAAACGGCCTGTGCCCTCCTGGCTCTGCTGGCGGCCCCGCCCCCGGCCAGCGCAGGCCCGGCTCTGCAGGCGGCCCCCGGCGGCCCCGCGCAGCGAGAAGGGTCCCCGCCTGGCCCAGCAGACGGCCCGTGCCCTCCAGGCTCTGCTAACGGCCCCGCCCCCACTGCGAACGGCCCCGCCCACCCGGCAAACAGCTCCCCCCTAGACGACGTGAAGGGAATCTAACCAAGCCTTTATGAAATAGCGAACTGGGAACTAAAACCAGAGATCGTGTCAGACCAGAGACAAGCCAGTTCCACCCCTCCCTTCGGACACTCCAGCAAGGAGGCAGGGGCCCGCCATAGCAGAGAGGGGAAGTCACCAAAGCTCGGCCAAAGAGATTCCTTCCCAGGGGAATCTACTTTAGCAGGTGTGTGACTCCCACCCGCATCAGATACAAACAACCGGGAAACTTCAAAATCTCTCCGTGGGTGTGACCCTAAGGGCCAAAGGACTCTCGACCCCCAACTCCCAATACTGCCAGTGACCTGGGCGTGACTGTAGGGGCGGAGGGAAGCAGAGAAGACTCCCCACCCCCAACTCCCCCATCCGCCAACTGAGAGGGCGTGAAGGTAGGGGTGGAGGGAAACAGAGGACACTCCAGATCCCCAACTCCTCCTACCGCCAGCGGAGTGGTCATGATTGTAGGGGCTGAGGGAAGCAGAGGGGATCCTCGACCCCCAACTCCCATTACCACCAGTGGCAACACTAATGGTCTTAGCCGCCAGATTCCGAAGGTGTGCCCACCAAAGGGGTCCGGAAAAATTAAACCATTGACTCCCAGAACACAGCTCCACAGCACTGGGGCTTAGATGAATGACAGAGAGAGTGCTCAGTCGTTAGGGAAATAGAACACTCAGAGGGGCTGAAAGTGTAACCAAATCCTTGGAGAACCTCCTCCGGTGAACAGGACCTGGCTGGCTGGCAGGAGGAAGGGGAGGAGGGGCCGTAGAAGTGAAACAGCTCTGGACCAACAGGATTGAGAGGCTCCCAGGAGCCGCCTTACAGGGATTGCTGTTGACACATTGAGGGCAAATCTCAGCCCGGAGGGCACAGCTTTGCCTACGGGAAGAGAAGAAAATGGATCTCTAAGACCTAATTTTATTTCTTATTTTATTTTATTTTTTCTCTCCCTTTTTCCCTCTTTCTCTCCCCTTCCAAGTTTTATTGTTCTTTCCATTCTCCTCTATGCTATCTAACTCCCCCTCCTTCTTTCTTTTCAAGAGCACCTTCCTTCCCCTTCCCCCCAACTTTCATCCCAAGCATTACGTCCTCCATTTCGTGTAACTGTCTAAATGCAAACAGGTGAATGTTTCGAGGCCATCTATAGTGCTCCTAAATACCTAGCTACTACCAACACCCTGATCCAATTGACGGTTAGCATCCCCCTTCAGTAGAGCAATCTTCTAAAGTAGCCAAGACATACTAACCCTTATACCTTCATAGCACCTAACCTAAAGTCCTAAGAACAAAAAACAAATCACTATAGGCATACAAAATCTGGAAGCCCTTTATAAATTGAATGAATCAGCTCTAAAGTACAATAAAGCCCAACATCTATAGGCATAATCTCCCACCACAAAGGAGAGACAACAGAGATAAACAAAGCCAAAACAAATGTATAGGAGAAAGCAGTTACAAAGCAGTCAAACAGAGCTGGAAAGTAACGTGAACAACATGAAAAAACCAGGGAAAAAAGGAGTACAGATAATGCAGGACAACTTAAATCTACAGGAGGACCTAGAAGCATCAGAAACATGGACAGGGAAAGAAATCAAGGCATACCTAACTCAGATGGAATGGAATTTTAGAGAAGACATGAGACAGCAAATCCAAGAATTGAAAGTATATTTTGAAAACCAACTAAACAAACAAATTCAAACTGCAAAGAACGAGCTTTACCAGGAGATAGAGATCTTAAAAAAAAACCAAACAGTGATTTTAGAAATGCAAGAAACCATAAACCAGATTAAAAATGCTAACGAGAATATTACAAATAGACTAGATCAAGTAGAAGTCAGAACATCAGATAATGAAGACAAAGTTTATCAACTTGAAAAGAATATAGTCAATACTGAAAAGATGCTTAAATCTCACGAGCAATCTATCCAAGAGATATGGGATCTCATCAAAAAACCAAATTTGAGACTCATTGGGATAGAAGAAGGTATAGAGATTCAAGCCAAAGGAATGGACAACCTATTGAATGAAATAATCCTAGAAAACTTCCCAGAGATGAAAGATGGAATGGACTGCCAAATCCTGGAAGCCTACAGGACCCCAAACATCCAAAACTGTAATAGGCCAACTCCAAGACATATAATTATGAAGATAGCCAACATACAGAACAAGGAGAGAATATTAAAAGCTACGAGGGAAAGGAGGCAGATTACATTCAGGGGTAAACCAATTAGGTTAACGGGTTGATTTTTCATCACAGACTTTGAAAGTGAGAAGATCCTGGAACAATGTATTTCAAACGCTGAAAAATAATGGATTCCAACCAAGAATACTGTATCCAGCAAAATTAAGCTTCAGATTTGACAATGAAATTAAAATCTTTCACGATAAACAAAAGCTAAAAGATTTCGCAGCCAGAAAACCAGCACTGCAAAGCATTTTGGGCAAAATTCTACAAGAAGAGGAATGGAAAAACAGTGCCCAAAACCAACAGCGGGAGGTATCTCAGTAAAGGGGGAGGTAAACAACCAAAAAGTAAAAACTAGCCAAACTAAAATAAATAAATAAATAAACATGACTGGAAGTACAAATCATATTTTAATTGTAACCTTAAATGTTAATGGACTAAACTCACCAATCAAGAGACACAGACTGGTAACCTGGATCAAAAAAACAAATCCAACAATATGCTGCCTTCAGGAGACTCATATGATAGGAAAAGACATACACAGGCTGAAGGTGAAAGGTTGGGAAAAATCATACCACTCACATGGCCCTCGGAAGCAAGCAGGAATGGCCATACTCATATAGAATAAAATCAACTTCAAACCTAAGTTAATCAAAAGGGATAAAGAAGGACACTATATCCTGTTAAAAGGAACTATTCATCAACAAGACATAACAATTATCAATTTATATGCACCAAATAATGGTGCAGCAACGTTCATAAAACAAACTCTCCTCAAGTTCAAGAGTCAAATTGACCACAACACAAAAATTATGGGTGACTTCAACACACCGCTCTCGCCATTAGACAGATCCTCCAGACAAAAGCTGAATAAAGAAACTATAGAACTCAATGACACAATCAATAACCTAGACTTAACCGACATATATAGAATATATCAACCATCATCAAGTGGATACACGTTCTTCTCAGCAGCACATGGATCTTACTCAAAGATAGATCGTATATTATGCCATAGGGCAACTCTTAGTAAATATAAAGGAGTGGAGATAATACCATGCACCATACTGATCATAATGGAATGAAACTGGAAATCAATGAAAAAAGAAGGAAGGAAAAATCCTGCATCACATGGAAAATAAACAATATGTTACTGAATGATCAATGGGTCACAGAAGACAAAAAGGAGGAAATCAAAAAATTCTTAGAGATAAACGACAATTCAGACACAACATACCGGAATCTATGGGACACAATGAAAGCAGTTTTAAGAGGGAAATTCATTTCCTGGAGTTCACTCCTCAAAAAAAGAAAAAACCAACAAATAAACGAACTCACACTACATCTCAAAACCCTAGAAAAGGAAGAGCAAAACAACAGCAAATATAGCAGAAGACAAGAAATAATTAAAATCAGAGCGGAAATCAACGAAATTGAAACAAAAAAAACCATTGAAAAAATTGATAAAACTAAAAGTTGGTTCTTTGAAAAAATAAATAAGATCAACAGACCCTTAGCCATGCTAACGAAGAGAAGAAGAGAGAAAACTCAAATCACTAACATACGGGATGAAAAAGGCAATATCACAACAGACACTACAGAAATACAGAAGATAATTAGAAAGTATTTTGAAACCCTATATTCTAATAAAATAGAAGACAGTGAAGACATCGATAAATTTCTTAAGTCATATGAGCTGCCCAGATTGAGTCAGGAAGACACACACAATTTAAACAGACCAATAACAAAGGAAGAAATAGAAGAAGCCATCAAAAGACTACCAACCAAGAAAAGCCCTGGACCAGATGGGTATACAGCGGAGTTTTACAAAACCTTCAAAGAAGAATTAATACCAATACTTTTCAAGCTATTTTAAGAAATAGAAAAAGAAGGAGCTCTTCCAAATTCATTCTATGAGGCCAACATCACCCTGATCCTGAAACCAGACAAAGACACTTCAAAGAAAGAAAACTACAGACCAATATCTCTAATGAACATAGATGCAAAAATTCTCAATAAAATCCTGGTGAATCGAATACAAAAGCATATCAAAAAAATTGTGCACCATGATCAAGTAGGATTCATCCCTGGGATGCAAGGTTGGTTCAATATACGGAAATCAATAAATATTATTCACCACATCAATAGACTTAAAGATAAGAACCATATGATCGTCTCCATAGATGCAGAAAAAGCATTCGACAAAGTACAGCATCCTTTTATGTTCAAAACACTAGAAAAACTGGGGATAACAGGAACTTACCTCAACATTGTAAAAGCTCTATATGCTAAGCCTCAGGCTAACATCATTCTAAATGGAGAAAAACTGAAGGCATTCCCGCTAAAATCTGGAACAAGACAGGGATGCCCTCTCTCACCACTTCTATTTAATGTAGTCCTTGAAATACTAGCCAGAGCAATTAGACAGACAAAAGAAATTAAAGGCATAAAAATAGGAAAAGAAGAACTTAAAATATCACTATTTGCGGACGATATGATCCTATACTTAGAAGACCCAAAAGGGTCTACAAAGAAACTACTAGAACTAATAAATGAATTCAGCAAAGTGGCAGGATATAAAATCAACACGCATAAATCAAAGGCATTCCTGTATATCAGCAACAAAACTTCTGAAATGGAAATGAGGAAAACCACCCCATTCACAATATCCTCAAAAAAAATAAAATACTTGGGAATCAACCTAACAAAAGAGGTGAAAGATTTATACAATGAAAACTACAGAACCCTAAAGAGAGAGATAGAAGAAGATCTTAGAGATGGAAAAATGTACCCTGTTCATGGATAGGCAGAACCAACATCATCAAAATGGCGATATTTCCCAAAGTTCTCTACAGGTTCAACGCAATGCCAATCAAAATCCCAACGGCATTTCTGGTAGAAATAGATAAAGCTATCATGAAATTCATATGGAAAAACAAAAGACCCAGAATAGCAAAAGCAATTCTAAGCAGGAAGTGTGAATCGGGAGGTATAGCGATACCAGATTTCAAACTGTACTACAGAGCAATAGTAACAAAAACAGCATGGTACGGTACCAAAACAGGCAGGTGGACCAATGGTACAGAATAGAGGACACAGAGACCAATCCACAAAATTACAACTTTCTTATATTTGATAAAGGGGCTAAAAGCATGCAATGGAGAAAGGACAGCATCTTCAACAAATGGTGCTGGGAAAACTGGAAATCCATATGCAACAAAATGAAGCTGAACCCCTTTCTCTCGCCATGCACAAAAGTTAATTCAAAATGGATCAAGGAGCTAGATATCAAATCAGAGACTCTGCACCTGATAGAAGAAAAAGTTGGCTCCGATCTACACATTGTGGGGTCGGGCTCCAAATTCCTTAATAGGACGCCCATAGCACAAAAGTTAATAACTAGAATCAACAAATGGGACTTACTCAAACTAAAAAGTTTTTTTCTCAGAAAGAGAAACAATAAGAGAGGTAAATAGGGAACCTACATCCTGGGAACAAATTTTTACTCCTCACACTTCAGATAGAGCCCTAATATCCAGAATATACAAAGAACTCAAAAAATTAAACAACAAGTTAACAAACAACCCTATCAACAAATGGGCCAAGGACCTGAACAGACACTTCTCAGAGGAGGACATACAATCTATCAATAAGTACATGAAAAAATGCTCACCATCTCTAGCAGTCAGAGAAATGCAAATCAAAACCACCCTAAGATACCATCTCACTCCAGTAAGATTGGCAGCCATTATGAAGTCAAGCAACAATAAATGCTGGCGAGGATGTGGGGAAAAGGGTACACTTGCACATTGCTGGTTGAACTGCAAACTGGTGCGGCCAATATGGAAAGCAGTATGGAGATTCCTAAGAAAGCTGGGAATGGAACCACCATTTGACCTAGCTATCGCCCTTCTCGGTCTATTCCCTGAGGACCTTAAAAGAGCATACTATAGGGATACTGCCACATCAATGATCATGGAAGCACAATTAACAATAGCTAGACTTTGGAATCAACCTAGATGCCCTTCAATAGATGAATGGATTAAAAAACTGTGGCATTTATACACAATGGAGTATTACGCAGCACTAAAAAATGACAAAATCATGGATTTTGCAGGGAAATGGATGGCATTAGAGCAGACTATGCTAAGTGAAGCTAGCCAATCCCTAAAAAACAAATGCCAAATGTCTTCTTTGATATAAAGAGAGCAACTAAGATCAGAACAGGGAAGAAGAGCATGAGGAAAAGATTAACATTAAACAGAGACGAGTGGGGGGAGAGAAAGGGAGAGAGAAGGGAAACTATGGAAATGGAAGGAGACCCTCATTGTTACACAAAATTACATATAAGAGTTTGTGAGGGGAAAGGGGAAAGAAAAACAAGGGAGAGAATTAAACAACAGCAGGTGGGGTAGAGAGGGAAGATGAGAGGGAAGGGGAGGGGGGATAGTAGGAGATAGGAAAGGTAGCAGAATACAACAGTCATTAATATGGTATTATGTAAAAATGTGGATGTGTAACCGATGTGATTCTGCAACTTGTATTTGGGGTAAAAAATGGGAGTTCATAAGCCACTTGAATCAAATGTATGGAAGATGATATGTCATGAGCTACATGTTTTGAACAACCAATAATAATAAATAAATAAATAAAAATAAATGAAGATTACTAGGACTAATAGATAAATGGATAAATGCAAAATACAGTGTTAAATCTCATTTAAAAAAAATACTTGACAATCACTTTTTAAAAAGCAGAATTACATACTGCAGAGTTTATATTGAACATGAAAGAAAAAGTATAAAAGCAATAGCACAAAGGATGAGAGAGGGCAAATAGAAGTGTACAGCTATAATGGCATTAACTACAGTGAAGTTATTTTTTGAAGTGAATTATGATAACATAAAGTTGCCCTGCATCTTTTACCCTACAGAAAAACAAAATATATAAAATAAACCATTAATGAAATTGAACAATCAAAATATCTAAAAGCAGCAGGAAAAATGAGAGAGGGAACAAAGATCAGATGGATAAGAAAACAAATGGCAAAACAGCACATGTAAAATATACAGTATATTTTAAAAAAAGAATAAAACATAATGCTTCAAAAATTTTTAGCGGCTTATATGCAGCTGAAAAATGCATATTTTTTACTAATCACAGTAAATGTAAATGGTCTCAGCACTATTTAAAAGTGGATAGAGGATTGTCAGCCAGGGGACAAAAGCAGGTTGCAACTACATTCGGTCTAAAGGAATCCATTTTAAATATAAAGAGAAAAAATAGATAAAAAGGAAAAAAGTAAGGAAGGACATACTGAATTACGCCAACCAAAGCCAAAAGACAGCTGGAATAGCTATACTGAAAATGAAATAGACTTGAGAAGAAGGGATTTTCAAGATGAAAAGACTCATTTTTTTAAGTTTAAAAGGTTCAATTAATAAAAGATGATATAACATCCTAAATATGAAACTTTCTTATAACATGGCTTCAAAATTAATGATCCCCAACTGACAAAATGGAAAGAATAGTCATATCTAAACACTTCAAAGCTTTTCATCCTGTCTCTTAGAAATTAATATAACTAGTAAACAAAAACAAGTAGGGATATGGACACTTAAAAATATATTGACTGACTTGTCCCAATAAATTGGCATTTATTGAAGACTCTACCTAAGAACAACATAAAGCACATTGTATTCAAGTGCACAAGGAACATTTACTAAGATTCAGTACATACAAGACCATGAAAGAGACATAAGAATTTTAAAAATTGAATTTATACAGATTATATTTTTACCACATAAAAACTAAACTAGAAATTAATAACAGAAACAGATCAGGAAAATCTCTAGATATTTAAAAAAATAACTTTCAAGACTTTAAATAATCTATGGGTAAAATAATTAATCAAAAAGAAAATTAGTATTTGGCATTAAGTAAAAATTAAAAGAAGAAGGTATGGTGGCACAAAGCTGTAATGCCAGTGACTCAGGAGGCTCAGGAAGGAGAATCTCAATTTCAGGGCCAGTCTCAGCAATTTAGTGAGACCTTCAGGAACTTTTCAAGGCCCTTCACAAAATTTGAAAAAAATCACTGGGGATGTAGCTTAGTAGTAAATTACCATGGCCTCAATCCCTAGAAAGAAAAAAAAAAGAATAAAACATAATGCTTCAAAAAATTTTAGCTGCTTGTATGCCCCTGAAAAATGTCTGAAAGGAAAATAATAGCATTAAGTGCTTATATTTAACAAGAAAGCCCTAAACTAATGGTTTCAGCTTTTATGTAAAGAAATTGAAATACAAATAAAACAACTAAACAAAAATAAATAAAGGAAGAAAATATAGAATAGAAGTCAATGAAATGAAAAACAGATTATGAGAAGCTGGTACACTGGAAAACAATTACATAAATCATAAAAAAATCATAAAATTAATTTTGAGCTGTATAGCCAGACTGCTCAAAATAAAGGAAAGCAGACAGATACAGATTGTTAATATTAATAATGGAAAAGGGACATTATTAAAGAACCTATAAACAATGAAAAGATAATTAGGAAGTATAAATTTTAGCAATGAAGTTGACAACCTTCTTGAAATGGTTAAAGTGCTTGAGAGACACATTAAACAGTCTTAAACTTGTAATAAAAAATATTTAAAATGTTTTTCAGCCTCAAATTAATTCTCTATTGATATCTCCTGAATATTTAATGAAAATAAACAACATCTCCAACTTTATACCAATTCTTAGAAGAAAATAGAAGAGGAGGAAATACTTCACAAAGTATTTTGGAAGTCAGCATATGTCTAGAAGTGTGGGTATCATCCACATATATTCATATCCTGACACCAAGAGCAGAAAATTACCTGAGAGGAAAAGAAAAAAACAAATAAATTTTATGAATATATATCCAAGTCCTTTACAGAATATTAGTAATTTGAATTAAGTAGTTTATAATGTAAACAATATACATTGAACATAATGAAATTGGGTTGATCTGAGTAATATGTTGGTTTGTATATAAATCAATGTAAATAGTCATAATAATTGAAAAAGTGTATGAGCATCTGTAAATACAGAGAAAGCATTTTAAAAATTCTATATTCATGATAAATATACTCAGAAAACTAGGAATGGAAGAGAATTCTCTCAATCTGATTATAAATTTTATTAAAACTATTTCTAATATCATATTCATAGTGAAATAGCATATGTTTTCACCACAGAATGCTAAGATTGAGCACAAGGCAAGGATATCTACTCAATTTCTCTTCATATGGCACTGGAGAAAAATATTGGTAGGAAATAAGATTACATTTAATAGAAGATAAATGATTGATTAAAAACTAAAATCCAATTAGTTTACAAAAATATACCAGAACTAATAAGTGAATTTAGTAAAATCAAAGGTTATAAATATTGAATCAAAGGTTACAAAGATAATGGTATTACTATAGACCTTTCAGCAGTTTAAAATGTTACATATGCAATGTTATCAAAAAATAAAGCATAGGTAATGTTTAAGAAAATAACAAAAATCTGTATATAATTTTACTGAAATTTATAAAAATTGGTAAGAAAACATAAAGAAGACCACAAAAAGTCCTATACCATATTCATGAATTAGAAGACCTAATATTGGCAAAAGGTAATTCTCCCCAAATTGATCTATGTATGTAACAAAATCACACTAAAAATCCAAGCAGGCTTTTCTTTAGTAAGAATTAATAAGTTGATTCTAAAATTTATATGGAAATGCTGAATATTTAGAATAGCAAAATCAAATGTAGTAATCAAGATTGTGTCCCTCACACATACTACCCCCAAAACCCCCCAAAAAACAAAACACAAAACAAAAAAAAAACCAACCACCACCACCCAGCAACAAAACATTGTCCAATCCCTAGAACGAGTGAATGTATATATTATATTAATGGGCAAAAGTGGCTTTGTAAACAAGATTAAAGGTACAAACCTTGAGATGGTGAGATTATACTGGATTATATATATGAGCTCAGTCTAATCTCCTGAGTCCTTAAAGAGAATCTTTGGATGCTATATCAGATAGATGATACCAAATTAGGAGGTCGAGATAGTTGAAACATGAGAAGGACTTTTACTAGTTGGAACATGGAGTTAGGAGTGACAAGCCACATATAATGGTAGCCTCTAGAAGAAAAAGACAACTTCAAGTGAAAGCCAGCAAGGGAATGTAGCTTTAGTTTTAAAGCCACCAGGTCTTGAATTCTGCCAGTTACTTGACAATAGGAAATGTCTTCTCCCTTAGAGCTTCCAAACAGGAATGCAGCTGTGTAACTTAATTTTAACTCAGTGAAACTTTTGTCAAACTTAGAACCAACAGAACTGTAGGATAATAAATCTGTGTTGTTTTAAACTTCTTATTAAAGGAGGAATAAAAATATGAGAATGTTCTAAAAGAAGAATATTTTTGGAAGACAATCTGATTTTAATATTTACCATAATATCTTATTTTAAATTTATTTAATCAATACAAAATGGTACTGACATAGGGATAATATATAGATCAGAGAGTCTCAAAGACTTTTGGTCTCAGAATACCTTTAAACTCTTAAAAATTATTGAAGATTTCAAGTGCTTTCTGTTATAAGTGCTTTCTGTTTATATATATATATATATATATATATATATATATATATACACACATATATATACATATATATGTATATATATACATATATATATAAATAAACATATATGTATTTATAAACATATATATATGTTTATATCTATATTTTATATTTATATCTATAAACATATATATCTATAAACATATATATCATGTATTTTAGTTACATTTTATGTAAAATTAAGAAGTTTTAAAGATAGTATTTGAACTAGTTATTTTAACCTCCACTGTAAAATAATTACTATAATCTCATTATTTTTCATTTTTATTTTTATTCTTTTTAGTTATACATGACAGTAGAGTGCATTTTAACATATCATACCTACATGGACTATAACTTTTCATTCTTGTGGTTGTACATGATGTGGAGTTACATTGGTCATGTATTCATATATGAACATAGGAAAATTATGTCCAATTTATTCTACTGTCTTCCCATTCCCATCCCCCCCTCCCTTCCCCAATTCCCCCCAGTTCAATCCAGTGAACCTCTACTCCTGGTCACCCCTGCCTATTGTGAGTCAGCATCTGAATATCAGAGAAAATTTGGGCTTTGATTTTTTGGGATTAGCCTATTTTGCTTAGCATAATAAATAATCTTCAGTTCTATCCATTTATGGGCAAATGCCATAATTTCATTATTCTTTACAGCTGAGTATATTCCATTGTGTATATATGCCACATTTTCTATATTCTTTCATCTGTTGAAGGGCATCTACCTTAGTTCCATTACTTAGCTATCCTGAACTGAGCTTTTATGAACATTGATGTGGCTGTGTCACTCTAGTATGCTGATTTTAAGTCCTTTGGATATATGACAACAAGTGGGATAACTGGGACAAATGGAGACTCCATTCCAAGTTTTCTGAGGAATCTCGATACTGCTTTCCAGGTAATCTCATTATTGTACAACACATTATTTTTTTTTGGGGGGGGGGGAATACCTGGGATTGAACTCAGGAGCACTTGGCTACTGAGCCACATTTTGTATTTTATTTAGAGACGGGGTCTCTCTGAGTTGCTTAGCACCTTGCTTTTTCTGAGGCTGGCTTTGAACTCATGATCCTCCTGTCTCAGCCTCCTGAGACACTGGGATTACAGGCATGCACCCCCATGCCTGGCTATTCAATACATTTTTGAAGAAAAATATTTGTTTTTATGCCCTTCCTTCCAAAAATTAGTGAGAAGAGTGGCATTGTTTTACATTTTTTAAGCTTTTAAATATTTGGTTTATTAACAAACAGCTGTATTTTCATTTTTGTTTAATTTGTTGTAATACCATACATAATCCTCCAGAAAACTCCATTAAAATTTTGAGAGAAGAAAAATAGAAAAGGGAAATGATGTCTTTATATTAGTGTTAAAGTAATTTTGACTTCAGGTAACACTGACTGGATCTTTGGGAATCAGACTACAGGATGAGAACTTCTGATATGGGTCAATGGAACACTGTTATCTAGAAATAAATAAATTAATATATATTCAATTGATTTTTGAACTGAGGAACAAAGCTGATTCATGGGGAAAAGGATAATCTTTTCAACAAATGATGTGAAATATTCAGGCAGCATAATTAGAAAAAGAGACCTTAATCCTTCCCTTATGCAACATTAAAAAATTAATTCAAATTATTTCTGAAACATTGGTAATAAAACTATAACATTCTAGATAAAACTATAGAGAAAATTCTTTGTGACCTTGGGTTAGGCTAAGATCTTTTAGATAGGTCTCAGAAAGCATGAACCATACAAGAAGGGGGAAAAAGAAAGAGGAAGAGATAAATCTGATATTAACAAAACTCTTGTTCTTTGAAAGAAACCAAAAAAGACAAACCACAGTCTGGAGTAAAATATTTGTCATTCATTTATGTAACAGAAGACTCTTGGACAGAATATATAACCAACTTTTGCAGCTCAATACTGAAGAAGACAAATAGCATGATTTAAAAAATGAGCACAATGTTGCAGGAGACACTTTACTCAAAGAGATATGGGGATGACTTGTGTCATGAAAAATATTCATCGTGATGAGTCAATAGGAAAATGCAAGTTAAACTGGAACATGACACCAAACACCCACTAGAATGGATAGAAAAACATCAAGTATTGGTAAGAATGTGGAGTTCCTTTGACTCTCATACAAAGGTGGTAGGAAAACAAAATGTATGCCACTTTGGAAATGGTTTGACAGATTCTTATCATGCTAAAAATACAAACATCTACATACTTTGTGACACAATGATCCCATTTCTAGGAGTTTATGCATGAGAAATCAAACATGCCTGGAGTCTTATAATGTGAATGTTCAAAACACTATCCATATTAGCCCAAACTGGATACAACCTAAATGCCCAATTAGGCTACTAGATACACAAATTGTATTATGCCCATATGATTTAATATCACCTAACAATAAAAATAAAAATAACCAGACTACTACTGATATATGCAACAACATGTAAAATCAAAGCCTTGTGGTTATGTGGACATAGAAGACTATATAAGGTGTCATTCCATTTATATGAAATTCTAGAAAAGGCCAGCTACCGTAATTGAAGTAGACTATGCTTGTCTGGCACTTGTGGTGGCAGGCAGTGACAAACTGGAAAGAGACACTAGGAAATATTTTGGGGTGGCTGGAGGTTTTATATCTTGATTTTATAGTAGTTACCAAACCTCTTTGAACTCCAGACTTACAATGGAAGATTTTTATTTTCTGTAAACCATCTATGAGTAACACCAATTAAACAAAACTATTATACCTCATGGTTTTGCAACTATGACTTTGGGTAAGTTAAATGAACCAACTCAAGGTTTGAAAGGCTGAAGTGAGACAGAGGGAGTACTTATGCAATATTTTTTTCTGGCAAACAGGGAGTGGAGGCATTTGGTTTATTCTGTGGCAGCACTAAGCAGAGTTCACCCTGTCCTGTCATTTGCTTTGTAGGTGCCAAAAGGCAGGCATGGCACATTCATTCTGTCAGTACAGATTGTAGCTAGCATGGACCAGTTCCTGAGTTGGCAGCTATCGCAGCTTCTGATTTATGGAAGTTCCATGACTGTGGCAGCCACTTGGCTGTGTGACTTCCCAACCAGCATTAGCTTTGGGTGCCCAGTGGTTTTCTGATCTTGTGAAAGGCAGCACCGATTCTGTGGTGTGGCTTTTAGGGCTATTTCCTTTAAACTCAGCCCCAAATTGGATTCTTCAGCTCTGTCAATGGTTCTTCAAGCTACATAATATCCGGTGATGAAAAAATTCTTCATTCAAACTAGCTAAAATAGAATTTTCTCTTTAACTAAATGTGAGTGTACTTCCTTATAGCTAAATAATGAGAAATAAATGAGATAAGATATGTAAAGAACTTAGCACCTGGTCCTTAGTAGAGAATTCAATAAATATTTATAGTTATTGTCATTATTATTATCTGATGCTAGACATACGCACAGTGAGCAAACCAAGATGGGAATATAAAATAGAGAGTTGATTTGATTTGTTTATCTATTCAGAGAAAACTGAAATCATGTAATGATTTGATGGCACCCTGGATACGCCTGGATTTTCAGTTTATGCTAATTTTCCTACAAAATCTGGCCTTTCCCTACCCCCTTAACCTCATCATCTACTTACTTATTGGACTCCAGACAAACTGGCCTTCTAATGCTCTGTTTAAAATATGTAAAATTTATATCTGCCTCAGGGAATGAGTGCAAACTGTTAAGGTAAGAGTCTCATAGATCTCACTTCTCTAAGTTAGTTCAAGATGCAGAATTTTTATATCCAAGAATCCTTAGAAAACCTGTGGATATGATTGTTGCTGCTTGAAAATCATGAATGAGTAGGTGGAGGATAGGCAAATAATGTTCTAATTTTTTAAAATGGGGGAGGGTCAAAATTAGATTTGGAGCAAATCCTAATATAATTATCTAGGAATCCTATGTAATAGATATTTTAAATGGGTTTTGAGTGGTTGAAAAGAATATAGTAGTTAATAATTATTATTGGTTTATGGAAAACCTTAGTTTAGATGGCAAAATATGCTCTTTCTTTTGAGGGAGGACTGTATGACTGTCAGATTAAGGAGCTGCTATGGACAGACTTCAGAAGAATTTGACCAAGAGATATTATCTTTAGGAATAAAGTGGAGAGATGTAAAACACTTAAAACACAATGCAATGACCTATTTGAGTCAGTACTTCTAGCGTGGGACCAATTAGTGAATACCCACTGGCAAGCTCAACACCTGAGGCTGTGAGGTCAGTTCTGATGCCAGTGCAAGTCATGATTTAGGTCAGGGACTCAGTGGCTCAGCGTACATCTCAGTATACTCTCTTGTTTCCTCAGACATCTTGCCTGAAATCTCATTTTGGGATCTTGGAGTCATTCTTGACATCAGTCTCACTTTTTATGTTCGGTTATCTATTGAATACTGATTAAGTCCATCTTGGCCCAGTTATGACTGTGGTCATCTTAGCACCTATCCTCATCTATTGATGACTACAACAGCCTTCTAACCATACTTCATGTCACAGCTTCTTCACTTCTCCCAGCTCACACTTCACATTGTTGTCTGACACCTTCCTAAAAGTCAAATCTGATCCTATAACTTTCTGGATTACATATCCTGTTATGATTTGAATGTGAGGTATTCCCCAAAAGCTCACGTGTGAGACAATGCAAGAAGGTTCAGAGGAGAAATGATTGGGTTGTGAGAGTCTTAACACAATATGCAATTTAATCCCCTGATAGGGATTAACTGAGTGGTAAATGAAGTGGCAAAGGTGTGCCTGGAGGAGGTGGGAATTGGGGGTGTGGCTTTGGGGTATATATTTGTATCTGACAAGTAAAATCTCTCTTTCTGCTTCATGATTACCATGATGTGAGCTGCATTCCTCTGCCACACTCTTCTTCCATGATGTTCTGCCTTACCTCAAGCCCTGAAGAATGGAGCTGGCTGTCTAGGGACTAAGACCTCTGAAACCATGAGCTCCTAAATAAACCTTTCCTTCTCTATAGTTGTTCTGGTCAGGTCTTTCAGTTGTAGCAGGAAAAAAAAAAAAAAAAAAAAAAAAAAAACTGACTAAAACATGTCCCAAACAAATAAAATTAAAAATTCTCATAATCTGACCCAGACTCATAGGTACAGTTTTGTTTTCTGTGACTGCTGTCTGTATCCAGAACTCATGTTCAAAAACACTTCAAGATCCCTCATAGTCTGTTTGGGCCTTACGATTTCCAATGTCTCTTCCCCTCTACATACCTACTGCCTGATAAGCCTTCCTCTTTTAAAGCTCCTGAAATTTTAAAAAAGAATTGTTGCATTAACCACAGTCAACTTTCAGAATTTCAGCGGCATTTCTCATATTGCAGTTTTTGTGAAAGATATATGCCCAGACCCTATGGGTAAACCAGGAGCTCCTAAATAAACCTTTGTGTTAAGACTCTCTCACAACCCAATCATTTCTCCTCTTCACTTCTGAAACTTGCTGCCCGGGAGCGAATATCTGAAGTTATATGGTGAAAAAAAATGCAAATTACATGCAAACATAGGAATACTTGAAAGTTCTGCTCTATTGGCCCTGGACCCCTCCCCTCAGAAGTAATCTGTATTATCTCTTTATATTGCTTTAGGTCCTTGCCAAGATATTCACATAAGTATGTAAGTATACACAAAGCATGATTTTTTTCTTGTGTGAATGAGATCATAATACATATTTTGTTCTGTAACTTGCTTTTCATACTTTCCAGTATGCTTTAGAAAATGTTGGTGGTCAATATATATAGATCTATCTCATTTCTTCATGAGTTAAACTTTGCTGTCATGATTCAGTTCAAATAGAGTGTTTTTGCCAAACTTTTCTTGGCAGATCTGTTACCAATTTTGTGTGATTTCTTAACACTGCATATTCATATATAATATATAATTATGTAATATTCTGATACAATTATATCTTTATAAATCTATTTCATCCATAAACAAACTCTAAAATCCTCAAAAACTGTCTTAGAAGATTCCAGGGACTCAAAAATAATTTCTGTTGAATGATTTACTTATACTGGTGATTTCCTCATAAGCCCAGTACTAGACTGACAAGGTGATAAAAGCTGGTATCCTACTCCTTGTACATCATTTTGGATTGAAACAATTAACTTCCAGATCTTTGAACCAACCAAGGAGAGGTATTGTTTGCCTTATTTTCTGGCCTTTTTCTGGCTTTCCTTGGTAACATCTTTGGAGCATCCCGTGATTTGTTGTGAAATATGAAATTTCAGTTAAATATAAAAATTGGAAAGCAATTCCTATTTTGGTGCCTCCAGGCTTAAACTTGTATTTTTAAATGGATTCTCAATTGAACCAGAGTCTTTTCCTATTTTGTCTTTTCCTCTTGTGGTTATAAACTAAAACTCCTTTTCAAAGCCCTATTCTCCGTGACTTTACTTTTCTCTTTTCAGACTTCTGTGTTTTCTTTTATTTATTCAACTTTCATCTAGTTGTGGATAGAGAATTTAATATAGAAATTCTTTAAAATTGCCTTTACTCAGCAAAATATCTAGGAGGGCCACCCTATCTTGTTACCTTCCTCCCCTCTTTCTCTTATTTCTTTGCCTTCCAGTTCCTCTTTAATTTTTCTTAATTATTTGACTACATTCATTAAAATTATTGTGAAAATTTGAAGAAAATATCCCATAGAACAAACAAAATATCCTGTCTGAACAAACAACAATTTTTGTAAACCAAACAATATTTATGCTGGTTATTAAATACTTATTAAATATAAGAAAATGGTTGGGTACATAGTCCAGCAGGAGAGCACTTACCTATAATACATGAGTTCTTAGGTTTGAGCCCTAGTATCAGGGAGGGGTGGAATATATATAAATACACACACACACACACACACACACACACACACAGAGTATAAGAATTATATTCCTTGTCATCCAGTGGCTACATTTAAAGTCACATTAATAGTCATATCCAATTTTTTATGGTTTACTGTCTCTTTTCCTAGCAAAAGATCTTCCACTATCACATACATAGTTTTCTGGAACATATGGGATACAACATTTTACATATTCTTAGAAACAAGTGACCCCTTTCTTAGTATTACTGCAGATACCAGCATTACCTGGTACTAACATACTTGGTTCCAGTAATACCAAAGTTACATGTTTATAAAAATGGAGATATTGTCTTTCTCACCTTATCATGGTATGCACTATTAGGAATATATGTGTATTATATAGAATTATTGTTTTGTTTAGAACCTGAAGTTAATATCATGACCCAGGGTGGAGTAGAAGGACAGGCAATCTATACTCATAATTACTTTTCCCCTTTGAAGCATCACATCACTACATATTTTTAGTAGGTGATCTCTGGTTTCTTCTCTCCCTGTATGGTAGACTTAATTTTCAAAAAATGACTGCAACAATATTTCAAGACCCACATATCTTCTAGAACCTTTCCACTTTGCTGTTAATATATATAATCTATGCCGCCTCCTCTTGAAAGTCAGAGGGACTTTGTGACTGTCCCAATGAATAATGAATGGAAGCAATGTTGTGTACTTGGACTTGAGAGACTGAGTCATTAAAGGCAATAGAATCTTCATCTGGCTAGAACTGAACCACTGTGGTGTGAGAAACCCAGGCCACATGGAAGACCACATTCTGGATGACAACTATACTGAGGATGAAAATGACAATCAGTAGCAATGGCTGGACATTTGAGCAAGAAAGGCTTTGATTTGATTCCAGCCCCAACAACTGACTGATGGCAGTTACTTGAATGAATCGGCTAGTTAAGCCCTTTCAATGCCCAGAACCATGAGACAGTGATAATGAGTGATTTTTATTGTCTTACCAATGAGTTTGGAGTATTTTGTTATGCAGCAAGAAACAAAAGGCTTTTGTGCCTGGGAGATGGGTGCTGTTATAAAAACAAAACAAAATTTGTGGCAATGTCACTGAGACCAGGTGGTGGGTGGAATTTGGGAGGGACTTGAAAATGCTTTTGGCAGAAGACATTTTAGAAGCTGTTGGTACCATGTAATTGAAAGCCAGAGAAAAAGAGACCCTAGTTATGTAGTAGTAAATACATGTTACCTGCTGCTATGTGTGTGGAAATTATTGTATATAATATGAATTGATGATCTTGGCTAAGGAGATTTCTAGGCAGAATGCTGAAAGTAGCATCTGGTTTTGTTTAGTGATGTAAGTTCAAAAAGGGTCTATAACTTTCAAGGGGTGAGTAAAGGATACATAGAGGAAACAATTTGGTAGGACACTAAGTGGTAGCTCAAGTCCACATGAAGAAATAAAGATAATGGTAGTGATAACTGCATAGAAAATACAAAAGACAGCACATTTTTTAACACATTTTCTTTTTGTATATGATTTAAGAGGCAACTACACAAAACAATTATTAAAAAATATTTTCATGGACTTATACAGTATATGATTATAATGTGTGTGGTGCAAACACCAAAGTAGGGAAGAAATAGTGGAAGTATATTGAAGCAAAATCTTTGTATATAGTTATCTTCAGCAACTGTGGGGGATTGATTTTTAGGACCATCCACAGGTAACAAAATCTATGGACACAAAAATTTATAATGCTCAAGGTTCTTATATAAAATAGCATAGTGTATTGCATACAACCTACTCATAATCTATGCTTTAAGTCATCTCTAGCATACCTTTAATACCTGATATAATGTATATTCTACATAAATAATTCTATTATTTAGATAATAAGCAACAATGAAAAATGTTTGTGTATGTTCAGGAGAAATGTGAATTTGTTTTTTCCAAATATTTTTGATCCATGGTTGATTGAAGACTTGAATGTGGAACCTTTGAATAGAGAAGGTGCATTAACTATTGAATTCAAATTAGTATCCACCCAAGCTTGATTAAGATGCTAATTCTAATCTCTAGTAAAATCACTAACAAAATAACAAAAAAAATAGTAAAAGAAACAATAAAAATTAAAGTGGTATACTAGAAAATATTTTTTTTTCAAAACCAAAGAAGGCAGTAATGAGGAAGAAAACCAAAGAGACATAGAAAAAACAAATAGCAAAATGGCAGACATAAATCACATTTTATTAGTAATTACATTAGATGTGACTGCACTAAACACTTCAGTTAAAAGGTGGGCATTGGCAGAATAGTCTTAAAAAATAATAAATTGCTCTCATTGAGATGCACTGAGATTCAGAGACAGGCAGAATAGTTTTTTTTAAAGAATTGAATAACTGTTGTAAATGAAATACATTGAGATTCAAAGACAAGAATAGATTGAAGTAAAAGTGATAGTAAAAGAAATAATATGCAAACTGTAACTGATAGTAACAACACAAATATTATACAAAACAGACTGTAATGCGGGAGGATTCTGCAAAAGTGCAGAGTAGGAAGTACCAGAAATCTGTCTATCCACATATACAGCAATTGCACTGGCAGAATCTGTCTCATGTTAAAATTTTGGAGCCATGAATTCTTTAGAGCCTGTGACATCCAAAGGAAGGCTTGGATGGCAAATTGTGATTAATTTTGATCATTTTAAATTCCTAGTGTAATTGTGGTTACCCATCCCCTACCCCAGTTCTTTAGCAAGTGGCTGTGCATGTGTTCCTGAAACAACTGCACACAGCTTGTGGGGACAAAGGAGGACAATAAGGACATTGTCCTCCACATCTAAGGGATCTGTACTGTAATTGCTGATTGCTACTCCTAATTGAGGCATTGCAGACATAGGTGTTGGCCATTTTGGTTGTGCCTCCCACAGTTGTTACAAGTCTTCCCCTCTAGCTGAAATGACTTCCTACTTATAGGGCTGAGGTTTTTTTTTTTTTTTTCCTTTTTCCATTTTTCTCTTTTCCTTTCAGGGAACTAATCACTAAAGAAAGTCAGATCCAGAAAGATGAATAGTCACATGTTCTCACTCATTTTTAGAAATTAAGAAGTCAATTTTTTAGAAGAAAGGAGGGTAGTGGTCCCTGGACTCTGGCCTGGTCACTAGATTAGATCTTCATTGGTGGGGGAGGAGAGATGTTATAGAAGGGGCACCAAAACAAAGCCAAATAGGGAAAATTAGTTCTGGTTCTCTGTAGCGCACAATTTGGAAGCTACTGTTTACAATAAGCTATTATATATTTCAAAATAACTAAAAGAGCACCGAAACTCCCAGCGCATAGAAATGATTAATGTTTGAGAACATAGAAATGTTTATTACCCTGATTTGATCATCATATATTGTATTCATTTATTGAATTATTATAGTATATCCCATAATGATGTACAAATGTTATGTCTTAATGAAATTAATAAAACCAAAAAGACTAGGACATTCAAAATCAACAATAGAGGTCAAACTGGAAAATACACAAAACAGAGAAAATTAAACAACACATTTTTAAGTAGTGAACCAAAGGAGAAATCACAAGGAATATTAGAAAATACTTAGAAATCAGTAAAATAACATTTCAAAACAGGATGCAGCAAAAGCAGTAGTGAAGGGGAAATTCATAGATATAAAGGCTTACCTTAAAAATCAGGGAATAGTCTCAGTATAGTTCAGTGATAGAGCACATGCTTAGCATGCACAAGGTTCTCAGTTCAATTCCCAGCACCAAAAAACAACCAGGTAAGAGCTCAAATCAATAATCTAATTTTACAACATAAGGAACTATAAAACATTTAAAACCCAAATGTAGAAGAAGAAAAGAATAAAGATTAGAGTACTGATAAGTAGAGAATAGAAAGAAAATAGAGAAAAATCAAAGAGATCAACAGATAGTGTTTTGAAAAGATAACAAAATTGAAAAAACTTTATCTAGATTTACTGAAGTTAGTAAAATTGGAAATAGAAGTGGGGAGACTACTAATGGTTGTATAAAAACAAAATAATTACATGACAATACTATGAACAATTATATGCCAACAAACTGGAAAATCTAGATGTAATGGAAAACCTAAAACCTACCAAGACTAACTCACGAAGACAAAGACAATCTAATTAGGTTTATAAATAGCAAGAACACTGAATCAAAGATCAAAATCTTCTAAGAAAATCTCTGCATCTGATGGCTTCACTGGTGCATTTTACTAACATTTTAAGTGAAACTAACACTCCTTCTCTTACTTTTCCAAAATACTGAAGAAAAGAGAATACTTCTTAACTCATTTTTTTGAGGTGGGGCAGAATTACCCTAACATCAATGCCAAAGACACTGGTGTAAACTGAATGAGCTTCCCAAAATCGTACATTGAAATTCTAACTCCCAAATTTATGGTGTTAGCAGCCAGAGTTTTTGGAAGATGATTAGGTTATGAGGGTGGAGTACTGATGAATGCAACTAGGGTCCTCCCAAAATAAACCATAGAGAGCTAGTTTGTCTCTTCTACCACATAAGGACACAGTAAGAAAGAGCCATTTATTAACAAGAAAGCAGGGCATCACCAGACATACAATTTGCTGCCATCTTCATCTTTGACTTCCCAGCCTCCAATATTATGAGAAATTAATTTCTGTTTATAAGCTACCAATTTATGATATTTTGTTATAGTGGTCTGAGTTAAGACAGACACTGTAAGAAAACTATATAAAGATATACCTTATAAATGCTGATACAAAAATCAACAAAATACTAGCAAACTGAATTCAGCATATTAAAAGAATTATACACCATGGCCTAGTGAGATTTACCCCTGGGCAAGGGTATTTCAATATATGGAAATCAAGCAATGTACTATATCACATTAACAGAACAAAGGGGAGAAACATGATTATCTGGATTAATGCAGAAAAAGCATTTGACAGAATTCAGCTTTTTGTTCTTCATGACAAAACACTCAATAAACTAGGAATGAAAACAAAAACAACAATAACAAAGCAAAACTACATCAACTTAATAAAATCCACACAGGGAAAAAATGTGCAGTGAATATCATACTCAATGGTAAAAAACTAAAACTTTTTCTTTAAAATCAAGAACAAGGCAAAGATGTCCACTTTAACAACTTTTGTTTAACATAGTACTGGAAAGTCTATCCAGATAGATTAGGCAAGAAAAAGAAATAAAGACAGATAAATAAAAAAGAAAGAAGTAAAATATCTCTGTTCATAGATGATACAATTTTTTATATGTAAAACCCTAAAGATTCCACACATTCACAGCAAAAAAGTATTACAACTGATAACAAAATAGCAGGACATAAACTTAACATGCAAAAAAATCAGCTGCATTTTTGTATACTAACAATGAACAATTTGAAATGAATATTATGAAAAGAACTCCATTATTAAGAGTGTCAAAAACAATAAAAAACTTAGGGATTCACTTGAACAATAACAAATACAAAAACACTCCTCAAAGAAATTAAATATATCAAAACACATCCCATGTTCATGGATTGAAAAAATAACATTGTTAAAAAGTAAACACTACCCTGTACAGTAATGTACAGATCGTGTACAATCTCTATCAAAGCCCAAGGACCATTTTTTAGCAGAGATAGAAAATTCTTTCTTAAAATTTCAAGCAGAATCTCCTAGGATCCCAAATAGCCAAAAACAGTGTTGAAAGAGAATTACAAAGGACTCAAACTGCCTTATTTCAAAACTTACTACAAACCTACAGCAATCAAAATTATTGTACTGGCATATAGACAGATATAAAGATCAATGGGATAGAAGTTCAAGAAATAAACCTTCATGGTAAAGTTTTTTCTTTATAAGATTTTCAAAACCATTCCCTTGGTAAAGGACATTTTTCTTTGTTTTTTAAGAAAATGGTACTGGGAAATTGTCTACCTACAAGCAAAGATTGGATTTGGATCCCTATATAACCCCATGTAAGAAAATTAACTGGAAGTGGATCAAAAATCCAAATGTAATGCATAACACTCTTAGGAAAAAAACAAGGTAAAATTTTTATAACTTTGGATTTGACAGTGATTTCATGGCTATTGCACTAAAGGCACAGGTCACACAAAAAAATAGACACATTGTATTTCATGAAAATTAAAATGTTTGGTGCAATGAAGCTCACTATTAACAAAGTAAAAAGCAACTCATGGACTGTTTATCTGGGATTAATATCCAGAGCATATGGAGAACTCCTAAAACTCAACAGCAAAATTTAAAGAACCCAAATTAGAAATGGACAAGTGACTTATAAAGATATACACATGACTAATAAGCACATGAGATGAAGCTCAATAAGCAGTAATCATTAGGGAAATGCAAATCAAAATACATTGAGATATCATTTCATACCCATTAAGATGATCACTATCAAAATAAACCAGAATTATTCAACATTAAAAAGGAAGGAAATTCTGACACATGCTCAAGCATAGATAAACCTTAGGGACATTACACTGAGTGAAGTAAACTAGTCACAAAAAGATAAGTAATTTATCATTCCACTTATATGAAGTACTTAGAGGAATCAAACTCATAGGCAGAGAGTAAAACATTAGTTGCCCAGGGGTTAGTCATAGGAAGATATGTGGTATGTTCAGGCAATAGAATATTATTTTTGAAAATAAAAGCAGTGAAATCTTAATTCTTATTAAATCATTCATGAACAGTGAAAGCATTAGGTTAAGTGAAAAATGTCAGTGACAAGTGGCCTCATATTGTTTTATTCCATCTATATCAGATGTCCAGAGGAGACAAACACAGAGAGACAGTAGATAGGTTCATGGCTATCTAGGGCTGGTGGCAGAGGGATACTGCTAATGGATAAGGGGTTACCTTTCTGAGGTTACACAAATATAAAATTAGATCATGTTAGGATCATACAACTCTGTGAAGGCAATAACATACACAAAACACTGGGCTTCAAATGGAAAACTTTTAAAATATCTGAATTACATTTCATAAAAGTATAAAAAAAATTTACCAAAGGTTTTAAAAATTTAGAGAAAGGAAGATGAGAAGGGAAAGAAAAAACTTTGATTTTTTTCTTTTTTACAATGAGAGAAAATACAATAAAGGATTTAATTAAACATATTTTTGTAAGCTCATATTAGTTGACTTTTCACTTATTTTCCAGGCATCTCACTGAAGTGGAGAGATGTAAAATATCAATAATAAGTAGGGGCAAAATAGCCACAAACTTTAGTCAATTATCTAGTTTCTTTCAGAAGCAAAGACTGCTTTGCAGTAAACTTCATGACTCAGAGTAGAGCTTTCATCCAGGAATTTCATGCATTCTTATCCTCAGATTTTATAGGATGTCTTCAAGTTTCAGTCGAGGTAGACATTATCTTAGCTATCCAATCTAAGATCCTCTAATTGTATATTCAGGGCGATTCATTGCAACATTACTTGCCACAGCAGAATAAACCAAATATGCATCAGCGGAGGACTGTTTCAGTAAACTACCTCTCACACACACAATGGAGTATTAAGGAGCTGTAAAATATAAAGAGAAATATCTCTATTTCTGCAGAGCTATCACCAGGGAATTTTCTTAAGCAGAAAAGAAAAACAGAAAAAAAAAATACTCAGTGGAAAATTGTGTATCCAGTGTGTTATCATTTATCTAAAAATGAGAAAGGAATGACTACTATCATGAGGAACAGAGGAAGTAGCTGTGTTTCCTTGAATAATCTTTGTAGGTTTGGATTTTGAACTAAATTCTTTCCCTAATTATAAGACACAATTATATTTAGAAACCAGTGTTAAAGATCAGAAGTAAAGTGAAATTAATGGGCAAACTAATTGTATGAAAAGATATTTATATATTCTAAAGTATTCCGGGAAAAACAAGAACTACTTTTACTTCAAATCCTAGTTAAGCACTTTTGGAACCTGTTGTCTGACCTTGGTGGTTGGGTCAGTGACCTACCACCATTTAATATTTTCATTAGAATTTTATAACTCCTATGAAAAATGATGTGTCCATATTATATAAAAATCTTTAGTTGTCATTTTATTTAACCCTCACAATGAACCAGGTATCACCAGGGTATATACTTAAGAAATAAATAAAACTCCATGGCAAGTTGTGTATACAATGTGTTATGGTTTATCTAAGGCAGAGGAAGGGGTGATTACCATTAAGAGGAACATAGGAACATAGATATCTAATATCCTGCTTTTTACAGAGGAATGCTAAGACATTAGGTGACCTGCCCATGATCAGTTTGAGTCACCCAACGAACACAGTTATAAGAAAACCACTGTAACACTGTTTGGATGAAAAACCTGCATTTTCTATATCATTGCAAGAAAAAGTTGATTCAGCTAATTCTCCCACCATAAAATAGAGAAGTATGAAATTTAAACATCTGTAACATTTAGGAGCTTTTTTTTTTAATATTAGCATGTTACTTATTTTAATAAAAGAAAGTATGTTATTTAAAACCAACAAATGGTTAGTCTTAATAAAAGCAGTATAAATAGAACTATATTGAGTTATTTTTAATTACTATTTACTGCAGATTTCAAAGGGATAATTTTGGCCATTTCATGGATATGTTTTGATTAAACCTCTTGAGAAAGTGACATCTAATTTAAATGTTAATTCTCATAAAACTTATTACAATCTTTAGTGTATTAATGGTAATACACATTTGTTTTTCTTAATGTATGAAAACTTGCTATACAAAAGAACAGAACTCAGATTTTGAAAGAAAAAGTAATTATCTTTTACATGAGTAAAGTTAATAGCCAAACTCAATGTCTGTTTTCCTCATTTTTATTTTCTTTTACCTAATGTATTAATTTCTTCTGTAGCTTTTATTGAGCACCCACTGAATCAGCAGAGAACTGATGTGTTGGCCATATTCCCTCCCTTTATCTCTCTCTGGCAGTTTCTTCCACCCAGTGAGCACCCCACTCTAGTTCGAGTGCTTTGAGAGCATGCCCAAGAGAGTGAGCCCAGAGGAAACTGGCACGCTTTTTTTGCTGATTCTTTGAGACAGAATCACCCAATCAAATGCATACAGGGATATGTTAAAGAATCTGAATAAGTGAAATGAACCAATTGAAAAGACAGTAGGAGCTGGGTGCTGTGCACATGCCTGTAATCCTAGCAGCTCAGGAGGCTGAGATAGGAGGATCTTGAGTTTAAAGCCAGACTCATCAAAAGTGAGATGCTAAGCAACTCAGTGAGACCCAGCAAAAGTGAGGCGCTAAGTTGTTTCTAAAAATAATACAAAATAGGTTTGGGAATGTGGCTCAGTGGTCAAGTGTCTCAGAGTTTAATCCCTGGTACCCAGAAAATAAAAAGACAATAAGGAGTGGTGGGGAAACTGAAGACAGCTGCATCTCAGATCTCTCTATCATCATTACAAAACATGAGACCAAAGTTGCAAGACTGTCAAAACAAGAGGAAAATTACTTTTGTTTCTTTATTCTGGATTAAAAGATCAGTGGGAAAACAAAAACAAAAAAACTACTAAAGCAATAAAATAAAAATTGTGCAAGTGCCCCCGTACAGTGTTGATTGAAGAGCATCTGTTGACTAAATCTGGCCAATATAGTGCACAACGCGACTTCTCATTACAACAGTTCCTCTAAGTTTCATATCCATCTCTGGCATTCCATCTCTTCTCTAGGAGATTGAAACTGGGAATTTTTCTATCAACCAAAAGAGGTTCCAACTGCTACTTATGGTCATGGTCTTACTCTAAGAACTATTAGACAATAGTTCCAAACATGACATTAATAAACCCAACATTCAAAAAGAATTCTATCTACATAAAATTTTTCTTCTACAAGTTTCTGCTTTAAGACCCATAAACTTTTAGCCTCTTCATATACATGCATTAAAATTGTTTCTTTCTTGTTTCTCTCAATATTTCAGGCTTTAGTTTCAATTATTAGCACTATTTTGACTTTGTGCCTAGAACTAAGCACCCTCAAACTCAAACCAGAATTTTATAAAAAATGGTTTCAGAATGAATTAAAATGTCCACGTCTGTCTTCTTTTTCTATTTCTTACCTATTTCAGGCAAATACAGATTCATTTTCTCCTTGGACTATGAGTCATGATTATCATTTTCAGGTGCTAGGCATGTTGTAATTGGTCCCCTAAGCTCAAAAATCAACTCTCAGAACCCATTTACTGTTACCTAGGGATTGGAGTGATAGGTAAATGATGAGTTTCCTTCTCATGCCTCTTGCTTGTGTTAATGAAGCCTGTTGTGCTAGGGTAGGAAATTGGAACTTCAAATTTCCTTTAGTTGGGAAGTCATGTTAGAACTCAGGAACTAGCCCATGAAGAACAGTGAGTGAGTGTTCATTATCTTAGGTAGACTCTGGTCAAGAAAGCAACATCCCTGATGGAAGGAATCACCAAGCTTGTTACCATAACATTGATACCTCTGGATACCGGTGAGGAATCCTGATTACTCATAACATTATACTCATAACAGCATAACATTAGAGAAGCACACCAAGGCAAGCATATAAAGCAGGGTTTATTTAAAAAGGGGTAACATAGACTTCTCCCAGGAGAGAGGAGGGGGCCATAGCTGGGATCCTGGTATTCCAAGAAGTGAGGGCATTCTCTCTTTTTTATATATCCTAGGCTTCTTTTGATCTCCTGCTCTCTTCCCCTTATCTCTCTCCTTCCTGCAGACATGACTAGGGGCAGGAAATGCTCCCTGGGATGGCTCAAAGTTGGGAAAGAGGTGGGCTGGAGGGGTCAGAAGGAGTGATCTGGACAGGAAGAGGGGTAATAAACAATTCCCTGTGGGGAGGAACAATCCCTGAGACAGGGATTGTTACCTCTTAGCAACAGGTTGGAGCAGGGGCAGGTTCTTGATAAGGGTGGAAGAAGGGCTCTGAAGGAACTAGCATTTCAATTCCTCAGTTCTCTGGATCCAACTTTGCTTATCTGCCTGTCTAATTTTGGCTTCAGTATGGGTAGGACATTATGGTAGATATTGGCCCATGCAGTATCAATTTTTACCTGTTTCTAGGATGCTTCTCTATTACAGATGCGGAAAAGAATTTCCTCAGTGCTGTTAATGAGGAAATGATATAAAGTCTTCCAATTAGATATACTTCCATGAGACTTGAATCTGGACCTGTGGAGAAACTGGGCTAAATCTGGCAAAGTGTGTTTCTGGAGTCAGGGGCTTACATTGCAACAACTTAATTCCTTATATAGCTTCTAGTTGTAGAAGAGCAGAAATTCCCATTGTGGTCCTCTTCTGCAGTCTTGCTTAGGAGTATCAAAGCTCAAGCAAGAATCTGTTTCTTCAATCCTCTCAGTGATTCTGTAAAGACTGGAAGTTTTGTGTTAATCAAATCCAATATATAGCAATGTTGGGATGGTATGTGCCACTTTGTCTATTGATTAAATTGTCCTATAGCCTGGCCAACTATTGAGCCTTAAAAAGGTGAGATTATGACTCCATTTCTGGGCGAGGTACTATATAAACAGAGAATATTAATTTGATAATAAAGTTCAAGAGGGAGAACTACTTGACTATGTATCTTACCACCAAATCCACAGCTGCTACTATCAGAAGTATTATTTATAATCATTCAATCATGTCACAATGAACTTTGAATCTCCTTTTGCCAATATGTAGTTCCATGAAGGATTATAGTTACCTGGGTGTGAAAGGAGGGAGCTGTGTAATTGTGATTAACCAGTGATGGGCAAGCAATACACACAAAAAGTCCCTATGTGTTGTCAAGTTCAGGGCCTCTGGAACTTCTTCCTTTTCAAAATGCCTTAGGGATTGCTCTGATGATCCAGCTAAGACCCACATGCACCCATTTGATGAAGGTTCAGATGTTGCATAGTGTCTTGACTTGTATCAGCACTGGAAAGATGTGATACCCTAATCCCATTTAAAATCCTGAGGCTAAGGAATCTTATTTTCTTTCACATCCTTGCCATCCATCATCCCTGACCACTTTCTAAAACGTAGCTGCTCCCTTTGCTCATCTATCTCTATCAGAATCCCTTCTCCATTTCCTGTGCTCTTTTTCTCAAAATGCCTTCTTGGCAGCTTCTTCTTCCCTCACAATCTTTCATATGATTTCCCTTTGGAAAATCCAGTCAGTGTGAAGACATTTCTGTATACCATCACCTCTTCAGGTGGTTTCTTGCCTTCCTTGGGAATCAGCTCTCCCTGAAGGGCACAGCTGCTCCCTTTCCCAAGGCCAGAGCCTCAGCAATTTCCTAATTCCATAATGCTTTTTATAAGTTACTGCTTTTCACCAGTCTGGTAAAAATCACTCCTTCTTTGAGGTCTATGCAATTTTATTATAACATACCCTTCCTTTTGCTTATATTCACGTGTGTGTGTGTGTGTGTGTTTGTGCACATGTGCCTCTTGTTCATCCTCTTCCTTAAAAATATCAAAGTTATACACTTGGCTCGTGGTCTTACACTTCATCCCAGGTTTTACCATCTCTCTGGGTCCATGTAAACAGCCCACCCAACTCTTTGCCTCAGAGTTTCTTGACATCTTCAACACTAGAAATTTTGATCCCTAATCTCTTTCTGATGCTTCCACCATGGCCCTGGTTGTCAGCCATTAATGTGTATCCTTCTGAAATCATCAGCTCTAATGTCCTAACTCCTTTCTATTCTCTCACTTCATTATTCCCCTTCCTTCTGACTCCCTTTTCTGATATTTCCAGGCCCTTGGCCACTTACGACATCTTCACCAATCTCTTATTAAGAAATGCATTTATTTACTTTCCCATTTCTTAAGCCCAATGTTCCAGCAGCCCTCATCGGAGACTCCACTCTCTCTGTAATACCTGGAGTCTGGAATAAACGGACTTTGATATTTTTTGACACCTGTACTGTAGCCTAAGAAACTGACAAACCAAACAGATTTTCACTTTACAAATTTGTAGTCTCTGGCCTTAGAAGGGCCTTAGCTTCACCTTGTATGCTCTGTTATGTGACCAAGATCTCCTCTCCCTATTTGACTTAGTAGAGAAAATGGTAAAGGTTTTCTATTACTGTTTCAACCTTGCCTCTTATTTTGTTGAGAGGGCAGGAGCCATCAAGCAGGAACACTTTAACCTCTTCTCTTTCCATTGCATCTACCTTCATTTTTCTTATCTTTTCCTGTCTTTCAGGAAAGAGGACTCTTTCCTACTGGCCAAGGCCAGATCTTCCACCTGTCTGGGTCCCATCAGTCTCAGCTCTGCAGACACCTACTCACCAGCTATACCTTCTTTTCATCACCAGGGTCTCCCGCACTATAGACTCCTCTTCTCAGTCTACAAATGTGCCAGACTGCCCACGTTAAAAAGGTTCAACTCATCCTTGATACAACTACTGATTGATGTAGTTATGATGGCCTGTATTTTTATGGCTAAAATTTAAAGTGCCGTGAGGTCTCTTGACTGAATCACATGGCCCTAAGGGTTTTTGCAACCTAAACAACAAATATTAGAAACGTGTTATATTAAAACTGCACACAGTTTTCTTCCTTTAAGGACAGAATGAAATGCTCCTTTGTTTTAGAAAATTTATTTAATTGCACCTTTTTTATCAAATATAAAGTGAGCATTCACCTATTGTTGGAGAGAACAGAACCTTGTTGACCCAAATCTGATATATTTTTAGACTGAGAAGTTAAGGATTCTGTTGGTAATAAAAATTGTTCTTTATTGCTGGAGATGATTAACATCTCTAGGATGTTCTTTGTGTTTGCGTATGTGGTGGGAGGAGATCAAAATTAGTTTTTGGTTCTGAGTAAATTTGAAATGCCAGTTACTTCAAAGTGTCACTTGTTCTTGAGGGACTTTGTGGTCATTCTTATTCAAGAGATTGAGGAAAGAGATATGCAATCAAAGCAATTAGCCTCTTGGGAAAAGGATGTGGAATCATTATCAGATGCACATGGCATGGAGATACAGTTGAGAACAAGAATCAGACTGCTGAATAATATTTCATACCCATTCATGTAAGTCTGGTATGAAAAGTACTGATGTTGTTTAAATTGTTCACAAGGAAAAATAATCAATCTATAGGGTATTTTCTCTGTCCTGTTGGTAAATATTCCTCCATCAGTTGTCTAAGGAAGAGACATAATTTGGCACTGAAAATAAGGATTTAAAGGCCAGAAGAAAAGCACACCAATAAAAAAGATGTTGCGATCTGGTTTCTGCAGGCCATTCACTAAAGGGCTCCTTTGAACAATGTCTGCTTCCAAGACAACAAGGAAAGTACAAGACAAACTTGAACGATTTGTTTTGTTAGGAAGTAAGAGTTGCTAAAAAAAAAAAAAAAAAAAAATCACAAAAACCCTTAGGACAGAGAAGCCAGTGTCAAGGGGCTCTCAGTTGCCAAATATTACATTTGGACATCAAAATAAATAATTTACAGATTATAAACAATTGAAAAAAATAGGAATTTGTGAGTTCATATAGATATAAATGCCTGAATAAATTCAACATTTAATGATGAATGGGATATTAACAGAGTCTCAAAATACCTCCCCATAAAACAGTGATTGATTACAAAAAAAAAAAAAAAAAAGTAACTTCACAGTGGCAGACACCACCTTAATCAAGAAATGGAAGTTAACATCACCAGTGATGAGAAAAATTGAAATCATGTACCACCTGGCAGATGCAATGAGAAGAACACATCATCACTTCTGTGATATTCCTGCCTGAGATGCATAGCCTGAATCTAATCATGAGGAAATAGCAGACAAACTCAAACTGAGGAACATTCTACAGAATACCTAGCTTGTAATCTTCAAAGTGTCAAGTCCTTGAAAGCCAAGGAAAGACAAATTGTTTCAGATTAAAGGAGACAAAAGAGAAATGACAACTAAATACATGTGATCCTGGACTGGATGTCTTTTGCTTAAATGACATTATTGGAACAGTTGCTAAAACTTGAATAGAGTTTTAAAATGAGGTAGGAGTGCTTTATCAATGCTAGTTTCCTGAGTCTGATGATGGTTTTGTTATTTTACAAGGGAATGACGGTATTTTTAGGGTATGATAGGGAACCAGGTTGGCAACTTCTTAATAATTTGGCGGGAGAAGTGATAATTCTTTGTACTGCTTTTTAACTTGTCTGTAAACTTTAGATTGTTTCAAAAGAGTAAATTTTAAAAATCAGCAAATAAAATCAAAAGGTTAATATCTTCTCATTTTATCTTCATTTTCTAGTGAATCTTGGCTCTTGGTATTAGAAAACAATAATCTATACTCATTGCTTCTAGTCCTTTACCTTTCATTCATGTTTTAATGTGTTGTGATTTTTTTCTTCCATTAAATTTTAGCTGTTTACCAAGGACCTCGATAAAATCTTGATTGACCTACCTGTGTCACTTAATGTCTTTGTAACCTTATAAACTTAATTTACTTGTGCCTTAGTTCATTATATTCATTAGATACATTGTAATCTATTGAAAGAGAAAATAATACAATTGTGATTAAGAATTAAATAAATATCCTTTGTTATTTTATATTTATGTTATTCTAAATAAATGTTAGCTATTTTTTTTTTTGTTGTTGTTGCTATTCCCAGCCCAGAGTTTTTGACCTCGAGCTAGATCAATATATTCAAGGGCTTACTACTGGTCATCTCCACTTGGATGTCTCACAGGCAAAATGCCCAACGTCAAGCTCTAGTGTCTGTGGCTTTTTCATTTTCCCATGTTTCCTAACCTAATGCATGCCTAAGTCAGAAACCTGAGTGCCAATCTTGACTCTTGACTTCTCTTTTTATTTTTCCTATCAACATTGTTGTTCTTCATTATCCTCTTCCTCCTCCTCAATGTCCCAAATTTAATTCATAGTCTCATGTCTCCCCTGCTAATGACTGAAATCTGCTTAATTTGCTTGCTTTTTCTTTAGCTCTTTCTAATAATTTTTCTATCTCACTTCAAAAGTAATCTATCTAAAATGCAAATATAATCAAGTTCCGCCTCCCCTGCAGTAAGTGAACTCACATTATCTGTAAGTCAAAATGCAATTGTTCAGTATGGCTTATGAAGACTGATCTTTCCACCTCCTCTTTTGCCCTTTCTCCTTTCCTTTTTCTTTGCTTGCTCATATGGCTGGCTCTGAAGTTACTGGATACTCAAGTGTGCTAAAGATCTATTGGGATGCTATTCCCCCATCTTTTCTTGGCTAACTCCTGTTCTCCTTTTAAGCTTAACTCATTTATAACCACCTCCAAGAAGCTTTGCTTGAACCCTGTGTAGGTTAGATGCTCTTCCATCTCATGCTTCTTCCACAGTATTCATTTCATGGTCTTGTAACTGACTATTTATTCTCGTTTCTCCCATTAAAGAACCCACAGGCAGGGACTGTGGGTGTGTGTGAATGGATGGGTCGATTTATCTCGTACATTGCATTCTTTGTACTTAGTACAATGTCTGAAATATAGAAGACATTTTAAAAATGATTCTTAAGTGAATGACACCAGCTGTATTTGTTACTCTCCCACCAATTTCATATCACTTTAAGCTACCATCTGTGTTTATGGTGTATTTACAGATCATCATGCCATTATAGTATATTAGCCAGACTGTCAAATTTATTTTCTATTGTCAGTGTCTGGTTTTCAATAATTCACAATAAACACTGTTAAACGAATGTGTAGTTTTTACTCAGTAAGAGATTGGATCAGCTATTAAATAATTCCTTAGAATTCTTTTCTTTAAAACTGTGTACTTTTTTGTCAAACAAATTTCTCTGCCTATAAGATCTGAAATTTCTAGAGCCTTCAAAATCCCAGATATTTGCAAATATCTTCTGCCTCATTAAAGATGAAAATGATGACTTTGTAATAATTTTTCAGGGGACACATTTCTATTATGTGTGGCAATAGCATTAGAACAGTTTCCCAACTCCAGCTAAGACTAGTGAGTTCTTTTCTATATATTTCCTATAGATTTATAATCATCTAAACCTCATAAGGGACCAAATAGCAACCTGGGCATTTTATACCACAAGAGTTAAGAGTTCATAAAATAGCAAACATAAACACAATCAATAGAATCCTAAAAGAAAAGAGACCCTTTAAAGTCTTTCACAAAAGCTCTGAGGTATATCTCCAGGGAAATACATACAGAGCTTTTATAAAGTTCTAGATTTCTAGAACTTCCTTGAGTATCAATTATACCTCAATAGCTTTAGCTTATATGTTAAATCAGATGTGATCAAAGAGATTCATTGTTTATTTTTATATATTTTCATGACTCTGGTATTGATATTATAAGTATTTAGAGAGTGGAGTACAATGCAGTATTAGATCTGGAATTCCTGATGATTTCAATGGTGAGCCAACTTATGGCAGTTTGTGCCAATAATATAGATATATTTTACAGATGAAAGCACTTTCATGACTAGAATTCTTTCAGGGCTTTTAAGAAGGGTTGACTCCATGGGCTAACTATGCACTGTCAGTGTAGTAAATCAATCATCCTGTATTCTCAAAAGAATGAATGTCACTAAAAAAGATGGGTAACTAGGCAAGTTGGCATATCACTGTAATTCCAATACTTGGGAGGCTGAGGTGGGAGATCACTTGAGCTCAGGATTTTATGACAACTCCATGCAATATAGTGAGACCACATCTCAAATAAATAAGAAAATAAATGGGAATAGAGCAAAGCAGATCTCTGCTAAGCCCCACACTGTGATTCTAATTCAATTTGAGATGATGCCTTCTTCATGTCATTTACACAATGAAGATTAATACTTTAGCTTGGGTCCTTGGTGTCTGAGACGCTAGAAGCCATTTAAGACATTAGTAGGTGATTTTGAAACCACAGCCAATAGAGAAGAAAGGTAGATGCCATTGTATCTAGTTATCTTGTCAGTATAGCAAGATAGCTCAAAGGTAGGAAGCTAACCAGGCTCAGCAAGCAAAGGACATGGACTACAGGAATTGGAAGACCACTGGGTCCCAAAGGATTCTGGTCAGAGGTCAACATGTTGGAAACTGTTTACATGGCTGTTAGATGGTAAGTGAGCCTACAAGTCCATCAGAAGGTGGAAAGAACCTACAATCAATTCTAGATCCAAGAAAAGTAAGCTGCTAAGTGTGGTGGCACACACCTATAATCCCAGTGGTTCAGGAGGTTGAGGCAGGAGGATCTCAGGTTCAAAGCCAGGCTCAGCAACCTAGCAAGACTCTAAGCAATTTAACAAGACCTTGTCTCAAAATAAAAAAAAATAATTTTAAAAAGCTAGGGATGTAGTTCAGTGGTTAAATAACCCTGGGTTCAATCCCTGGTACCCTCCAACCTCCACTCTCCCCAAAAGCAGAGGAAGCTATAAATAGGAAAGATTACCTCATCTCTAAAGTTCTTTCCTGACTGATTCTTCTAGGCCAGACAGAGTGCCCATGATGTCCTCCTAAGAATTTCTGCATTTAGGTAGACAGCATTAGAGAGGTTAAACACTTTTTACCTTTAGCACAGCACTCACTCAAGACTGGAAAGCAAAGTGAGACTCATCAATAATTTATCTCCCAGAGCCTGGTTACATAATAAGCACCCGGTGAGTAATAAACTTTATTGTTACTGTATACTTTTGTGTATGTTTCTTGAAATACTTCAGTAATTCTCAAAGCCTCTTGAATATGAGGTACTTATTATGTGCTTAATTAATAGGTTATTGAGTAACCATTTTCACAAATTTCATTGTAAAGCTTTTGCAAATTATTACGTACTTAAGTTGGTTACATAAATAACTAAATGAATAGTCAAAGTAGCTACAGAAGGAAAACAATATTTCACCTGTGCCTAGAATAGAATAGGCATGTAAATGTAAAATGATGCAAAATAAAAATCCATTTATTCATTTGAAACTACAGCTTTCCCTTGTTATCCATGAGGGATTTGTTCCAAGACCCCCCAGTAGATATCCAGATGTGCAGATGCTCAAGTACCTTGCATAAAATGGCATAGTATTTACATATAATCTATGCATACTCTCCTGTATACTTTAAATCATATCCAGATTACTTTTAATACCTAACACAAAGTAAATATTATGTAAATGGCTGTTATGCTGTATTGTTTAGAGAATAGTGAAAAAAAATATTCTGTACATGTTAAATACAGATGCATTTTCCCCTGAATATTTTCTATCCTTGATTGATTGAACCCATGGTACAGCACCTGTGAATATGGAAGGTCAACTATATTTATTAAAATCTTTCTATATGCCAAGTGCTGCTGTTGATGTCTGTGGAGCAGAGGGTGTTTTTATATGAGTTTGCAGTCTAGTGAGAAAGAACAGACATTGCTGAGATAAATTGAGTAATGTTAGTTTTCATAACATTGCTGTTTCGTATTTGTTTTGTTACAAATCCCCTTATTCGATATGACTATAAAGTCAATAATGGAACAAGCTATAATTTCTTTTGTGCTCTTTACCCTTAAATATTTCTAACAAAGGTGATGACTGTAATTTTTAAAGAATAATTATGGGGAATTTGGTAAAAAAATAACCACAGCACAAAGTCTGAATCATGCAATACTATCACACACACATTGTTTTAGCTTTTTATTTTTCTCATTTGTAAAATATAAAAAGTAGTGAGAACCATGTCATTATTTGTCTTTTTTACTGAGAAACCTTGGATTAAAGAGATATATAAGGTGAAGGAAGAGAGATAACATCATTGTAAGGTAGATATTATTAACATGAGAAAATGAAGATTTAGGAAGATTGAGTAACTCGAAAAAGGTTATGTAAGGGAGTGGCTGTGTTGTGTTAAGGTTCATAAACTATCATTACCATTTTCATGTAAGAGATATATGGGAAAGGTAATTCTCGAATCTGTTACTTGTTTTATTTTTCATTCTTTTATATAGCAGCACCCACTTAATTCCTGGCTACTGCATCCATACCAATGATTCTGACTTCATTGTTCATAATAATTACATAGTAAGCTTGTTTAAAATACAGATGTGAGATGCCTATGACCTCCCACACTGATTCACTATATCTCATGTGAAACTCAGGAATCTGCCCTTGTAACAGCCATTATGTGGGTGATTCTGTATCAAATGATCCATTGATTGCCTTTTGAGACCTACATATTTACATCAACAGGTAATGTTAAAAAAGAAAGACATCACTCAATTTAGGAGAACCTAATGTATTGACAGTTTTAAATCCAATAGGAATATCAAGTTAAGCATTAGATTATAAAACTTAAAAGTTAAGATTGACCCAATGTATCCTTAGTTGGACGGGAATTGAGGCCCTCTAAAACTTACAACCAAATAAGATCCTTTCTGTGTTAGAAGAAAGCAGGAAACTATCACTGGTCAAAGGGTATCATGTAATTTCATGACTTTTCAACTAGTTTAATATTAATCTCCTTAAAGGAAATTTACTATGTATCAACTTAGTAGATTGAAAACAAAGAGTGATATCTTTGTATTAGGTAAAAAAAAATAAAGTAAAATAATATCATCAACAACAATAAAACCTGCTGATTTATTCTATGAGAAAAGACAAAATGATTTTTGAGACCAGGAGCTAATCTTTCCATAAATCTTTGAACAATCTATTCTTTAGAAATCATTGGGGGAAGGTGTTGTATTGATGATTTTGCAAATCTTCTGTCTCCTCATTAGATTGGCTTTAGCTTTAAATTGATCTGCTTAGCAGAGAGACATTGAGTTTACACCTGAAGGCATCTAATCACCCTCTGTCTAATCCAGAACTAGTAATAAATCAATAGTAAGAAGTGATTCATGGCTTCCTTCAGGTTACTGAAACTCTTTGCCATCTGTTTCAAGGGGCTAATATTTACTGTTGGCTTGTTTTTAATGCTATAATCACAAAATATTTCTGATATTATAGTAATATATAATATATATATTAAGTGGTTATACATGAAGATGGGTGGACCTCAAATTTCTTTTAAAATAATTGTATTTTAGGGAAAATATGAAAAAGGAGAAGATGATTTTCCTCTGTACCAATATATCAGATAATTTCCACCTCATCCTCAATGTTGGTTAGAGTGAGCAAACTTTCTGGATATGGGAAGAATTTACCAGGAATCATAACAATATTGATTTAAATGCAATTAACAAAAAAGAATAGTGATAAATAGTTCACAATCATGAAGAACTGCTAGTACTAGGCACTGATTAAGAGCTTTTATATTTAATCCTTCAACAATGTTACAAAGGAAGAAGGGCTAATACTGACCATTATAGATTAGGAAGTACAGGCTTTATAACACGTTGAGTTTGCTGCCTGATTTAAGATGGCCAGTAAGTGGCAAAATTGGTCTCTTCCTTTGTTTGCTGGACTTTGAAGAACATTATCATTCTCACTATGCCATTTGCTCCTTCTATGCTGTTTCTAGATATTTTAACTGAAGAAAATTATAGCTTTCATATTTCATTCCCTTTCTATTCCAACCCTCCTCATCCATACCAGCATTATGGAGAGTCACAATTGTTTAATGGAAAAAGCATGGACTTGGAAATTAGATCAGACTTCTACTTACCTTGTGTAACTTTGGGAAACATGGTTTACCTTGTGCAATTCAGTTTCTTCCTCTATAATGTGAAAATAAAGTAATCTACCTCAATATGGATGCTAATATTGTTTTATTCTTTCTTCAAACTAGAATGAATGTATTGAATTTAGGGTAGAGAAAAGGAAGTAGGAAAAAAATTATCTTCTCCTTACCCTGCATTAATGAACCATCCTCATACCTAAATAACAACCTTAGAAAGATCTGAATGAGGTGATGATTGAATCTGAGACAATATAATCCATTACAAAGACTGATTAATGATAGCAATGAAGGAAAAAATGATTTGGTAATTCTGGATATGTAGCTATCAATTTAAGTCATTTTTAATATTTTCTCAATATTAATTCTATAGAAATACTGTCTTGGTTCATGCTTCTATTATGAAATATAATACTCAGTGGCTTATAAACAACTGACATGTATTTTTACAGTTCTGGAAGCTGGAGATATGAGATTCTGGTCAGATGCTGGTGAGGACATTTTCTGGGTTGCAATGGGACTGACCTGTTGCATCTTCATATGGCAGAAAGAGGACTCTACCCTCATTACCTAAAGAATACCCACACTTTGAATATCATCACGTTAGTGGTTAAGATTTCAATTAATGAGTTTTGGGGATGCAAACATTTGGTCTCCTAAGCAGCCAGTAGTCTATATTAGGAATTTTTTGGGAAATATTCAAGACTTGAATATTGAACATTTTTAATGAGAGGGCTCCGCTTTTATCTAAGAACAACTTGATTAAGTGTTAACAATGTATTTGTTGGATATTTAATTCTAAGCGCATAAGGATATTTTTAGTATAAGCAAAGCATTAATCACAGTGTTTTATTAGATTATTTTGAACAGGTTAAATGAGGTCTTTTTTATACATTCTAATAGTGGTTAACACTCTTCATGTGTCCCAAACCTTATTTTATTCTTCTACTTTTAGTTTGAAAATATGTAACCTTTGAAATCTTCTATTCTTAACCAATCATTAAATTGAGTTTTCCACGTTTTAAGATACACTAGTCTTTTTGAGCTACTAGTTTTATTTTCTTCTCACCCTCTGAAGATCAAGGTTATAGTTGCATGCTCATACTAGCTGTGAGGCAGGGGTACTGTAGTTGAGACTGCATGGCTGCTCAATTTCCTCCTGGGTATGGTCCTGAGTTGAGGGCTATAAAGGATACTGGGAGAATCTATGGGCTGGAGGTGATTTATATTCCTATTATAATTCTGCCTTCCTGCCTGTACCTTAACTTTGCAGAGGAACAGTTTCCTTGTAAAACTCATGGAGTTGAGTTGAATATGTTCTCGAGTTCCTTCTACCTGGAAGACATGGGATTGTATGATTTCTGGGGATCTGTGTAATATCAACTCATTCCTATGGACACTGCAAATACATCTTATTATTTAATCTGTGTAGCCTCTGTCAAGAAGTCCTAGACATAAATGCATCTGGCATAATTTACCTTGTTGCATTTGGTTAAGTCTGGTGCTGCAAATCAGATAAAAGGTAGAATCTTGTATGCATGGCTCAGGATGTTCTGTGAAAGTCCTCAGGAGTTTCTTTCAGAATCTATTATCTGTTGCTCTCTATGGTTTATTTATTCCTGTTTTTCCTTAGGAGGTGTGACTGTATACTTAGCACCTAGGACAAGGCAATGAACACCTATAGCCAGTTCCAGAGGATATTTGTTGGATATTTAATTCTAAGCACATAAGGATATTTTTAGTAAGCAAAGCATTAATCACATGAATCACATTTCTCTCTATTCAACATGAAAGGAACACTAGACTGGAAAGAAACTATTAAAGAATTCTCTTAGAAGAAGGCCAGCCATTGTTTACAAGTTTATAGTAATATTATTCTTAGGTCTCTGTCACAGACTATTTATGATTTTTCTGAATTCTTCAATATGCATCCTTATACCTAAAAAATAACAAGCAAATACCAGAATAACAGTCCGTTTGTTAATGACCATACTACCAAAAGCACTATACAGATTTAATGAAGTTCATCTGGAAAAATAAGAGACCCAGAATAGCTAAAGCAATCCTTAGCAGGAAGAGTGAAGCAGGTGGCATCACTATACCAGACCTTAAACTATACTACAGAGCAATAGTAACAAAAACATCATGTTATTGGCACCAAAACAGACTGGTGGACCAATGGTACAAAATAGAGGACACAGAGACTAACCCACAAAACTACAATTATCTTATATTAGACAAAGGTACCAAAAACATGCATTGAAGAATAGATAGCCTCTTCAACAAATGGTGCTGGGAAAACTGGAAATCTATATACAACAAAATGAAATTAAACCCCTGTCTCTCACCATGCACAAAACTCAACTCAAAATGGATCAAGGACCTAGGAATTAAACCAGAGACTCTGAGTCTAATAGAAGGAAAACTAGGCCCTAATTTTCATCATGTGGGATTAGGCCCCAACTTCCTTAATATGACTCCTTTGGCACAAGAATTAAAATCAAGAATCAATAAATGGGTTGGAATCAAACTAAAAAGTTTCTTCTCAGCAAAAGAAACAATCTGTAAGGTGAATGGAGAGCTTACATCTTGGGAGCAAATCTTTACCCCTCACACATCAGATAGAGCACTAATATCTAGGGTATATAAAGAACTCAAAAAGCTGAGCACCAAAACAAAACAAAAAACAAAAACAAAACAAAAAAAAACAGCAAAAACCCAAATAACTCAATCAATAAATGGGCCAAGAACCCGAACAGACACTTCTCAGAAGAGGATATACAATCAATCAACAAATATATGAAAAAATGTTCATCATCACCAGCAATTAGAGAAATGCAAATGAAAACTACTCTGATTTCATCTCACTCCAGTCAGAATGGCAAATATTATGAAGACAAACAATAATTGTTGGCGAGGTGTGGGGGAAAAGGTACACTCATACACTGCTGGTGGGACTGCAGATTGGTGCAGCCAATACAAAAAGCAGTATGGAGATTTCATGGAAAATTGGGAATGGAACCACCATTTGACCCAGTTATCCCTCTCCTCAGTCTACACCCAAAGGACTTAAAAACAGCACACTACAGAGAAACAGCCACATGTATGTTTATAGCATCACAATTCACAATAGCTAAACTGTAAAGCCAACCTATCAATAGATGAATGGATATAAAAAAGTGTGCCATATATGCACAATGGATATTACTCAGCAATAAAAGAGAATAAAGTCATGGCAATTGCAGGTAAATGGATGGAGTTAGAGAAGATAATGCTATGTGAAGTTAGCCAATCCCCCAAAAAAACAAATGCCGAATGTTTTCTCTGATAAAAGGAGGCTGATTCATAGTGGGGTAGGGAGGGGGAGTGTGGAAGGAATAGACAAACTCTAGATAAGGAAGGGGAGTTGGAGGGGAAGGCAGGGGGCATGGGGTTAGAAATGATGGTGGAATGTGATAGACATTGTTATCCAAAGTACATGTATGAAGACACAAATTGGTGTGAATATACTTTGTATACAACCAGAGATATGAAAAATGTGCTCTATATGTATATATGAATTGTAATGCATTCTGCTGTCATATATAAATTTAAAAAAATTTAAAAAAACAAACAAACAGTCCCTTTGTTATTTTTCCTGTGAATTTCTCATTTCCCCTCAACCAGTTACAATAGCCTGCCTCTACTGAGGTCTTCAACACTTCCTACTTTAGCATTAGCAGTAAATCCGAGGCTTATCTCTTCATTCATTTCCTTAACAAGTGTCTTAGGTTATTGAACTTCATACTACTCTTGTAGTACCGAAACAGGACACATTTCCCAGAGATGAGTCCTCATTCGTCATTTCCTGGTTTTTAATCTTTGAAATATTCTTCAAAAATTTTTAACTGTGTGCTCAGTGCATGTTGCTTGAGTACATTTTTTGGCGCTAATGTTTTGCATCTTAATGCATTCGTATAAAAATGAACTGGTATTGTAAGCAAAAATAACCAAAATGGTTTTGGCACCATTATGGAAGCACAAAAAACCCGGGAGGGAAGCAGACCGCAATAGGATCAGCAAGCTTTCCTTTATTCTGCAGTGGACTCATTCAGGCACTGGAGGGGCTCATTTTCAGGATGGAAAATGGCCTTCAGTTACAGAAGGAGTCTGAGTTTTATAGGTTACAATGAAGGTGAAATAATCATTGGAGATCGAAGCAGAATATGTTGGTTTGGGTAGTTAGGAAAAAAAGTTGTAAAAAGTCCAAAATTTTTGTAACTGGGAAGACATGAAAGCTCAGTAGTTGGCTAGAGTTCACTGTTTACCACCTTCTTCTGGGACCCATTGTTACCCAGAGCTTCGCTGTTTACTTTTGTTTTTCCAGGACTCATCAGCAATGGGAAAAGGTAAAAGTCCAGGGCCCAGCATTTCAATATCAACCTCTTCCCTTTAGGACCCATTGTGGTTGGGAAGGGATGAATGTTTGCTTTTGGTGGAGATGCTGGGGATTTAACCCAGGAAGGGATGAAAGTTTGTTCCCCCCACCCCCACCCCGCACTGCCCCTGGTGGGGCATTATTACTGGGAAATAATTTACTGGGAGAGGATTAATGATTTCCTCCTCTTCCCTCTTCCTCAAGGTCAAACAGTTTTGAGGGTTTGTCATTTTCCATATCCTGGGGGTTGTCATTTTCCATATTCTTCAGGTTTAACTCACCTGCTTGTAAACTCAGCCTGCTTGTTCTCCATCATATTCTGAATTAATATATTTATTCCTTTTAATTTTTATTCATTTGTTTTGCTTAGATTCAGAAGATATCACTTAAAGGAATCCCTCTTAGGAAACTAGGTTATTTATAGATTGATAAGTGAATGTTCAAAAATCCCCATTTTTTATCTTCTTTTTTGGATTGCTTTTAGTCATATCTATCCTCACTTCTGTTGATATTGCAAAATGATAAAAGGAGATGCTTGTCAGTTTTGAGAATATAAATTATTTCATTCATTCATTCATTCATTGATAGGTTTAAATAGTGTATATTTAATGCCTCCCCATGACCCCAGTTAGAATAAATAGTTCCATTAAGATGTAGGATGCTGTGTACACTAGGCCTATGGTGACTAATGTGCAGGTGCTCTCTCTCACCCTTGACACAGGTGTTATTTAGATATATATATGCTTATTTTTTTAATACTTATGAATCTATGGTTTATTTTTAGTGAAATGTACATATCTTAAGTATACAGTTTGATGAGTTTTAGTAAATGAATATACATGTAACCCACACCCTACCAGGTTAAAGAACATTTTCAGTTGCCCAGTTTCTTCATGTCTCTTTCTAGTTAAAACCTTCTTGCCAGAAATAACCACTATTATGAATTTTTCAGCATAGATTAGTTTTTCCTGTTAAAAGAACTTTAATATAATATATACTTTTTTATCTGAAGAACTTTACCAGTTTTTAAGGTTTAGCCTTGTTGCTCATATCCATTTTTCTTTTTCTTTCTTTCTTTGTTTCTTTCTCTTTCTTTCTTTCTTTCCCTTTCTTTCTTTTCTCTTTCTTTTTTTTTTTTTTGCCATAGACATTCTTTTCTGGTTGTTAGCTAATCATAAATTTGCCTTTCTTGAACATTCCTATAAGAAGACATTTATCTATTTAATTTGTTTATGTGTATTGTATTTTCCAGTTTTTATTCCTCTTAAACAAATCCTACAAATAGAACTGCTGAATTACAGAGGTAGGTATATATTTGACTTTATTATACACTACCAGCCTGATTTATAAACTGGTTGTAGCATTTTATGCTCTCACTAGCAATGTGTGAAAGTTTATTTCTTCCAAATTCTTGCCAACATTTGGCATTGTCATTCTTTCTAATTTTATTCTGGTGGGAATGTTAAATGGCATAGCCATTTTGTAAAAATTGTATACTGTATTCCTTAAAATGTTAAACATATAGCTATCATATTACCCAACATTTCTACTTCTAGGCATATACCTAAGAAAAATAAATACATATGTCCACACAGACACATGTACATGTACATTCATAGTAGCATTATCCAAATGTGAAAACAACATAAATAACCTTCAACTAATAAATACATCCAAAAAATGAGGTATATGCATAATGAAATATTAATTACTAAGAATGAAAAAATAACTGAACAATTTACAACTGGGATAAATCTTGACAAAATTTTGCTGAGAGAAGCCAGTAACAGTACTACATATTATGTGACTCAATTTATTTTTTCATTTATTTAATTTTTTTTTATTAGTTGTTCAAAACATTACAAAGCTCTTGACATATCATATTTCATACATTTGATTCAGGTGGGTTTTGAACTCCCAATTTTACCCCAAATACAGATTGCAGAATCACGTCGGTTACACATCTACATTTTTACATAATGCCATATTAGTAACTGTTGTATTCTGCTACCTTTCCTATCCTCTACTATCTCCCCTCCCCTCCCCTCCCATCTTCTCTCTCTCTACCCCATCTACTGTAATTCATTTCTCTCCTTGTTGATTTTCCCATTCCCCTCACAACCTCTTATATGTAATTTTGTATAACAATGAGGATCTCCCTCCATTACCATGCAATTTCCCTTTTCTCTCCCTTTCCCCTCCCACCTCATGTATCTGTTTAATGTTAATCTTTTCTTCCTGCTCTTCCTCCCTGCTTTGTTCTTAGTTGCTCTCATTATATCAAAGAAGACATTTGGTATTTGTTTTTTAGGGATTGGCTAGCTTCACTAAGCATAATCTGCTCTAGTGCCATCCATTTCCCTGCAAATTCCATGATTTTGTCATTTTTTAGTGCTGTATAGGGATTGAACTCAGGGGTACTTGGCTACTGTTTTGTATTTTATTTAGAGACAGGGTCTCATTGAGTTGCTTAGCTCTTCACTTTTGCTGAGGCTGGCTTTGAACTCGAAATCCTGCCTCAGCCTCCCCAGTTGCTGTGATTACAGGTGTGTGCTACCACATCCAGCTGTGTGATTCCATTTATGTAAAGTATTCAGAACATGAAAATTTGTAGGGACAAAAGTAACTTCATGGTTGTCTAGGGCTAGGAGGAGAGAAGAAGAATTGAGGAAGGATTGCTCATCAGTATGGGATTTCTTTTTAAAGGAACAAACTTTTCTAAAATAAGTAGTGCTAATGGTTACATTACGGGATATACTATAAAATATGAAATTGTATACTTCATAAGGGTGAATTGTGTACTATAAGAATTGTATCTCAGTAAAGCTATTAGGAGAAAAAAAAAGTACCTTATTCAGAGGGGCAATCAGTACATCTCTGAGAAAGGAATGTGCTTGGTGTGACTGAAGAACAAGAAGCTTTGAGAGGCTTCTTGAGTGGAAGGAACACAGCAGACAGAATGGTGGAAGATGAAGTTGGAGAAGCAGGGAGGAGCCAGGGTATGTAGGGTCTTGTAGCTTGTGAGAAGTTTAGTTTTTATTATGAGTATGCTAGAAAGTCAATGGAGGGTTCTGGACCCAGGGTAGTATGAACTGAAGGTTATTTTATAAAAATCACTCTGTTACCCATAAAGGATGGGTGCTATAGAATGAAATTGGAGCAATTAGGAGGCTCCACCAGAAATCTGAATGAGAAACTGGTGAGCAGGATCAGAATAAAAGCTTGATGCTGAGGAATGGCTGGTCTTGGGATTGTATTTTAAAGTCAGAACTCAGTACTTACTGAAGGACCAATGTTTAATGTGAGGGGAAAGAAAGTGTGAAGGAGAGCCGGGTTTGTATATATCTGAGTATTCATGTGTGCCTTCCACTTCAGAATAAGAAAAACAGCTGACTTCATCATTTTAATTTGTTCTAATGTCATAACATTTTATTTGGAAGAGGAAACAAAATGGTCATAATTTTGTTTTTGCAAATTGCTTTGATAACTTACATAAAATAGGATGCACATAGTCAAATAAACTTAAAGAATATTCTAAACACTGTTGATGCAAGAAATAATTCACCCATAAAGTTCAAATGTATAGTGTTTCACATATATTGTATTTCAAAGAGAGTGTTCCGTGGGATCACATTGTTCCTTAATGACAATCTCATGCCTAAATGTTGTGTTGAATGTTTGTGATATATCATATCTTTATTTTATTTTAGTTTTCAGATGACTGTTAGGTTTTAAGAAGAATTTTTGTTGGAGTTTTCAGTAACCATTTTAACTTTTTCAAGTGTTTTTTGTACCTATTGTTTATATGTTTATGTGGCTTCTACAAATATATCTGAATTTAGCCCTCATTTTCTTTATGTGATCATTTTATGGTTAGCCTCTATGATAACAAATTTATTTTTTAAACAGCAATTTTAATACATAATTCATGTTTGGGAAAAGTGTTAGCAATTTTTAGATTTTATACTGCAAGTGACTGTTTTTTATATCTATTGAACCTTGCATATATAGTTGTAAAACCAAGAGAAGAAAAATAGTAAGCTGGTCACAAAATGCATTAAGTGCAGAGCTAATTTCAAAAATCACAGAGAGCTCTAAGCCAGTTCCTTTGTCTTTTAATCAGGTAGAATACACTGACTGTATAATCACAATATTGTTATTGATTGGTGACTGTGATTGTTGCCTAAGCGTATTATTGACATAAATAAAATTTTTGAATATTCAAAATGGATTAGTTATTCTGAGATTCTTATAATGTTTAGGTGCTCATGCATTTCAGGAACTTTTATTTTCTCTCTCTGACACAATCCTCAACTTTATCTTTCTCATTCCTTCTGTCCCTAGTGGGCATACCAGAGAATCCTTCCAATCTGAGCTCTCCCTGGCTTTAATGATAGCACAGTTTTCTGATTCCCAGAAGTGGCTGATACTATTGACTACAATTCTCATCCACAAGAGACTTTGGAAATCCAATGATCTGGCCCTTATCCATTCTCCATGGGTAGGGTCTAACCTTTGCAATCAATCACACAGGGCGGCTGACTTCAGTGCTGCCTGCCAGCAAGTCTCCAGGGGCTCTTTTCTGCAGTTCTATTTTTATTTCTACATCGTAGTCCTCTTCAAGTATGAGGAGAATGTGGTGGTAGATTGTGACTCCCAGGGTGTTGAAGCAAAAGCTGCAAGTGCTCCTGCTTTTGTTCCAGGGATAAACAAGATTGGGGCCAGTTGCTATCAACCACAAAGGGTTTTAACTGGAGCTCTATGTCAGCAGGCTGAATCAATCGGGGAAAGCAGATGCTGAGGATTTGGAGGTGAATACTAAATGAAGAGGAGAAAAACTCCAGGGAAGAGACAACACATAAGAACAAAAGAGGTACTGCTCTTTCCTGTACTGAGAAACCATTGCATCATTCTTTCTGCACATTGCTGGGGGCTGCAGATCAACTATGAAAAATGGAACAAAATGCTTACAAGCTGCCTGACTAAAGCAGTACTCTATGAACCTCAATAATATGAACAGCACTTAGTATTTTGTTATTCTATTCAGCCTGATTTTTCCTCATAATGTAGGTGAGTTGCATCCTATAGTGACCAATAGCCTACCTATCATTAGCATCAGCAACCCAGAGTTATAGTTTACCTTAATGGAAAACCATCCTGATTCATGTAGGACTCAACCTTGCTCCAATTTTGCTTTCATGTTCTGTTCTCAAAGCTTGAAATCACTATCATATATTTATACATCTCAACTATCAGAAAGTTAAACCCTTATATAGGATTAATAAATTATATATATTAAACAAATGTTAACCCTTATATAGGTTTAATATGTAATACATAAATATATATGTGCAGACATATTATAAATGCCCATTGATTAAATATGAATAAAAATATTTTATTTTCTCAGCAGTTCTATTAGTAATAAGCTATAAATATGAGAAATAGCCTTGTCGATGTTTTCCAATTTTTCAAAACTTATTTGATAAGTACGAATTAATCTCTTTAGCCATATGTACTTGTGGAGATGCAGAAGTAGTGGTAGTGATGGGTCCCAAAATATTTATTGTCATCGTTTTTTAAAACCATCCAGGTCAATCGATGGAGCAGGGAACGGAACTATGTACCTTATAAACAGAATTGTCTTATGATTGAAAGTTGACTTCTTGGCCACGAATTCTAGAATGCCTGCCTCAAAGTTTTTATGGGAAACCCAATTAGCTGTTTCCCCATGTTACTTCAAAGGAATGCAAAATGGGTTCATTCTGGGTTAGCTTGACAGGAAAAACAAACAGATAATGAGACATTGAAGACCTTTGCCATTAGTATCAAAGAGCAAGGAATTTAGAGAAACACTGATGACTCAAACATTGCAGAATATTTCTCTGATTTTGGTAGTTATTGGGCTCTTTGATTCTCACAAACCCATCCCAATCTTGTGTGTTAAATTGATAGTAAGGCTTCTTATTGAGTGTTATAAACAGTTCTGCTTCTTCCTATTTTCACATCCTTGGCAGGATGTTATTACACATCCATTCTTCTCCTACCCGTGGTGATGCCTGTCAATGTGTAGATACCACAGTGGCTTTCCAGAATCTTAACTCAATACTGAACTCTTTTTTAATGATGTACTGAAGGACTAAAGTTAGGTATGAAAGTTTTCTCTTACAATTTTGGTTTAATGTTTACTGAAGCAGCTCTAGTCTGTGACCAGTATTTACAAGGGAAAAATGTCACATCTACAGTTCTGCTGTCCAATATGGTAGAATGCTAATATTTCACTAATGATCATTTGCATTGGTTATATTATATGCTGAGATGGTATTTTATTATTTTTTTTTGTACCAAGGATTGAACCCCAGGGCATTTAACCTTAACCACTGGGCCATATCCCCAGCCCTTTTATGTTTTATTTTGAGACAGGATCTCACTAAGTCCATTAGGGCCTTGCTAAATTGATTGCTGAGGCTAGCTTTGACCTACCAAATCTTCCTGCCTTAGCTTCCTGAGCCACTGGAATTATAGGTGCTTGCCACTATTACTGTCTAGAACTAATTGTAACTTTTTTTTTTCTAAAAATAGAAGCTAGAATTTCAGCTTTTTATGTGCAGTCTCCTGATTTCTAATCATTGTCAACTAAATGAAAATGTTTACTTACTCTTTAGACTAGGTTCATTCCATTCTATAATCTTAGACTTGGATTTTTAATAATGCTCCTCCTCCAGCAGTTATCATTTTAAAGTTATTTATTTATATTACATTAGGAGGGGTGTGTGTGAGAGAGAGAGTGTGTGTGTGTGTGTGTGTTTGAAGACCTGTGATGGGAGGTGGGTGAACAGGGTTGGGAAGGAGCATCTGCTTGCTTCTTCCTGATGCCCTGTAACCTTGAGAAGAAGTCAAATAAATAATGATATTCCTGTTCTGTCTTATTTGTTTGTTTTGGGTACTGGGGATTGAACCAGGGTGTTTTACCACTGAGCTACATCCTCACCCTTTTTATTTTATATTTTGAGACAGGGTCTTGCTTATTTGCTTAGGGCTTTGCTAAGTTCCTGAGGCTGACCTGGAACTTGGGATCCTCCTGCCTCAGTCTCCTGAGTTTCTGAGATTACAGCCATGAATTGCTGCACCCAGCTGTCTTAATTAGGGAGATATGCTGTTAGCCTTAATTCGTAGTATATTTTCATTAAATTAAAAAAAAAACTCTCTGTATACATATGAATAATGTACACCCTGAAGTCAAACTCTCAGTAATAGATACATACAAATTACCTTAAGTCTATATTTCCTCATCTGCAAAATGGTGTATTTATTGTACCTGTTGTATAAGATTCCAAGGAGGAAGAAGTAGTACATGACATTTAGCACTAGTTGAGTACATATCTTTGTCATTTGGTCACACACACATTTCTATTTTCTATGGGAAGGAAATGGCAATGTCTATTACAGGAAAATTCTCATACATGTATTAGCACTACTTTCACTCCAATTCCTAAAGTAGTCACACACACACAGAACTCATCAAGGAACAATCTGATTACAAAGATTGTGTCTTATCACCCCAGAGATCACAAACTTAAAACAGATAGAATTGATAAAACATAGTGAACTTTGCTTTATTTTTTATTGATATATAGTCTATGTAACATCACTGTCATCATTTTTCATTTTAAGTATGCAATTAAGTGTTGTACTATATTCATGATGCTGTACAACCTTCACTACTATTTAATATCAGAATATTTCCATCATCTGAAATTAAAACTCCCAACTTCATATTTATTACCAGTCAGTCCCAATTCTGCTTGCAGCCCTCTATCCCCTACTCCCCATTTTCTGGCAAACACAAATCTACTTTCTAGCTCTACTTTGCCTCTAAATGTAATCTTAAAATATGTGGTCTCTTATATCTGTCTCCTTTCACTTATAATTTTTTTTCAAGGTGTGTTAGTTTACATCTCTGTGATCAAAATACCTGGGAAGAACAAACTTGGGAGGCAAACCTTATTTTGACTCACAATTTCAGTTGTTTAGCCCATTCAACAGAATCCATTGCTCTGGACCCAAGGTGAGGCAGAACATCAAGGCAGAAGGGTGTGGCAGAGAAAACTGTTAATCTCATGGCACTATGAAACAGACAAAGAAGAGAAAAGGGAAGACAAATCCTTCCAGGGCTCACCCTCTGTGACCCACTGCCCCTAGTCATGCCCCAGCTGCCTACAGTTATCACCCAGTCTATTAAAACTAGAATGGATTGATTTGGTTATAGCTCTCACATTTCAATCATTTCACCTCTGAACATTCCTGCATTAACACAGGAGCATTTGGGGGACTCCTCATATCTAAACTATAACACAAAGTTTATTGAAGATTTAGCATATAACTATATTTTATTTTTTTATTGAAATCATTTGCATATCTATATATATATCTATATCTATATCTATCTATCTATCTATCTATATATATATATATATATATATATATATAACTTTTTTATCCATTTATCAGTTGCTGTTCATTTGGGTTAATTTCCTCTTTTCATATGTTATAAATTACTGCTAAGGCTCTTAATGAATTGTTAGTTTCCATGGGCAGGATCTAAATATCATTTCTTCTGCAGATTCATGACATAAACCAGACAGAAAATATTGTTTAGCAATCTGGAAGAATTATAGTTTCCTATTTTCTATACTCGTGGACTAGTTAGTTCTAGTATCTAAAAGGTATACATTGCTTCTCAAGAAAAACTCACCCATAACTCATGGGGATGGGTGTTACTGTGTGGCTATGCTCTCTGCTGTTTGACTCCCCCTTGTTCCTGCCAAAGCTCATTAGACCAGAGATGGATAGCCAGTGATAGGCTTCCCAGAAGTCTATGATGTTGCCTCACACAAATAGATAATTGGATCAGTTAGAATCTATTCTACCTCTTAGAAATTTTACCTGGGAAATTAGGGCAGAGTGATATCATGAACAGAAAGTGGATTAAGCAGAATGAGTACATTGCTTAAAGTCATGAGGGAGAATAGGAACATAAGGAATAATGATGAAGCAAAGGCATAAGAGAGGAATCTCTGAAAAGACAGAGTACAAGTGGCAGACATTCATGGTTAAGAAGAAGAGATTGGAACAGTTTCCGAAAGAAAAGGTAACAATCCACATATTCCTAATGGTGGGATTTCTCACTTTGCTTTGAATCTAGAATGCCCAAGTCTGTAGCTCCTGTTTTATGAAATAATATCCCACTTGTAATTCTACAAGCTCCATTTGCTAACCCACCCATCCATCCCTTCCCTTAACAACCTTATTGCATCAAAAGGGCCTAAATAATGTAACATACCTATATTTATCTATTTTATGAAGAAAAAATGACTTTGTTTGATTTTCAAACAACAAGAAAAATACTGGATGGGTTTCCCTAAACTCATTAAAGGGGAAACACCCTTTAATTAATAACTATATATTTAATTTCATTCCTTACTTCATGGTGCTTAGACTTAAGAGTTGTTATATATTTCAGAGGAGTATATCTAATGAACAAGAAGAAAAAATTAAAAACTATTTACATATTCAAGATGATAAGTAGCATAACTGTTTCAATTTCAGAAGTGTTCACCAAGGCTTTTTTTTTTTTTTTTAACTCCTGATACCTTCTTTTTCCCTGCATAGTGGTTGGCTAATGAATTCCTTAGGAATTCCTCAGAGACACAAACATATGCCTTTTGGAAGTATAATAGTGACTTAATTGATATTTTTAGTTTAATACCACAGACTAGTCTAAATTGTGCAGTGTAAATTCCTTTTCTTTTATCTTTGTATATTTTTTGCTCTTAAAAAAACATTTTTGGGGCTGGGGGTTATGGCTCAGTGGTAGAGTGCTCGCCTCGCATGTGCAAGTCCCTGGGTTCAATCCTCAGCACTACATAAAAATAAATAAATAAATAAATAAATAAATAATAAAAGTTATTGTGTACAACTACAAAAAATTAATATTAAAAAAATTTTGAAGTCAGGTGGTTTGATGCCTTTATTTTTGTTTTTGTTTTTTGTTTGTTTGTTTGTTTTGATCCTCCACAGATTACTTTGATTATTTGGGATGTTTTGAGGTTGCACACAAACTTCAGGACTATTTTTGTTTTTCTGGGAACAATGACATCAGTATTTTCATAGGGATTATATTGAGTTTGTAGACCACTTTGGATAGCATGGGCATTTTATCAATGTGTAAATTCTTCCAACCTATGATCATGGAATATATTTCCATTTATAGTTATAAGAGAGGATTGTAAGCAAGGTCTGGTGCTTTCACACCCTAAAAACCAGGGCAAAGGGAATGCTGAAGCAGTTTGGTGGTCTGGTAGAGTGGCTAGAAGAAAAGGAGTCTTATTTGTTCATAACACAGAATTTGTGATTTGAGGGGAAGAGTAAAACAAGATAAAAGAAAAGATCTGAAAAGAGTTGAAGAAAATAGAGATAATCTTAGCCAAAATAAATACACCTAAAGAAAATTATATGTTGTGTTTTCAAGCCCAACTCATGAAAAAGGGAAGATAGTATCACCCAATGACATATTCCATGGAGGAATTCTTGCATTTGTCAACATTAACAAGGATGTTCATGGAAGTGTTGCTTAAAATGGCTAAAATTGGAGATAATTAGAATATATTCATATAATGGAATTGATACGCAAAAATAAGTCAAATAGAGCTGTTAATGTAAGTATGGATGAAATGAAAGATGCTATACAAAAGAAGAAAAATGCAGTGTAATATATACAAAAGTATTTACATGATCATATTTACATGAAGTATGATGTTCTACATAAAGTTTAAGTGATTGGGGGTGTAGCTCAGTGGTAAAATGCTCATCTGGCATGTGTGCATGAGGTCCTGGCTTTGATGCCTAGCACCTGCAAACAAAACAATACAAACATTTATAAGAATGTTGCCTAATATCAGTTATTACTAGGGATAATTGTAAATGCAGTAAAAATATAAAAGACAATGTGGGAATGAGACTTCTTTTAATGGGGATGATGATTTCCTCCAAAGAGAAAAAATAAAGTGTTCAAATCAAAAGCATATAGGGGACATCTATTATTTTGTTAACACTCTATTTCTTAAGCAAGGAATAAGTACAGTCATATGTCACATAATATTGTTTCAGTCAACTATGGATAGCATATATTGTAATGGTCCCTAAAGATTATAACAGAGGTGAAAAATTCCTGCCCCCTGCTATATGATAGCTGTCATGATGTTGTGTTGCTCTACCTTATTCTTGGGTTTGTGGTAATGTGGTGTAAACTAGCCTACTAGGCTACTAGTCTTACAGAATTATACCACATATATATGTATGTACATTACACAATAGTTGATAATGACACTTGATACTAAAATATTACATTACTTATTTATAAGCTTACCATACTTTTTATTGTTTAGGGTGTATTCCTTATACTTATAAAAAATGTCTACTGTAAGGCTGCATGCTGCATTATGCTCGCAGCACCACTTACATCTTGGTTTATGCATCATTTCTCTTGCTATTGATTTTATCTCATCCTGATTGTTTCAACAGGAAACTAGAAGCAAAAGGTTATACCATATAGCCTAGGAATATACCAGGCTATACCATTTAGGTTAATGAGTGTATACTCTATGATGTTTGCCCAATGACAAAACCACCTAATGATCCAGTTCTCACAATGTGTCTCATCATTAAGTGAAGCATGACTGTACAGGAGTATACAAATATGTTGTAAATAACTCATACTTTTTTCAAAAAAAATTAGACTTTTTAAATGAGGAAAGAAAAGCAAACCATAAAGTCTTGGCAGAGAGTTATGAGGGACCATGGGTTCTCTACTTCAATGTTTATGAATTTTAGTAATAAATTTTCCACTAAGGAACGGACTTTCCTTTCCTTTTAACTCCACCAGAAGCTCAAGTGGATTCTTGGAGAACTGAAGGACATCTTCCTCAAGTTGTGGAAAAACTTGCTCTTTATCTTCATCCTTTGACTTTAATTTCTTCTCCAGAGAAAAAAAGAGTAGAATCCGATTTCTGTTCTGGTTGTCATAATTATTTATCATGCCTCCTGTGTGTGTGTGTGTGTGTGTGAATGTAAATATACCTAAGCCTCTTCAGTCATTGCTCATTATCCTGTTTTCAGTTCCACTGTCCTCTGAACATACAGTGTCCCTCATCCATTTTAGTAGGAATAAGAATATTGTTGCATTATTATATATAGTATGTGGTGAATGCCTGAGGCAGAAGCCTAGGCTAATGTTTATGCCAATTCTTCACAGTGTAACACTTCACAGTAAAATAAAGTGCTACACCCTGCTATGCCCTAAAGTCCCCTGAACACAGAAAATTTTGTGAGTGAATATAAGAGTGCCTTATGACAATTGTCAGAGAGTGATGACAAATGAAAGTTAGACACCATAGTATTTGCCTAGACACAACAAATGAGTTGAGTGAATAAATCAAAATTGTGATTATTACAAAGTCTTCTCTCTAAATGTACTTTTACAGTTATGATAAGATGGATCTCTGCTGCTGAAAACATCTGTCTAAATTTGTATGAGTAAATTGGGGCCACACTTTGCAAGGAAAGGGTCACCATTTTTGTCTGTGTGCTAATTTTTCACAAATTTATAATAGTTTTTCAGAATGGGAATTTTATTTCTACTGAATCTCCAGATATTTTATCCTACACTTTGCTTGCATTTGTTAACATGCAAACCCCCAAAAGGAAGAAAGAAATGGCACAGGTGTTAGAGGAGCTTTTATTTGTAGATAGCCAAAAGTTCACATTTATTTCATAAAAAATAGACTAATCACAACCTTCAATTAACAGACGCTAAGCTCTAGAACTGGATATTGAATAGAACTTCTGGAGACTGGTACTCAAAGAAAAAGACAAGGAACCATAAGTACTAAACATTTAGAATATACATGGCTTCAAAGCTTATTTAAAAAAAACAAATCACTATATTAGCCTCAAATATCACTGGTACTCTCTCTTTAAGCAGAGAGCAGAACTGGGAGGCATAATTCAGTAGAGAGATAAATGATTGGCTTTGGAGACTTTTCTTTCCCTTCCCTCAGATCTGGGATGCTTGCTCAGTAACCTCTTCCACAACAACTTCCATCCAATCAAGTGATGGAGGCTCTGAGAAACAATTGTGGACACTGGAGATGCCTGAAAGAAAAAAGGAGGTTGGATCTCATTCCTTGTTTGGGTGTCTTCTTACATAGCCAACATTCTATTTTGTTTCTATTTTTTTTTTTTTTTTTTTTTTGTGAAGTGAGGGGGTGAAGTAGGAAGAAAATTGGAGAGAGAGAGACCAGATATAGATTGGGGTCAACTGTGGAACAGACTGCTTTCCTACTTGATGTGGGATGTGGTAATAATAGGAATTTTCCATGAGTCAAAAAGTTATTGCAGAAGGAAGTGGAGTTTGCCATCTTAATTTAAGAGATCTGACAGCTGGGCTAGAGGAGGATATGCCCTAGGAAGAAGGGTAAGCTGTATCACCACAGGTGAGAGCTGAAGGAAGAGTGCCTATACTGGAACAATCTCCCTTTAGCAAAGAGGGAAACAGAACAAACCTTGCAACAAGTACTTATAGATACTTATTACAATATCTGAACCCGGGGGCAGGGAGGACACCCAAGTAGGTGTTACCTCTTTCCATCCTTCTGATCTCTTCATTCCTATTAATCTATCAGGGAGTGCTGAGGAGAGAAAGGAGACCCAAAGATAGGGCAAGCATGTATTTTATAAGCAGATCATGTCTGAAAAAATGTAGGGTGAAATGTTGAAACAAGGTAGACATATGCATGTCACCAATAAAAATTTAAAAACAAAAGCAAAAACGAAACTGGAGTGCATATAACTAAACAAATAAAAGGGTCTGCTATGTACATTACAGGTTTATGTAAAAAGAGAACTGGACTAGAATCCAGCTTCTCATTTGCTCCTTAGACATTGAAACCAAGGAGTAACAACTACAGACACATATGAGAAAGTCTAAATGCAGAATCCTTTATTCTAACCCACATAGCATTCACCTGTAGGGGGAAAAAAGGTATATGTTGATGTCTGATTTTTAGAAATATTCATCAACCACATACCCTTTATGAGGAAAATATTTGAGAAAGGATTCTAACCAGGTGACAAAGGAATCCCAAGAGAAACATTAAGAGAGGGGGAAAAAAGAGAACACTGAGTAATGACTTCATCCTATCATATGTACATAAATAAATAAAAAGGTCCATGATGTTAAATAAGAAGATAATGTTAAATAAATTTTCTGCAGCAAATGAAAAATCAAAAAAATAGCTTGGGATAAAAAAGAATAGATAATTATGTCAAATTCAATAAGTTGAAGTGCAAGAAGGAATAAAAATCTTTCCTGAAAGCAACCTTAGAGTGTAAAATTATACTCATTTTACAATTTTCTCCTTTGGGATAGGGGAAGGTATGTTGCCGGAGGAGAAATGGTAGGGATCTTGTCTTCATGAAATAACTGAGAATAAGGACTCAGTTACTTGTTTCATTAAGAGCCTACTTTTTTTTTTTTTTTTTTTTTTTTAGGAAAGTCAAGGACTTTTTAATAAGCAAGGGAGATAAATGGAATAAATAATGACTTGATCATACCAGTTAAGATATACATAGGTAAAACAGAAAATTGTAAAAAATGATAGTCAATAATCAAATAAAATGGAATAAATAAAATCAAGCATATCAGATGTTAAACTAGAAATAATGGCTTTAAATTCTCTAAAGCCAGTCTCAGTTTTGATTAAAACACAAACCCCAAAATACATGCCTCCCAAGAAATACACTTAAAAATATATAACAAAGTCCAAAAAGAAAGCCAACAAGGATAAAGAGATACCAGGAAACTGCAAATTAAAAGGAAGTAGTAATAACAATATTAATATTAGACATGGAGAACTAAAATTAAGAATGTGAGATGGTACCAAGAGGATAGTAGGTAACAATGAAAACATGGTACATGAGGGTGTATAACAAATACAATCCTTTATGTCTAAACATTAGAGTTGCTATAGAGAATAAAACTAACTTGAATGAAAGGTTATCTTGGTATATGAAAATATGAGATATTTGAATATAGTCCTTTTATAGTTGAAAGCATGAGACATATAAAGACTAGTAAAGGTGTGAAAAAATTCAGTGAAATATTATAAACATGTATATATTACATAATATATCATTTAGATGCAAAGTTTACATTTACATATATATGAGATTATAATATGCATAAATATATATCCATGAATAATCATTACAAAACTAGATTCTTAGGGAAAAAAGCAGCAATTTTTTTATTGAATATATAAAATTATGGTAAATAATTAATTTAAACAAATAGTGATAAAAGTACTAACTTCTTAGTAGTTAAGGAACCTAGAAAACCTTTGGATCAGAGATTATGAAAAACAAATGAGAAAAAAAAAACTTTAAAAAGGAAATTATTTTTACCACAAATTATAATGTGCACAGAAGTTTCTTTAATCAAAAGACAATAAGCTTAAATATATTTTAAACTAAGAATATAGCTATTATCTCAAATTATTGGAAGTTGTAGAACAAGATAAACATAAGGAAACTAGGAAGAAGGAATGAGTAAGCACAAATACGGAAATGAAAGATAAACTGATAATATACTGGGAAGCTAAATTTCAAATTGGTCCATTGGAAAGAAAACTCTAAGTGGTAAATACTTACCAGGCTGTTTAAGGAATAATAATGATAAAGGAATAATGTAAATATTCATGATTAACAGTTGTAAAAAATTCAAATTTTATGTCTAGAAATTTAAAATTTAAAGGAGATGAGCAAACATAACCACTAAGAAAGAAAAATGCGATAAAATCAATTAATATAGATTGAAAGGGTGATTAAAGATTAACATAAAATGAAACACTGGGACAGGTAGATATACCCCTAATTCATGTATATAAATTTGAAAAACAAATTCCATGTTACTTAAACTAATTCAAACTATGTCAGATTATTGATGAAAATGATGAAGAACCCTCTCAGTTATCTTATGAAGGCTGAATAACACACACACACACACACACACACACACTTATATATTCACATATTATTCTCCCATAAAAAACTAGACAAATATAGTTGAATATAATTGTTCAAATAAATAAATAAATAAATAAATCAAAATACAAGAATGCAAGGATGGTGTAATAAGAGGATTTCTATCAATATAAAATAGCATCCCATTGTTAATAATGGGAAAATATTATACTAATAGATTTTTAGAAGTCCTTTGATAAAATCTGCATTGATTCCAAAAAAATTCAAAGATAAAAAATAAAATTAAACTACATAAATATAAAGATTTTTTAACCAAAAACTTTTACCATGTTATAAAAATACATTTTAATCAAAATTAATACATATTTATTGATATTGTAGGAAGAACTTTATTTTTTAATGATTAGAGTATATGACTTTAAAATTTACATATGTATTAATTTCTAAATATAAATAAAAACTATAAATAATAAATTTATAAATCACCATAAGCAAATCCATATGATGCTGTAAAAAAAGTAAGCAAATTTAAAAATACGATAGCATACTGGTATCCAAAAATAGTTTACCATATACATAAATTTTTTCTACCATAAAAAAATAATATTTGTATTCAAAGTGTGAATTAATTGGTTTATTTAGTAAATGGAACATTTGAACATCCAATTTAAAGACAATAAACTCCTGTCTCACAGTATATATAACAAATTAATTTCAAGAAAAATTTAACAATAATCTTATTTGTTAAAAAATAAAAAAGGAATCTTAGGTATGTTTAGGTAATTCAGCAGCATAATGGAGTTTGACTCTTAACAGCTTGTGTGAGACCTCTGTGCACCCTCTTCTTAACTCTACGTTCATGGATATTATGTTACTAGTTGGTAACAGGCCACCATGGGAATATCTATAGTACAGAAAATTATCAAGATCCACAGATCTAGGTTTCTCCTCCTCCCTCACCTTAAGCTAGTTGTTAACATTTATCAGTTTATGATTGTACATTAAACCTCTTAATCTAAGGATTGTAAAGACATCTGCATATGTACTCCCCACTCCCCTTGAAAAGGTCGGGCGAACGTTGGAGGAAAAGACCACCAAGAGACTGTCTCATGCAACAGCAAAGGGTTTATTGGGGGTCCAGCATGCTGGGGCTCCAAGCCTACCTCGAAGAGGTAAAGAGCAAAGAGCCCCAGAACAGCTTGAGCAGAGCTGTTCTTTGAAAAGGGCAGGGACTTCACATACAGCATAACAAATCACCTCATGCCGCGGGAAAATCAAACAACAACTCCAAAACATGATTAGCACATTCACTTGTGGGAACAAGTCAGGTAGGGGTGATTGGTCAGTACAAAAGGGGTATTCCTTTGAACTGATTGGTTTAAGCCAAGAGGGGTGTACGTGCTGAACTACATGGTTTCCCAACAGGTTATCAACTACCATAAACTACTGGGAGGGTTATCTGGCATCCCAGGTATTTCCCTGTCTCATGCTGATTGGTGGCTGCTAGGGGGCTGCTATGGATCCCCACCTAGCCTGAGTCAGGGACACCTGGCGCAGCAGATCTCTCCTGTAGATAAACAACTTAGCAGGGTGGGAATGTGCCTAGGAGTGCTCTGTGGGTTTTTCCAAGGACAAAGGCCATGTCCCTTCCTTGGACAGCTTTGCTCTGAGACAGAGGCTGGTTTTTCACCCTTAGCTAGTTTTGTAAGACATTTTTAACTGCTAAAGGAAAATCCCAATTGGAAAATTAAAACAAAATTTATCGTTATTTTTTTAAAAAATAATTCCATCAATGGATGCCTTATATTTTATGAATGCATTCGTGTTTGGGAGTGTTGTATTTTCTTGGAAAATTTACATCTTTGTCACTACCTAATGCCTCTTTTTATTTTTAATAATCTCCCCTTTTATGAAGTTGTCTTTGTCTAAAATTAATGTAGTACTGCAGCTTTCTTTTGATTAGTGTTTGCAATCAGTATGTTTTTTGTTAGTATACATTTTATCTATCCACTTTAAATCTGTCTCAGACTTTACATTTGAAATGATTATTGATATGTTTTGATTAATGTCTACTGTGCTTGATGTTCTATGTGTTACTTTTGCTCTTCATCTCTCCCCTTTACTTTTTACCTTCTTCGGTTTTACTTGAATATTTTATATGATTCAACTTTAGCTCTTCTTTTAGCACATCAACTTTAATTTTTAAAGTATTTTGGTGAATGCTTTAGAGTTTACAATATATATTTTGAATCAGTCCAAAACAAACTTTAAATGACATTAAACTGCTTCAGTTTTAGGTCAAGAAATTTATACCTTGTAACCTTGGTGCCCTTCACTTTACTTGTCCATTGTTATGAGTATTGGTTTAAACAAACAAGTATCTTTTAGATCAATTAAGAAAGAATGAAAAGATATTTACTTTCCCTTATCTTCTCTGGGGCCCTCCTCCTCCTTCCTCATTATCATCTTCTTCCTCCTCTTTTAATTGCATGCACAAATTTCTGATGCATAATATTTTCCTTTTCCTTAATTTTTTAAACATATTTCTTTCAGAGCAAGTGGTAATGAATTCTCTCAAGTTTTGTTTGTCTTTGAAATAATTTATTTACCTTTCATATTTGCCTGATAATTTCTCTAGATTCAGAATTATAAGCTAGTAATTTTTAAAAAATTTATTTATTCTAATTTGTTATAAATATCAATAGATTGCATATCAATTCATAGTACACATATAGAGCACAATTTTTCATGTCTCTGGTTGTGCACAAAGTAGAGTGACACCATTTTTTATACATGACACACATGTTTTATACATGTATTTAGGGTAATGATGTCCATCTAATTTTACCATATTTGTACCCTCATCCCCCCTCCCTTACCCTCCTTCACCTTTGCCCTATCTAAAGCTCCTACATTCCTCCCATTCTAATCACCTCATCCCCCTTATGGATGAGCATCCGCATATCAGAGAAAACATTCCGCATTTGTTTTTGGGAATTGGCTTACTTCACTTAACATTATATTTTCCAACTCCATTCATTTTCCTGCAAATGCCATGATTTTATTCTCTTGTAATGCTGAGAAATATTCCATTGTGTATATATTCCACAATTTCTTCATCCACTCATTTACTGAAGGGCATCTGGGTTGATTCTACAATTTAGCTATTGTGAATTGTGCTGCTATAAATATTGAGGTGGCTGCATCATTATAGTACGCTGTTTTTAAGTCTTTTGGGTATAAACCTAGGAATGGGATAGCTGGGTCAAATGGTGGTTCCATTTCAAGTTTTCCAAGGAATGTCCATACTGCTTTCCATATTGGCTGCACCAATTCGCAGTCCTACTAGCAAAGTGTGAGTGTGAGTTTTTGCTCACATCCTTGCCAGTACTCATTGTTGTGTTCTTAATAGCTGCCATTCTGACTGGAGTGAGACGAAATCTTAGAATAGTTTTGATTTGATTTCTCTATTCCTAGAGATACTGAATATTTTTTCATATATTTATCAATTGATTGTATATCTTCTTTTGAGAAGATATTTTTAGCTCCTTGGGACATTTATTGATTGGGTTATTTATTTATTTTTTTGGTGTTAAGATTTTTGAGTTCTTTATAGATCCTAGAGATTAATGCTTTATCTGATGTGTGTGTGGTAAAAATTTGCTCCCATTCGATAGGCTCTCTATTCACCTCACATTGTTTCTTTTGCTGAGAAGGTTTTCAATTTGTATCCATCCTATTTATTGATTCTTGATTTTAATTCTTGTGCTATATGAGTCTTATTAAGGAAGTTGAGGCCTGATCCCACATGATGAAGATTTGGGTCTACTTTTTCATTTAAAACAGGGTATCTGGTTTAATTCCTAGGTCCTTGATCCACTTTGAGTTGAGTTTTGTGCATGATAAGAGATAGGGGCTCAATTTCATTTTGCTACATATGGATTTTCAGTTTTCCCAGCACCATTTGTTAAAGAGACTATCTTTTCTCCAATGTATGTTTTTGTCTAGTATGAGATAACTGTACATATGTGGGTTTGTCTCTGTGTCCTCTATTCTGTACCATTAGTCTACAAGTCTATTTTGGTGCCAATACCATGCTGTTTTTGTTACTATTGCTCTGTAGTATAGTTTAAGCTTTGGTATAGTGATGCCACCTGCTTCACTCTTCTTGATAAGAATTGCTTTAGCTCTTCTGGGTCTCTTATTTTTCCAGATGAATTTAATGACTGCTTTTTCTATTTCTATGAGGAAATGTCATTAGGGTTTTGATTTGAATTGTATTAAATCTATATAGTGCTTTTGATAGTATGGTCATTTTGACAATATTAATTCTGCCTATCTAAGAGCAAGGGAGATCTGGTCTTTCACCTGTTTTTTTTATTTTTTATTTTTTTTTAATTTTAACTGATTCCTAAAGTTGTCCCCATCCCCCCCCCCCCCAAGCTCTTGTAAATGGGGTATTCTTTCTAGTTTCTCTTTCAGAGGATTTGCCACTGGTGTACAGAAATGCCTTTGATTAATGGGTGTTAATTTTATATCCTGCTACTTTGATGAATTTATTTATTAGTACTAGAAGATTTCTGGTGGAATTTTTTGGATCCTCTAGGTATAGAATAATGTTATCAGCAAATAGAAGTTTGAGTTCTTCTTTTCCTATCTGTATCCCTTTAATTTCTCTTGTGTGTCTAATTGCTCTGGCTAGAGTTTCAAGAACTATGTTAAATAGAAGTGATGAAAGAGGGCATCCCTGTCTTGTTCCAGTTTTTAAAGGAATACTTTCAATCCTCTCCATTTAAAATTATGTTGGCCTGGGGCTTATCATGTTGAGATATGCTCCTATTATCCCTAGTTTTTCTAGTGTTTTGAACATAAAGGGGTACTGTATTTTGTTGAGTGCTTTCTCTGCATCTATTAAGATAATCATATGATTCTTATCTTTAAGTCTATTTATGTGATGAAGTATATTTATTGATTTCCATATGTTGAACCAAACTTATATCCTTGGGATGAACCCCACTTGATCTTGGTGTACTATCTTTTTGGTATGTGTTTGTATTCGATTTGCCAGAATTTTATTGAGAATTTTTGCATCTATGTTCATTAGAGATATTGGTCTAAAGTTTTCTTTCTTTGATGTGTCTTTACCTGGTTTTGGAATCATGGTGATTTGGCTGCATAGAATGAGTTTGGAAGTGTTCTCTCTTTTTTTATTTCATGAAATAATTTGAGGAGTATTGGTATTAGTTCTTCTTTGAAGATCTTGTTTAACTCAGCTGTGTATCCATCTGGTCCTGGGCTTGTCTTGGTAGGTTTCTGATGGCATTTCTATTTCATTGCTTGAAATTGATCTGTTTAACTTATGTTATGTCATCCTGATTCAGTTGGGAAAATCATATGACTCTAGAAATTTGTCCATGCCTTTGATATTTTCTATTTTACTGGAGTACACAGTTTCAAAATAATTTCTAATTATCTTCTATATTTCTTTAGTGTCTGTCATGATATTTTCTTTTTCTTCACAGATGTTAGTAATTTTATTTTTCTCTCTCCTTCTCTTTGTTAACATGGCTAAGGACTTATTAATTTTATTATTTTTTACAAAGAACTAACTTTTTGCTTTGTCGAAAGAGAACGATATTAACAGATCCCAATACAAACAATATACAGCCTTAAACCAAATAGCTGCTATTAAGATGTTTATGGTTTTGTCACAATATGCAGAAATGGTGAGTTTGATTATTATCTACAATATAAACATTTAGTTTGGGATTGTCTGTTGTTTGCTGGTATCTCCATCATCAGGATTTTGATGGTTATTAGGACAGGAGCGTTGGTTTTGGCCACAGAGCTCCTGGATGTGGGGTATCACACCTGCTGGTCCCCAATGGGAATTGTACCCCAAGGATCTCCTTTGGTGCTCACTCAAGTGGGCGCCTGGTCTTATCTCCTTATATCACCCATAGATCTCAAAATTCCTGGTCTCTAATTTAGTCTCAAACTGTATCTCACTCATTTTCTACTTCCCAATCAAGAACCTCTCTCTCTGGATGTATTGGGCAGTTCAGGACCAATCAGGCTTTGCGAGCTATGGATCAGCTGCATAGCTGCAAGCACTGTGTCAGGGTACTGGCTGTGGGGAAGAGGGGGAATTTGGGGACTATAGGTACCGTGATATTGCTTCTAGGCCCCAGTGGGTGTCCCAAGTTGGGAGTTGCCCCAACTAAAGATGGCTAGAAAGGTGTCCCAAGATGGAGGTGGCTGGTTTCAGAGATGGGGTGTCAGGTGGGGTAGGGCCAGATAGTGGCGTTGGGTGGCATGTTCAGAGATGCAGCTCTGTGGCTTGCATTGTTGTGGCTGGCATGTCACACTATGACTGCACTGTCCCCAGGTGCAGGCTACCTCATGTAGGGGACTATGACAGTGATTTCAGTGTCCCAAAATGGAGACAACTGAGGGAGCCCCATGTTGGTAGATGGAAGTTCACATGCAAATGGGAGCTGGATGTCTTTCGTGGGAGCTGTGGCCAGGATTTCTTTGTGAGTGGGCAGCCAGGGGTCCCAGAAAGAATGCTGATGCCAGTGGTCCTGCTCTGGCATGATGGCCAGTGGTTCTGGTGGGCAAGTGGCCAGGAGTCCTGCGCTAATGCTGAGGTCTGGAGACCTGCGTGGGCACAGAGGCCCAGATTCCTGCATGGGAGCAGCTATCCAAGTCCTCTAATAACTCACAGAGAAACAGTATTCCCACTACTAGAACCCAAGGTCACAGAGCAACACAGAATGCAGCCTCCCTCTAGCCCGCCATCTTGGATGCCTCTTGAAGTTCTTGATTGCTGCTGCCTAGTAGGTTTTTTCTTTGAATATTCTAAATTTTACTCTGCCCTCTTCTTGTTTCCATGGTTTCTGATATGAAGCCCACAATAATTCTTACCTTTGTTTCTCTATAGATAAGACGTCCTCTCTAATACCTGGGTTTTCAAGATTTTTTTTCCCTCTCTCTTTTGGTTTTCTGAAGTTTGAATATGACAATACCTAGTAGTTTTTGTTTTTAAAGTGTCAAAACAGAAGTGTTTTTGTTATTGTGTCTTTTTACATTTATTCTGCCTGATGTTCTCCCAACTTTCTGGATCTACAATTTGATGTTTGGAAGGTTCTTAATTATTATTGCTTCAGACATTGCTTCTGGTCTGTTCTCCTTGTTCTGTTACTCCAATTATGTGTATGACACATTTTTTTTTTCCTACTGTCCCATAGTTATTGAGTGTTCTACTTTTTCCATTGAATTAGTTTTGAGTATGTTTGGAAAATTTCCCTTGACTGTCTTCAATATTATGCATTTGTTCTGTGGAATCTATATCTCATCTATTGATGAGCCCATTGAAGGTGTTCTTCATTTCTATTGCAGTGATTTTGATTTCTAGCATTTCCTCTTACTTCCTTCTTAGAGTTTCTATCTCTCTGTGTATATTACTCATTTGTTCTTGCATAATTTGTTTTCCCTATTCCACTAGGGTTCTTAAAATGTTGATCATAATTGTCTTAAATTCTCCATGCAGTAATTCTGGAGTCATATCTGAGTCTGAGTATCAAGCTTACTTTGTGTCTTCAGATTATTGGATTCGTTTTTCTTTTGGAATGACTTGTAATTTTTGTTGTTGTGGAAAGCTGGGCATGTTGCACAGCAAACTAGGAGCTGAGGTAAGTAGGATGTTAGTGAAAGTTTGTATGTTAATATAGCTAGGGGTTGGGCCATATTTAATATATGCTGTAGTTGTAGATTCCAGAGGCTTTAAAATATCTATATGTCATTGCTTTTCTCTCCCCTTTTGTCTTCAGTCTTCCCAAAGTATTTCTTTTCAAAGAGTCAGTTTGAAAAGTCAGTTTCAGCTCTTGCAGTTTCAATTTACTGGCATTAGGCTGGAACTCTGTTGGTGTACTGGTAAGGAAGAAGTTTTTATTTTATTTTATTAATTTTTAATTTCTCTCCTCTGTTTCATGTTTTGGTAACCTGAGTATATTATATATCCCCCCCATTGACCCATTAGATGAGAAGAGAAGGCTGAAGGGGACTATAGTAGGAAGAATACCTTTCCCCAGTTTGGCTTTGGCAAAGTCCTTCCCCCTGGAGAATAAGTATTTGTTATGGAGAAGGTGCGGAGCTTATTTCACAGTGGTCACTGCCTGTTTTCGTGCCAGAACAAGTGAGGATCTTCTTAAAATTCTCAGCAGGAAAAACTGGTGTGATTCTGGGAGAAAAGCCCCAAAGTACGACTGTCTCTGCAGTTGTCACTCTCTACTTATTGAGACTCAGCCTCCAGCAGCTCATCAGTTCAACAAAATTATATTCAAGTGTTTTTACTAGTTTATTGCTTTAGCAGCATCTGCTCCAGGTTAGTAGAGTTCAGTTGCCATTTCTTCCTTTAGGCACTTGTCTCTTCAAATTTTGGGACAGTGGTGTTTTTGCAACCTCAAATCTCCAATGGATCTGAGAAATGTTGGCTTTTTGTTTGCATTGTTTTGTTTTATTGTAAGAATAGGAGTGTTGCTCTATAATCTCGCTACATATTAAAGCTTAACTGGAAGTTATATGATCAAAAAAGAAATGTTTGAGGACATAAAAATAGGAGAAGCACTGTTGGTGTGGTAGTAATGAAGTTGGTTTTTTTTTTTTTTTTAATTCTTCTCATCTCTTTCCTATTTCAGTAACCTCTGTACATAATATAATCCCTTCCCTGACCCATTAGATGAAGAAATGTTTGAGGACAAATCTTTGTATGGAAAAAAGATAACATACATGAAATTTATTAAAAAACACATATTTTGGAAATATCTACTTGTAACCTAGATGACAAATAAGGAGTGCCTGTCTACATAATAGAGGAAGTCTTACAGATAGATGAGATAAAGACTTCTACATACTATAAAGTCTCACAGACAGACACAATAGGATGTGGTAGACAAGATAAGCAAACCAATAGGAACATGGATACTTCACAAAAAGCAAATGAAGTGGCCAATAAACACGTGAAAAATTATTAAGTTAATTGTTAATGGAATGCGCAGACCTTAAAATTTAATATCAACAAACTTGGGTACTCATATACAGTCTAATAGAAATATGAACTATTATAGGCATTCTGCAAAAACAACTTGGCAGCAATCATTAAAGTCAAAAGTTAACAGACCTTTAGTTGCGGACAATTCACTATTGAAACATCTACTGAGGGCAAGAAAAATGCCTAAATAAATTATGAACTATCCAGACTATGAGATACTTTATGCTCATTTAAATGAACACACAAATTAGAACTATGCCAATTGACTCAGAGAATTTCTGCAAAGTATTAACGAGATAATAAGAATTAGAAATGCATCCTTAATATGAATTTTGTTTTGGAAAATAGCGAAAAACCATACATATTTACAAGTATATAAAGATTTTTTTAAAACTTGCAGACTCTTTTTTTAGTATGATTTTATTATGGTAAAATAAGTAATAAGCACAGGAAATTTTTACAAAATCACCTCTCTATATATGGAGATGCTTGTATAAGTTTGAATAAGTGATATGGCACTTGTAGAAAGGAACACACCACACTGTTGACATGGGTTTTCTCAAGAAAGTGGAATGGGGAAGGGGGCATGAGGCAGGGGATGAACTTTTTTATTTATACACGTTTGTATTTCTTCACTAGTTTCAAATGTATATTGCAGTTGTAATTTCGAACACTTAAATATTTAAGCTCTAAAAAAACCCCACTGATTGTTATGACACAGAATTTACTGAGTACATGAGTCTGGATTTGGTGAGGACACCAGAGTTACAGCAAGTATTACAGGACTAGGGACTTAATGTACATGTTAAATGCTACATTGCTGTGGGAGCAGCTGAGGGAATGATGTTCTGGTAGGCTGCAGCTGGAGGATCAGGGGAGCAGTTGCTATCAAAGCCACTGAGTCAGATAGCCCATAATGTCCCTAAAAAAGTGTTCTCTATTTCACTTCTGCTTTATCTTAATGCTAAGTACTTTTAGTCAGAAACAGTTTCATGTTATGAGAGTGTACAGGAAAGAGTATTCTAGAAAACACTGTTCCAAGCTTAATCAGTTTGATATAGCTCCATCTACACAGTCTACCCTTATGTCAACTTGGCATTTATTTTTACAACCCTTTTTAACTTCCAAGTCAAGATAATAATCATACCATGCTTCTAACATAAAGCAACTATTTTTTCATTGTTGTTGTTACTGGGGATTGGACCCAGGAGAGCTTTAGCACTGAGCCATATCCCCAGTCCTTTTTAAAACTTTTTGAGACAAGTTCTCGCTGAATTGCTGAGAATCTCACTAAGTTGCTGAGACTGGCCTTGGATTTGTGATCCTCCTGCTTCAGCCTGTGATGTTTCTGGGATTGCAGGCAGGCATCACCATGCCTGGTGGACATTTAATGCTGATATAGCCAAATCAGCCTTTGTAAATGGAGGCCTATGTTGCCAAGAATGCTCTTTCCAACTCTTTATTTTAGAATTAGGAATATGAGCACAGGGTGAATTGAGGCATCCACTATAGATGGGCTGAGCCAAAACAGCATTAATCTCCAGGCACTTACAAGCCAGGGTCTGAATTGTGGATTGCTAGACTATTTTGTGTCCTTAGGAATTTGTGTTAATTTGGAGCCAGTGTCTAGTAATCCCTAAAATATATATTTTCTTCTTTCCCTAAAGCACAACCACCCTGATAAATATCCCCAAGTTCTTGGAAAAGGGTAAATGGATATTTAAGCATATACCTTTCAGGCAGTGTAGCAATATCCTTCCTCAAGTGGGTCAAGCCTCTTCACTTAGGGTACCCTGAACCTGCAGATTATTCGAACCTGGGTGGTGTATCGTGACTCTATTGCAGTGATTCACTTCAGACTTCCATCTTCCAGCACTACATATTTTTGCTTATGCAAATCAGGTCAACTTGACTTAGATGGTTCAGGTATATCAGTCCTAATGGTATAATTATTTATCCATAAAAATCTCTGTAGGCCCACCATTGCATTGTAAATCCCTGTTAGCCATTATGGTAACAATGCCCACCTTGACCCTAGTAAGTTGTTGATAGGAACATCATCCCTGCCATTTCACAATTTCACCATCCCCGTTGCCTCCTGGGAGTTTATTCCAGTAATATCCTCTTCCTCTGTCATTTATGGCATGTAAAACATAGCCATTAAAGAGCTTTCAAGATTATTTGTTTTACCCTCCCCAAAGTATTTCTAAAACTTGGGAAAGTTTTGAATGAACTTTGAATGAACAATGGGACACAATCCCTTCTCACATACCTATTTTTCTAGGCCTTTAAAAACTGCCAGTTCACTTTGGCTACCACAGGGACTCAGTTGTGTCACCAGCCAAAAAAAAAAAAAAAAACAACAACTTGTGTTGATTATAGATGTCAACCTCACTGGATTAAAGGATACTTAGATAGTTGGTATGATATTATTTCTGTGTGTCTCTGCAAGGGAGTTTCCAGATAAAATTTTAGTATTAAATGATAAGAATGGAGAAGATGCACTCTTGATATGGACAGGCACTATCATGCTAGGTGGTGGTCTAGATAGAGCAAAAAGGCAGTGGAGAGATGGATTCATTCATTTTCTCCCCCAATCCCCCAGAGTCCTTCCCTCTACTCTTCTTCCCTCTGGCTCAAGTAGATACTCTTCCTCCCCTTGGATATCAGAGGACCATGCTCTCTGGTCTCTGGACTCTAGGGCTTGTACCAACTGCCCCTCAGCTTCTCAGGTTTTTGACCTCAGACTGCTGTACCAAGTTACATGGCTTCCCTGGTTCAGAGGCCTGCAGACTTAGACTAAGCTATGCTATGGGCATCCCTGGGTCTCCACAGTTCATACGGCCTATCCTGGAACTTTTTAGCCTCCATAATTGCATGAGCCTATTCCTCTAAGTTCCGTCTCATCTATCAATCAGAAATCAATCAATCTATCTGTTATGTATCTGTCTATCTCCTATTGGTTGTATCTCTGGAGAACCCTGAACAATACAAACTGGTTGTTATTTCTACTGTTCAAAATAGCAGATTGAATTCCAAGACACTGGTTAGTGTACTCATATAAGTAAATCCAGCTGAGCCCAACAGTGTATCCCTTCTTATCTATTCTAATGCTCTTAGGATCCATCCATCATCAAAGATATCCCCCTACTTTCTACTGACATACATTGCCAAAATATTACAACTATTTTGCTATACAGTACACACTCCAGGTTCATTCTTCATTTTTTTTTTTCAAGATTTGAGTCCAGTTAAAGGTCTAGAAGTAGTGAGAGGTGGGTCTTAGTGAGAGTCATTATTTTCCTACAAGGCTACAGTTTCATTATTAAGGGAGGTGAATCTACTTATACAGGAGAGATTCCTACAAATGGATTTTGAGTGTTCCTCGTACTGTATCCAAAGAGACCCTAAGATTTATTAGTTTTATTTGCATTTTAATTCAATCACTTGTAGAATCAGATTTTGGGTTTAGTTTTCAAACATTTCAAACCTGCAGTGAAAAGCAATAAGGTATTCTTTCAAGATAGTCACAGATATTTCTTTTTTATTACTCAGGCCTTAAGATGGAATATAAATCCCTGAATTTATCATTCATTTTCCAATTTTTGTAGCACAGTTAAAATAGTTGATCCTCCTCTTCTCCTATCCTTATACTCTATGTTATTTTCATTATAATTTCTTTTTTAAAAAATATTTATTTTTTTAGGTGTAGATGAACACAACACAATGCCTTTATTTCTATGTGGTGCTGAGAGGATTGAACCCGGGTCCCACCCATTCTAGGCGAGTGCTCTAGCACTGAGCCACAATCCCAGCCCTTCATTATAATTTCTTAGTTAAAAAGTTAGTAGGTAGTAGGTTGCTTCTATGATTGGAATGTTCATATTCACTCAAATTTCATATATTGTAGCTGACTATGGTAGTGCATACATATAATCCAGAGTTTTAGTCAGTTTTTTCACTGCCATGACAAGAATGATTTTAGGGAAGGAAAAGTTTCTTTGGGGTCTCACGGTTTCAGAGGTCTCAGTCTATGGACAACTGGTGCCATACCTTGGGGCTCAAGGTGAGGCAGAACATTATGGCTGAAGAGTGTGGCAGAGGAAAGCAGCTCACATGATGATCAGAAAACAGAGAGAGAGAGAGAGACACTGACTGACTGACTCTATTCATCAGATACAAAATATATATACCCCAAGGCCAAGCCCCCAATGCCTACTTCCTCCAGCCACACCCTATGCACTTTCAGTTACCACTCAGTTAATCCTCATCAGGAAATTAAGTCAATGATTGGGTTAAGGCTCTGATAACCCAGTCATTTCTCCTCTAAATCTTCTTGCATTGTGTTACACATGAGATTTTTGGGGACATCTCACTTCCAAACCATAACACCCAGCAACTTGGGAGGCTGAGGCAGGAGGATTTAAGTTCAAGGCCAGCCTCAGCAACTCAGAGATACCCTGACTCTAAAAGAGTGTATGTGTGTTGGGGCAGGCGTGTCTAGGGATGGAGCTGGAGGCTAAAGCACCCCTAGGTTGTATCCCTAGTGTCTTCCACAAAAAGTTCATGGATTTAAATCTTGACCCAAAGCTCAGAGTATTAGAAGGTGAAATCTTTAAGAGATAATTAGTTCATGAGAGTGCAGCCTTTCTGTATAATATTAGTGATCTTATAAAAGTGGCCTGAAAAAAGTTATCTGGAGAAAGCCCTGAATTTATCATCCCTTGCTCCAATGTGAGGACAAAGCAAAAAGGTACCATCTATGAGAAAGTGTCCCTCACCAGACATAAAATCTGCTGGTGCCTTTGTCTTGGACTTCCCAGCTTCTATTACTGTGAGAAGTATGTTTGTTGTTGTATGTCACAGTTTATAGTATTTTGTTGTAGCAGCCTAGTAGATTAAGACGGTCTCTCAAACCTATACATGTGAAATTCCAGGCAACTACAGGTAATAATTTAAGAAATTATTTTACAACGGTGCATCATCAATCTTCTGTAAGTATTCTGTTTACCACTGGCAATGAAGTTATCTGTGACCTTAAATCTAATCACACTATAGAACCAGTTCCACATTTCTATCTTTAACATACTGTTCCCTGGATCTATGTTTTAGTACCCAAAGTCATATCAGTTGGGTTTGGTCAGGAAAACAGCCATTTGAAGGTGTCCAGGAATAAGTGGTTCAATACAATATTAAGGATTATACAAATATGTAGGTAGCTGATGGAGATTTTCTGGAAAGCTGAAATTTAAGGATTGAGGAAATACTCAAGATCACTTTATTCTTATGCACTAGACATATATTTGAATGAGTGACAAAACTTGGAGCATGTTTACATGTTCTGCACATAGAAGCACAAAGCGGGGGGCCCCGCTCACGAAGAGGTCTGAGAAAGCAGCAGAGGAAGGGGAATCATCATAACTTCCTAAGAAGAATGGCTTCTGGTTTACTTCTGCCTCCAAAATTATTTGTGAGGCTCTCTCCTTGACAACTTCAATCTGAACCACACAGGGAGCAGAATACTATCAAACAAATTTTTCAGACTTGAATAGGAGTCCAGGCTAAGCATTCTTAATTCAAAAATCTGAAATCCAAAATTCCCCCAAATGCAAAGGTTTTGAGTGCCAATGTGATAGTGGAAGTGGAATATCTATGCCTGACCTCATGTGATGGGTTTGGTCCAAAGAGAGATACACTAAAATTATTGCATATAATTACCTTCAGGAGTGTGTATAGGTATTTATAAAACCATTGAAGTTGATGTTTAAACTTGGGTTTTCCCCAAAGTTATCTCTGTATGTGTGTGCAAATATTCCAAACTCAAGAGGAAAAAAGAAAACATTGAATTTGGACACACTTTTGGTTCCATGCACACTTAACCTATAATACTGGTAGTGTCAGGCTGTTGATAATCCAGAAAATCTTGTACTGACATGTGTAACTAATTAAAACAAATAAAAAAATAAAAATAAAAAAAACAAAAACCTAGTTCTTTCCTATACCTGGTATGATTTTCCAAATACCCAAATCTAAAATGTCCAGCCTTCCCTAGAAACACTCTAATATTAGTGTGTTGAATTCAGCCACCATTTTTTTTGTGTGTGATCTGTTTCAGACATTATATTATGGCAAGTACAACATTGAAACAATGTTGTTCAAAGAGGTTCCAGTGCATGGTCACGTAGCCCTATTGATTTGGTCCTGTGATATCATAGTACATCATGATGGGTGGGCATGTTGGAGAAACCCTATTTCACTTCATGGTAGCCAGGAAGCAAAGAGAGAAGGGAAGAAACTCAGACTGAGATGGAAACTGGGGTCCTAATATCCCCTTCAGAGGCAGCCCCCCAATGACCTAATTTTCTCCAAGTAGTACTAATTTTCAAAGGTTCCACCACCTCCCAGTAGCGCCAAAGGGTAGTGACCAAGCTTTTAACACATGAGCTTTTGGGAAACTTTCCAGATCTAAATTGTATCAAGGGAAGAAATACTTGGCAATATATAGGTAATATTTATTAGCAGAATCTTACAGTAGTGGTATCTACCATAATAGAATGCGGAAAAGAATGTCAGTCAGGTGAACAAGGTAAAGAATATGGAAAAGAAATAGTATGTGAAAATGCATGAATTCTGAACTATGAAAAATGTAAAAAGAAAATTTCAAATGTATTAGTATGGCTGAAAATTAAGAGTTCAAAGAGACAGTAGAGGAGATTAAGATGAAAAAGCAAGAAAAGGTAAAATCTGGAAGAACATATATAGCAGATTGAACTACATGTTGTGAAAAATGGAAACTAATAAAAAAGACTTGTTTTATATAAAATCATTCTTTATAGCAGTCTGCAGGAAAACAAAAATTGGAGTGGGCCAAAGCCTGAGGTGGAAAGGTATGTTAGGAGGCTGTACCTAACTATACCTTGCTATAGTCTAAGCGAAGATTCTGTAAATTCCGTGATAGTTGAAGGGAAAAGAGTGGTTAATGATTAATTTGTGGGATCTAGAGAATGGGCAGGGAGAGATAATTTGGGATAACTTTTCTAGTTCTAGCTTGGTTGACCAGATAAAAGGTAAAGGCCATTAGCTACACAGGAGCTCAAACTAATGCATACTTTGTAAAAAACGAACTATGGAGAAATATTTTTTTTCTGTTACTTTGAAATGAAACTATTTTTAAAACTATAAAATGTACAAAATGTTCCTATGCCTCCCTGGTACATAAAAAGAACATATTTAACAATGTCAAAATAAGAAATGTATGTGCAAATTTAGCTGCTCCACATGACCTTTCATATCTGTCAGTTAGAAAACTGTTGTAAATAGTATGCTGTGAGTGTCAGAAAATGTAGGCAAGGGTGTAGGAAATTAATAGAACTTAATCTGAGGCATTCACTTTATACAAGTCAGGGCATATTATAGCCTTAATTTCCTTAGTTTCCCCCCTTATTTTCTCTATCTCGATTTTCTTCATTTAATTTGCAAATCCTGAGTTTATACTTTGTATGTTCATTTCATAGTTTTCTTATTATAAGAGCCTATATTGTTCTGTTCATAAGTATATTTTCTGAATAAATAACAAAATCCTTGAATCAATGAATTAACCAAGTGAATACAACTGCATTATTATAACATGGTAGCACCACTAGATTATACTCAGAAGACCTGGGTTCTGGTTTCAGTTCTGTCACTTTGGCAGGTGAACTAATTCTCTTTTGGGCTTCAGTTTTAGTATCTAAATGATTGATTGCTTCATTTTTTAATTTTTCAGACAAAACTTTAGTGTTTAATTGAAATATTTAATCTGGGTGCATTTGTTCATCCATAGTCCCAATCTCTTGGGAGTCTGAGGCAGTAGGGTTGCTTGAGTCCATGAATTCTGGGCCAGCCTGGGCAATATAGTGAGATTCCCATCTCAAAACAAAGAAAAACAAAAACAAAAACAAAACATATTTTCCAGAAATGTTGTAATGGTCAGTCCATTCTTTGAGGGTAAGCATTCTGTCCTAATCATCTTTATATTACCAACATTTAGTCCAGTGCCAAGCATCTGGTCGATGCTTAATTAATGGTAATTAAAAGATTAAATAATTGGTTAATTATCAAGGATATAAAAGAAGATTACTTATTGGAAGGTGTAGTCAAAACAATATCTAGAGAGTCTTTGGTGCTCCAAATCAGGAAAAGTGAGGTTTTAAAGAATAATAAAAATATTAGTAGTAGATGCAGAGGCAAGCTTGAATAACTTAACTCTAATACAGCAAGTCAGCTCTTGGGATCAAAAGGCAAAATAAGTTTAATCCTTTGCTTCTGGCCTATTTAAGATTTTTTTATAACCCATTAGTGAGCAGTGCTAGATTTGATAATGAAATGTAAAAAAATAATTATTTGGAGATTCACAACTTCTGGAATGTTTCCATTTGTTAACTGGTTGATGGCTGGTGGCAGTGAGTGTAGAGAAGTTAGTGAATTGAACTAGTCTAGTCGTCTTTAAGTTTTTATTTCAAATATCCTCTTCACAGTCAGAACCTTTCTATGGTTAAGAATCTATGTGCTATAGTTTGAATGTTTTTGTCCCTTCCATAATTTATGTAGACACTTAATCCTCAGTGCAACAGTATTAAGAGGTGTGGCCTTCCAGAGATGAGATCGAGTCATGAGGGCAAAGCCATGGTGAACAGGATTAGATGTCCTTATAAAATGGCAGGACAGAGGGAATTCATCATCTTTTGCCCTTCTGCCTTTGCCATTCGAGAACACAGCATTTATTCCCACCAGGGGATGCAGCAGCAGATGCCATCTTGGGAGGCCAGACTGGGCAGTCTCCATTTGGAGCCTTGATCGTGGACTTTCTATCCTTCCCAGACTGTGATAAATAAGTTTTTATTTTGTATGAATTACTTAGTCTATATAATCATTAAATTATAGCAAGGACTTTTGTTTGTTTCTTTGTTTTGGGTGGGTTTTTTTTTTTTTTTTTTTTTTTTTGGTACCAGAGATTGAACCCAAGGATCCTTACCCATCAAGTCACATTCCTAGCTCCCCCCTTTCAATTTATTTTTGAGACAGGGTCATATTACTGCTTAGGACCTTGCTAAGTTGCTGAGGTTTGCTTTGAACTTGCTATCCTGCTACCCCAGCCTCCCAAATTGCTGGGATTACAGGTGTGAACCAGTATGCCAGGCTCCAAATTATAGCAGTTTAAATGGACTAAGACACTGAACTTCCATGAATACTTGTTCAGATTATATGCTTATAAGAGGGACTGGCTGAAGCATACATACTTCAAGCTCTACTTGGCAAAGCATGACCACAGAAAGAGGAGAGAAAACAGAGGAGGAGGAGCAGTCTGAGAAGTTTATAGTTGATTTGCCCAACTGGGACCCTTTTCTAATTTGCATAAGGGTGCATATATCCTGGACCTAATGGTACCAAAAGACCATCCAAAATAAAAAATAAATCACCCATATGGATTCTCACTACATAAAGTACTCCAGGGTTTTCTTTAAAATATTCTTATTATTTATTGTATGGCAAGCTCCACAAGGCTAATGCTGGAGAGCATAATGAATCATTTCCAGTAACTTCATGCATAACCCTTGTTTTACAACTTGGTGCAGAATGCATTCTTCTGAAGGATCCACTGAGAAATAAGAAACTCATATGTATGCATTGACCTGCTACCATGGAATATTACCCCTTGATCTTTTTTTTTTTTTTTTAACTTTTTCTAATTTCTGTACCTTAGGGACACATTAATGAATAAGTGATGATTAAAAACATTTCTTATTGAATTTGTTCACTTTCTAAAAAATAAGCTAGGTTAAAATTTTAGCTGCTCTTAAATTTGTGATATTTTGGAAATCTTAAAGCTAGAATTGATTCACGTACATTGTTCTCTTAGGTTTCTAGTCTGTGTCCAGTTTTCTCAGTCTTTCATTTTGATTTTAAAAATAAAACATTTTCAAAACAGACAAATATATCCAAATGTTCTCAAACATTTAAGCCAGTTTGTGGTTTAATAGATGAATTGACAAAAATATTATGCTTTGCAATTTCTTTGTTTGGTTCCTGTTTTTCTATTCTTATTCCAACCTGAAATACTGGGCAATGTCATCAAAACAGCTAATATTTTTCTAGGTCAAAAGAGTTCTAACTTGAGTTTTGTCTCTTTTAGACTAAATGCTTCCCAGTCTGCCAACCATTCTGCGTATCATCTAGTTTCCTGGCAACCAACAATCTTGTCTCTCATCCTTCTGCTAGTCTTTGGTTTTATTAAAAACAAAAACAAACAAAAAAAAAAAAAAACAAAAAAAAAAAAACTCTTTAAAAGACTTTAATCTGTCTTTACTGCATAGGTAGACTATAAGCTCATAGTATGGCGAAGTAAATCTGACTAATACTTGGCCAAGTGTCATAAGGTTGGAACAATGGTGTACTAAAGTGCCCTGCCTCTCCACAAAGGTTTTCATGTGTATGTTTTATTGCTTTCTGGGGTAGTCTCTCTTCATGACCATTTTCAAGTTACCAAGAGTAGCTTGCAACCAATTTGCAAAATTCCTGAATTTTTTTTTAATGATGCATATTGGTCTCTGTATATCACTGAGGGAGATAGGAAGTAGAACTGAAACCAAATAGACCAAAAGGAAAGTTATCACTAGGCAGAAGCAATGTCAAGTAAATTTGGCCTACATACAAACGTAGATAGGCTGGGTTCTGGTCTTCTCTAGAGCTTGAATTCCATATATAGACAAGATTTTATATTTACTAATAACAACACTCAATGTTATTTTTAAAAAATAATAACTAAAAGCATCTACTAGCCTTATCCTCGACAAAAGGAATGAGTCACTCAGCTACTAAAATAATTGTATGCTGCTTTAAAAGGAAGTAATATCCATCCAATTTTTAAAATATAATAATCCTAATGTACTCAGTACTAGTGAGAGTACATCTGGTATATTTTGAGTACTTTAGGCATCATATTCATACACAGGTACACAAAAACTTACACACACATACCTAATATTGTTAAGCTTTTACCATATATTGAGAACCATTCTAAGAATGAATATCACTTCCATGATGACAAAAAACTTTGTTTTGATCATTGTTATTTTTCAATTGCCTCAAAGATTGTATGATTCCTAGTGGGTCGTAAATGTTTGTGAAACAAATGAATGCTTTACATGCAATAATAAACTGAGGTAAAGAGTTTAAATAACTCTCCCTGATCAGGAAGCTAGTAAGAAGTGGAGCTGGAACTGAAATACAGGCAATCTTTAAAGAGTGTCTTTGCAAAATTAAAGTAATTAAAGCAGCTGGTCTGTGACTTATTTACATTCCACCCAGGAGTGATATCCTAAGGGGAAAGAAAAGAAGCCAGTTAATCCTAGGAAATCTCCTTGTCAACTGGAGTTGAAGGTATACAGTATAAAAACATTACCCAAAAAGAAACTTTATCTATTTAGGAGTCCTACAAAGATGCTCCTTGCAGGAGGTTGACCAAAAGCATATGAAGCCCTGAAAAAAATATTTTCTGAAGATGGAAGTGTTGTATAACCAATTTGATTAGTTAATAATGAACTAAAAATTAATAAATGTGTGTGATATTTAGAGATATAGGGATGAAAATTTGAAAAAGTGTCAGAGAAGTGGTTCTTAAGCATAGTATTTGTTAAGCATAGTATTTGTTTATTTTCTGATTGAGGCACATGGTAATTTTTGTGTAGTATATGGTAATAATTTCTTTTCATTCAATTCCAGGAACCATGTTCACATCCTTACTTGTCAAATGTGCCGTGTGTCCCACTTGGCTAACCTCATGTTTCATACCACAAGAAAAATGTGATGAAACTGTTAATAATCACAATGTCATGGATTTTCAAAACTTATTTGTATTGGGAAAAAATATATCTTCTAATGCATACGAGTACAGTGAGATCAATAGAGAGCTAATGGTTCCCTAATGCTATCTACTTAATGATGCCACCTACATCATTACTTGGGATTTTATATTATTCACCATGTATCCATGAATATGGATGTTCAATGACTCTTAAACATTAGTAACATTCTTTTCTACTGATGACCACAAATGCATGATGTTTCTAGAGTATTCAGGAAAATATGAATCACAATATATTTTCTGGTCCATTTAAATTTATTGTTTGGCATTTTGTAGCATAAAGATAGAACATATATTCTTATCATAAGTCTCCTTGAACTCTTCAGGCAATAATTATGACATTCCTACCATGTGATCTGTTTAAATGTTTGTCATGTCTCAGCATTCCATTTCACCATCACCAGTGATTGATAGAAAAGGGGCACATGGGAAGAGTAAAATGAGAGTTCTCATGGAGCAAGGAATATCTGTCTTTTGTTTAGCTCTTCTTAGGATTGATCCTGGAAAGCATGACTTTACCACATTTATTGGGGGCAATAGAGAACCTTAACTGGAATTGGGGGCAATAGAGGTCCATTGGTGTTAGAAAGCAATGACTGTAAAAAAAAAAATCCTTGGATTATACAGACAGAAGTGACTGTCTTGGAGGACTGGCTAACATAAGGTGTGGAGTCTGCAGAAGGCATAGAGTGACTTCTCTGGGTGCCAGTACTAAAGTAAAGTATATCCACCTCCACCCCTACCACTTTTGGGTACCAAAGCTCATAGGCAGATTCCCAATCAGAAGACAGATGAGGGAAGGAAGGGGAGATGGGCACAAGAAAGATAGTATAATGAATTAGATATTACTTTCCTATATTCATAAATGAATACAGGATCAGTGTAACTTCACATCATGTACAACCACAAGAATGGGAAGTTATACTCCATGAACGTATAATATGTTAAAATACATTGTACTGTCAGGTATAACTAAAAAGAACATTTTTTTTTAAAAGAGAACATGAACAGGTGAGAGCAGACACACAAACCCAAATAAGTTCCAGAGTTTGTGGTGGACTTTCAGGAACCCAGAGCTCTGGACTTGCTTAGTATCTATCATGGTTGAGAACAACATGTGTATGTGTGATATATGGGTAAGTACCATTCTGGTAATTGGATGTTTTGAGGTCTGATGATCTAATGATAGCAAGTTGCTTTTAAGGCTGCCAGCCTTGCACTGCAGCCTGGCCCTTGAACCACAAAACAACATAAAATATGTAAGTTCCAGAGCATGTCAGTGTATCTGATTAGCCCCAAATATAATACATGAGAACAAAGTGCATTTCAAAGAGGAAAAATGGGAATTATGGTGTAAATTGCATCTGAAATACAAAGCATTACCTACCCTTAATCAGTTCCAACCGTGAAAAGAGACTTCAAAACGTTTGAGGAAGGTATTTTTGGTGACAGAAGATCTGGTTCTGGCCAAGAGTAACATGATAAGACAGCAATGCTAGAATTACCAAGTGCCAGCTATCAGAGAGAGACTTAAAAAAAATTGATTTTTACCATGAACCATATGCAGGACCAGGTTACTTTGGGCACTCTGAGAGGAACTTCAGTTAGACACAAACATTGGATGAGGTTTCAGGAAAGGGACTCCTAAGCACTAAGTCTTCTGAGACTCTGGGTGAAAGGTCTTGTGTCAAAAGTTGTGCTTGGTGTGTCTAAGGGAGATATTGTTCCCTTTCTAATTGATCATTTAGTACATCTAGAATACACGAGGCATGGCTTGCTGGAGGATGCCATGTAACCTCTATAACTCTCTGGGATATTAAATGGGGATGTTTCACAATTAAGACTCCTCCTGCTAAATGAGGCAAACATGTGTACTTCACTTTGAGAGATTTCTTCTATTATTCTGGGTCAAGATAGGGCTTGGGGAACTGCCCTTGATGTCCTTGATCTTACTGCTTTGTCTGAGTCTCTTGATTGCCTGCATCCTTGAAATTATTAGTAGAATTTCATACATGAATCTCTGATTTGTTTAATTCTTATTGGCTGGCATAATTTATGTGTTTCTCACATAAGGACATGAGCCATTTATCTAGTGACACATTGATCTCTTCCTCTTTTGCCTAACTCTGAGGTAGATGTGTATTGAAGCAATAATTTTGATCTTTTCTTTCTGTGGGGGTGTGGGGTGAAGGTAGAAGAGGAAGGTGGATAAAAGCTATTTGGTTTTAAAATTCATCATTCCCAGAGAATATAGTATTTTCTATTTATGTGGCCAGCTAGCAAATAAATTTAGATACACCTGTCAATATTCTTTATTAAATGTTGAAACAAAGCACTCAAAATTCAAAGCATGGATCACGGTATCAAAATAAGTTATATATTTCTTTTACTCCAGTCTTCTACCCTGTAAAAGAGAATTATCAAAACAAAGCCAGTTCTTACTAAGTATTTTTGTTTTTGAAGCTACACATTTCAAGGACATGTCTTCCAAACACAAGTTTTGATTTGTATGAGTAAAATTCAGCTAAGATCTCAGAGAGTTTATGTGACTTCACAGAAGTCTAGGTGATCATCTTTGGATACTTGTGAAAAATCTCAGATCAATAGCGTTTCTTTTTATAACCTAGAAAATAATTTATTAATTAGACTTAACTGACATGTAGCATCCATGTTGGAGAAATAACTTGAACCATAGTTATTAACCATTACAATTTAGTGGTATTAAGTTTTTCTTCCTTCCTTCCTTCCTTCCTTCCTTCCTTCCTTCCTTCCTTCCTTCCTTCCTTCCTTCCTTCCTTTCTTTTCCCCTTTTTTTTGTGATACAGAATCTGGGGGCATTCTGTCACTGGGCTACATCTCTACATCTCCAACCCTCTTTACTTTGAGACAAGTTCTCCCAAAGTTGCCCAGGCCTGAGCTCTAACTAGGAATTCTCCTTGCCTCAGCCTCCTGAGAAACTGAGATAATAGCATGAGCCATCATTCCTGGTGGTATGGAGTTAATTGTAAAGATGACTATCATTCGTTGTAAAATGTGTCAGGCATTGTTCAAGAGCTTTATGTGAAATATATCATTTTATCCTTTGAGAAACACTTGAGGTAGATACCATTATTCCTATTGTAGAGTTGAGGAAACTGAGGTACAAAGAATTAAATAGCTTTCCATGATTGTCTTGTTAGTAATTACTGTGAGTCAAGCAGTTTAGATTGAATATAACTTGGAACCAAACTAGGATCAGAATGAGTGTGTTAACACAGATGCAATAGCTAGATAATTATTGATTCTTTAGCTATTTGCTACCAAACCCTAAGCTTAAGGACTGGACCCAAACATCCAAAATGGATGGATGAACAAACTGAGGCCATTTTTCTTAGCTGATCATTTTGGGGTATGGAACTAATTATAGTAATACTTAAATTGTTTTCTAGAATGGAGACAGGAGGGGGCAGAAAGGTGGTGGTGGGCATTGAGTTGATGAAATTTGTCTTGCACTCATATTCAGTGGTGAAATTCACTTATTTAATATCTGCATTATATATGATAGGGGACTTCTGACATTTGGTATAAAATGATACTATCCCAACCTTTATGCATTAAAAATGAAGATAAAGTAAAAAAAAAGTCAAAGGGTAGTGGTGGGACTGCAAATTGGTGCAGCCAGTATGGAAAGCAGTATGGAGATTTCTTGGAAAATTGGGAATGGAACCACCATTTGACCCAGCTATCCCTCTCCTCAGTCTATACCCAAAGGACTTAAAAACAGCATACTACAGGGACACAACCACATCAATGTTATAGCAGTACAATTCATAATAGCTAAACTGTGGAACCAACCTAGGTGCCCTTCAATAGATGAATGGATAAAAAAAAAATATGGCATCTGTACACAATGGAATATTACTCAGCAATAAAAGAGAATAAAATCATGACATTTGCAGGTAAATGGATGGAGTTAGAGAAGATAATGCTAAGTGAAGTTAGCCAATTCCCCCCAAAACAAATGTTTTCTCTGATATAAGGAGGCTTATTCATAGTGGAGTAGGGAGGGGGAGTGTGGGAGGAATAGACAAACTCCAGACAGGGCAGAGAGGTGGGAGGGGAAGGGCGGGGACATGGGATTAGAAATGATAGTGGATTGTGATGGACATTATTATCCAAAGTACATGTATGAAGACACAAATTGGTGTGAAGATACTTTGTATACAACCAGAGATATGAAAAATTCTGCTGTATATGTGTAATAAGAATTGTAATGCATTCCACTCTCATATATAAATTAAAAAATAAAATTAAATTAACCCTCCCCCCCAAAAAAAGGATAGGAGTAAAGACTTAGGGATTTCTATGAAATATATTCTAAATATATTCTACTATATTTTCTACTATACATGTTAGTAAAAAATTTCCCTCACAGATAACATATATCTTTATATGATTTGTAGCCCACATATTAAACATTTACTTGTGTTAACCGACATAATAGTACTTAGTTTAAGATCATTTTTACAATTATATAATTTTACTTATGTGTATTTTTATACTTTTATAATTGAAACAATACTTTTGTTTTTTAATCCCTTCTAAATAATGTGCTTTCCTTCATTCAAAAGCAAAGGTAGTTGCCCATCAGTTTACAGTGGGTGGATGCTTTGCATTACATTTTTAAATGTTACTCTGGAAACAGGCAATTAGTTATAAACCAGACCTACCATTGTCATTTATTGATGAGGAAGCACTGATATGGATTCATTCTTTTGTAAATTTGAGTCAAGCTGTCCTCCCAAAGACATCAAGATAAGAGGAATCAATGTACATTGTCATTTTGACAGGCCATACTCTCCTGTTTATACATCTGCTCAAGGAGAGAGAACTATCAGATACTTCTGCTGATAGTGATGAACAAGGGAGGGAGTTTTGGGTTGGTGTCTGCTGACAGCCTATCAAGGCCCAGTGGAAAACACAATCACCTCTTTCTAATGAATGCTATGGCCCTACAGGGGGAGCCATGACAACAGCCATGATTCTTCCTCTGGAGTTCAAGGTCCTTGTTAAAGACCTGGGGAATTCTCAATCCTGTCAACAAGGGTTGGGCATGATTTCTGAGTCCAGGGAAATACTGTGAACTATTTTCATATGTGGTTTTTCAGGCCCTTTCCCTGTTTTGAGGTGACAATCCTTTAGAGGGTAGTAATACCAAGGATGTTTTCAGGCTCCTAGATGGTTTGGAGAAAGGGGTTGGTTCATGTTAGAAGCTGAGGACAATGATAATTTTTTCCAAAAATACTGGAAAACTTAGACAATGGCTCAGGGGAACAATGTTACAATGAATACTTCTTAATTAACTATAAATATATCCAGAATGGCCTCAGCCTTCACCAGCACCTGCAAAACCCAGTTCATGGTTTAAGTCTTCCCAAATAGCTTCCTATTCCCTTTCTTTTCAGACGTCAACTAACTCTGAAATTGGCTCAGAAATAAATATTGCTGTCCTCCCTATTTTCTTACCTCTTCTTTCCCATATGTCATAAAATACCTAATATTTTCTATTTTTCACATTATAAAATGCTGATGTGTTTTCATAGACTTAATAATTAGAAACAATGTGTCAATATGAAAAGGACTGATTTTGCATTCTTAACTCTGAATTTTTTATTTTTTATAAAAAATTTAAATAATAAGCAACTAAAACAAATAAAATAAATATTAATATTAACCAAAAATTATTGCCTGTTAGAATCAGGTAAATCACAGATCATTTTTACCTAGGTAAAAATAAAGGGCAGAAATGAAGAGGAATTATTAGAACAACTGAAGTATCAAAAAAAGTGACAACATTATTTAAACTTTTTCCATATAAATAGAAGCATTGATATGTTTAACTAGAAAAATAATGCAGATTTTCCACTTTAAGACCTAAAGGAAGTCATGTGTGATAAGATTAAGTAGCAAATGAAATTATCTCACTCAGTTTCTGAAATTTACTGCTAAATAAACTTTGATGTATTATTAATGGCCTTTGACTTCTGTTAAGGGTAAGATATTAAAAATTTATGATGTTGTACTACCTTATTTTTCATTCATCATTTTTCTTGTGGCATTACAGGACAAAAAATGACAAGAATACTGAAGGTGTAAGATTGTTTTCATTGCTGTTGTAGCTTTTATAAAATAAGGTGGATCTCTGGGGGATCCCTAGTGCTAACTTCTATCCAAACGTGACTACTAACTCTGTGGTCTACATTCTTCATAGGATATTTTGCATCTTGAGCAAACTGTGTTGAGTTAGCCTATGGCCCATGGGTTGTCATGACTTACAGAACCCCTACAAGAAACCCATGCCAAAGATAGCCACATGGCATGCTAAAGTTATTTTTGTTCTTCCACATTATTCCTCTTCTCATTTGCATTAATTTTGAACAAAGTATGATATAAAAAGGAAAACAAGAATTAGTGTTTAGTGTTCTTTAGGCAGTTGGCACTAAAATTGATTGATTTGTTATTTTATCAGTGTATTTAGTTCTTCAATATATATCATTGGGCTCCAATAAGATATGCCTTACTCCAAAATTTAGTCCTTTAATACTACACGCTTGCTGAAAAGTAAAAATCATCCTGAAAAAAAATCATCCTGATTTTTCTTTAGATCATTAATATAAGTTGATTATAGTTTCCTGAACCTAAATTTTATTTGGCTTTTATTCATTTTGATAACATAAAGGAAGAAAATGACTCTAAATTAATTACTCACCATGTTGTTTAATAAGAGTGAGTACCATACAATGCAATGGCTCCTGAAACTCCATTAGTCTATTGTGAAATACATAATTATAGACTATTATGAAAATAAGAATTTTTATTACACATATGTATTTGACAGCCTGCAATTAGTTCAGACTCTCTAATTAACATATGTTTTACTTAATGGTGAGTGATTATGGATTATCATTTAATTGAAGATAATTTCAAATACTCATCTGTCTTTATTTTTTGAATCTTGAAAATAAAAGTAAGCATTTACCAAGAGCAAGAAGAGTGTGCCTTTGTGTTTTATGTTTGTCCAGCACCAAGAACATTATTATGAAATTAGCAGCAATAAAGTAGCTTTCCTTTGAGTAAATTGCTGAATATTTTTAATATATATCTCACTATAATATTTATAATACTGCTTTTTATAGAAATTATTGATGAGAATTTTCACATAAAAAGAATCAATAGTACAGAGAACTATAGAAGCTGTTGTAAGTTGCGTTAATGGAATGCCATTTTGTCCTGAGTATTTATTCTAAAATCTTGGATTTCATCAACCTACTCTAATTACAAGAGTGTATTTGTGTAATCTGTTTATAGAACCAATTATACTTTTTAATGTAATGGTGCCTGGCCATGTTTGAATAGCTTTTTTGTTTTTATTTAATATTTGATGACCTTACAAAAGTTTTTCTACTTGTGGTTTTGCTATACCTTATAGACAAATTTCTGTGTTTATGAGAAGAAAGTAAAATTGGAAAAACATCAAGCACATGAATTCCTTCCTTCCTGTACATACCAAATAAAATAGGCATTGCAATGGAAAGCCCTTCGAATTGCTCTTATTTTCTCTTTCAACAAATCCAGTGTGAATGAGATTAATGAATGAATAATTCTAGTGCTCGATTGGGCAGCATATATACTAATTCTAAAATGAGATATTTTTTATTAGGTTTGCAAGCAAACGAAGGATATGTAGTAATTGCTTGCAACATGTATCTTGACATTCATGATTTAATTTGCATTTTTGACAGGGTATGTATTACTTTTTACAGAAAACAAATCTGCAGTCATTAACTTTGGGCAGAGTAGATGTTTCCTGAAAGTGATAATGCCCTAAATCAGATTTAAAGAGAAAGAGAAAAAGAGAGAGAGAGAGAGAGATGGGGGAGGGGGAGCATGAGTGCACTAGAACGGTCTTCTGTGGCTTTATTTGAATGTAAGTGTCCTAGATAACTGTACTGCTTCTCTCTATGCTTTGATGAAACCTGAACTAGAAGGCTGGATAAGTGGGTTGGTATATAATGAGTAACATATTGTGGAAGGTGAAATAATGGCCCCTAAATATGTCCTTATCTGAGTTCCTAGAACCTATGATACATAGTTGACCCTCCATGACCATGTGTTATACAATATACAGAGTCAACAAAATACAGATTAAAAATAACAAGAAAAAAATATTTCTGTATTGAACATGTGCAGACTTTTTGGTCATTATTCCCTAAACAACAGGGTGTAACAAATATTTACAAAACATTTACATTGAATTAGGTATTATTATAAGTAACCGAGAGATTATTGAGTATCAGGAGACTGGCTATAGGTCATATATAAATACTTCACTATTTTTTATAAGGGACTTGGGCAATTTCAGACTTTGGTATCCACGGGCAATCCTGGAACCAATCTCCTTCAGATGACAAGAGACAACTGTATTACAGTAAAGGTAAAAGAGACCTTGCAGATGTGAATAAGGATCTTGAGATCAGCAGTTTATATGGAATTATGAGAGTAAGTCCAGTGAAATCACACAGGTTTTTCTAAGTGCAAGAATCAGGCAGAAGAAGAAAGACAGAGGGAGACATGACCATAAAAAAATGGTCAGAGAGAGTTGACTGTGGTCTTTGAAGATGGCTAGGACCCAAAGAGTGTCAGTGGCTTCTAGATATTGGAAAATGCAAGCAAACAGATTCACCCTTAAAAGGAACACATCTTGAATTTAGCCCACTGAAATTCATGCTAGACTTCTAATTTACGTAAAATATTCTACTTGGTAAGATGGAGCCATAAGATGAAATCTCAAGGGTCTTTATTAGTAGAAGATGCAGGCGAAAATAAATAATAACTTAGGTTGTTTTAGGCCGTCAAGATTGTTGTAGTTTGTTACAACAGCAATAAGAAACTAACACACTTATTTAACATAATTCCAAGAGTATGACAAATACTACTACTAACAATAAAACAGCTGATATTTATTGACCTCATACCACATGATTGCTGTGTAAGAATTTTGTAAAATAAATTATCTAACTCTCATGAAATTTATGAAACTGCTAGTATTGCTAGATCCATTTTAGAAATGGGAAAATTGAGACTTAAATTCAATTGCCAGTAAACTGATAGTTCATAAGCATCTACAAAGTCAGACATCTGTAACCTTGCTAAACCACAATCTGTGTCCTCCTGTCTGGTTAATGATGGGTTAAACAGATATATACCTGGTTTCATATCTACTCAAGTTTGGCAAAATATATTATTGGCAATTTAGTCCTTCTTTTATAAGTGAGCATCTTTCAACACCTCAAGGTTATAATTCAAACCATTACTTCTTAGGTTAAAATGTAGAAGAGAAATGTCAGACCTTGGTTGATTCTATTCTGACTGTATCATAATAGTTGAGTCTAAAACTTCAAAAGATCATTCTTTTCTTTCCCCAGATGAATGAAACAAAATATGCCATTTAAAGTTCATATTATTTAGATTTCCATCACTTAAGGCTGATCTTATTTGTTTAGGTAAAGACTTCCTATTTTCATTTTCATTCTATCCTGCATATTTTTAACTACTTATTAACTTAGAAAATATAAAATCGAACATATTTGAGTATAATAAAACCATGTTACATTTAAAATATACTTGGAATGTGTACAGAATTTTTTTTCATTTGTTTAAAGCCTCCTATATTTTTCTTAAAATATCTACACTTTTAATCTTTCTGCATTAAAAAATGACAAAATCATAGAATTTACAGGGAAATGGATGGCATTAGAGCAGATTATGCTAAGTGAAGCTAGCCAATCCCTAAAAAACAAATGCCAAATGTCTTCTTTGATATAAGGAGAGTAACTAAGAACAGAGTAGGGACGAAGAGCAGGAGAAGAAGATTAACATTTAACAGGGATGAGAGGTGGGAGGGAAAGGGAGAGAGAAGGGAAATTGCATGGTAATGGAAGGAGACCCTCAGGGTTATACAGTGGAGGGGGTAGAGAGAGAGGAGGGGAGGGGAGGGGAGAGGTGGGGAGGGGGGAGGGTGGAGGATGGGAAAGGCAGCGGAGCACAACAGACACTAGTATGGCAATTTGTAAATCAATGGATGTGTAACTGATGTGATTCTGCAATCTGTGTATGGGGTGAAGGTGGGAGTTCATAACCCACTTGAATCAAAGTGTGGAATATGATAAGTCAAGAAATTTGTAATGTTTTGAACAACCCACAATAAAAAATTAAAAAAAAAAAAGAAATAATCTTTCTGGAGTTTGTCGTTTTATCAGTTGTCATTTGCCCTCTGAATCTGTTTAATCCAGGATAAATATTTTTCTTAAGAAGGTTATTTTTCACTTTTTAAAAATATTGTGTACAATTGTGGACTAAAATAATTTTTTGATTCCTTTATCGTTTTCTCTACACTTTTTTGTATGTTAATATCATTCAGTTCCTGATTTTCCTTATTTTCAGTTAGATAATATCTGGTGATAACAACTGTTGGTGTGTAAATTGTAAACAAGGCATTTTTGATGCATTTTGATGACTCTCTTTGCTGGAGAAGGCAGGGTTTTAAGGCTTGTCTATCTTCATTAGATCTTCCTCCACAGAGCTCAAGGGGTTACTGATTCTGGCTTCCTAAAACTCTCAAACAATAAAATAAACAGGAAAACCAAACAATTGCAAATATTCTCTCTTAGAACATGTACTGGTGATATAACATATAACAATTGCTCTCGTTATCATTACTATTTTATAGGGGGACATTTGGGAGACCACAAAACCTATTTCCTGTTACTGGTCCTATTATTGGTCATGTTTCTAAGGCTGGAAAATACAGAGAGGTATTAAGAATTTTTACATGGTTCCTCAATCTGCATCCTACCACAACTGCAGGTTTATCAGAGAATTACAAAGGAGAAAGCCAGGAAAAACAAAACAAAACCTGGTCCACGGGTGTTTTTGCCTCCAAGTTTCTCTGTAGTACCTCAGGCTTCAGTGAGTTAATAGTTATTTATTTAGTAACCTTTTTCACTGCTATGACCAAAGGACCTGACAAGAACAATTTTAAAGAGAAAAAGTTAATTTGGGGACTCAAGGTTTCAGAAGTCTCAGTCCATAGATGGCTGACTCCAAAGGCCCAATGACCCACTGCCTCCTGCCACAGTCTACCTGTCTATAGTCACCACTCAGTCAATCCCAATTAGAGGATTAATACTGATTAGGTTAAATCTCCAATAACCCAATCACTTCACCTCTAAACTTTTGTTGCACTGTCTCACACATGAGCTTTGGAGGACACCCAATATTTAAATGATAAGTTTTGAAAGTGTAGTCTCATACTAGCAATATCAACATCACCTGGGAACTTATTAAAAATACAAAAATCTTCTATTCTACCTCATATTTACTGAATCTGAAGCTCTGGAGAAGCCCCAGCAAGTCATCTTTTAACAATTCTTCCAGGTTATTCTGAAGCATGCCTAAATTTGATAGCCAGTGGATTCTATCATAGGAGAACCAAGAGGAGTCCTTTGCAAAGGACAAAAGTCTAGTTTAAGCAATTGTTATGGTGCTGCTGCTTCTGAAGAGTGTATCCTGCTCTCTTGTCATCCTTCATAGTGGAGTAACTTTTCAGGCAGACAAATGGCTTCTGAGCAAGCCAAAATGATCAAACAACAAACAATTGGACAATAACAAATCAAAAACAGAAACTAAACCAAACCAAAAAATTTAAGAATGCAACACTTAGAAAGACCTCACAGGCAGAAGCACATGCACTTTTTTTTTTTTATACTGGGAGCTCTGTCCCCAGTGCATTTGACCAAAAAGGTCCCCAAATCTGAGACAGTTGGAGATGTAGTGTGATGAAACAGCCATTTTACAACATGCACTAAACATCAGAGAAATAAGTTAGAAAACGCTGTTGACTAATTCAGGTTTCTACTGATGACTGGCTTCACTCCTGACAAAGTTATTACCTTTAAATGAACAAACAAGTGAATGATCACCCTCATTCATGGGTGCTAAGTTGTTTATAAGGAGTAATTTTTTGAGTCTTCACAGAGATTGAATTATACAACCACAGCATACTTACCATAACCCAAGGCCAGATTGTACAACTTCATGGTTATAGTTAGCTAAACTTTAAAACTGAATAATGCATGACATGGTAGTATTTACTGGAAATGAGTGCTTTATTTTATTAACCAATTTAAATACTTTTATTGTGCCCCTTAAGAGGTTCTCTGGTTTGGAAAATTGCAAGTTGATGACAATTTGAATATTTAAAATGAAATGTTATATTCAATTAATACACTCCTCATCAAATTTAAAGGGGGGAAACAACTTGTACTAATAGAAAATTTGCTTTTCACTGCCACCACTAAATAAATATGAATCATATTTCAAATACCAGCAAAAAGTATTTTTAGTTTTCCAGAGATGTCTATATGTTTTCATTTGTCCTTGTTCATGCTTCTTGTGACCATTCCTTTTCAAGAAGGGAGGAGCAGTTAGCAGTCTCTAGGGTACCAACCTCTACTTATAGCTAGCAATGAAATGTGTGAGTCTGCTTGATAGCCAAACAGTTCTGCAGGAAAATTCTTCAATTTTCCAAGGAGTAGTAGTTGTTGATTCATCATTTTTGCCTAAAGTAATTCAAAAGCTTTCTAGTTGATCTCCTTTATCCCATGTTTTCCTTCTCTAATCCACCCTCCTGGTAGATAAGTCTTTCTAAAACTTTTAAAACCTTAACTTTCATCAAATCCTTAACAGTTTCTATTACCTGCAGGCTAAGCTATTCTGTCCTCATCTCTTATTACACTGTTCTATGTAGGTTTTAGAAAGCTCATGAGCATGGGTGTGCTCATGACAGATCTGGTGCTGCACCTGGAAGTCTTCAAAGCCACAGTGTAAACTTGGTACAGCCTCTTGTATGTAATGTCAGTTTTGCTCTATAAGAACGATAATTTAAATAATCATTTTCTATCGACATTTAAAATAAATCAAGAGCCTTTTATGCTTTTCCAGGACTTTGAGCTGTTTTTAATATTTATGTAAAATTGAGAATTATTGCAGTGCACAAACATTCCACTTGCCAGCATTCTCTTTATGCTGACTTGTTATGATGTCCCCCAAAAGCTCATGTGTGAGACACTGCAAGAAAGTTTAGAGGTAAAATCATTGGGTTGTGAGTCTGAACCTAACCAGTGCATTTAATACCTGGTAGGGATTAACTGGGTGGTAACTGTAGGCAGGGAGGGTGTGGCAGGTGGAGATGGGTCATTCATTGGGGGTGTGCCTTTGGGGTATATATATTGTACCTGGTGAGTGGAGTGGAATTGCTTTCTAATTTTCACTGCCAAATTTCCAAGCTGCTTTCCTCCACCACACCCCTCCACCACTCACCATGATGTTGTGCCTCACCTTGGGCCGGGAGCAATGAAGCTGGCCATTTATGGACTGAGACTTCTGAAACCAGGAGCCCCAAACAAATTTTTCATCCTTAAAATTATTGTTGTCAGGTCTTTTTTGTCACTGTAGCCAAAAAATATGACTAAAGCATGCTTGTAGCATTTTCTCCCATTAAAGTTGTATAGACCCTGGTTCTCTTGGTAGTCTCCTTCACCAGTGACAGTTTTCCTTTTCCAGAAATTCACCTCTTTTGCCAAAGGGCAAGTGATTTGACCTTGGAAGTTTGTAGATTCCCTCAACTCCTCTAGGTAGCTAGGTGTACTTCATCATGATTTGACTATCTTGGATAAGTTAGTGAACTAGCAGCTGCCATTGCAGGCATTCTAGATTTTGTCTCCTAATTGTTATGATACTTCATTTGATTGGATCATGACTGGAATTAGTTCCTAAACAAAATAAAACAATGTATTCTTTTAAAAGGATTTAAATGTTATGCTTAAAGAGAAGTAAGTAAAGTGGCAAACCAAGGACAAAGAAAAAAATCTTATAAGTAATCATAGCAAACAGACATAATACATACATATGAACAAAGAAAAGAATGATGACAGGCTTCTTCTTCAAAAAAAAAAAATACTGCTGGAAGAAAATAGAACTCCTTTAAGGTGCTACAACAAGTGAATAAATAACAATTATCGTCCTATATTTTGTTATTCAATAATACACAAAAAGTTAAAGGAAAAATTAGACAAAATCTGAAAAAATAGTGTCACCGGCAGATACATGGGACAAGGAATGGTAAAGTTATTCAGGGAAAAAAAAAATAGTTAGGAATGGAAGCTTTGATCTGAATAAAGCACAAAGAGCTTTGGAAATGTTATTTATGCAAATAGAAATAACATCCTACATTTGAAAAGAATTTTAAAAGAAAAATGACAAAAAGTAACATATTCTACAGAAAACACAAACTTGCTGCCAGATAGGCCTTCCAGATTAAAGAGTGAATAAGCCTTTTGAAGAACCTCACTGACTGTGCCACGTAGCCCATAACCAGAGGAGAAAACTAGAGAAATATTGGTTCAGGAGAGATACGCTAGAGTGCTTCAGCAAGGAGCAGAGAGCTGTGGTGGGGAAGAAGCTTGAAAGATTCAGCTTTTTGGAGGTAAATTTGCATGCAATAGTATACCATTGAAAATTCCTAGTGCTGAGTTTTGATAAATATATATAACCAGGCGATCCATTTCCACAATTAAGATGTAGGGCATTTCTATCACCCCAAAAGTTCCCACATCCACCTTAACAGTAGATCTCACTCCACTGCTGGCCCTAGCCAGAAGTGATCTGCTTTTTGTCAATATAAATTCAATTCCTCTCCATTTACTTACATATTTATGTAGTTTCCAAAAATTTTGAATAAAGTTGCTACAAACATTTACATGTTAGTCTTTGTATAAACATCTATTTATCTGTATAAATGTACTGGGAAAGCAATATTGTATGCTATATGTATGCTTAGCTTTATAAAACAATGTCAGAATATTTTGCAAAATAATGTGTCATTTATATTTGGAAATATATGAAATATATGAAAGTTCAGCTATTTCACTTCTTGGTGTGGTTTACTTCATAATTCATTTTTCCTTGCTTTTGACTCATTTAATTTTTTGGTTATTTGAATTCATAGTTTTTATCAAATATGGAAAGTCTTTGGGCACTATTTCTTCACATACATTTTCTTGAAACTTCTTTGTCACTTCAATTGCACATATGTTAGATCATTTTCAATTGTCCTGTAAGTCACTGGCTTTTCAATTTTCTTTTAGTCATTTTCTTTCTGTGCTTTGGGTATTTTCTGTTGCTGTGTCATCAGATTTACTGATTGTCTTAGCACTGTCTAATTCCAGTTCAGCCTAGGCAGTATATTTTTCATATCTAGAATATTCTTTGAACCTATTTTAACTTTAATTCTAATGTGCAGCCCTTCTGAAGTCTCTACTGTATACTTTAATAATTCCATGGAGTCTCTTCATTCTGGTTGATGGGTATTTGAATGTCTTCCATTCCTTTGTAGTCTGGGAATTGTTCGTTTTACATTTTTCCATTAGCTTATTGCTTCCTTTTGGAATTTTATTCTCTGATTGACAGCTTAGTATTTAAAAACAGACTTGGAAAATCACCCATGAAAGTTTCTACAGTTTTCCTCCCTGTATCTTACTCCTCTGTGTATCTTGCCTGGTACATTGTGGCCAACCTAATCTTGATCTCTGCTTTGTCAGCTCCATGGATGCCCATTGTTATACTTGGGTTGCCCCCCCCACCTGCCTCCTGCTCCTCCAATCCACCAAGTACTTAAGCCAAACAGTCAGGAAAACTGAAAGACTCACCTTCTTTGTTTTCGTTTTCACAAAGATTACAGTGTTTGATTCCCCAAAACAACTATTTCACATGCATTCATATATTTTTCCCCAGAGTTTTGGTTATTATATAAGGAGGGTAAGACCTCCTATTTACTTCAATAAAGCAGAAACATTGTGAGTAATTTTCTTTCCTATTCTTACTTTATTTTTTTAAATGTTTTGGTACTGGGGATGGAACGCATGGAGAATTTACCAATAAGCTACATCCCTCGTCCTTTTTTGTCTTTCATTTGAGACAGTGTCTCCCTAAGAATCTGAAGCCGACCTCAAACTTGCAATCTTCCTGTCTCAGCCTCCCAAGCCAATCAGATTACAGGTGTATGCCACTGGGCCCTGTTTGTGGATATTTTCAACTGATCTTAAAGAATTGAATAGTTTCCTAGGTTAAAAACTATTTATATATGTGCATATGTGTAAAAAGCCACAGTGATAAGAGGCTTATTTTAGTATGTGAATGCAACACAAGTGCTATGCAAATGAGGAGCTTACAAAATATGTTTGGCAGCAAAAGGGAAAAAACAAAACCATTTCACATTTGTATTTTTTCAAGTTCAGACTGTTTAATAGACTGGGAATTTCAGTGAAAATGTTTTTGTAGAATTTTTTTCTTTGTATTTCTAAGAGAGGGAAAAAAAGAGCAAAAATTAAACTGGTCACCCTGGCAATTTTTAAATTTGGGGGTTATTAATACCCAGATTCTTGACTTGTATTAGAGGAACCAATTCCTTCATAGTCTGATTTAATTCTCTGATATGTTGGATGGAGTCTGTTTCAATATTTGCATCACTTCTGCCAAGTTTCATAATTTCTGCCTGGATATCCTGACACAGTTAGATGCTCTTTTAACCTCTTTTTATACTTTGAAAATCCCACAGAATTATTGTTATTTCTAGGGATTGATGTGGGATCAATAAAACCACGAAGAAATTTAGAATATTGCTTTTCCCTAGATTATTTCTTTAGGGAAAAGACAATCAATCAAATTTAAAAAAATTCTCACCACATTTATCTTTGAATAGAATGTGCTGAATTGGAATAAATCTTGGGATAATTTAACTTGGGTACTCTGTGATTCTGACCTCTGAACTTTTTCTATGAGTACTGTCTTTCTGCTCATTTTTTGCCAATATTAATTATCACCCAGTGTCCAGCGAAAGTTTCATTTCATCTACTAAATGTTTCCTGACCACTTCAGTACAGTGATCCTTTGGCCTCTAAATTATCATACCATTTTATGATTTGCATAAAACTGATCATATATTGATTATGTATTTCCTTTCTCTCTATATCTCTCTCCCTCCCTCCCTCTCTCCCCCCTTTCCTCCTCCTCCCCCTTCTTCTCTATCATCTTCAGTACTGGAGATTGAACTCAGGGGTTATCTACTACTGAGCTATACTCCCCCAGTTCTTTTTATTTTATTTTGAGATACTGTCTCATTGAGTTGCCCAGGCTAGCCTCAAACTTTCAATTTCCCCCTACATAATTTTATATTGTTTAATGTATACATTTTTCATCTTCATATATGAAGGTAGTTACTATTATTTTTTCTTTCTCATTCATTCAAGTATTTACTTGGCATCTCCTCTATGCCAAACATTAGTGCACTGAATAGATGCATTCCCTACTCTTCTGCAGCCTTGAGTGGCAGGGAAGTATGCATTAAGCAAAATATATGTGAGTATATAGTAATGTGATAATTTCTTTGATACCAAAGAACTATACTCTATAAAAAGGGAATATTAGGTGGGACCCAGTTAATTTTCTGTATTTAGAGAAATTTTTTTATTGAAAATGATAAGATGAAGAATGAAAAGTCATTACCAGGCAGAGGGTGAAGGAAGAATCTTATTAAGAGCAGCATGACGTAAAACCACTAGTTTGGAATGATTTTTGACACAATCCAGGACATGGAAGCCAGGGTTTGTCTGGAGCCAAGAAAATAGCTGGCATTTGTAGGCTAGGTTTGGATAGGAAGGTAGAGGTCAGCTCTAGCCTTCATAGCCACCTACATTGCAGAGTTCATTGTATTCTCATATCTAAAGCAGTTACTTAATCATTATATTCCGAATGGAAATGAGTCCGGTAGGCATCAATATTACTTAAAAGGTGAATGACCTAAATTCTCAAGAATATATTCTTTACCAACGGTAAAGTCATGCTAGAATGGTAGTTCTCCAACTTCACTGTGAATCTAGTGCTGATTGAAAATGCAGATTTCTGTTCGTCAACTTCAAAGATTTTGAGTCATATTTACTGCATTTTTGGTAAGTACCTGTAGTGATTCTTTCTGATGTAAGAAGCAGTGACTCTACTATGTGAGCTAGAAGTCTCATCAAACAGTCTTATCCTTTTTGTTTTAATGTTATAAGAGAAATGAAGCTGAGAAACCACAAAAGTAACAAGTATACATATAAACAACCCAATGGAATAAAAAGTGTGAGGCACATCTGCACATGTAAGAATTGAACTTGTTGTATGAGAGAATAAATGGTTTTAAGGCCCAAAGTTTTAAAAGTTCAGCTATTAAATTCTAAGTTACCAAAGTCCTAACTTGATTTTTCAGCATTAAGAAACAGGTGATGATATGAGTTCCTTTGAAGATATTAACTATCTTTTATAGAACTTTTCATCCTGCACAGAATTTTACATAGCACTTGTCATAGAGTTGGTGATTTATAAATGTTAAATGCATGAGTGAATGCATTAATGAATATTTTTCCTGATTCCTCTTATCTTGCTTTAATTTTTCCAAACACACTTATCACTTTTTACCACACAGTTTGGAAGGGAGGCAAGGTCCTGAGACTTCTAATAACTGATGTATTGCTTCTTGGAATAATTTGAATAAAATCATGTCTAAAAGAGAGCAATGATTAACCTAAAGAAAATGATCTTTCTATCCTCAAAGCACTTCATAAATGTGTTTATCATATACTCATAAAGGTAACCATAACATAGTATAATATATGCTATTTCTTTTTATCTGGACTGTGCGCTCCTCAAGGGCAGGGATTGTGCCTTATTTATCTTTTATATGTGTAGAGTCACCTACTGTGTCTCTCTTGGTTAGTACTTAAAGAATTCTTATTGAACTGAATTGAATTATAATGATAATATTGCACATGTTTGGAACATAGATTGAGACAAATTTTTTGAGGCAAAGATTGACTTAATACTTCTTAGTTCTTATGTTTATGCCATTGTTCCTCCTTCCTATTTATAGTAGAACAGAAGGACACAGGCATTAACTGCACAGGTGCCATTTGTAAGAGAGGGAGAGGCATCCCAATTCTAGGATAAGGATTTGGATAGGGGAGAGTCACATGGCAGATGCCACATTTGATTGACTTCAGGAGTGATTTAGCATCTCAGACAAATTCAAGCTACATATATGTTGAATTCCCAGTAACATGGTGGCGACAGTGATAGAACAAATGAGTGTTAAGTGGAGATGATCTGCTTTGATTGTGTTCTGAATGCTTGAGAAAAACACATGAAATCATAAACAGTGATCTTAGAAACGTGAGCTGGGGTGGGGGAAGAGGTGGGGTGGGTGTCAAAGGCCTAATATCAGGAATGATTTGAGAGTCAGCCAATGAATCCAGAGATCTAATTTGGTGATGATGGTAATGGAAATAGAGGGAGAGGTTGGTGGTGGTGCCCAATTCATAACTCTGAAAAGTGGCATTTCTTCTGTGTGTAAATATTGGTGACTGAACAACATTGGAAAGCATGAGCAATAGAATCCAGCTCAGGGGAAGACAGTTTGTTAGGAGGGAGGATAGAAGCTCTGGAGTTTATCAGGACTTCAAGTCTAGAGGAGGACTAGGGCACTCCAAAACAGGTGAAACTGAAGTAGAATTCATACAAAATCAGTGTGCAGAAAAAAAAAAAATCTGGTTAATCCTGCCTCTCTGACATGCTGAGAGGAGAGTCACTTCATGTATGTGGAAGGGTACAGAATGTACCTAACAATTCAGTTAAACTGCATTTGATCTAATCCTGTTATAAGGTTGGCCTTGTTTTGAAGCAATGTGATACTGTTTACTTGGTTAAGGAAAGTATTGCCTTGATAGGCTCAGTATTATTTTACAGAAAGGTCTTTCTTTGTTTGATACCACTAACCTTATTTATGAAGAGCATTTTCAGTTTCTCTTTAAGAACATCTTAAATGGACGATTTTGTGTCAGCTGGTGCCTGGCTCTTCATCAGCTTTGTTCTAAATTTAATTTTCCTGTTTTTTTTCCCCTTGCTCTACGGAGCCCTTCCTTAATTATCAGATTACAGTGTTCAGCATGATTCCTGGAATTGTTCGTTTTTGTCAAGCAGAGAGAAAACAGACCATTGATATATATATAAGACTACCTTCTCATTTAATGATTCTCCAATTAGTGTCCCCGTCAATCTCAAGAACTGCATTTGAAATAACCAGTGAGCAAGCTTTCCTTTTATTCTGCTCCCTGGTCTGTCTTCCACTATTGGCTTTATTCATAAATTGTAAAGCAGGAGATTGGTATGGGTCAGTTATGTAATGTCATGTGAATATTAGATCATGTTTAGCTCTCATTTCTAATTGAGTTTGTTCTAATCTCTTTGTGTGTATGTGTGTGTGTGTGTGTGTGTGTGTGTGTGTAGAATTCAGTGTACATATGTCCTATTCTTTGCCCCTTGGCCTGATGAACTTTAATTTCATTCATAAGTAGGCATCAGTCTGTTGAGGGGGCTGGAAAGAATTCCACTAAAAGGTCACACGGTACGTCAGGGTTAGGTCATGTGCAACCCGTGTAGCCACAGAGGGTCCATGATCACAAAGTTCTTTGCATTTGATTTAGTGCTCTGCTATTGTGGTTTTGAAAACATTTAAAACTTTATCTTTAAATGTGTGCTTTGTAGTTGAACTATAATGCTACTGTAATGTGTGTGTGTGAGCAGAGGAGGTCAGCATAAAAGGTATGCTACCTTGGTGATCTTCTTTGCATACAGTGTTTGTATGGATGCCCAGTAAATAAGTACAAGGTTAAATATGTTATATCCATGACCAAGTGAATGGGTATACTGATAGATCTGGGATGCTACCCTTTCTGCTCAAACTATAATTTGCTTCGTATATAAAAAGGAAGAAGTGGCACTCTAAGAAACATGAATGACAAAAGAACCATATCATATCCTTTTATTTTCCTCTATTAACCAACTACAAATGCTGAAAATACTGATTTAGAAAAGGACATAGAGCAACCTACAACTTCTTAAATATTTTTCTGTAATTCTGATTTTCATCCCTCCTTACTCATCAGTAAACTTACAGGAGATTGTTGGTGAATAAAAACAGTCATATTAGTTTTGTTCACTATTTAATTGTGCTGCTAATAACAACATACATAAACATACAGAAGCTACAAAACATAAATTCACAATTTTTGTGACTCTCTATATGAGTTAAATGTTTGCATTTCTTCTCAAATAGATTATACAATATACAGAGAAATGTTACAATTATTTATGATAATAATAAACAATTTAACTTTAAATGACTTTCAAAAGCAAATAGAAAACTCTGTGACAAACCAAGAGAAAGACTAGGAAGAAGGGGAAAAAAAAGCTTTACATTTTAGTACCTTTGGTTTTTGAACAGGAAGCTCCATACTTTTGTTTTATTTTGAATCTTATAAATTTTGTAGTCCACCGTGAAGAAACTTCTCAGTCTCACTTTAAATTCTTTTTCTCTTCATGTGTCTCCTAAAACTATTGTGGCCCTTGGGAGAGCTCAAGTGTTTTAGTCAGTTTTTTCACTGCTGTGACTTAAAGGATCTGACCAGAACAACTATCAGGAGAAAAAGTTTGAGAGCTCACAGTTTCAGAGGTTTTAGTCCATGGAAGTCTGGCTCCATTCCTCAGGGCTTGAGGAGAGGCTGAATATCATGGCGGAAGAGGGTGGCAGAAGGAAATAGTCACATCATGGTGATCAAGAAACAGAGAGAGAGACTCTACTCTCCAGATACAAATATATACACCAAAGCCATATCTTAATTATCACCTCCTCCAGCCATACCCTACCACTTCGGTTACTACTCAATTAATCCCCATGGGGGATTGAATCACTGATTGGGTTGAGACTTTTACAACCCAGTCATTTCTTCTCTGAACCTTCTTGCATATTTCACACATGAGCTTTTGGGGGACACCTCATATCCAAATCATAACACCAAGTAAAAGGATTTTACAAATGAACCCCTACTCGGGGCAGATAAGGTCATATATGTGACTTTTCTAATCTATTGGAAGGTCTCTGTGTTTGCAGAAAATCCTTGGCTTCCAGAGATGTGGCATATGTGTTAGTAAAGGTCTTGCTCCATGGGGTTGTGGTCTTTTACATTCTTTTTCCTGTGTCTTTTCCACATCCATGATTGATGGAGGCACCATAGTACCTTGGGTTCCAAATTAAACACCGGAGGGACTTTTGGATTGTTTTAGATGATGCATCAGTTCTAGATTATTGGCAGCTAAGAACTCATGGTTGGAGTTTTCTAGTCACTGACTCTGGCACAAGTCTTTTAGATGTCAAGGCAATGAAATTACAGCAGTGTGTGTGTAGATAGAAAACACATTTTAGCAGTGCCAGAATATTATGGGTGGTAATATTTGTTTTCTTCTTCTTTCCTATAACTATTCTGACCCAACTGTAAGGAAATTCTGAAGATGAGTTTCTTTATCTGAAAGCCACAAGGCATACATTCTAGCTTTTAAAACATCAATTTTGGGGATGGGGTTGTAGCTTAGGGATAGAGCACTTGCCTCACATGTGTGAGGCACTGGGTTTGATGCTCAGTACTGCATAAAAATAAATAAAGGTATTATGTCCATCTACAACTAAAAATATTTTTTAAAAAGTCAATTTCTTCTGATTATTAAAGTGTAGGCTACTTTGGAAAATACAGAAAAAATACAAATTTTAAAGGAAAATATTGCCTGTAACTTCACTTAATTAACCAGTGTTAACATTTTGGCATATTTTCATTTATGTCATTCTCTCTTACTCCCTCCCACCTCTTTCTTTTTCCTTTCCTCTCTAGTCTCCATTCTTTTAATGTGTGTGTGGGCCCATGTGCATGTATATGTAAATGTGTATTTATATTATCTATATATTTTATATAGGTAAAGAAGATATATATGTATATATATTTATATATGTGTGTGTATCCTCTTTCAATATATACTGTATACATAGAAATATACACTTTCACATATATGCATATATTTTATATACATGTATTTCTTCCCAACAAAATGGGCTGATATTCTGTATATAGTATTGTCATCTGCCTTTTCCCCTTAATATTATGTGAATATTTCCTGAAGATTTATTTTAAAGTTTTCATCAGAATAGCAGCTGTCTGGAGGTGCTATAAATGTACAAACCAGTGTCTTATGGCTATATGAAGGTCATTTATTAATCCTCTGCGGTTGCATATATTCATTGTCTACTTCTACCTGTTGAAACTATTTTGGAGGCTAATTACACATATAATATCCATTGAATTAAGCAAAGACCAATATGGCATTTTCTTTTGTTTTAAGATTTAGGTTCCATACAGTCAATTCAATCAATTGTGTGATGATGCAGAATTTAAAATGACCAAAAATAGAATTGATTCAAAAAGTCAATGTGATATCCCTGAATAGAAACAACTTCAATCATCACAAGATTAATCAGTAAGGTGTTAACATAAACCAATAAAGCAAAGAAACTTCAGATTAAGAACTTTATATCATTTAAAGTTTCAGCCCATTATCCTTTCCATGCAAGTGCCCTCAGGCTTTCAAATTAATTGCATGTGGTTTAAGAAGATTTAAGTTGAGGGCGATACACTCAGCAGAGAGCAAACTTGACCATTGCTATCTTACTTTAATTAATCTCTTTATTCTCTTTCAGTTCACTCAACACCTGAACTAAAAAAAGTAAGATCAAGTTCTTTTGAGTTGAGGAAACAATTGAGTTACAAAGTAATCTGATACAGGGAGGATCAAGGACTGTAAAACTTAGAATTCCTAACAAGTGGACCTGAATTGAAAGTCCTTTTACACCTGGTTTTTCATGCTTCAGTGGCAGACTTTTCTTCCAGGTTCCCTGGATGGTGCCCTTAACCCCTTGGGGTTTGTGAACAGAAAGCTTTCTCCGTTTGACTTTCAGCCTAGGCTAGAATTCTAAAAATGATCAGGTTCAAAAAGCTACTTCTGTTTTAACTCTGTAAGAATTTCAACCTCCTTTAGAAACTGAAATCCTCTCAGGATGACTAAAAAGGGTCCTTTTTCCATAGCAACACTTTCATTGCTCTCCGCCAACTTGGTTAGATTGGAAGTGAGTCTATGTGTGTATTCATTCATTTTCTCCAAAGACTATTTACTGATCTCCCACAATGTGCCTATCATCATGCTTGACAAATAAGAACAGAAACCTCTTGCAGCTCACTCTCCTGGGACAGACAGACACCGATCAGATCATATGATCACAGCAAAATTACAAACTTGAAACATGCTGGAAAGGGAGGTGGCTGATGCTCTAAATGCCAGTAAGAGAAAGACAGTCTTTACAGAGTGAGATGGAGAGATAAGTAGAGGTTCCTCAGGGGAAGGGAATGGGGAGGAAAGGGCATTTCCATAAAAGGAACTATGCTGGCTGTGGAGTGAGGGTTGCAGTATGGTGAGTAGTTGCTTGTGACCTGATCACATTTAGCTGGTAAAAAGATTGCCCTCGCTACTGTCAGTGATCAAAACGGACAGGTTTCCTGGTTTCAAAGCTGTGAGGCCTCTGGACCGGTGGTTAGGTTCCTGCTGCAAAGAAGTCACAGAGATGACACAATAGTCATGTAAAAATGTTTTTAAAGCCATCCAATAATACTCTGTTATTGTTTGAATATGAATAGAGTCCTCTAAGGGTCCATATGTTAATGGCTTGGTAGTGCCATTGGGAGGTGCTATGGGCCTGTATGTGGGGTCAAGTGGGAGGTCCTTAGGTCATTGGGGGTGTGCCTTGAAAAATATTGTGGGACCCCAGCCAGTCCTTTCTACTCTAGTTGGAGATGGCATTTGCACCATGAGGAGGTCCAGTTATGAAGTAGTCCTTTCCAAGCCTGCACTACACTGGACGTTGAGCCTCCAAAACCAAGAATTAAATGAAACTTTTCTCTTTATAAAGTTAATTGCCTCAATTATTCATTGTAATAATGTGAAGCTGACTAATAAACTATTATTTACAATGCAATTTACTCAAAGCATGGACATAGAATTCAAAATAAAAATACGACTGCAACATTAAAGCTCCTATGAGACAAACCACATTTGACAGATACATAAATTAAAGAATTCTGATAAGGAAGGATAAAGCATAGCAGCTTCAAAATCCTCTACTTGATAACACAAAGAGTCAGACTAGGATGTTGGTGATGAAAAACAGAAGCTTTTTCTAAGTACTAAAGATAAAGTGAATGACAAATTACTCTGAGTCTCTTGAACTCAGTTGGAGGGTGAGTGGAGACATGTGACCAAATCCTTCTGGTATGTGGTGATATGGGTTAAGAAAAGTAAATGCAGAAAAGGGATTGAGCATCCACTTGGATGGGCCACTGACCAAATTTCATGGTGGAAACTCTGCTGAATCTTAGTGTAGCAGATGTACCAAGAATGCTCCAGGTGAACTTGGGAGTGAAAGCCAAAGAGGAAAAGGAGCAGAGGAAGTGAGGCTGTTGAGATATGTTAAGGAAATTTCTCAGTTTGCAAAGCAATGCAAAGTTTTCCAAAAGCTGGTTTATAATTACATTTTCCCTGTCCATAAAAAAGTGAGAAAAGTAAGAGGTGAAGAGAACACAGATATTTTCAAAGACAGAGATGTTGTCACACATAGAGAGGGCAAAAAAGCCCCTGATCTAAGGAAGTTTGCATTCTAATTGGGAAAGACGTCAAATAAATAATGGAAAGTGCATTCAAATAGTGACAACTGCTTTGAAGAAAACATAAAGATGTCTAAAAGAGAATGACTGAAGGTGACATTTTTGATACTGTGATTGGCATTTCTCTGACATGACAGTCAACTATCTGGACAAATATTTGCCCTTCCTGGGAAAAGAAAAGAGGGAGTTCAGAGGCAGGAACACACTTGCCTTTTTAAGAAAAGAAAGAAGACAAGTGTGATAGAAATTATGAGATGTTCTAAATTTAATTATAATGGCCAAAGATTGGTCTGAGGGAAACAAGAGAAGTAAATCAGTTAACAGCTGCAGGGGAAACCATAGAAAGTCTTTTATGTTGAAACTGTGGCTTCAAAACCACCAACAACAAGAGGAACAACTCCTTTTCCTTGTGGACTGCCTTCAAATCCCAAAGCCATACACCACTTTGTATTATCCTGCCCTACTTGTTAATAGGTGATGTAGGTTACAGTTCTTTACTTTTCCAAAGTTTCTAAAAGATGCTCTTCACTCTTGTTCAGTGGACAATTTTTTCCAATGGCTAACTAGTTTCTCTGCTGGTAGCTTGCAGAAATTTATATCAGGATCTAGCTTTTTCTGGCTAGTATCTACAACAGCTCAAAAAATCATTTTATATCAGAGAGCTCTGGGTCCTGAGGGTTTTGGATTAACAAGTGATACTACAGTAAAGAGAGTGAGAGGAGAGGAGTAAGAAGGCGTGTGCAGAGAGAGCTGGTGGCCAGATTATCTTGGAAAAATATCTGCCTCACATTTTCTTTTAGGTGGTCAAAACAGAGAATTTGGATTTTATTCTACATTGGGAGAAAGCTCTTTTAGCTCCTTATTGCCGCAGTCTGGCTGGGCACAAAATCACGAGCCACTCAAGCAGGAACAAACTTTATTTCCAAAACTCCCGCGAACAGCACGCATGCGGCCTTCTCCTGGGACACACCACACCAACCGGAAATCCCTCCTCCCGTACTTCCCCAACCAATGGGAACTCTCCAGGAATCCGGAGGGGGGGGCGGCTCCAAAGTAGCAGGAGAGGCGGACAGCAGGGGTCTAATATCCAATTGAATACACATCTTAACATAACCATTATCATCTCAATAGCTTGCTGGCATCACCTCTCAACCAAAAATGCCAGGTGTCATTCCTACTCAGCTATGGCTCTCAACAAATGTCTTCTTTGGAATACTTGAGATAGGAAATATTTAAAAAAATAGCTTCAAGAAAAAATAAGTTGTGGAGTCCATTGCCCTATATTGCCCTGCAGCAGATTCAGCATGAATATTCCCAGAAGAAAGTCTGGGATAAGAAATTTGGTGCTAATTGTTCATTTGAGGAGTGAGTCCAAACAATAGGAGTGAAGGACTGGGGAAAGGGAGACAAGGAAGACTAAGCCTAAGGACCAATGAAGCATGTTCCATCTCTTGTTTGGACATTATTCTTCAGTTAATGCGACTCAAAAGAAAAGTGGCTTTGGTAATCCTATCACGCTTTTGAGCTTAAAGCAGCTAAAACTCCCCAATTAATACACATGGGTGGTGGTGTAATACTTTGGCACCTCACTGACCTAAGGCTGGAGAGCTCACATGAATATCCCTGGCAGCTAATAATAATCAATCCCTTCAGATGAGTCACTCTTGACTTTGGGTATTTGTTTCTTTGATTCAACTGAAAGGACTTGGAACAACTTTGAGGTGGTTTTTATTCATTTGGTGTTTCTATGAGTCATTTTAAATGTGCATCTGTCTCTCTCTTTTTTCTCTTTCTCAAATCCACACACACACACACACACACACACACACACACACATACAAACATATATGACTGAAGAGTACAACTTTCAACCTAATTAAGCTTTACCTTGTTGGAATTTGGTTGTCAAAAGAGCCTTCTGTAGTGTTTTAGATCTATCTTCTGTTGCTATATGAATCGTTTTCTCTCAACTTTATTATACAGATGGTCCCCAACTTAACAATGGTTCAGCTAATGATTTGAGGATTCTGTGGTGATACAAAAGCAATCTGCATTCAGTAGGTGCCAAATTTTGAATCTGAATTTGAATCTTTCCCAGGCTACTGATATGGTTGTATAATATACATGGAATGCTGGGTAACAGCATCAAGTCATAGACCTCAGTCCTCTAAGTGATCAGAAAGTCAAACAGCTGGTAATCTGCACTGGGTTGTGTTGTTGCATTATGGTGTTTGGTAGATTGAGTGTATAAAATAAATTTTTGACTTGTGATCTGTTTTCAACTTGCGATGGTCTTGTTGAAACATAATCCCATCATGAATTGGGAATCATCTGTTCATGAAAATCTCTTCCAATACCTGGTCTGGAATGTCCCCATACAAGATAGTTATAAAAACAGGGCATAAAAGTGTTTCCATAATTTGGCTCTAGGGAAGAAATCTCGGTGGACAGAGAATATTGCATTGCATAATGTTATGTACTGTGATTAAGCACATATAATAATAAAACAGACAAACATCAATATCTAATGAAAGAAACAATGTACTTAAACAGAAAGAAAGGAAAACAACATTTTTAAAAAATTCTCACACAAATGAATAGTATAAAATGGAATGAAAGAGCAATTATTTATTTTTATGAATAACCATTTTTATGAGCAACAGTGGCAAACATTAAGACATAAGAAGCTATAATTAGTTTAAATTTTAAAAAGCATTTTTATTGTACATTTCCTATTTGATGGTGAGATTTTTTCCAGAGCATTTATAGGAGTTTAATTATTCTCGAGAGCCTAATATCTGCCAAGCAGCTCAGTACTCCTTTAAATTTGGTTATGCTCCCTGTAGAGTAGTAATATGCCACTGTTGACCTCCATTTTAATGGAAGAAAGGATTTCATTAATACCTTTATCTTCACTACTGCTCTAATTAATATGTATAAGTCCAAAGAACTGATTTATACTACTTGGATTACATAAAGAAGAGTAACAAAGAAGTCATGAAGTACAAGCTTTGCCTCAACATACAGTGATGTGCTCAACAATACACATTGAATGTGAACTTCTAATAGGGAATATCCAGCCAGAACCCCAGTGCCAAGCAGTTCCATGGGCAGAATGTGAAGTTGTATTTCCTATCATCATGTGACTCAGCTGAATGAGAGCTCAATAAAATCAGAAGTGTTTCAATGAAGGCCAGGTAAATGCAATGCAGCTTTTTCTATTTTGTAGAAATCATGTTTAAACATCCTAGTACTCTTAAAAGGCACTGTGGTAAATGTGAATTTGTTCTAGATTCTTCTCTCTGCCTTACAAATAAGTAATGGGAGAAAGATCATTTACTCTTATTTGTTTCCCATCATCTTTTTAGGAATTGTATCTAAATAGATTATTTCCTTCCTCTTTTCTTTTTACCCATGAAAGTCATTCATGATAACACCAAGTTGTTGAGTTGTGAACTTAAAGGGGCTGAGGACCACTCCTCATGGGGGATTAGGTGCAGACCTTAAATAAACCTACACGTTTCCAAATCTCAATTTGATTTTTGGGGTTATAGCAAGATTTTACAAAGAAAACTTTGCAAATAAGGAAGATGCAGAAATAGGAGCTATGATTACTCAGAAAAGGTAAAATGAAAAGATTTTATTTGAAAGAAAATACCTACCATATTTAGTTGAAAAATTATATAACTTACCTTCATCTGTCTTCTGAGGATCAACAAATTTGTAACAACTCAAAACTCTATGTCTTTGATTCTGTCATCCTCATCCCATACTCTGTGAAGGAGTCTTAAATTAGTTTTCTCTCTGAAATGGTAATCTCCTGTGGAATTTTCAGGACAAAAAAATCATATGCAAACTCATTTGATTTAATTCATGAAAGTGTTATGCTAGTTGCTAGAGATGATCCAGATATGAGAAAAATATGATTTCTCACTGAACTGTACAATTAACATCACTAAGGGAGAAAAATAAGCAATTGAGTTGCTGATGAACCAGAATATGCTGAACATTGTAACAGATACGCATAATACTTGGGAGCAATTATGAGGAAAGGAATTGAATCTGAGAAGCTTGTAAAAGACAGGACAATAGAGCTGGTTTGAAAAGATTTGGATGGGAAAATGTCAAGTCAGGTAGAATAATTTGAGCAGAAGCAGAGCAAATGGAAAGCACAGATGATCGCCAGACCATGGAGAAGAATCTGGATTCTCTGAAGTGTGGGGTTTTGAGAGGACAAAGTAGTATGAAACTGGAAAAACTGGCTGTGGTCAGAGCTGAGAAGGGTTGGAATGAAGGTGACTTGCATGCAATAGTAGCACATGCAGATTTTCCCCCAGGAGTGGGCATAAGCTACAGGAAGATTGATCAGAAACTCAAAAGTAGAGTGAGAATGGGAAAAAGCTATAGAAGTGCCATAGTCTCTGTGTGCTGCTATAACAAAATATATAAGCCTGGATAGTTTAGAGCAAACAGAAATTTATTTTCTCATACTCCGTGGGCTGGGAAGTCCAAGATCAAGGCACTGGCATCATCCCGTCAGGTTTCTCTTGCTGATCATCACGTGGTGGAAGGGGGGAAGGCATGAGACAAAAAGGGACCAGACTCACACTTTTAAAGCTGTAGGTGGCCTTATCAAATTCTCAATTTTCTTCCTTTTAACACCAAAATGGTATCTGAATTTCAACAAGATTCCTGGGAGAAGGGAATAAACATTTAAGCCATAGCAAGCAGAGAGAAAAATTAAGGAGTGAATGCAGTAGGTTGAGGTGATAGGAATGACTATAGTCTGGAGACAGTGCCAGCTTGAATGATACAGTTGGCACCCATTGAGATCAATGTAGCTTTACAGGCCTTACAATCTAAGGTGAGAAAGGGATTTATGAATCTTGGGAAGATTAGACTTTTTATCCTAGAAGATAAAAGTTTAAAGAGATTAAAACAATTTTTAGATGTCTTCCTTGTTCTCCTTTTAGATAATTAAAAATGTTCTCATATTCTAATAGGCTATTTTTAATGGACATATAACCCCAGTGTGTCTTCAAATATTCAAAACATAAATGCCTCATCTCATGATAAAAATGTAGACTTTCTACTATTTATATAGATTTCTTTATTTCTATGAAGGAAGCATGAAGTAATCTTATGATTACATCTTATCTTTGCAAAAGAAGTCTTATTTTTGTTCTCTCCTAGACCTGATCATAGTATTTGAGCTATATTTTACACAGTACCACTCTGAGAGTCATATGCTGTTGGGAGTCCAAGTGCATAAATTCAAGTGACATTGATTGATTTGCTATAGGTTACCCTGGGAAAAAAAATACTTCACCAAACTCTTCTAACATTGCTCTTCTAATGTTAATTTAAATGCTGATACTTACGTTGTTCACAATTTGAAAATAAGTAACATGTCCTAAAATGTCATTATATAACAAATTTAGGGATTATAAAAGATTATTAATGTCATAAACTTTTCATTTAAATATTTGTATGTGAATAATCATTAAATCTGTTTCTGCTGTTACAATAGAAATATCATTCCTTTAGAAGTTTCTATTAAAAAACTAGAAGTGGACTGTTAAACTTTGGCTCACGGACACAATAACCCTGACATTGACATAACTTAATCATCAACATAAATTAATGGAAAACTAAATTTGATCTGTAGTATATTGCAATTCCTACATATATATTCCATGAATATAGATTTTCTAAAATAGATTAATTTTATATAAAGAAACTTCATAGTGGATATAAACAATTTTATGGATTCTTTTGTGACTTTATTATTTGGAGATAAAGATTATCTCATTTCTCTTCTATCTGATGGGTACATGAGTTTTTTTTTTTTTTAAACTACTGTTAGTAAGTCTTTCTTGAATGCATAATTTTTAGGTACATAATCTAAAAATTGGAAAATCAAGAAATGGAACTTACTTTTACCTTACAGTTAATCTAATATTTCTTTTAATTTTCATTACAACTCTAGTATACTGGGTTGAATTGTATCCTCCCCTAAATTCATTTCTATCCAGAATCCATGAATATGACATTCTGTAGAAATCGGGTCTTGGCAGATGTAATCACATTAAGTAATACTGGGTTAGAAGGAGTCCTAAATTCACTGTGACTTGTGTCCTTGTCAGAAGAGGGACCTCTGAACACATACAGGATCACAAGGACAACACAGATGATTAGAGCAAGCCTTCCACATGTCCAGCCCAGCAATGCCAAGAATGTCTGCAATATCCAGAAGCTAGGAAGAGCCCAGGAGCAGTCCTCCCTGCAGCCTTCAGAGAGGGCATGGTCCTTCTGACACCTGGATTAGGACTTGTAAGTTCTAGAACAGGGAGAGAACATATTGCTTCAAGCTACCAAGTTTGCAGCACTTTGTCATGACAGATCTAGGAAATGAATACATCTGAAGAGAAGCAAATTTTACTCATATATATTGATAAAGCATCTTTTGGGGGAAATAAGTATTTTTGACTGCTAATATGTAACAGAGCTTCATATAATTTGTCCAGTTTTCACAATAGCATGCAAGAAAGATACTAGTATCTACCTTTTAAAACTGGGGAAACTGAGACCATAAGAACATTTACCACAGTGACACTCAACTTTTAGTTTTAAAGCAGAGAGGATGGATCTTAAATGTTCTCACTTCTGCCCATCCCTCACATGCACACACAAGGGAGGTGATGAATACATTATTTAGCTTGATTGTGGTATTTCACAATGTATACATATATCAGATCATCAAGGTGTACACCTTAAATATACAGAATTTTTATCCATCATCTACACCTCAGTGGAGTTGGATGGGGAAAAAAACAACAACAAAAATATCCTTGAGTTCTTTCCTTCCAGTTGTCTTGAAGTAGTGAAGACTGCTAATTAGAGCCACACCTGGGCACTTCCCTGTGTAAGTTGCTCAGTAAAGGATTCATGTGTTAGGTAGGATGCTAATGTAAAACGCCTTCTAAGTTCATTCCTGAAGTGTTAGTACAGGTCAACAGGTCCCATGAAATTCTAGAATACTACTGAACTGTAAAGCTCTTGGTAAAATCTAAGGCTCTCTACTGAAACATGGGGCTGCATTAAAGCACATGAAGTGGAGAAGCAGTACTTAATGAGAGCTAAGAGGTAAAGCTACTATCTTAAGCCCTGGCCACTTTGTGCTCTGTAAAGGTATAACAAAAAGTTCTTGGTTGCATTTCCAATTGAGAGAGTGACTTGAAAAATTATCAGACTCTGAATGGAAATTGTCATTACTGGAATCTGAAGGTTTGTGTACCCTCACAATTTTTATATTAAAATCCTAACACTCAGTGCTATAATATTAGGAGCTGGGGCCTTTAGGGGAGGTGGAAAGGCGAGTGACTCACCCTGAGACAGAGATTCAACCAAGAGATTTTATTGGGGGCCTGCTCAAAGGGGAAGAAAGGAGAGGCAGAGAGAGGAGCGGAAGAGAGCAGAGAGCAGAGGAAGAGAGCAGAGAGAGAGAGGAGAGCCTGAGTTTGCAAGCTTCGGCTTAAGAAGAGTTGCTTAGGCAACCTGGCAGGTGCTGATTGGCAGAGTGACTCAGAAATGGCGAGCAGACACTGTGTCCCACGGGGATTGGTCAAGAAAACTTTTGAGCTTGGCACCCTTTAGAGAGGAGGGGGAGGGGTAGGGATTCTGTGATGTTCTCCAGAGATGGAAACTTAACTTCAGCGGGGAGTCTCCCACACACTCAACAGAGTGATTAGGTCCAGAAGGCAGAGTACAGATGAGAAACCTTGGTTAAGTGGCCCCTGAAAGCTGCCTCATTCCCCCATGTGAGGACACAACTGGAAGTATCTTTGAGCAAGCAAGCCCAGGCCCCACACTGCTGGCCTCTGAATCCCAGACAGTAAAGCCTCTAGTACAGGGAGAAATAAATTTCTGTTGAGTTATAAATTCCCCAGCCTAAGGCATTTTGTTATAGCTCCCTGGAAGCACCAAAGCATTTATATTTACAAAATTCTGCTTTATTGTTTATCTAACTTCAAAATTCTTGTACCTATATAATGTAAAAAGTACAACTGGAGTAGAAATGAAAGCACGCAGAGTTTGAGTTTGGTTTTGTCTCAAACTAACAAATGAGATGATTTCTTTCTTCCTCAATACTAGTACCTATACAATCAGAGGGGGGAGATCTTTATTTACTTATTTAGCAAACATTTATTAAACCCTTTCTATGTATCAGGTATGGGGTTGGTACCCTTAAAGGTAGAATGCATGGAATGGAAAAGACAAATATGTTAATATATGTTTAGTAGCTTCTCTAACTGTGTAAACTTTTGTGTCATTTTATATTCAATGTAATGTTTTATATATACATATTTTAAATATGTATATATGCTTATATATGGAAACATTTCCTAATATATATATATATATATATATATATATATATATATATATTTTTTTTTTTTTTTTTTTTTTTTTTTTTCCCCTCACCCCCCACCCCTCCTTAGATTGAACCCAGGGTCTCATACATGCTGGACAAGCTCTACCACTGAGCTACATCCTTAGCCCTCCTAAATTATGTTCCATTGTTGTAGTATTTACTCAAAACCATTTCACAAAGATATTTCTATTTTTTTATATTTTTATAAGTATTTAGCTAAGAAAGCTAGGGCAGACTATAACGTACTGGCCAACACTAAGACAACTATTCAAGATGGCAGAGTTAACAAATAGCATTTGAGTAAATATATATATTTTTTTTAACCAGTGTACCGATATTCCTCAACTTACAATGGGACATATCCTAACAAATCTATCATAAGTTGAAAATACCACAGATTGAAAATGCAATGAATATGACTGACCTGAACATTCACAGGCCAGAAGCCCCACTCACTACAGAGTCCCCTCATGATCTTAAGGCCAACTAGGAGCTGCAGCTCACTGCTGCTGCCCAGCATGGAGAGAGGGTGTTCTAGGGCATGGGACTAGCCCAGGGAAAAAAAAAATCAAGATTCAAAATATATTTTTCACTAAGTGCATATCACTTTTGTATCTTCTTATAACTAAAAAAATTGTTAAGCTGAACCATCCTAAGTTGAGGACCCTCAGTGATTACTTTTGTAGTATATCCTAAGCTGGCATGGTAGCAAATGACTTAATTTACAGGTCAACATTTTTTTTCTTCTTTTTTCTATTTTTTAAAATTTTTTTGTTTGTTTTAATTAGTTATACATCCAGGTCAACATTTCTTTAAAAATAGATTAATTATATCTGTACACAGACTAATCTTCAAAATGGAAGAACTTGTAAATTTTGAACTGATGCTTCAGATAAAATAGCCAAATTGGGGGTGTGTGAATAATGTTTAGATGACATCTTTCCTCATAGTTCTAAGATTCTTGACAGGCAAAGGGGTTGAATTCTATGTGCCTTCATAGAAATACAGAATCATAAGAGAGCAAGAAAGAAGCTCAAAAAAGAATCATTTAATTGAATTCCGCAGATAAAATGAGGCCCAGAGAAGGCTAGGGACTTGCTGAGTGCTCTGCTCAAACACACAAAAGCCAAGTATAATGAAGATTGCTTCAGTAGTCTATTTTCAGGTTGAATATAATAACCTGTTTCCTGTCCACTAGTCTAATAGTCTGTAATGGAACTAAAATTTCCTATTGTCTGGGGGCATTGCAGCTGTTATAATGTCCAACACAACCTATCACTCACTTAGCAATGCTTGTGTAAAAAAACCTGTGCTACTAGTCATATAAAAGTATAGCACATATAGCCAGGCATGGATGCTCGCCTGTATTCCCAGCAGCTCGGGAAGGATCATGATTTCAAAGCCAGCCTCAGCAAAAATGAGGTGCCACGCAACTCAGTAAGATCCTGTCTCTAAATAAAATTAAAAATAGGCTGGGGATGTGGCCCAGTGGTCCAGTGCCCCTGAGTTCAATCCTTGAACCCTCCCCACCCCCAGGCAATAAAAGTGTAGCATATATAATTATGCACAGTGCATAATACTTGATACATATAATAAATATGTTACTATCTCACGTATTTACTATTCTATTTATAGTTATTCTAGAGTATACTCCTTAAAAAGAAAACTTTACTCTAAAATAGTATGCCATGATACACTGGCAAAGTCTTGGGGTTACTCTTTATTGATCGCACCATGAAGCCATATTGAGTGATTAACATTTATCATATTGGTTATGTAATCCACTCCATGATATTCACACAATGAAGATATGTACTAAAGGTGCATTTTTAGAATGTGTGCTCATTGCTATGTAATGCACATCTAGATCTATATTTATTGATTGTCATATAGTTTAATGTCCAAATTCAGAGGACTCTTTGTTAACTTTTCCCAGCATAGTAACACAATTTCTTGATTGTATGGTCATTGTGTTAAGTTGACTCTATTATATAGCTTATGATATCTTGTATATCTTTACCTATAACTATGCATTCAGAACATGACATCTATGTTTCTATATCATTCAATGGAATATCTGGCATTAACAATTACTTGTGAGATACTTCCTTCTATTCGTTAACTCTTCTCATGTTTTGTTCTTGGTACCAGTTCCTGTCACACCTTTAGATGCTAGGGAGATGCTTAGAAAACAATGTTATTAACATTTGCAAAGCTATTTAAAGGTTTATTTCCCCCCAAATTTCTTAGTCATTAACTGTCAAATAATATACACTGAACCATTGATATAAATATTATATCCTACTAAAAAGATATTTTGAAAGGTAATAATTTCCAGAAATACCATTCTTTTTTTTGTTAGACAGTTTTTAAATAGAAAATGCTATTCCATTGAAATCATTATATAAGAGCATATCAAAATGTCTATCAGGAAAAATTAGGATGTAGTTTTAAAGATCATAATCAAACTTATGTCACTTTTGTTTTCAAAATAATATGCATGTATTGTATATCACAGAGAGAGAAATTGGACAAAAAAACTTGACTTGATGGGGATACATGAAAAGATTGGTTTTCAACTGAAGAAATGACCCTGTTCCCTTAATATGTGCATTTGAATCACTGACTGTATACAATTGTTATGCTTATTCAAACCAATTATGTTAAGTAATAATTGGGAAAATGGCCTCCCAGTTAATACTTCCAGAAAATAAAAATAAAAATCTCTTAGTTACAAAGTGGCCAAAAGTTCAATGAAGAGTTTTATAAGAATGGGCAAGTACTCCAATGTTTATATTCTGCTTTTGACACTTAACCAGGACATACAAATAGTAGAGTTAGTCTAAGTCAAGAGATTGTCTCTCTCTCTCCCCCTCTTACATCTTTCCTTTGTTTTTAAATGGATGGATACAAATATTAGTATATTTTAATAATTTAGATGGATATAAATATTAATATATTGACCTCCTTACATTATGTTAACTTTTGACAATTTGAGTCTTCTGCCATAGAAATGATAAAACATCATTAAAAATGAGATTGGTTTCTTGCCTTTTAATGGAAACTATATCAGAAATTATATGAAAACCACCTTTAAAAAACAGTTTGGCTTATGTAACAGAGCCAAACAATTTAGATGGCTCAGTAGCAAGCTACAAAGTTTAAAATCTTAAGCAATCTATGAATAAATCTAGATGGGATCAGCTTGAACTTGCTTTATAAATCAATAGCCACACTTAATATGCAGATAAAAAGTCTTGTGATTATGAAAAGTGGTTGTCAGTGATATGTGTGTGTGTGTGTGTGTGTGTGTGTGTGTGTGTATATATATATATATATATATATATATATATATATATATATATATATATATATATAAATGCTCAGAGATTATGTTGCTAAAGTTCATATAGGAATACCGGTAAGATGGTATATTGTCAATGGAATGAGTTCTCTGAATTTTCAATAATTCCTTCCTTGCGCTTTCCTATATCAACTGACTGAAAGATTATACTTGTAGCTAGTCATTTCATTTCTAAAATTTTTAATTTTATATTTTAAAGAAGAATATGAACCTAGTCCAATCATTAGATAGTTGGAATTGTAAAGAAACTTCTGTAGGCTGAAGATGCTAATAAATCATGACTATTATTTTCAATAGGGTTTTAAAATAATTATTAAATTATTTTAATGAGAACGTATTCAGATTAACATATTTAATTATTAAATTAGTGAAAACATACTCAGATTAACAAGAAACCAGCTGGAGGATCATTAATGAGCTAAACTGGATATAAAATGATAAATTTTAAAATATTTGGTGGATTATGTATCTTTAGTGACACTATAATATATAAAAGAACTTTTCTATTCTCTGATTCTGTTTGATTTTTTTTGGATTCCACACATAAGTGAGATCTATAAGTATTTGTCTGTAACTGCCTTATTTTATTTAGCACAATGTCCTCTGAGTTTGCCCATGTTTTCACAAATGGCAGGATTTTCTTCTTTTCTAAGGTCGAATAATATTACATTGTACGTATGTATTACATTCTCTGTATTGATTCGGTCATGGCTGTTGTGGATAATGTTGTAATGAATATGTGAGTACAGATATCTCTTAGAGATATCGATTTCATTTCCTTTGTATATGTGTCAGGTGTGAGGTTGGTCAAGGGTACAAACCTGCAATTATAAGACGCATAAGTCCTGAAGACTTTATGTATAGCCTGGTGACTATAGTTAATTACACTGTATTGTCTATACTTGAAATGTCCTAGGAGAATGAATCTTAAGTGTTCTCATCACATACACACACAAATGAATAATTATGTGACGTGATAAATAAGTTCATTAGCTTGATTATAGTAATCATTTCACAGTGTGTGTGTATCAAATCATCACTTTGTATACCTTAAATATATATATGTTTAATTTGTTAATGATACCTCAATAATGCTGAGAAAAGATAAAACAAGTATCTAACAATTAAAATATTACATTTGGGTGTGTTTAAGTCCAACAGTTTTTTTCTCACCTTGAAAATGATTGTTTATTGTTAAAAGATAAATAAAATTATATGAATATGAACATAATATATACTGAAGTTCCCCATGCCTGGTTCGTTTTACCATGCGGTTTCTGTGTAAAATGAGCACCAAGATTCCACCCATGAAGGAACTGGATTCCGCTTTTCTAAAGAGTACAACTCAGTGCTTCTCTGCTCAGCCCTCAGTAAGTTAATAATATTCACTACACTTTAAATTAAATGCACAAGTCTCACAAAATAGTGCAAACATGTATTGGCTATGAGTAAACATCTTCCTGAAATAATTTTAAAATAAAATCTTTTCTACATTAATATCATTGAATTCAAAATAAGACTTTAAAGTCGACCCTAATAACTTTATCTTATATATGTTTTAGAATATAAAATTCATGGACTAATGGAACATATCAAGATTGATTGTAATTCCACATTCTAGTCTATCATTCTGAGTGTTAGGCACATCCTTAAACCTTCTGCTGCTTGATTTTCTTGTTCTCCAGAATAAGTTTAATAATCACCACCCACCTAATGCTGGGTTATTATAAGATGTATTGTGATACCTGGCACAATATAGATCCTAATTAAATGTCTGAGAAATGCATGTATTAGAGGAACAGAATAAAGCATTATGCAAATTCTATCTTAATATTTATCTGTTTTTAAGCATTTAAGATCCAGACTATGTGCTTTTTCAAACCCCTGAGGCCCCTTTGAATGGATGTTCTCTTACTTTTTTATATATGAAACAACAGGGAGAGATCCCTGAAAGAGGCACCCAGTGCCTCCTTGCCCACATAGTTTCAGGAATGCCTGTTTTGTTTTGTTTTCCATTTTCATTTGAGACTACATACTCAGATGTAGGGTCCTGTGATTTATAGTTGAGGTCAACATATCTAAATCCTTAAAATAGGTAATTTATCCCTTGACTTTACTATCTCTATATATATGCATACACATACATTTATTTGGCACAGAAAATTGAAAGTAGATATCACGAACTGTGAGAAGTTTGACATTGTTTTTTGAAAACAAGTAAGCCAGCTCAAATTTCATGGATGCTATGAAATCATACTACTGGTTAGTAGTATGTTTTTGGTTAGAAACCAAAAACACTTACGGCACAGCAGGTAGCAAGAGTTTTATGTTCACATTTGTTCCCTTGTTCCCCAGGTCAAGGCAGGCCCAGGTAGATTTTGTGCATGCAGGAGGTAATATCTCAGTGGAGGAAGCCCAAACTTTTATTGGGGGATTACAAACAAATTTGCTTAACTTTTGCTCCAAAGGTACACTCTCTCTGCCTTTCAAGGTTGTTCACTATTCAGATACCCTTACAAAGATAGCATGGAAAAAACTTGTGCCAAGCTGAAAAAGTGTACAGAAATGTGAGTCTCACTGAGAAATGTAAGAGTAGGTTGTGGACATCAATGGGTGCCATCCCTCAACACTTTGGTGTATGTCTCCTAATTTTGAGTATATTTTCCTTCCTGACCACATTATCACTACAAGTCTTAAGAAAATTAGCACTAGTAATTAACTTTTTATCCGTTATTTGTTCACTCTCCTCTTAATGTTAGAATGTTTGAATCTCTACTACATGCAAATATATATGATGAAACTAATTTACTAATTAACTTGTATTCTATTTAGAGTGCTCCAATGAGCAGTAACCATTTATAAATATATTTAAGACCTCGGTTTCATCCTGTGGTATAAGAAAGAAATGAACAGGAAAAACTTATGTTAGCTAGTAAAGGAAAAATGTACAATAACTGAAACATGGTTACAATTATAATAAAAGCAACATCAATAGTAATAGTTAGCATTTATAAAGCTTTTATTATGTAGTAGGCACTTGCCAAGAGTTTCAGTTCATTTATTTGTTAATTTTTAGAGCAATCACTTAGTTTTCATGCATGGAGAACATTAAAGTGACTTTCTCAATGTCAGTGAGTAAATGGTAGGATCAACACCTGAACCCAGGTCTGCATAATTCTAAAGTCCAGTTCTCAACCACTATTAGATGTTATACCCTGCTAGTGTGATCATTATCAGTGTGAACTTGCTTGTGCTCTACTAGCACAAATCATTTCTACAAACCTGTTTGCTCTTTGAAGATGGGGCTTGATTAGGTGTCATTCTGTACTATTTAGAGGCATAACCAACTTCAGTACTTTATAGTGAGGGAAGCAATAGGTTTGGGAGATACTGTTTCAAAGCCTCCTTCCCTATTCAGTGAGCTCTGAAGAAGTTTTTTTTTTTTTTTTCTTGTGGAGATGGTGATTGAACCCAGGCCGTTATACATTCTAGACAAGTACTTTACCACTGAGTGGCATCCTCAGCTGCCAAAGAATTGTATGGTTCCATGAGATTTTTTATAGTTTGAAAATCCTTAATCGATCCTCTCAGTTCAATTACAAATCATTAAATATTTGTTAATTTTCCCTTATATTCTTGACACTGTGCTGAGTACTTAGGATCCAAAAGTGACTATGGTTCCAAACTCTAGGCGTTTACATTCTGGAGAGGATTAACTTTGTAATTTTATTTGATGTAGTTACTATTTTCAATAAAATTTGCGAAGCATGCTGTGGGGCTCCAGATAGTGGTGTACTCTGGGAGCTGTAAGGAAGGGATTCCTGGAGAAGTTGATCTGATGGCTGACTTAGAATGAACCCGCACTGGAAACACAAACAGGATCTACACTCCAACTCACCGGGGATACTGAGCTAATAGGCTAGGCTTTTGGGTCTTGCTGACTGGGTTTTACTCCCAGCTCACTATGAAGGCCATCTTGGGATAGAGAGACTTAACTTCATTACTCTTACCTTCAATATGGTGATTACTCTCAAGATGTTCCAAATACTAATTAAGATAACATGTAAAGTGTTATTTCTGGCATCCAGAGCATGGTAGTTGTTTGAAGATTCTTCTATCATTTGATTCTCTTCCTGCCTCAAACACATGAATTTGAGTAAAAGGAAAATCTATTTCTAGGTGCATTGCTACTAAAGAGGAGACTGTCCTTTCTAAAAAAATGTCTTTAAGGTGCTGCTATTTCAAAATTTGCCATTTAATTCTTTTGGGGACAAAGAATAAGTGCTTCCAAAATGAACAGGATTCTGGAATTGCTACTGACACAGCAGAAAAAGCATTTTAGCATTTAAAATTTTGTACTTTCCCTCTGAACTTGGATTGATGGAGAATAAGCCTGATGCCATGAGTCATTTCGGCAATATTTTCCTCTTTGAGAGGCACATAAATTCAGGAGTAGAGGTACTCTACAATTAGAACAAGTGGTAACTGTTCCATGCATACCCTGTTATGGCTTAGTATTGTCTAAAAATAACAGCTTTTAGACACTGTTACTATAGGGCCACTGAAACTCCTTATTTGTGTATTTTAATCATGTCTGAAGGATCAAACAGTTGAATTTCTTTAACTTTTTTTTTAAAGAAACTTCAGAAACAGATAATAAATTTAGAAAAAACAGAAAGGGAACTGGTTCTGCCTGAAACACAGCCTGTTCTTTTAAATTATTGCCAATTTTTTAAAACCAAATCTCTATTAAAGAGCCTTTCCCTTATTCCTGGGTGTGGATAAGGTGAATGGTATGTTCATGCCCCTACTCTTCATGATTTCTATGATTGACTGATGAGGATTTCATTTGCTTTTGCTTTTTCCTTAGTTTTACTATTTCCTCAGTTGGAACTAGATGCTGAAAGACGCTCCTAGGTATATCATAATTTTTTTTTCTGTCAACCTTTTGCCTTCAGGTTTCTGTGCATGTCCTGTAAATGTTTGTAAAAGTACACTTACAAGAATTCTGATTTTCTACTGTGATTTTACTGGCTAGACTCCTTATCACTCATTATCATCTACCAAACATGCCTTGAGCTTTTCATTTGAATCCAATGATGCTTGCTCAGGGGGAAAAAAATAAATGAACCTACTACTAATGAAGCTTTAAAAGAATTTAGCTTTACTTGGTGCAGGATTTCTTCTTTGCGATTTTCAAGAGGAGGAAACAATTTGTTCTGGAGGGAATAACCAGTTAGATTTTAATTTTCACTTCTCCCCATAGTGGCTGGAACTTCACACATTCTCACTTGCATTTTTCTTAGTTATGTTACAAAGACTGGCTTGGGAAACTCTTGGCTTGCATTTTCTTTTCCTCTTCTTTTGTCTGACCCAAATGACATAGAACAATATCTTAAGTGGCTGTACTCTGTGGTTCACTTCACAATGGACTACACTTAGTGTCCCATCCAGTGACATTTCAGAACTTCTGTCCCATTGATCTTCAATTTTTGCATCATGTAGAAATAGTACAACTGGGTTCATTCCAGCCAATTCCAGGAAATATGGCTCCTAAGCATAAGTGGGCAACAAAATTCCTGTTTACAGTAAATGTGTATTTTGTGAACAGTTCATAAACACCTCAAAATAGAGAGAAAAACATTGATGAAAACATGTTTTTATCCAGGAGAATTCCTCTCACTCTTCTCTAATTCCCACTGGGGATTGTTCTGAGAACTAGATTAATTTATTTCTTGATTGTCAGACACTTTCTCACATCATTATTGTGAAGCTGACTAAATTCTAGATTTTAGGAGTTTGCAAGTACTCTCTGTTGCAGATAATGAAGCTGTCAGCTAGCTCTTCTCCTGCATTTTGTTCTACTATGCTGTTTTGTTAGCTGTGTTTGTTGCAAAAGTCAAACCAAGATAAAAGTCAACCAGAAGGTCCATTTTAAGAAGACCTGAGTATCTATTTAGCAGATCAATCAACAACATGGCTGGGTAGCCCATCATGAACCATGAGGGTGTGATGGTTCTCTATAATGTGATGAAAATTTTTGAAGTCTCATGCATTCAGAGTTTGTATTAATGTTTTCTCTTTCTCTTTACCACCCCGCCGCCACCCAGTATAAAAAGAAACAAATGTTGGGCTATCAGCTTTGACTAATTTTAGGACTTTCTACTAATATACTATGGTACCTAATGGACACCATGGGGTAGAGTATATGTTAGCATATTATATTTATTTCTTTATACAGCAGATTTTGTTAAGTGCAACTTGTGTACTAGGCATTGTGTGACATATTGGGAGAATAGAGTGCACACTATAATTCCGTCTCAGAAATATTACTTCATGTGAGACTATATCACAATGAATCCCACTAATATGTATAATTATAATGCATGAAGAAAAAATTGAAAAATTTGTGAATATCAAATATGTAGATGCTCACTGTATTCACCAAGTTTTTTTTTTGAAATTACTTTATATGTCTTATTCATTTACTACAGTGCCTGGTATGTGGTAGATACTCAATAAACATTTGTTAGATGCATGATGAAACAAAGTGCTCTTTCCTTCTGATTCTTTCCCATTTAACCTGTTCTCTTTTCTTCTTTGTTATATATACTTTATCATAGATCTATCTTCCTGATTATCCCTGTGTTTATTCTTAATCCAACTTATTTATACATTTTAAAGTGATTGAATATATTAGTTTACCTTCTATGAAATATTTCAATATAAATATCTTTTGGCATGAGTTCAAAGTTTTAGTCCTTCCATTTTAAGATAAAATCTACACACAATGGAAAACACACATTTTTAAGTGCATACTGACTGATTTTTGACATATGCATACACCTGGGTAACCCAAATCCCTATCAAAATATGCAACCCTATTACATTTTCCACAAAGTTCTCTCATGCTCCTTCCCAGTCTAAAAAATAAAGAAATTAAATGGCTTACTCTCTCATGGCTTGATGATATAGTTTCATTTTTTTGCTTTTGTTTCTCTTGTTGAAGAGAAAGAGAAGCAGTTTTTATGTCTGGGAACGGGATGTGTCTGGGATTGTAACTCCAATGTCACTAGTAAAATCCTGGGAGGGGGAGAGACTTTTGCAGCGAGGATCCTCCTGCCATCGGAGGACTGGATGAACCGTTGGAAATCACTTCCAACCCTGGCAGCTCTTTGTGATTAAGGCATAGCTAGACAATAGGTTTTATGTTAACTGAAATCTGTGAATTTTGACGGAATACCTAATCACTTGGAGTCATGCACAGTGTTATCAACTGTTACACTTTAGGGGAGGGGAATGAGCCATAATGGATAGACATGTCAAGCATTTTGCTCATTCAATAGCTGTGAGTTCTGAATAATGGGTGGTTTGCTAGCAGGATTGCATTTTCTTTTACCTTTCTGAAGCCTGAAAGATCAAGTGTAACGCAATGTTTGGTAACATTGGTGATGCTAAACCCGAGGCAGCACTGTAGAGTGGACCTGAACACAGTTATGGCATTGCATCTTCGCACTGCCACTTGCTGGCTTTTTAGTCTTTGGCAAGTCACTGAATTGTTCTGAGCCTCAGTTTCTTGAAGATGGGCATAGGGACAGTGCTTGCCATAGCGGTGGGTGAGGATTGCTGAGATGCTATGTGTAAAGGACCTGTGTACACATCAGCACTCTGTGGAGGTCCTGTCATTATTGGTATGGTTCATAGTAGTACCAGCAGCAGCGATGCTAGTGCTTCAACTTTGGGAGGATGTAAACAGCAAGCCTCTCCCAGCAATGCAGGCACAGTGACAAAATATTTTTATCTTTCCCCTTAAAATTTTGCACTTAGATAGAGATATACTGGCTTGTCCTGAAGCCTTTCTGCCTTCTCTGGCCTCCAAATCAGTTGCCATAGCCACACGCTTCTCCTCAGCACAATTTCAATTCCTAGACCTCCTCTGTCTCCTTATTTTTGAAAAATCAGCACTTGAAGTCAGTGCCTCTGGTTGTCAACTCATGCTGTCAGCACTTTCCCACCCCTGAAGATCATAAAACCTAAGGGAAATGAAAAATTGTCCCTTATCAGAAAAACGCAGAGGCTCCAGTCATATTACTGCTTTAGGTTCATAATTAAACCTGACTGGAGGGGAAGATGTCTCACCAGCACTTGGGGACATGCTCCCTTGACTGCCCTGTGGTTTGCTTGTGCTTGTTGAAAGCAAAGTCAGGAGAAATTAGAACAGGTACTTGGAGTGACCAAGAGAGGCAGGGAGGGACTGTTGGTGCTCTGGCCTATCCCTGGCTTCCAGGGCTGAGATTTTGAGGTGACATCAAACCCACTTCAGATAAACTGACCTTCTAGGTATTTTTATTTATATGCTAAGGTGTCAATCCTGTTACCTGTGGCTGTGCTTTAAGATTGGTGCAGCAAGAGAATTTCAGCTTAGTAGAGAGGTCAGAGGACAGCACAATTTTATCAGAGCACTGGTCCTTCAGGGCAGTGTTCAAGGAAATGGCAGAGGAGGGAAGGTGAGTGGCCTTTGCAGTCTGACTTCTTCCTGCATGTTATCAGAATTAAGCTGTAGTAGAAAACAAAACAGCAGCAGAATCCTGTTTTGATTCCTCTTGATTCAAAAAGGGTCTTTTTTTTCTTAAATAAAATAAAACCCAAAACTTTTCTAATAACTCACTTGAAAATTCTTGTGGCGAATAAGAGGTTAATCCAACAAACAACCTTCCAAAGACTAAAACTGCTCCTGCTAGTAAAATTATGTTTTTGTTCTTTATGTCTTTTAAAATAGTATCAGAATTTTCTTTTCAACATCTAATTATGTTCCATAGCATTATGAGTGAGGAATCTGCTGTCATTTAGTGACCCCTGAATTTTCTATTATACAATAAGAGTGACTAACAGAAAGTAGGCATTGATATCAAATGAAGAAGAGAAAAGTAAATTACATGTTAATTTGACCCTGTGCTTTTGATAACTTTGCCTGAAGGTTTTTTGAACTTAAGATGGAACAATAATTCTGTCATTAATCTAGTTTCCCTCTCTATGCTGTTTCCCCAGCATGATGGTAATAAGATCTGCAAAAGTAATAGAGTTGATGAGCGAAAATTAATGTACTTGATAAAGAACAATCTATCTAGAAATATAGTATCCTAAAAGCTATACTTTCAAAAATAATTGAGGAAATATCATCCTTGGAGTTATGGTTACCAAAGCTTTGCTTGGTCTCAATACTTTTTAGTCTGCAATAGTAAGGTTATTAAGGAGAGACCCTTTGATTATGAAAACAGAAATGCACTTTGATCTGAGGGCATGATCAAGGCCTAGGGAAACACTGTGTTAACTGCTAAAGGGAAACCTAGAGGCTTCTTGCTGACCTGTAGATGGGGTTGTCGTGTATTCACAGGCACTGACCTGCCACAGATGAAGCTTTGAAGGCAGAACAGTGAAATACAGCACAGGAAGAGAAAAATGTGTGGTCACATTCAGCACAGGGGCAATTCTGCTGAGCCTCGGGTTCCCCCCAGATAGCCTACCTTAAAGTTGAAGGAAACCACACACGTTTCAAAGATGCAGCCTTTTTACTTCTCTATTCTATAACATTGGGTTCTAATAAGCCCTGCAGTTTTCATTTTACTTTGGTTTTCAGAAAATATTAATTTCTAAGTTTCTAATGACATTGGTAATTACTTCTGTTCCTTACGTTGAGAATTAAATGAAAGAATCAATTATAAGAATTATACCTTAAAAATAATTTTCAATACTCTCATACCACTCTTGCCCAGTTGTTCATTTTACATTAGTAGAGATTGATTCTGACTTTTAAAGTTTATTATGGGACTTATGAAAGATTCACAAAAGCATAAATAAAATAAAAATAATTACATGTCATTTTACCAGCAAGAGATAATATTTGTTTATATACTGTCATATTTATTTCTAATCTTCTAAGTTTTATGCATACTTAGACATTTTTTTAAGTAATCCAAGCAGTGCAGTATGAATGTGAAATTTTTTTGCTTCTATTATTATTTGCCAACCAACCCATGTTGCTCAATCCCTTAATACTTGCATAGAATTTAAACTCTCTGGTCACTTACATTTTGGGTGGGCAGGTGGTCTGGTCACTTTCATTTATTCAAAGTAACTAAGCAACAAGAAGCAAGAGCAAGCATTAAAGTAGATCACTGTCCTAGTAGATGGAAACTACTCTTATACCCCATGAAAACACTTTATTGCCTCCATCTATAGACAGGTTTTAGAGAGGACATGGAGTCAAGTACTCCTCCTTCTTCTCCCTCTCCCTAACGGTAGAGGGACAGGTGTCTGGTCTGCTCCAATATCCCTTTGTTTTATTCATACTCCCTAAAATTTGTGTGAGGGAGAGGGAGTTGGAGTGGACTCTTGTACTTATGGATGAACACTACCTCCTACCCACTCTAATAACTCTTCCAATAGTTGTTTATCCCTTCTGCTCTATTATTCTTCCAGTGTTTCAGGAAGATTCTGTTACATGTGTACATAGGAAATGTGTTGAAATACATTCATATGCTTTTCTCATTTGAGTTTTTCATATATGTTCTTTTCTCCATGAAGTTAAGGCATCTTATTGTGCATTTTGGTAGTTGTGTGAGTGTGTGTATTGGCAGAACAAATAATTATAATTTAATAGGGCAGCTCTGGTAACCACATGTTCCATAGCCCCTAACAATGAATGGGAATAGCTATATTGAGAGACAGTGGGGTTCCATGAAGAGAAGCAAATTGATTTTGAGTAAATTCTGTAAGGGTACAATCTAGGACAAGGGACACAGAGGGAAGAAAAGAATACAGAGCAGGAGGTTTTTCTAGGACCACAAAGCATTGATGTGTAATTACCACTGCCAGAGAAGGAATCTGTCTTAGTCAAAATCAAATAAGACTGAATTTTGCCAGGAGGATAGTCTGTAGAGATTTTGCCATCCTCTTAGCTTCTAGGAGGACAAAAAGTACCAGAAAGAAAAAAAAGCAAGAAAAAGTAGGAGGGCAATTCAAACATTGGCCTCTTAGCTAAAGGCATATGAGAAGTATGGAAATGTTGAAATCAAAGGACCAGAACTGAAAATCAGCCTGCCCTTATTTAAAAGAGCAATGTTTGCATGTATGTGTGTGTTGGGAGTGGGGGTGGGGGTGGGGAAGCAAATTGGGATTGTACACTTTAAATTAATTTATGGTATTTCTTATATATACAAAGAACAACAATTTTGCAGTTTTTATTACTATTACAACAAAGCTATATTTAGTAATGTTCTAAAAATGTTTATGCACATATAAGAAAATTTGTTAAAATATAGTTCTAAACATAGAATTTCTAGTCAAAAGTTATGTCCATTTGTAATTTTAAAATGTTTTGCCAGAGTAGCAGAAAGACTGCAATTTTAATGCTCACAGTACTGCATAAGGCCTACTTTCTCCCTCAGTATTTTTGACACTATCTAAGTTGAAAATACTCAAAACCCAGAATTCAGGGTTAAGGTTTTAAATTTGTAAATTTGAGGAAAAATGTCCAGTGTTTACCAGGAGATAGACATAGAGATATATACTGTAATTTAAAATTTTGAAGTGTTTTTAGTGTGAATATTGGATATAAACCAAGTACTCATCAATAGTAATGGATACAGGATGGCACATTCAACCTATGAATGGTATATAAAACTTAAGATGAGCTCACCAGGATATTAACAGATTTCAAAACATAATAGAGAATAAAAATGGAAGTTGTAAAAACTTACATTTACAGGTTATTCATGGGTATCTGTATTATTTACTAGTAAACAACAACAACAACATAGTGGAGGGGCTCATGTTGTGGTTCAATGGTAGAGCACTTGCCTGGCATGTGTGAGGCAATGGATTTGATCCATAGCACCACATATGAATGAATAAATAAATAAAAGCCATTAAAAATACATAGTGGATATATATATATATATATATATATATATATATATATATATATATATATATATTTATTCAGTATGTGTTCAGTAATTTAGCAGAGAGATTTCCTTTAGGTTGGAAAGAAAAGGAATAAAGGACCATGCAAATAGGAATTGTACTGTATTGTTATCTTTAAATATTTTTAATCTTTACCAAAATGACAAAGTTAATCAGTTCTTGAAAGAGAAGTATATCAATATTGATTTCCTCTCACTTTTATACTTTTGTACTTTTTTTTTTCAAGAAGAAATCCACACTCTGTTGTTCTTAATCTCTTAGCAGTGCCTTAAACTAGTGGTACTTAGACTTCTTGCCTGTTTACTTCACATATAATAGTGGAGTGCTTAAATCTCTGCTGAAGTCCCAAAACTGATATCTACAACAATATGGTCTTTATGGATTATTCTCTTTCCTTGGAGTACTTTTTTTTGACCATGTGATACTTGGGAAAACATCTGTGGAGTAGTTGGTAACTTTCAATTATTAAACTGTGTGTGTATATATATATTCTATAAATATATATAAGTATATTAAATATATATATGTATGTATATATAATGTTATATATATAATCTTCACATTCTTAAAGTAATAATGAAGAGTTGATTATTCACAGGTAATAGTCAAATACTTACTAATTGATTAATTGGTTGAGTGAAGTTTTAACAAACGAAGTATTACCCAAACATTTCTGGACAAGGAAACTAAATACCAAGCGATCTTATAAAGTGAGTATGGATTCTGGTCTGTGTGGTGTATTGTGAAAACTTTGAGTTTTCTGTTCGTTGTTTGCTCTGTTCTATTACATTTGACAAAGTCACCTTGTTCTATATACATTATTCAAACCAGATTTTGAAGAGTCTAGAAGTAGATGAGACACTGAGAACCGAATTTAATTAGAAAATGCTAAATAGGGAGCCCACAGCACCAAAATGATAGTGTAACTAGTGTCCTGGTGTTTTCGTCAGCTTTTTCATTGCTGACCAAAATACCTGACAAGAACAATTAGAGGAGGAAAAATTTCTTTGGGAGCTCCTGTTTTCAGAGGTCTCAGTCCATAGGCAGCCAATTCCATTTTCTTGGCCTAAGGTGAGGCAGAACATCAACCAGAAGGGCGTGGCAGAGGAAAGTAGCTCAGGACATGGCACCAGGAAGCAGAGAGAGAGAGAGAGCTCTACTCACCAGGGACAAAATATATACCCCAAAGCAAGCTCCCAGTGATCTACCTCCTCCAGCCATATCCTACCTCCATATAGTTACCATCCAGTTAATCCATTTCAAGTGGATTAATGCACTGATTAGGTTAAGACTCTCATAATCTAATATTTTCACTTCTAAACTTTCTGGCATTGTCTCTCCCACATGAGCTTTTAGGGGACACCTCATATATAAACCACAACATCTGGTATAAGCTCCTCATCAGAACCTCCAATATTTACTTTGTCCCCTTTGAGCATACTCTTAGACTGAAAAGAGACATATATAAGTATACTTATATAGGGATATATATATGTGTGTGTGTGTGTGTGTGTATGTGTATATATATATGTACGTGTGTGTATGTATATGTTTGTGTGTGTGTGTGTGTGTGTGTGTATTGTGGTATAGAGGAGTAATTAGACCCCAATGCCCAGTCCCCCTGCACTACCCAGATTGCTCTCCAAAATTGCATTTCAATCTGTTACTCCCACCAACAGTTTGAGAGTTCCTTTTAGCAGCAACTTCCTTAGCATTTGGTGTATTTAAACGTCTTATTTTGACAGCTATGGTATTTTTTTGTTTAATTTTCATTTCCCTAATTTCTAATGAGGCAAATATATATTTCTTTTTTTTTATATGTTTATTTGCTACCTGGTTCCTTGTTTTGTGAATTGCAGCTTCATATATTTTCTCTACTGTTTTGACCTTTATTTATTGATTTGTGGTTCATTGATATTCTGAGTGAAAATCCTTTGACTATTACATATATTTCCAACTGTTCTCTCAGTCTTTAACAGGCCTTTTAACTTTGTTCATGGAGTTGCTATTCATGAAGAATTTTAAAATTCTGTTATCATTAATTTTATCAACCTATTTTTTTTTTTCATTGATTATGTTGTTTGTGTCTTGTGTAAGAAATTCATTACTATGTCAAGGTCATAAAGATAGTTTTCTTTATGTTTTTTTCTAATGGTTTCAAAGGGTTTTTGCTTTCTGTTTATTTAGGTCTCCAAAATATCTGAATCTTCTTTTAAAGTATAGTTTGAGTTAAGGATATATATATTTTTTTCATATAGGAAGCCAATGAGACTAATTTTTTTTACTAAATATCTAACATATCCCCCACTGATGTTTAATTACATTTGTATTATATATGCCAGATTTTCTTCATTATTGTACACTGTATGCCTATCTTCAGTGAATTTTTGTTGTTATTTTGTTTTCCTTTCGAGGTCATCTGGATGTGATGTCAATCATAGATATGATTTTCTACTTCCACATCACGAGTTCCACCATTAATGACAGGTTTTCATATTAACTTCTTGCCTTTTGGTCTTGGTTGATGACTTTACTGTGGACTTCCAATTTTTTGTGGTCTATTCATTTTCATCTTTGGCACTATATGATAATAAACTTCTTTGTAGCTTATTATCTGAGACATCGGGTGGAATTTTCCATGTCCCATATCAAGTTCCTCTTTCAAGCCTTTTGTGCCTCTCAGTATTGGTGTTTTGACTGTTAGCTTGGAGTCTCTTTCCTCAACCCCTCAACACTATGGTTCATATGCCCCTGAAATGACTGGTAAATCATTTCTCAGCAGCCCCTGCTTACCACTCTGTGAGTCTTGAATAATTTCTTGAGTTTCAGGAGCTTTTTTGTTTTGTTTTGTTTTAAGTTCACTATGTATTTTCAACTCATTGAATTCAATTTCATTCTGTTTGACCTTGCATTTCTATGATACTGTGGTATGTGTGTGTGCACGTATGGAGGTGGGATTCCAGATAAGTTATTTCTGTTAGCTAAACCACACATACACATATATATAGGGGTATTTTTTGTCTTTAATTTTGACACAAAAGACAAGAGGACATATTTTTCTCATTCACCTATTAATGATTCTCCTGGTTCTAAATAAAACTTAAAATATATATTTTTGGACAGTGCCAGGCATTGTTTTGTTTGAATCTTTAGAAGAGAATAGTACCACATTTTTGTTTTTTGTCAATCTCATAACTAAAATATGATTTCCACTGGCATTTTCACACCTGAAAATTGGGCATCATTTCATAGAATCATTTGAAATTCATTTTCTGTGTTTTATCTATCGTATCCTTTTCCTCTTGATTATTTCCTTGTGACTTATTTACTCTCTCTATAAGGCTGTTCACGTGATCAAATATGTATATTTTTTTGATGAGTTTGGATTTTTTTTTATCTAGGAAGGTGTTTCCAACACTATGTGTATTCAGATATAAAAATTTTATTCTTTTATATCTAAGTGTGTATATGTATGTGTGTGTATAGAGTTTAGTTAAGGTTTCTTTTTTGTTAAATGTCTAATTATGTTGGCATTATTTATTTCTTATAAGTGAGATACTTGGCTTTAATTAACAATACTAAGTGCTGTCAAAATAGATCATTGCGTCACCTGAATAGAAGTAATTTTTCATTCTTTTACTCCCTTCCCTCCCTCATCTCTGTTTAATATTAGGCTCTTATCCAAATTCTCAGACTAATAAAGACCTCCTCCTTTTACTATAAGCAGTGGTTCTCAAGCTAGTATGCATCAGCATTACCCAACAGTCTTGTTAAAATATGAATTGTTGGACCCTACACCCAGAGATTCTAATTCATCAGGTTTAGCATAGGGTCAAATTATTTGCACATCTAATCAGTTCCCAAATGATGCTGATATTGCTGGACCAGGGACCATATTTTGAGAACCATTAACTTAGAAAACTGGCTCTTAACCCCAAAGCCATCCAAAGAACAGTTTAAAGATTTGTATGTCTATATCTTACCCCAAGCCAATGAAATTATCAGTTAATTTAGATAATGCTTCTTTGGCTTCATCACATAAAGTTCCACAGTCAGCTCTTATTATATTTGGGGTGGGGAGTGGCCTGTCTCAGCTTTTTTGGCAGAGTTCTCTAATGTGTTATTTAGAGAATCTCTGCAGGTTTTACTCCTGTTTTTTGGTGTCGTTGCATTTACATCAAAGGGTAGTGTCAAAAACACCTTCCTGTGAAGGAAGAGTGCTCACCTTTTGCTGATCCCCTCCTGCACCTTTTATAGAGTGTGTAACTTTTTGCCTTCATTTCACCACCTATCTAAGCACATCTGGTATTTTTTAAAAATTCTATTTATTGCTTATATTTGATACTTAGAGAAAATGATAATAATAAAAGCATCAAATAATTATAACTGCTTGAATAGGTGCCCTTATTATCAAATCTTTGAAGATATGTAAATTGAGACTCCACACAGACACTGTGGTTAGGAGTCCTAATTCTCTTAACCAGGAAGTGTGGCTTCAGATGGTGCATTGAATGATTCTAGTAAACCTGGATTCACTGGGAATGACTGACATAATGGTCTATTTCTTACTCTTGTGTGAATTTGCTTACTGGGTAAGTAAGCAGGCAGACAAGCTGAACTGCCACCAAGACCCTCCTTAGTGGGTTCACTGAATGGGGTTGGGAAGAGACAAGACTGTACTTGACATGAAGACAGATGGACTCAACAGGCAGAAAAGTCCACTTATATCTTCCAGAAATTTATAGTGTTTCTGTTCTGCTGATGAAGCCCTCTTCAGATTTCTACCATAATTATGAGATTATACTTACACTGTTTCCCTTACTCTGTGGTGTATTGGGAACAAAGAAAATAAAACTTGTGCCAAGTACATCATGCTGAAAGGAAGGAGACCTGGATTTCTTACTTTAGTTCTAACATGAATACCTCTCTGAACTTGAGATAAATAACTTTATTTTACTGGGCCTAAATGTCTCTTCTGAAAAATTAGTAACTTGAATTAGGTGATTTTTAAAATCCTTTTCATTTTTAACATTATAAAATAAAATAATTGAGCTCCAGGTTTGGCAAGTAAAATCTTACAGCAACAATGAACTGTTCCTACATCATTATACTCATATTATTTTAAGTATATCATTACAGAGATTTATTATGATCATACAATAATATCTCATACTCCTGAACAACAGTCTGTTTACCTAGTTGTTATAAAAACTTTAGGAAGGACAGAAATCACTTCAAAACCAAAACCAAAATAGGGTAGAGGCAGAGAGAGAGAGAGGGGTAGAGAGAGAGAATGAATCTCTGATCTTGAGATGCTTTTAGCAGAACAAAAGAGGAAAACAATTTCAATTCACTACATTCTAATTTTACTGGAATTCATTAATGCATATTAGAGTGTTTTGTGGTACATCATTAAAATAGCTATATCCATGTCATATGTTATCAGGGTTACTGCCATTACTAGAATACATTATGTTATAAACTTCTCTTCTGTTTCCAGGGAGATGAACTGACAGTGGCATACAGATGTCTCCAATGGCAGGCTATGTCTCTTTATGTTTAAAATACTTTATGAAAGAATCCCCAGTCAAGAGAGCACTTCTAAGCATATTCTTCTATGAATAGATACACCCTGTGGATGTGAACTTGAAATATGTATGTGTGTGTGTATATATATATTTTTTTTTTTTCTTCAGTAAGATTTTGGAAATGCTCATTTCATTAATGCCTGAGTAACTGAGGAACTTAGAGAACAATTTCAAATACAAAGATCTTTATTTCCTTCCAAGATGTATGCATGCTCTGGTAATTATGACATATACTTGTGATTCTAAGGACAGTTATCTTTTCAATTCTGCATATGTATTTGTTGTAATTGCAAAGTACGAAATCTACTTTATATAATGGCAAAGCATTTTTTTAGAGATTAGCATTTCATTTTAATAGCCTTTTCCCTTAAGGTAAACAGTAAGCTGATATAGGAAGCAATTTAGGGATTAGTTAGGAGTTAAAATTTAAAAGAGTAGTAGTTAACATTAATTATTTTTAATGAACGTGGTATTATTTTTAAGTGGCTGATTATTTGGTTACATCTGTGATTTCAGTATTCAATGTTATTAAGAAACAGTTATATAAACAAGGTCATTGATGTGGCTGTGTCCCTATAGTATGCTATTTTTAAGTCCTTTGAGTATAGTCTGAGAAGAGGAATAGCTGGGTCAAATGATGGTTCCATTCCCAGATTTCCAAGGAATCTCCATACAGCCACATCAATGTTTATAGCAATTAACAATAGCTAAACTGTGGAGCCAACATAGATGTCCTTCAGTGGATGAATGGATAAAAAATGTGGCATTTATACACAATGGAATATTACTCAGCATTAAAAAAGAACAAAACCATGGTATTTGAAGGTAAACGGATGGCGTTGGAGAAGATAATGCTAAGTGAAGTCAGCCAATCCCAAAAAGAAATGTTTTCTCTGATATAAGGAGGCTGACTCATAGTGGGGTAGGGAGGAGAAACATGGGAGGAATAGATGAATTCTAGATAGGGCAGAGGGGTGGGAGGGAAAGGGAGGGGGAAGGAGATTAGCAAGGATAGTGGAATGTGATGGTCATCATTATACAAAGTACATGTATGAAGACTTGAATTGGGTATCAACATACCTTATATACAAACAGATATGATAAATTGTGATATATATGTATATTAAGAATTATAATGAAAAAAGTATACATATAATGGCATAAATTGATGTGAACATACTTTATATACAGAGATATGAAAAAATTGTGCTCTATATGTGTAGTAAGGATTCTAATGCATTCCACTGTTGTCATGTATTTAAAAAATAAATAAATAAAGTTGTGATCTTAGTTTGGGTCCCAGGAAAACAGACTCTGAGATAAAAAAATTTGTGAGCAGTACTCTGGGTAGTGCTCTAGGGAGTAGCACCTCTGAGGGAGTATGAGAGGAGGGGGAGGCTGAGCTAGGATGCAGTTCCACCAGAGGCATTGGCCAAGTCCATAGGGAATGCAAGCTCACATGGTCCTTCCTTCATAGTTGTGAATCAAGGTAATTGGTGTGTGTCTTTGTACCCTGCATGAACCAGACATTGAATATGGGCTGTGCCCAGGAAAATTATATAGCTTTATGTGAAGTAGGTCACTTTTGCACAAAGTATCTCCCTCCCACCCCCGGCAAAAAAAAAAAGGTTTAGGATATTGTGTTTAGAATTAAAATCTGACACTCTGCTATATAGATCATGTATTAGATATCAATGGTGAATTTCCATTTAGTAGTTATACTCAAGTACGAATGTGTAATTCCAAAATTATGTGTATATGTAGTATGTTTTTTTCTAAGGAACTCAGTTTAAGTCAGCTAAGTTGATTCAAGATGTTTCTTCTAATGATGTTACTAAGAATAAATATGTAACCTGAACAGGGAATATAAATGAGTGTAGATCTTTTTACTGCATATGTTTGCAGAGGAATCATATATTCCATGTATCTGATAAGATCTAAAAAGGATCCTGATAGTTGTTAGCTTGGCCCAGTATCAAGTGTGAGTAAACTGTATATATATATATATATATATATATATATATATATATATATATATATATATATAAAAGCATATCCAGATTTCACCCTCTCTCACAAGTCCATGCTATCAACACTCTAGTACAAAATCCATCATCTCTTGACTGGATTATTGCGATAGCCTCTTACCTGGTTCCCTAACCTTGTTCCTCATAACATCTTATTATAGCATATCAGCCTGTGTAACACTTCTAAAATGTCAGTAAGATCATGTAACTATTTTGCTCAAAATCCTCTTCTGGCTACCGATCTCATGCAGAGTAAATGCTCAAGTCAATGACCCTTCTTCTCCTAACCTGCCATCACTTGACCTGTTCCAGGCACACAGGTATCCTTGCTGTTCTTTGAACATGACTTGCCAATGCCACAGGGATTTTCTGCATGCCATTTTCTCTGACTAGAGCATTCTTACTCCAGATTAATTTTTCTGGCTTGCTTCTTTACTTCCTTTAGTAATTTACTGAAAAATATTTTCTCAGTGATTCTTCCTGAATATCTGACCAAAATTTTAATAACCTTTTCCCATCTCGGCATGCATACATCTTTTCTTTTTATTCTTAATTCTTATCCTTATTTAGTGTGATATATATTTTGCTTATTTTTTTTCTTGCTTACTGTATATTTTCTCTTATTGAAAAAAAATCATGAGGTATGAGATTTTTGTCTATATTATTAATTCGTCTGGTCATAGTTCCAAAAACAATGCTTAGCACGTAATAGGTACTCAATAGATCTTTGCTAAATGAAAGCAGACTTAAGAGAGGATGAATGTGAGTATATAGTTAATCTTTTACACAATTAGTCTCTAATGTCAAGTTGCTGCAAGTCATTGCCAACATTGAAAAGAAGAAGAAAAGAAATTCTATACAGCCTATCTTTTCTGCATTCTTTAGAGATTAAGAGTTTTCAGTACTGGAAGGAACTCTGTTTAACTAACTAATGCTGATCATTCTCTGGACCTTCTTACATGAGTTGACATGGAGCTGACAGGAGAACTGGATCTCTAGAATCATGCAGGCTTGTTTGTGTCCAGCTATGAATCTATCAGACAATACTTCTATCCCAGGGTTTCAGGAAGAAGAAACTCATAGCTTGTATAAAAAATAAAAATATCGTATTGGTTATTAAGAATCTGTGTCTCTTTTTTGTTTCCAAATTAACCATTCCCAAGGACCTGTTTAAAATAGGACAGTCTCCAAGATGATTGAAAAGAGATTTGCTCTAGATTAGACCCAACTCATCTTTCTATGAACTATTCTCTGAACCCAATAATCTAATAAATGCTTCAATGTCATTGGCAGCATGAATGTAGCATACATTCTTATGGAAATTATGAATGATACTTTCTAATGGCAACTAGCTTTGGAAAAAGATATTGAAATTTAGTTTTCAGTCTGTGGTAAAAATTTCTTTTTTATGGTAACACAATGTAAATCCAAAGCAAGCTTCTTATATGTGACATCTGCCAGTTTTCTAAATCCCACAGGATATATGCTGCCAGATGTTAGCCCTTCCTCTGTGATGCCTCTAGAACCAAAACAGCATCAGAGAAATTATATCTACTAGAAAGGTCTTTTGAGGCATAGTGCAAAATTGACTGAGAACAAAGAGCAAGGCTTCTCAATCTCCAAAGCACACATGATTCTTCCTTTCTCCATGTGTTATATGTGGATATCATAGTTACAATCACCTCAGGAGTCCTAACCACGAGGAAGTCTGAGAAGATTGTCAAGAGCACTGCAGGCATTAACCAAGCTGTGGCCTGTTACTTCAATGATCACTTTGGATGCTAGTCTAAAGCTATCCAATATAGTCGAATCCCCTTGCAAGACTATGCTGGCAGTAAGGCACAAGAGATGGCATATCGTGCAGTTCTTCTCAGTCATGAATACTAAAGACAGAGCATACTGCTTATCCTCTTTGCTTTTAGCAAAGCCTTAGAAAAAACAGAATAGTTTACAGCCCATTAGGATGCAGGTGGTATAGGACGCTAAGCACCTCATCACTGTGGCTAAGTACCCAGGAGCAAAATCATGATTTATACATTTTCTAGTCATCTTTGTCTGTGGAATTTTGAAGTTTGGGGCTCAGCAGAGATTGGTTTTGGATAAGCACAGGAGCCAACAAAACATTCAGATCTCTCAAATGTTTGGTTGCTTGGCTAGTCCTTCATATTTTCTCAGGCAGGGTATGTGAGAAACCACTAAATTAGTTTTTTTTTTTTTAAATAAAAAAGACAAATAAATACAGGGCTATCTGGTTTTATTTAAAATGGAATTTATTAAACCTGGGAAATCAGTGCTCAAGGGTGGCACCATGATAGTTTGGTCCATTGTCCCTGGAGTTTTGTCTGTGAGCACATTCTGTCCTGTTGCTGCAGCTGTAGCTTCATGAGGGCCTGGGTGGGCTGAGGGCAGCTAGTATCCAAGAGAGACAGTGGGGCCTATCATGCCCAGGCCCTGTCTCCTTGAGGCTTCTTATGTCTGACAATATTGCAGGCAGATATATTTGCTAGTCAGAAGCTCAGGAGGATGGGTGCTCGCTCCTGCTTTTATTTTGTTTATCCTTCAGAGGCTTTATGTGGGATGCCAGCATATCCCAAAGGAAAGAAAACATTTTACCTAATCTCATGGCTCTTTCGTCAACATCACTCTCAAATCCTAGAGTTTCAGATGATTGGCTTGCATTCTGCTTTTTCTCTGAATGATTTTTCATCTCATAGACAAAATGAGTATGTGCCAGTCTTAAGCATCTGAATATTAGCCAGAAGTGGTTTATTGCCCTCTGCACCTTCCAGATCATCTGTCTGTTCTTCAAGAAGCTCCAGAAGGTAGGAGTGGGAGCCATGACCCTTGCTGCCTCTTTCTTTCAAACTGTGCATATTGGAACAGCATTCTGTAGTGCCCTTCTTTTTCTTTTGCCAAGGTACCTCAAGTGTGGGATAAGTAGATCTTTTAGTGACACAGGGCAGTGAATTATGGGCTACCTGGCAACACAAACCATACAGAGGTTGCCACATATTCTATGTGCTTTGGACCAAAATGAAAGAACAGGGAAAGCTGCAAGATTAGAAAGGATTAAAGTAAAGCTGGCCTGGAAGGGTCTTCTGCCCATGTGACTCTCTGAAGGTATTATGAGCTTCACAGATAAAAGAATGAGGTACTCACAGTATTTTTCTGAAAACATCAATACTGTTTCTCTCATAGGCTGTATGACTGTATTTCCATTTTATAGACTCCATGGAAATGATGCAAGAATTTTCCTGTTGTTTCCAGAAAAACAAGAAAGAGTAATTTTTCTGCTATGAGGAGATTAGCTTGCTGTAGCTCAGCCCTACCTTTTATTGGTAAGCCTGCTGCTTGTCATCCATACCTCTACAGAAGGGCTCCGATGTCTTCTAACTCCTCTCATTACATATCTCACTGTAGCTGCTGGTAAAATTCACTGCAAGAGACACAAAGATATTCTCATAAAAACTAAAAGAAACTATTCCAATACCCTTTATAGGGTAAAAGGTAGAGAGGTATATTATACTTTGTCCCGCCTTTGGGTTGCTAGCCTATAAATGGCCCAAAGCCAAAATTTACATCTATACTGGTGTAACTTGGGAACACTGCCTGCATTGAGGCCTCAATTGACAAGGAGATAACATCCCACATTAAGAAAGTGAGAGCGTCTCTTGGAAGACTGGCATGAATGGTAATGGAGCAATGTGCCGTGCAGATGTAAATCAATGCTTCACAGTGAGAATGGTATTGAATTCTCTTTGGAGACAGGGTACAATTCTTGGTAAATTGCAATAGCATTAGTTTTGCTTTTTATCCAAACTCAAATAGTAGAACAAAGTGTCTAATAGAAGAATACTAGACTATTATATATTCCACTGAGGAAGCTCCCTCCCCTTCCTGAGCACATGCCCTGCTCACTCTCAGCTCCTGACCTATGTTGATACTAGTTCCTTTTTGAAATCCTTTCCCAGCCATCCTCCCATGCAAACAGCATCCATCTTTAATAGTATGAGCTAATGGTAGTTACTGAGTATGTTCTATATCTCACCACTAGGTTGCTTTTTAAAGTATTATTCATCTTAATCTGATCATAATTCTATAGATAAATACTATTATTCTCTATTTACAAATAATCAAATTAGAGTCTATGGAAACCCAGTTGCTTGTGCAAGGCCATTCAATCACACACACACATATACACAAACACACACACACATATTTCCTATTGTGGGCTATATTTCCAATAATGATGGTCTGATAGTTAATACTAAATAATACCTATTATTTGTACTGAATAGGTTAGTTAATATGCATGCTATAAAATGAGAAAAGATGAAATTCTTACCTAGTTCATCATTCTCTGACCCATTTTGCTAAGTATTACTGAATCATGGTCACAGAAATTTCTACCACATTTCTATGATCACCCTTTAAAGTGTCAATCTGATCAGAGTACTGTAGAAATTCAGCTCTATTGTGCAGGCAGGGCAAGTGAGTACATTTCTGAACAACAGTTCAATAGTGAATAGGTCAGAGGGCTGTCAAATAAGACACTAAAGTGATGTGCTGAAAACAAGCCAGAAGCAATGCAAAAAATCAATAAAGACATCTAAGAAATAGCTGGGGTTGACCAGACCTTCTGGGCAGGTCTGCCAGGCAGAGGCAATCTAGTTTATCCACAAACCAACCCCTACTAGAGAGACCAAACAGAAGGGATGTAAGTGGGATTAGACTCTCTTTATCGAGGCTCTGTGGAGACATAACAAGATAAGCACATAAGTATAATTGATGCTTCTGAGAGTACTGGTCATCAGTAAGCCTGCAGGCTAATTCTCAGCATCCTGGAGAGCATTCTTGGCATGGAACAATTAGCAATAAAATTACTATTGCAGAAGATACTCCATAGTGCAGTGATTAAGATGACGGGCTCTGTAGTGAGGCTGCCTGCTTGACCATGACTTGCAGATGTGAGAACTTGTACAGGTTATCCATTGGCTCTGTCTTGATTCTTTATATCGCAAAGGACTGCCAGCAGCAGAAGTGTGATAGGAAAATTGTAAGGATTAATGAGCTGATGCTCACAGGTTGTAAATCTTCCTTAAATGTTAGCTTTTACCACAATGAAAATCACTGCTTTTATTACTAGTAAAATGAAAAATTCACAAAAGTAGTCTCAGAATTTTAATACTTTTAGAGGTTTGGAAATCATTTTCTTCAAGCCCATTTTAGAATGGAGAAAACTGAGGCATGATGAAATGTGATGACTTTTCCAAAGTCCCAGATCCTCATAAATACAGAGCTAAGTTTAGAATTTCAAAGCACCCCTTTGGGGTTATAATTTTTCTACTTATTATTTATGCCCAAGTCCTCCTGAATTACAGAGGAGAAAAGTGGAGTGGTGGAGGTTTGTTTTACCTCAATCACCCTGTATTTTTCATATATGCAGTTAAAGTTGGATAGTGTGATATCTTTATTGCAAGTTAGCACTTACTAAAAAGTCATCATATTAGCCATTTTAAATAAAATGATGCATATAAATGTCTTAGCATAGTGCTTGACTGTGATAAATACTTGCTCAATAATGAATCCAATATAGTGAGAGAGATGGATGTGTGTGGTATATGTGGGCAGCAATAGGGCAAAAAGCTATTAATTTCTTTAATACTTACTGAGAATCTACCTTGGAAAGTGCTAGTTATAGAGCTCTATACAAAATCACCTTGAGCCCTACTGGTGTGGAACAACAAATTTAAAGGAGACAGAAAATAAATAACTATATACTCAATTGTTTTAAAAATGCTGTGAAGAAAAATGACAAATCTGAGAGAATAATGGAAGAGGACCTGTTTTTAAATTGGTAACAGGGACAACCTCATTGAGGAAGTGACATCTGACCTGAGTGTGTTAGTCAGCTTTTTCACTGCTGTGACTGAAAGACCCAAACAATTGTACAGAAAGAAAAGCATGTCTGAAGCTCATGGTTTCAGAGGTCTCAGTCCATAGACATCTGGCTCCATTCCCTGTGGCTTGAGGTGAGGCCAGGGATATCATGGCCAAAGTGTGTGGTGGAGGGAAGTGGCTCACATGATGATCAGAAATCAGAGATAGCTACTCCAGTCACCAGATACAAAAATGTATCCCCAAAGGCAGGCTCCCAATGACCCACCACCTCTATAGCTATATCCGGCTGGCCTTCAGTTAATACTATCATGGGGTTAAATCACTGATTGGGTTAGGACTCTCATAACCCCATCATATTTCCTCTAAACCTTCTTGCATCGTCTCACACATGAGCTTGGGGTACGGGGGACAACTCACATCCAAACCATAACACTGAGACTGCAAGGACTGAGAATATACAATGATGGCAGGGAATTGATGGAGAAGCCACATAGGCAGAAGGTGTCACAGACGTAAAAGTTCTAAGGAGCAGAACAGCTTGACTGGACCTATCAGCTGAGGGATGGCTAAAATGATGTTGTGGGGAGATGGGACAAGAGTGGCTCACAGACAGTTGGAGGGAGGAGAAACAGGCCGTTTTATGTGTCAGGGCTTTGTAAGCCATACTGAAGAGTTGGGATTTAGTTTTGAGGGTGATGGGGAGCTATGGAAAAGGTCTACTTTAAGTTTTCTGATTTATGGTAAATCTATTTTCTGGGTAAAGAATGGAAGCTGGGAGAGAAGTTAGGGATCCAGTCTAATAGCCAAATAGAGATGATAGTGGTTTGTGTCTTATATTGAGGTAGAGCTGTGGAAAGAAGACTGATAGGCAGAACTAGAGAGAGGTAGTTTAGAGGCAGCATCTGTAGGGCATACACACAAGAACATAAAAAAACACATCTGTATTTAATAGATTAATGATCTATTAAATTGATTTATAGAGTGATGATCCCAGAAAAACACATGTAGTTTTAAGTAACGCAATAGAAAGATTGTTTTTAGGTCCTTTTAAAACTTTATTTTATTTTTTACCTAAAGCCATTGTATTTTTAAAAGTTTCATAAATTCAAAGATGCACATTGAAAAAATTAATCCATCTGAAACCAGGACAATTTTATAATTTAAGACATTAAAGGAAATGCCTTATTTGTTATTAGTTTTTAAACAGCATAACAATTCCCCAGGTTTTATAACATTTTGTCCATATGTTATTGTAAATTTATTTAATAAAAGTTTTTTTTTTTTTTCAAATAAATATTCAGGTTCAAGGGGAACAGGATCCTACCTATGTGAAATCAGAGCTTCTGACATCCAAGCATAGTACAAGGCACAAGAAATGTTGAATGCCAAGTGTTTCTCCTGGAAATTAATTATCATCAGGTGAAAAAGTGGGACATAGGTGACCATACCCCCCAAAAAAAATTAGTGGAGCTCATCAACTCAAGGTTTTTATGGTTACATCTTAAAAAAGTATTTACCAAGGATTACATTCTTAAAGCCTTTCTGGAAGTTGGTCAGCTGAATCCCATTGTGATATTTTGAAGTTTTTTTTTTAAACACTACAATCAAAATAACATTTTAACTACTTGCTGATTTCAACTCACATTTCAATCCTTTAACAATATTGTATTTTTTACTATGATTAACATTATTCATTCACTGGTTATGGAATGATGTACTAGTTATGGAGAATGCATCGTACAAATGGACCATGGAATTCAGGTGGGATTGAGCTGGAATGGCCATCCAGAGCCAGTCATATAAATACAATGAGTAGAGGGCTGCCTCTTTCTTGGGATTTGAAATAACATTGATGAAGCCACTCCCCAATCTTGACTCTGAAGCATTTTCTCATTTGATAATGCTGTATTGGCTTAAAGTATATTATTCATTCCTTTAAGTTATGTTTTGAAAAGCTCCACTAAACTGCATATTTCTTAGGGAGCGTTGTCCATTAGTTCTTAGGCCCTCTGGCATCTTTGGGTTGTCCATAGTCTTTATCTTGAAACTCTTACCTATAGTGACTTGCTATTTGCTTCCATGCATTTTTAACCGCCTCCCTTTTTTCAGCTTAGGTTTTTCTTTTAGACCTGGGGCTTGGAGAGAATAACTATAAAGAAGTCATTAACATGTAGAAGTAACTAAGAGCTGCTTTGTCAGATGATTAACACTTAGCCACAGTCTGGCCAGGAAGAGGCAGGACAGAATTTGGGAAAAGATTGATGAATATAGTAAATGAAGGAAAAGAACAAAAAATGAAATATTAGGAGGTTCAGAATCAGTGAATAGGGAAAGTAATGGAAGACTGGAGCAGTTAGATATTTATTTTTTTTTTGGGGGGGTATTACTTTAGTCTTTACTGACTCATAGGCATACAAACTAGTGCCCAACTTCTACTTCTTCCAAATCTTCTTCTTGTATAAGTGGATGGAATTATTTAACACAAGTTTGATGTAGGATAGTTAACCCTTTACAAACACTCAGAATTTAGGTTAAATCTTTTAACTAGTGTGGAAAAAGAAACTAAATGACAGAAAGCCTACAAACTCAATTCAAACTTTAATATTTTTCCCTCTTTAAATAACAAGTACTTAATTGTCGTGAGGCAGCTATTCGGTTTTTGATAACCACATATAGGGATACATTCATAGGACTGCTTAGAAAGTCCAGGTGAAATGGATATAGAAATAGAGGCAGTGTCATCTCAGAAAACTCAGTTATATATCAAAATCTATTTTGATATCTGGAAGTTTACAAAAAGGCTGAATTCTTCACACTAATTACACTTCCTGTAACTCAAGCACTCTTTTCTTGTCAAGAGCAAGCTGAATCTTATCCACAAAGGTAAAGGTGCTTAATGCTAAACTTTTCTTCTAAGCCTACATTTGGATTGTTTAAGGAATTGATAATGAAGAAAACAGTGTGGTCTTTCTACATTTTTACTAATTTAAGATTAGAACACTAAAAATTCATTCACCAGCCATCTTCCTTTCTTATATTTTTCTTGGCACTCAAGACTATGGAAGTCTATTTTACTTTGTACTCTCACACTTACAAATAAAAACTTAAGGATATAAAGTGTGTACATTCTATAAAATAATATTGTCATTTAATCTATTTGGAGATGAGACTTTTATACCAGAATTTTACATGAGGATTAATATTACGAATCAAACTTCCTTAAAGTCAAATGACAGAAAACTCAAGCCCTGTGCATTGTTTGTAAAGTCTAATGAGAGCATTTCTTGAACCATCACTACTGACAAACCAAAAAATTCTAAATGTTGAAGATGGGGCAATGGGAGTAAAACACAAGTATTCCAGATGTCTCTCATAAAGTTATCAACCTGTTAAAGCCACTCTCTACGTGTCAGAAAATGTTCTGACAAAAACCAGTCTGTCAGTAGAGGAGGTCACAGTGATATCTGCATTATTTATGCTTCTATCTTTCTTAGAAGCAATTTGTTTAACAATTCCCCTTATCCCAAATCCTTAAACTCAATATTGTAGGCACAGAGTATAAGCAAATCTGGGATGTTCTCCAACAGATAAGCAATAACGTAGCTATGTTATTCTCAAAAATACTGTTTAGATATTTTTTCCTATACAATCAAATGTTCAGTGGCCACACTTTCAATTAACAACCTGCATTAGTTGACATTAAATGCATTTATTGTGCCACAGTCCATCTAGGCTTCCTTTTAGGTATTTTTTTTTAATATGTTTACGAGAAAATACCTGCTTTAGGTTGACTTAGGGATACTGACCTATAAGGACATCAACTCCACTTTTAAGGTTAGACTATTATTGGGTTTGCTGAAGGAAAAAGGTTGGGGGAAAAAAAAAGATCACAACAAAGCTCTTTAGGTCAGTTAAAGGCCATATCTCTAGCTGGGAGAATAAAAAAAGTTTTTTTCACCAGCTCATACTCTAAAAATTAATGACTCTAATATCAATAGCAAAGAAAAACAAATCTTCTAATAACCAGCTCACTCATTAGCAAAAAAGCAGTTTAACTCAAATGCTTTCAGACCAAAATATAACACAACCTACCCAAACTGCCTCATCCATCAGTCGGGGAAAAAATTGCTTTAAAAACCTAAATAAACTTGATATTTCTTACGAAGATAAAAATGGTCCAACTTCTGAGAAAGTGCTCAGAAGGACTAAAGGTGGAGTGAAGGCAATGTCTAGGGATTAACATCCCACAAATAGTTTTTAAGAACCTAGAGTACCACAAACACACTAAACTTGTCTATGAATTACAGAACAAGATATTGCTGCTGCTTCTTTTTATCTTTAGAAATAAACAATATCTGTAGGCTCTGCCCTTCAATGTGAAAGCAGGAAATAAGGAAAAAAATAAAATTGAAATCATCTGACACCCAAATTTTGGGACCATACATTTTAACTGTGAAACTAAACAGATCTACCTTCTCCTTCTTTCAAGACAACCACCGTACACACACACACCAAAAAAAAAAAAAAAAAAAAAAAAAAGAGAGAGAGAGAGAGAGAAAAAAAAAAGAAAAACTAAAACAATCCAAACATGATTATTTTTAAAAGTCCTTGAAAGTATTAAAACTTCTAGAGGAAGAAAAGAAATGAGGAAAAAAAGGAACAAGTAGGGAGGAAAACTTAGGAAAGGCGGGGGACAGGGGCAGGGAATCAATGGGCCTCTCTTTTATTTGGCGACAAGCAAGTGCAAGAAAGTTCATTTGTAATTTGTTCAGTTGTCTGTTTTCTGCGCATCTGCATTCTGACCAGAAGGGACTTTGAGGTTTTTCTGAAGCACATGAGCATCTGCAGGCTCTATCCTCTTATAGTAGTTCTTCTTTGTCTCAATAATCTCAAAGCCAAACTTCCTGTAGAAGTCAATTGCTGACTCATTGCTGATCTGAACGTGCAGATAGATGTTGTCAAAAGTGCCATCTTTTTCACAGATGTTTAGGACGTGATTTAGCATTTTAGTTCCTATTCCTAGCCTTCTGTAAGGTGCAAGACATCCTAGTGTCATGATGTAAAGTCTCTTCTGATTCTGTGAATGATCCACCCTGCAGCATACTGCACCTACAGCAATATCATTGAAATAGGCAAGTTTTGCTAGCTCGCCAACCTCCAGCACATCCTTGTAGAACTTGTCATTGTAGCTGACTGGAAAAATGACCTGGTTCAATCTCTTCAACTGTTTAATATTGTGTGGTGTTACATCTCCCAACTGGATCCGGCCTTTCATCTTCCCCGCCTGCTGAGGCCGTCGTTACCACCGCTATCAACGCCGTCGTCTTCGCCGCCCCGAGCTCTCGGCGCCCTCAACCCCACAAGCCGGCCTCCTCGCCTAGGGCACAGAGCTGAAGGGGTGACGGAGGCCGCGAAAGTCGAGGGGGGCCCTGAGTCTCCGAAGGGGGCGGGGGTGTCTCCATCAGCCGTGCTGGTGCCGCGGCTTCTTCACACGTGCACTCAGGGCACTCAGCTCCCGCCCGCCGCCGCCGCCAGCCGGACCCGCCGCCTAGATATTTAAACATAGGCACACCATGGTTGATTGGAAGAAAAGGTGTTGAATTCACGAAGTAGTTAGAGAAGCAACACAGATTGGCTTGGCTTTTATCACTTAGCTAAGGATTAGTGCTACAGAAGTATTTATTAGAACCCCATAAATAGATGAGTAAGATCAAAGTGTGTTTTTACCAGTGTCTGCCAAAGAACATTATTTGGAAAATCAATTCCATGAGGTGATTTATAAAGACAGGGTTCTAGTACTCCTAAAACTGGGACATGTGGCATGTTTAGTTTTCCACTTTGAAATTAATTTAACACATTACATAACAGAGGATCTTGAAGTGTTTGAGTGAAAAAAAAAAGACATAACTCAACAGAACTAGACATAACTACATTTATTTAACTTCCTTTTTTTCAAGTTAAACATTAACTTTTTGAGAAATATATGTTAATAAATTTTGCTATGCAATTTAAGGAATTTAAAGGAATAAACTTTATGAGTACATACTGAAGTAAGAAGCAAGAATTTAACTAGAGGTTTTCAAAATTTTGATTTCTTCCTTCTACTCAATCTATATTTATTTATTAATATACCAGAATATGGTATTATTATAAATACTATATTCTGGTATATTAAGTACATTATTGTCCAGGTAAAATAGAAATTCAGAAGAAGACAAAATGAAAATATTTATAATGTTTAGTTTTTGACTTTTCAAACATTTTTTCCATTACCAGAGTGTTTTAATAAATGACAGTTTTTAGCAAATAACGTGCCTTTCATTATTAAAAAATCTTTGTTTAAAATTTATGATATGATGAATCAAAGGCGGGGTTCTAAATTAAGTTTATTTATATGTTAGACTTATCTGTGAAAAAGAGAACTCAAAAGATACAAAAGTGCAAACAAAAGATGGCATTGAATCATCATGAACATGAAGGTGTAATGTACACGTGGGTTAGGTATACACTAGCAATGGTGGCCATAAGCCCCAAATTTTAGTAGTCTTCTTGATTACTAAATAGTTTGGCTTCCTGTTGGTTCTGGGTTATATTGCCATGTTTTCACATATGGCATTTGGAGAACCCTTTGAATTGTCTTATGCGTGGTTATTTAGTGGAATTCTTTGAAAGCCTTTTGGACATTTCAATAGGGTTAGTTTAATTAGAATTACATATTAAATTATATCCACTAAATAGAATAAATTGTGAACACCATAATATATGAAAAGCAAGTGAATAATCAACCCGTACCCTCACTTTTCCTTCAGGAAACCCCAATACTATAGGTGACATGGGACAATTTGACATGCAAGTAAATGAAGGGACTAAAGCCACCTACACATTAAATATTAGCAAACAATATTTTTACACTTTTATACTTTAAAATATTCATTCTTATATTTATTTTGTTTCCCCAATGGATTGTCTTGCTTCATTGCTACAAGAAGCCTATTTTGGAGACAATTCATTCATTTTTCTAGGAATTTCAACTTTAGTTCTAACTTTCAGAGGCCTCTCCCACTTCTTAGAAAAGCAATTCTCAAAGCAATGGGCGAAGAAGTAACAACTGAAAATTAGCCACCAGGACTTGTTTCAGGTGTTTTAAAATCCCCTAGACAATTTTTTTTTGTCTAATTTTTCAAGAGATTAGCAGAGAAGGGTTTCTGGAGAAAGTAATTTTGGACCCAGATATACAAACAATAAAATGACAAAGGATTAAGAAAAAATTATAAATCAGAAAAAGAGAGGGACTATAAGGACCATTTTCTTTTAATGACAATAAATTTATGGGGCATTGTTAATTTAAAATGTGTGTGCATGTGTTGTCAATGTGTATATAGATATGCACGTAGAAAACATTTTAAGAGTGGGACATGTGGGCTGGGGATATAGCTCAGTTGGTAGAGTGCTTGCCTCACATGCACAAGGCCCTGGATTCAATCCCCAGCACAACAATAAAACTGAAACAAATACACACACATACACGCATCAAAAGAGTGGGACATGTGTAGAAGATGTGTGCACAAAGCAGTCAGATACGCAGTAGACTTTCTCAGGTTTCTAATTGTATAATAGTTAACAATTCTTATGTTGAGTCAATCACATAATTATATACCTTGTTGTCTCCCTATAGTCCCATTTTTTTATATTTATTTTTTAGTGGTAGTTGGACACAATACCTTTATTTTATTTATTTTTATGTGGTGCTGAGGATCGAACCCAGCGTCTCGCACATGCTAGGCGAGCACTCTTTTGCTGAGCCATAACTACAACCCCATGGTCCCAATATTCTTAAATGTAGCTGTGGAACACAGACACTTTCATATTTCATGTTTTTCTTTATGCCCTACAGTGGTATAAGGTGGCTTTTTGCCCATGCTTTCTGTGTTTTTAGTGAATTTTCTTCCCATGCAATGGTACGCTTCCTCCTTGCTTAGAAATTTTCTCTTTCCCTTTATTTGACCCTGTTCACCTGAAATACTAGAGACATCATCTACAAAACAACACAGAGGGAAGAGTAATGATTCTTTTATTCACCTTAGAAGTGTGGGCCTTGGTAGCCAGAAGAGATAAAAGATTGAATTTCTTGTTATCCTCTCAAAATAATTTGTGGACATGAGAGACAAACCCTTATCCAATGTTGTGGTTTGGATATGGGGTAACACCCAAAGGTGTGCATGTGAGAAAATGTAAGAATGTTTAGAGGCCAAATGATTAGGTTCTGATAGGTATAACCTAATCAATAGCTTAATCCACTGGTTTGGGTAGAACAATTTGGGGTGGTAACTGTAGGCAGGTAGGGTATGACTGGAGGAGGTGGTCCCTTGGGGTATATATTTTGTCCCCAGTGAGTGGAGCTCTCTTTCTGCTTCCTACTTGTCATGTCCCAAGCTGTTTTCCTTTCCCATGCTCTTCTATCATGATGTTCTGCCTTATCTTGAGCCCAAAGTTATGGAGCCGGCCATCCATGGACTGAGACCTCTGAAACTGAGCCCCAAATAAACTCCCTGCCCTCTATGTCTTTTGGTCACTGCAATGGAAAAGCTGACTAAAATGGAAAAGCTGACTAAAATAGCCAAACTTCAGTGTATCACACATACCATTTGTAAAATTCTCTTAATTTGAGTGTGTATGGGGGTGGGGAGACCTAGTGCTCTCTTCTAACCAACTCAATAAGGCAAAGGTGATGGATATCATTCCCATGATTATGTTTCATTATGTAAAAGTCCATTTCAGCTGACTGTGAGAAGCCTCTCTTTTGCTGTATTGATGAGGTAAACTACCGTGCTGTGACCAGGCTAAATGGCAAGAAGCTATGTGCCCTTGAGGAGCTGACTAACAGCCAGCAAGAAAATATGGACATTAGCCCTACAACCTCAGGGAGGTGAATGCTGCAGACAGTCTGAGGGCTCTGAAAGCAGATCTTCTCCAGCCAAGCCTGCCCACGAGGAGCAAGCTCTACCCAACAAACTGATGGCAACCTTGAGGAGAACCTAGCTGAGCTGTGCCCAGGCTGTGAATCTAGAAAATTTCAGACAGTAAAGGTACAATGTTTCACCCTGCTAGGTTTGTGCTCATTTGCTTCAAAGCACAGAAATTGATAGAGTAGAAAAGTATCCAAGTTTTTACTTTTTAACTTCTATAAACCTTGGTTTTTCATTGGTAAACTAAGAGGGGTTGAAATATATTAATTCTTTACCTTTTGTTTTTTAATCTTTGTTACCACTTGATAAAATCATAGTGTTCAGAGACCATGCTATCTCACACATCTCTGTTGAGAGGTAGTCTCTGGCATTTTGTGGACTCACCAATAAGAAGGATATAGAACTTGGGTTTAGCTGTGCTTGCTTCGTAGTTCTAGACAGTTTTATTTTCTAAGCTTACATGACAAAAACAATGGCCTAAGAATTTGTAACCTTAAATGAGCTTTTCCCAAACTGCATGCTGATTCACCCCATGCTGATAGTGATACATTTTCAGTAAGAGTTAGTGATCAGTGGAGCCCTAAGTTACTTTCTAATACCCATACTCCACATTTTTGGGGTTCCCACTTACTCTAACTCATGTTAAAACTCAAAAGTGATCCTTAGCTCCCCAGTCTCAATACCTGTCTTCATGTCATGTGTCCTCCAGAAAGGAACAGAGATTTTATGTGTAGGTGATTTTTTTTTATCGTGATCATCATCAATGAAACCCATGTGTCAGAAGCTGGTTGGATTTTAGCCTGAAGTCCAGCTGTGAAAAAGAGGCTTCCTCTTTCACACTGAGGCATCCTAAAGACAAGAGTGGGTAAAACTGGACTTGTTGTCTCTCTGAACTCACAGCCTGAAAGCTGTGGTCAACTCCATCTATATATAGAACTGGCTCTGGTTTTTCTCTTTCTATTGCAAGATTATTTTTCCTGCTATTTGAGAAATCTTCTGCTCTCTGCTCACCTCAACAACCTGCATTCAGAAACTGGTCATTTAAACTTTCATTGACAATTGATTTAATATTACTTTCTATTGGTATATGATGTCTGTCCTACATTGGGCAGTATAAAGGCCAAAATTTGTCACCTTTAATTATGTACTTTATAGATTAAAATGAATACTTATCAATAAATTGGTCTCCAGTGCTCTGGGATTTAGAAGGGAAGAGAAGGTGAATCAACCAAGAATCCAAATGGTTAGTAATTTCCCTGGAATTTTCAAAATTCATATTTTAAAACAGACAAAAGTTGATAAATTTGGAGGTAGTTATTTTATACTATCTTGGATTTAATTCCTGTTGTAGGCATTTGCCAGTTAAGCAGCTGAGAGTAGAAATTTTTCTAACTCTGAACCTTAATTTACTCATGTTTAAGTTAGAGATTTATGACTGTAACACAAAGAAGAATTTCTATTTATTTTTTCATAGCTGGTGAGAGGAGGTTTTAATTAGATTACTACAGAGTATAAGAAGATCCAAAAATGTAGCCCAGATTTCCAAAGGGAAAAGCACACACAACTTTGCTTAATAAAAATGTCTGAGAGAAAAGGGTGGAACTCAGTGTGGTACTGGATCAGACAGATCAGAAGAGATGAGTTAAATGAGCCTGCTAGCAAAGGAACAGAAAACCCTGTGTCTTCTCATTGACACCTTCACTAAAATCTATATTGCTCAATAATTCTTTGGTATAAGTGTCTCTTATGGTTCCTGGAAAATTAAAATAAAATTTTCAGGTTCTGTAATAAGGTTTGTGAAGGAAAAAGAGGTGTATAGAGAAAAGTTACCTCTGATTGATAAAATATCTACATCTTGTTTTGAGAGTTAGTCTAGTTTAAGTGCTTGGTAGTGATTGACACATATGTTTTCAATAAATGATAGCTTTCATGCCTGCCACCTAATCAAATTTTGATGTAGGGGGATCACAACTCCTATGCAGTGATAATTATAATGTCCATTTAAACATATTGTAATATGAAAGTGCTATTGATATATAATTATGATAGTTAAAATATTGCAAGCAAAAATAATGTATTCAGCAACACCTATATATATGAGAAGAGCAGTAGCCCCTTGGGAATGAAATAGAAAACTAAATTAAAGGATAGGATGCTTTAATAAAAGAAAGATCAAGCAATCCCCAAGAAGATGTAGAAAAGGGAAAAATCTCATATTAATAATCAAATAGAACATTGTGGATTGTCAGTTAATAAAATCTTAATAATGTGCATCATAATAAGTAGAGTTGAGTTATTGGTTTCTAAGCTATCTGTAGCTACTGAATGAGTCCCTACTTATCGCATCAATATTCTTTAAAGAAAATTTCTTAATGATAAAATACTTCACAGCTGGTTAAAAATGTCCCCATCTGGCATCATAGTTGGAGCCCACTTTAGTGCCAAACTATGGGCCTGATAAAGAAGTGTTTGCTGAATTGTCTGAAAATGATAAAGTTGTAGTTTAAAAAGAATGAAATAATTACCAGGAAGGCAAACATTTAAAACACCCAGTGCTAGCAGTAGTAAAATCTGTACAAGTACTTTAGAGAGATGCCTCTGGAGTATCTGAGTAAAGTTGATCCTACATCATCCTCCACCTATAGCCCAGTAAGAGACAGGTGTCTGGATGGGTTTGATGGACTTGACTTTCCTCTGCTTTTCTGGCTGGTAGTTCTCAGAAACTGTAGAATATGCTTGGAATGCAACATCCTGAGGTAAAGAGGTTCTGTTACTTATCTGCCTAGAAAGGATGACCTGAGACACCATAGATGAGCAGACCAAATGACACCTGCTGTATAAAAATCCAGATCCACCTGTTTTTAGGGGTCTTTCAGCTGTGATGCAAAATAGGGCATACACTGATGAGACTCTGTCACCCTGGGAAGCCATCCTGAGCCTTGAAAGCCACACTCACCATGAATCCTAGGCTTCTGTCATCCCTTGATGCTTTTAATAGTTGCTTTTTCTGTGAGAATTCAGCTTCATCCAAGTCATTTTAGTGGTAAAAATTGCAGATTCAAAACAGGTATACAGGGAATCAAAATCAGCAATTCCACTCAGGCTTATGCCCTGCAGAAATACTAGAAAGTGGTCAGGTGTAAGTCAGGGAGGCCTTAGAAGACACCAAAGTACAGTCATCTTGATCTTGAACTCTTAGTCTCCAAAAACATGAGAAAGTGCATTTATGTTGATTCAGCCACATGCTTTGTGGCATTTTGTTATGGAAGCCCAGGCTGACTAACAAAGTGTCTAAAGTGACTGATGCTGGCAAGTCTAGGTTTCTCCTTTTCTTTGCCTTCTGAAGTATGCTTTTAACTGATGACCATAATTGCACTGGCAAGGGGATGCAGCCCAAGGGAGTTCCAGGGCAGGTGGCATCATGCTGTCCTGAGGTCAGAAAATCTAGTATAACTTATCATCTAAAATTAACTCTAGAATATATAAAAATTGAAAATGTGAAAGTCTAAATCTGAACCTCCAGATACAAATCTAAGTATTTGTTTTATTTTTTCCAGGATAAAAATGCATACATAGTGATCCTGCCATTTCTAAAGGTAAATTGTTAACAAATATGGAAGCTGACAAGTTCCAAGGTCTTCTTTTTGAGCCAATAGGCTGCATACCAGGATAGTCAACAGTTCAGATTGACTCAGAAGGCAGTCTAATGGAGAAGCCCTTTTGCTCAGGGGAGCTAATCTTTTTGTTATTCAGGCACTCAACTAATTGGAGGAAACCATTTGCTTTACTCCACATCCACATATTTAGATGTTAATGCCATTGCTCCAGAATGCCATTTAAATTGATTCACAGAATTAACCATCACAACCTCCTACATTAAGATAATAGTTTAGTATGTTTCAGGCATTACAATTTCATTTCTCTTTACCAAAGCACAGGTTTTATATTTGGACAGGTGTGACTCAATTATTCCAACCTAATATTTTTATCTTAGTTTTGCTTCAATTTTCTTCATCCTTTGAGAACATTGGAAAATCACTTCCTTGTATACCATAATATATTAATTATAAAGAATATGTCCCCAATTATGAGATTTACACATTATGAATAGTCTTCATCAACTATTTTAAAACTCCCTGGACATTTTCTGCTCTTCTAAGTATGGCCTCACCTTTGATGCCCTGGAGATTAAGAAAGTGCCCACACTCTGTAAAACTGCCTGCCATAGCTTCCTGTCACTGGAACACATCTGCCCCTGTGTCATGATCATATGAGGCATTAATGTCTGGATAAAAACAGAACAGCTCTGTAAGGTGTCTGGTCATCACGAAGCCACTTTCCTCTCTTTGCTCCTACTCTCCAAGGCAACAGAAATTTTACTCTAGTCTAGAGAACACAATAGTGGCTTTACTAAGAGCATTCATGCCAACCTAGTCTCATTTCCTTTTTGAGATAAATTTGCTAGGTTAGAAAAACAGTGGCATGTACTATTGTTTTCTTATAATATCCTGAACTGGAGGGAAAAATGAAGGCTAAGTGTGGGTATAAATATGAGGCATTGCAGTTGATCTAAGGGTATTGATTAGTAAATTGGTGCCTTCTGCAAATGCTTCTGTGTGTGTGCTTTGTTGTGAGGACTTCTCCAGTCCTGTGATTGTTCTGCTTGTGCATGGGAAGAGCTGTTTAGGACAGGCATCCTGTTTGGATACTGAGAGTTTAGTGGGAGATGCCACAAACAAAACACAACAATTAAACAGCAAGGTGGGCTAGAGTGATAATGATGTTATTATGCTTATCTATGAGGGGTACAATGGAAGCACTAAGGAGGGCCCCCTATTTGGGTAGCAGTGACTAGAGAGAAGTGAGTCAGGTATAGCTAACTAAAGTAGGTAAGTTCTAAGGTGAATCTCCTTTGGGGGTGATAACTGGAGAGTATCATTTATGTAAAGAAATAACCCTGACCCTTTCCTCCCATCTCCAAGCCACAAACAAAGCTGATATGTGCCTAGAGTCATTAGAAAGAAGACAATGGTGATTTTCCATGGTGATATGTGGGAACAGGATTGTACTCTCTAGATTTGTATATCATTAGAATTTTTCTGTCTGGGAAGCTATTATTGCAACTTTAGGGGAGGAAAAAATAAAGGAATCTATTTTTCAACTTTAAGAAGAAGTGATCTATAGTCACATACTAGGTTGAAAGAGAGGTCTTCTCCTTCCCCCTACCAATGCCATGAGCTACTTGAGGTCTATCTCATTTGTGCCTATACTTCTCTGAGAGGGCCAGGTTTAACCAGTAGACTATACCTCAATTTATTTTTGGGCAATTAATATTATTATTCTAATTTCAGAAACCAGTAATATGTGTGACCTTTTAAAACTACAGCACTAACTGTGGAACTACTGGTGATGTTTTTGAATCAAAGGTTACTGTTTGTAAATGACAGGTTGCAAGCCCCTCCCCTCTTCCTTTGTAAAATCAGAGTGCCTATATGTGACTTTCAAGGCTCACTCAATCAATCTTGGAATTTTGTATCTCTGAATGCTGGCGGCACTAGCTTTACTGAGAACTATTATAAAGCCAAATGATTTGATTCAGAGAAATGTGTCATTTTCAATAGTGTTCTATAACATCTTGTTTACATTTCTCCTCTTCAATAATACTGATTGTTTTTTGCTTGGGTTCACAAGATTAGTGCTAGAAAAGAAAATAGATTTGTCAGACATATGGGTAGTAATTGATGACAATCAAAATGCAATTGAATTTTATTCTCTTGAGATCTAGAGATAAAAGGTACCTGTAGCTACACTTGCTATTGACTGTACAACAGCTTACTCACTGGACCTGAAAGGAACAAAAGCACTGGTTCTTTTTCCTCTCCCACTTACTTCCTCCTCACATCCAGCACCCACTCTGCACATTTATATGGTTGAAATCCTTCCTGCAGAAGGTCAGGTAAATTTCCCTAGGAAAGGATGACTTTCCTCTCATCTAGTTTGGTAATCTGGTTTCCCAGATCTTCGGGACCAAGATCTCCTACACCAACTGCACAGCATTATTACAGTGAGCTGATGGGAAAATCATTACCATATTTCTTCAGGGATAAACTGGGAAGCCCACACTACTGGTACACAGTAAGGATTAAAATCATGACTTGATATCTATAATGGGTTTGATAATGATCCCCTAAAATATATGTTCATGTCATAACCCCTGATACCTACAAATATAAACTTACATGGAAATAAAGTCTTCCTAGGTATAAATAAATTCAATATACAAAATGTGATCATCTTGAATTTAGGGTGGGCCTTAATTCCTATGACTGATATCCTTATGAGAAAAAAAGGAGACATAGACATACTGGTGAGAAGTCTGTGTGAAGATGGAGGTAGAGACTAGAGTCAAGAGGTTTCTCCTTGTTGCATACAGTAAAATGTAAGAGGAAAGAAAAAATGCATAAGGAATGCTAAGCAAAAAAGAGATGGCACTTGATAATTTAGAAGAATCTCAACATAATCAGATTGCAAATCTTGGTAAAAATAGGAAATTCATTGTTCAGGAAAAAATGTGCTATAGAGGTGAGGCCAACAAGGTGGCTGAATAGATCAGGTGTGTGTGACGTTAGAGTTGACATGAGGCAGGGAGACTGAGTCATCCAGAAGCATTGTGGTTCTCTTCTTGTCTAATGGTCTCCATCCCATTGACGTACAGGTTAGGCCCAGAAGGTTAGTGACAACGTTGTATAACGTTCAGCCAGATTGAACTGAAAGAGACACAGACAGTCACAGGAAAGAAGGCCACAGGAAATGAAGGTAGAGATTGGGGTTATGTGAGGAAAGATGCTCACTTAGTCTTTAGCGGGACTATGGCCCTGCAAACACCTTGATTTCAGACATCTGGCATCCTGAGCTGTGAGAGATGAAGTTCTATTGTCTCAGGCTACAAAGATTTTGGTAATTTGTTGCAGCTCATGGAAATTAACATACAATCTATTACTGATTCCCTGCCTTGGTTCTGCTGGTGCCAGTGCAAATGAAGGAATTTCTCTGACCTGAGGCAAGACTTTCAGTACAAGATACACTTGGTCTAGACTTGTGTAAATTCTATTGCATCTCCAGTAGAATAAAATTAACTCCTAGCCTCCTGTTAATTGTCTCTGAGAACAACTTGATAAGAAACGTAAATTATAAAGAAGTCTTGCAAGTAATTAAATCTTACCCTGACAACAGTTAGCAGTTATTTTAAGTGTTTCAAAAACTTTCAAAATTGACAGTTATGAAGATACAGAAAATAAAACAGGTTACAGTACACATTCTATTGTAATCTAATTGTCAGACTTTGTTTGCATGGGAGAGTGAACATAAATTGGACCCTAATTTGTAAACTGTCAAATAGCAGACAACATATTGCTCACTTGGTTTTAGTTTTAAAACCTCTCAAACTTTGATAGGCTTGGGAGAAGAGAGCAAGAGAAAGTGCTGGGAATATTGGAGAAAAGTAGTGAATCTCTGGAGGATATTGAATGAATGTTGATGCACTTCTCTCTTATATAGTAATATGTGATAAATTCATGCATGAATAAATAATGTTTTAACTATTTGAGTAAATGTTATGGAAATACAAAGTACTTAATAACAGCTTGCCTTCTGGATTCCATCATGTGTCTTATGCACATAGTAATTTTAGTGATAATAATTATTTCCATTCATATTTAACTCTGCAACTGGAAAAAAAGTTCATTAATAAATTTTGTATCTGGGTCTCTATGAAGATTGGTTCTTATCACTCCACTGTGCCAAGTAAGCTAATTTGTTGCTTCTTTTTTTTTCAGTGGTAGGGTACCAGGGATTGAACTTGGGGGTACTCAATCCCTGAGCCACGTCTCCAGCCCTATTTTGTATTATATTTAGGGACAGGGTCTCACTGAGTTGCTTAGAGCCTCACTTTTGCTGAGGCTGGCTTTGAATTCGTGATCCTCTTGCCTTAGCCTTCCAAGCCACTGAGATTACAGGCATGTGCCACCACATCCAGCAAATTGTTATTATTCCATTTTACAATTAAGGAAATGAGGGTAAGATAAATAAAATGGATTTCCAAGTTTATAGGGCACGTGGGTATCAGAATATTGATCAGAGGCTGGGTCTAAGTGCCCAGGGCTCTTTTGGTTTCTCTTTTTTAACTATGGAAAATTTGACTAAATTATGTCACATTAATAGATTAATACTTTTTAAAAATCTATTACTATGTTATAATATGAAATTTTATATGCAAGAGAAATACTTTGAAAATCAATTTGTTTAGTAGCTTCTCTGAACATGCATTAATACTTTTGGCTTGGTTATGAAATTAAGCAAGTGAAAAATAGGTATACTTATATTAGTTTGTTTCATTAGTAACATATGTGATGCTACTACTAATGTACGTGCCTTAAGGGGAAAATCCCTACATTGTGGTTGAACATAAGATGATAATATCTAGCAATACAAGAGGATTAAAATATTGTATTTTAAAAATTTTATCTAGGACGTATAGGTAGAATGAGGTTGACCCCAAGGAGAAATTTATTATTGTTGGGAGGCCAAGGAAACTTCTAGGAAATACTCTAAAAATATTTACACACCAAATTCCCCTAAATCCTTAAAGAAAAATGGCTCAATACAATGAAAGACCAATGTATTTTATGCTAGTAATTTGGCAGGTTTACAAAGGTAACCATTACGGCTTATATATATATATTCTTTGAATAGAATGAATATGAACATAATTTAAGAGAGCTTTCAAAAAAGTTACTTAAAATTAATTATCTAGTTTTTAGAAATTGAACCATTAAAGAACTAATGGTCTAGCTGAATTGATACCTGGGAACATAATCTCTATTTAATAGAATTTTGCTTCAAATGCAGAATGCTTACCTGAAAATCTCTAAAAATATAATAAATTAAGCATATCACTGTTAAATCTATTTTCTCTCTGCAGCTGTTGATGATAAAATAGCATATCTACAGAATAACAGCTATTCATGATATTTACAACACTGGGGAGTTGAAAATACTTTGCAAAATGTATACTTATAAGCCTGAGGGAAGTGGTTAGTCATGCTATGTGATATATTTTTATATACATATGCAAAAGCACGTAAAAACAAAATAAAAACACCTACAGCATTCGGATGTTTAAATGGAAAATATAAACTGGAAAGTCAAGAAATGCAAATCTTAGAATTACTGTGTTCATCTTCACAGACAAGATGTTGCAAAAGAGACTTTTCTGAGATGACTATCACATCTCTAGTAGGATGTAGGAAGAATACACTGATCTCAGAGGGGTGCTGGCTCTGAATGTTTGGCCTGGAAGTGTATCGGGTACTCTAGGAATAAGATGTGGAATGATTCTCTTCCATTCCCTGAATCTTAGTCTGGGCTGTCACATCAGTGACGAATGAACATTTGACATTTTCTGTTTTTATTTACTTGTACTATAAAGCAAGTAAAGTTTTAAGTAATGTCAGTTTATACAATTAATACCATGATGGAAGGAAAAAGAGATGAGTTCATTTTTCTTCATGTGCTCAGTTGTTTTCAAAGACTGCATTTGGTCACCCATGAATTTTGGTTTGGAATTCAGTACATGGTTAATCAAATGAACACATTGGAGGCCTAGTTTATGAATCCTATCTCCTACCTTCATGCTCAGGCTGAAACTATATATGATTTCACTGTCTTAGGGAGAGAAGAACCAGGTTAGATGGGTCTGGGTTGAGGTTACATATTCACCAGATGCAATGGGTTGATGGATGGTTAGAATGGATGTTTGCCATGAAAACAGAAAGGGAACAGTATACCAAAAGTGAGCCAAATAGAGATTAAGTGTAAGGGCACATGAGGCTCTAACATGAAGCTTTTAGGAGTTACGTATGGAGTTGTCATTGAGGAACATTCCTTAAGCCTCAGCAGTTACCTTGCTTTGCAAATGGATTTCAAAGTTTTAAAATTCTAGTCATTAGTGATCACTGCTTTATGGTAGTTTTTATTTCAATATGCCAATAAAAAAGAAAAACACACCATTTAGAGTATCTAAATCTGGGGAATCCAAAACACATTAGGAATTTCTTTCTTTCTTTCTTTCTTTTTTGAGAGAGAGAGAGAGAGAGAGAGAGAGAGAGAGAGAGAGAGAGAGAATTTTTAAATATTTTTTTTTTTTAGTTTTCGGCGGACACAACATCTTTGTTTGTATGTGGTGCTGAGGATCGAGCCCGGGCCATACGCACGCCAGGAGAGCGCGCTATTGCTTGAGCCACATCCCCGGCCCACACATTAGGAATTTCTATGTCTAACTTTGTTTTCTCCACCACTAGAAAGGAACCCACTTATGGTGTCATTGTCCTGGGATTGTTCTTTATATATACATATATGTATGCATATATTCATTAATATCCAAACATATGCATATAGATATATATTTGCATATATATGTGTGTACATATTTACATATAGCTATATACACATATATATGAATATAATATATAGAGATATATATTTTATTTGAACCCTTATTAAGATTTTTCTCTGTTTTGTCATCTTTGGCATTATCCTTAGGCATTGGCACTTACAAATTGTACAGCAGAGTACATACACACCCACATCCACAACCACACATGGTTTTGTCCCAATTCACTTACTCCAAACCTATATGAATAAAGGAATGAACAATAGAATGGTTGACTAAGACACACGTAATGCTTCAAGTGCAGAAGATGCTCATTATCTAAGCGATGTGCTATACTGCTAATTCTTCATTCCTTTATTACACATGGCACTAGTAAAAAGTAATAAAGGGCTTTTAGCTACTCGAAGTGTTCCCATAACCTATAGGAATATCATTTGTCTTGGTGGCAGCTAGGAAAGGAGCAAAGAACAATTTGTCTTTTTTTGACTCATATTTCCACTTAAATGTAGAGAGATAAAAAGCAAGAGACAGCTTGTACTAATTAGGAGGAGAAAATTTAAGAGAATATTGCTCTTGGCAGTGTTCAAAATACCAAGGTCAAACCTGTACCTTCTGTAACTCTGCTTCTCAATGGAATAGTGGGAATAGTGTATCAGATGAGAGGATGTCATGGAAACATTTTTTTAAATTCCAAAACAAGTGTTTAGAGGTTGTATGTCCATTTCCTAAATGGTCACTCAGAAACCATAAGATCTTGTTTATTTATTTAACTTAGTTGTTGAACACTAAGCCTAGATTAATACATCTGGACATATTGCTCTCTTGGGGTGCAATTTGGTTTACCTGTTTCATAAAAGTGGCATGGACAGTAGTTTCTGAGGAGGTTCAAGGATCCCTGTTCTTTTACTCCCAGTATTTATACATTATATAATTTAGTAATGTCATGTATTTTTGACTGACTTGTGGCTCATTTGTATGAAATAGCTTATTGTATAAAATAGCTAATTACTGATAATTTAGTTCCTTGCCTCCATGGAAACCCATACTGCCTAGAAAATTCAATGTGTATGATCTCTTGGTCATTTATTGGCAGATGAACAAAGAAAATAGACATGTAGTAAGGACTCAGTATTTCTTATTTTGTTAATTTTGAAGCCTGCTTGTTCCCCATAAAATGGTTCAGTGATGCTATCGTTTCTTAAGAAGAATTCACAGAGTTTCTGAAATGTACCACAGCTTAGTAACATAATACAACCAAAACAATCTTAACTAATTGAAGCTAAATCCTACCTGTCAAAATAAAAGATTTAAATACATTTTGGAATGTAGTACTCATGCTGTCTACTGTACATATTCACTGAATTTCTAATTTATACATTTTGATAGCCCAGGGATTTCTTTGCTCTCTCCTTGAGTTGTCAAGGTTTCTGGGCAGATCAATAAACTTTAACTAGAATTAAAAACAAGTTTACTGTCTGTTCTATACTGTTAATAAAATCTTCTAATATTCTTTGCTCAAAGGAGGCTTTCATTCAATTTCTTTACTCCTAAAGTTTGCTATTTGGTATTGCAAAATAATTGCAATGTGCTTAAGTATGATTATACTTCATCAGTACAAAATTCTTTCATCATTAATATAGTTAGGAAAGCAATGAAAATGAAGCAGGCATAACTCCCACAAATAGAAAGGAATCCCCAAACAGATATTTGTTGTTAAGAATTACATTTCATTTTGCTAGAGTTTGGTTGCATGAGGATACTATTGTTTCTAGTTTGTTCGTGACTATATACTATTATTGCCTAGCAGAGTGTTTGATGTAAGTGCTCAAAAACATGAAAAAACGATGCTGCCAAACTTATTTTAGTCAGACTGAATTAAATAAATTCTAAAATAAGGCATAAATATCTGCCCTTGGGTGGTAAGTAAAAATACCTGGAGTTTTAACTTCAGCAACATGAAACATGACTTCAATCTCTTCTTTAGATTCTTTCACATATTCTCCATATAAATCTCCCATGGGAGAGATTAGAATTTGATTTAAATCAAGAATGAGAGAATATCCTGCAAGGTGGATATAATTCATTTATTTCTTAAACTAGAAAACTAAGATAACTAATATAAAAAACGATTTCAGTGGGCCAACAAGAGAAAGAGGTAGCTCGTGAATGAGAGCTCTGATGGTTTCCTTCACCTGTGTATTGTACGTGGATTCTTCCGTTTGAAATTCACTGGACTTCTCCCATTTCTTCAGGCTTTATTCAGGTCCTCAAATCTCTGTATCTGGTGCGTTGTCTAACAGACTGTCATTTGGCTTTTCTTTAAGGAAGCAACTTTTGAGAATGCCACAGAGTCTAGCTTTTCATGCTATATTTAGAAGATAATTTGCTGCACCTTCTTGGATCGATTTTGCCATCTCAGTTACTTTGTGAGAGATAATTGACATTCTTTGTGCTATGACAACTGTATGTGATGGATTAGTTCTAGTGGTTGACACTGGTTAGCTTCATATCAGTCACAGAATTTCATGAGCAGCAAGATTCAAATCCTATAAAGACACAAGACATTTCCAGGAAAACAGCAAAAAATGAACTTCAGTAAAAAAGTAACCCTATTTTTCCCTTTGTAGAAATCTTCAATTTTCCAATGTCCTGAATGTAAACTCAGTAGATTATTAGTAAAATGCTTTCTAATGGTCAGTATGCATTGTAAGTAAAATATGTCAAGGTGTGACTTGATAGATATTGTGATACTTTTATATCAAGACATTAAAGCCTTAAAATAATATAGTTAAAATTACCTTTTGTAGATTAATCAGGAGCTTAATTGAACATTTGAGAAACTAGAAGGTATTTCAGAAGGCCACATTACATAATGTGGTGCATTTAGTTTACAGTTAAAGTAATGCATGATGGTGATGTATTACAGAGACAATTTTTTTGATGTAACCCCTAAGATGATAGAAATACTGATAGAAATAATATCTAAAAGGAATTGAATGGCAGAAGACAGAGTCATAGAATTAATACCTTTTGAGAGATGTTAAACTTTGGGGTTTTATTTTCTTTGTGATCACCTACTTTGTTATTTCCGCACACTTTATACTCCCAAAGCTTCTTTTTGACTTTAACAAACATTCTAAGATAAAATATAAAGATCTAATGTCTATAGTTTTCAAAATCAGTGTTATTCATTGTTACTTTAGAGGTTTAATCGTGCAGCTCCAAATACTTATCTGAAGTTACTGTGTTGAACCTCACTGTTCTTTTGACTGAGAGGTGACAAGGACTATGTAATACAGTGTGTGTTAGTGATGTGAGCCAAAAGATTTCAGCATGAACTAATGTCAACCCCAAACTGACAACCATAAAGCACAGTTACATCCATGTGTACTAACTACACATAAAATTGTTCACTAATACACAGATTTATTAGTTAAAATGAATCCATGCATCTTAACTCCTTGACCAATTCTTACTGTTTATATTTCATTTCCAAGTGATTCATCTTTACAAATTCTCAAAATCATCCCTATCATTTTCCTGAAATGCTCCTTACACATAGAATTCATGGGTCTTGATTTCCTTGAGTATATCTTTGATCTACAATGACATTACTCTTCACTGAATATGATTTTCAAATATACTGTATGATACTTTTAAACTTTGTCCTTCTGTTCACTTTTATTATTCATATTCTCCCTCCATCTTTTCTTTATTTCCTTCCTCTTGCCTTTCTTCCTTCATCTTTCCTTCTTTCCATTGTCTTTCTATTAACTCTTCTTTATTCTGGTCATTAAGTGTACCAAGGTCTTTCATTCAAAGCTGATTTTTCATATGCAGCATTCCCAGTCTTATGCCTGGATTATCTTTTCAGTATTTCTATAAACTAGGGATAATGACATAATGGACCCCAAATGGGAGGACCTAGTAGCCCATGGTAGCTAAATGATGCTGAATACTGCTAGGGCTCATTTTCTGAAAATCTTATTAGGGAAAAACACTGATTTGCTTAATTTTATTTTTATTTATTTTATTTATTTTTTAAATACACGAAGATATCAAGGCTAAAATAGACATGCTTTTCAGAATGGGTCAACTCACTATCACTATCACTATCATGTTCAAGGCCCTGCATTCTATCCCCAGTAGTGCAAACAAACAAACAAATGAACAAAAATATTGAACACTAAAGAAACAGATATTATAGCTAGGTAAGGAAAGGTATGCTCAAGGAAACAACTGAGAAAATATAGAACATAAAAGGGTATCAGTTTAGGGGTCACTGTTGAGGATTGTTTCCTCTTACTCAACAATAAGAGGTAGAGAAGATTTAAGTGAACTGGATGCACCTATGTTTAGAGAGGACTGCATAGAAAGTATAGATAGCTATGCCCCCTCCCTATACATTGTTGTGCATCTGGAAAGCACAGAAGAGAAAGGGTGGGTTGTCAGTTGCTTAGGAGAATAATGTCAGCCTGAGTCTCAACACTATCCAGTCAGAGTGGTCAAGCTTCCTTAAGAATTTTGAGATTAACACAAACAGAACTAGCTCAGGTGCCCTAGTAGAATACTAGGATAAAAACTTAGACCTCTCTTTCTAATTTGCCTACCCATATTTCTCACGTACATCCTAAACACAAGCTTCGATATAGAGTGAAATTGCCAGCTTACTTGAGAAATGAGAGACTTGAGATTTATTTGCTTTCTCTATCTTGTTTACCTTGAGATTCCTTGCCTAGAAAGTAACATCAGTTTCTATATGGTAAATATAAACTGAATGTGTGGTAAAATCAGCAAATGTCGGGGAGAAGAAAGAATTTTTGGTTCTAGGACTTTGGTGATTTTGTGTAATTTTTAAAAATATCTGGAGTAATGATGTAGGGGCAACTCATCAACAGCTATGGTGAGTCTGTGAGGAGGGTTGACAACGTGGTTGTGAGGTTCGTGAAAGAAACAGAGTGGGCAATGACAAAAATATTTGGACACTGTTTTAGTTAGCTCTTTTACTGCTGAGACCAAAAGATCTGAGAAAAAACAATTTTAAGGAGGGAAAGTTTATCTGAGGTCTCATAGTTTCAGAAGTTTCAGTCCTAGTCAGAGTGAGATGAGGCTGAACATCAGGGTGGAAAATTGTGGCAAAAGGAAGCAGCTCAAGACATCACACCTGGGAGCTGAGAGATACTTCACTTGCCAGATGTACCCCAAAGGCAACGCCCCCAATGACCCACCTCCTTCAGCCACACCCTCCCTGCCTTTATCTACCACTCAGTTAATCCCTACCAGGGTATTAATTCACTGATTAGGTTAAGGCTATCATAACCCAATATTTCACCTATGAATGTTCTTGCATTGTCTCACACATGAGCTTTGGGTGGACAACTAACGCCCAAACCTTAACAGACACTGTTTTGCTGAATACTGCAGAGATTCATAGATTTTCTGGATTTGTGAAGCAACCCTTTGTTTGTACTCTGTACTGCCTTACATTATCTCTTGATGTTATTCAAGGTCATTTTACATACTAAGATTAAAAAGTTATAGGAGTTCATTCAACTTAAGGTCCAGTATTTTTCTTTTACCAGCTTCTTTTTATTTGGTAACAATTAGTGCAAGAAACTGGCATTAGTTGAGCAAAATTTAGCTTATTTAAAAAAAATTATATATGACAGCAGAATGCATTACAATTCTTTTTACACATATAGAGCACATTTTTCATATCTCTGGTTGTATACAAAGTATATTCACACCAATTTGTGTCTTTGTACATGTACTTTGGATAATAATGACCATCACATTCCACCATCATTTCTAACCCCTTGACCCCTCCCTTCCCCTCCAAACCCTCTGCCCTATCTAGACTTTGTCTATTCCTCCCTGGCTCCCTTTCCCTACCCCCTTATGAATCAGCGTCTTTATATCAGAGAAAACATTTGGCATTTGGTTTTTGGGATTAGCTAACTTCATTTAGAATTATCTTCACTAACTCCATTCATTTACCTGCAAATGCCATGATTTAATTTAAACAAAAATAAATGTTGGTGAGGATGTGGGGAAAAAGGTATACTCATACACTGCTGGTGGGACTGCAAATTAGTGCAACCAATATGGAAAGCAGTATGGAAGATTTCTTGGAAAATTGGGAATGGAACCACCATTTGACCCAGCTATCCCTCTCCTCGGTCTATACCCAAAGGACTTACAAACAGCATATTACAGGGACACAGCCACATCAATGTTTATAGCAACAAAATTCACAATAGCTAAACTGTGGAACCAACCTAGATGCCCTTCAGTGGATGAATGGATTAAAAAAAAATGTGGCAGGGGCTGGGGATATGGCTCAAGCGGTGACATGCTCACCTGGCATGCGCCGGGAGCGGGGTTCGATCCTCAGCACCACATAAAATAAAATAAAAATGTTGTGCTCTCTCTCTCTCTCTCTCTCTTAAAAAAAAACCTCCTGGTCTATTCTTTAAAAAAAAATGTGGCATATATACACAATGGAATATTACTCAGCAATAAAAGAGAATCAAATTTAGCATTTTATAGAACTTTTAATTTGTTATATTACTGATAAGTAAAAAGATTTTATTTTCTTTAAACTTCTTCTTTTTCTATTTAATAATAGCAAGAGTAGCTTCATTCTTTTTACTGTAGTTAAAACCTAAAATGAATAGAAAAAAAATTGAAAAATTAAAAAGCCTAGAAATGTATAATTAGTTTCAGAGATAATATTTCTTCTTTTTTATTCATACATCCTTAAAATGAACTTCTAATGTATGTGTATGTGTGTGTGTGTGTGTGTGTGTGTGTGTGTGTGTAAAAGAGAAGAAATGCAAAGCTGGTTTTTGCTGTATACTCCTTGCTTGTTGAGTGTTTCTAGTAGAGTTGGATCTTCCTAGTCCAGCAACCCTATCTATTATAGGAAGTACCTACAGTGACTTGATTTTTATAACTCTTTGCTCTTTTTGTTTTACTCAGACATCATTTTGGCATTCATCATCACTGCACTGTAAATAAGTATCATTCAAAGGCTGAAGCTCCAGTAACTTCACTTGGTCAGATACCCCTCAGCAGTCGACTCAGTGGGATGGCCCTTGCTGTCTTCAGCCCCTTCAACCTACCTATGTTCTAAACAAAACATTCAATTGCTATTGCCCTTCCTGTTTTGTAACCTTTGCCCATTGTGAACCCTTCAAAATGTATAAAATGCCCAGTGTCCAAAGAGGAAATAATGAGCCCAAAATGTATCCATCAAGTATAATGTAGTTGCCTGGCCAACTGTAGGATATAAAGAAAGAAGAACTCCCTGCTGTGCTCTCTCATTTGAGAGAAGAGTTGCTGACACCTTTTAGTCTTTTGTCCCTGGGAGCTTATTTCCTTTTTCTCCATCTATAGCATTTCTAAGATCTATATTATCAGAGAAAGGAGAGGAGAAGAAAAAAATCAAGTGTGAAATGCAATCATGAACTGTATCTTGAAATCTATACAACCAAGAGGCTAAGGAGGCAGAGAGGGTCCTTGGCCTCTAGTCAAGGTTCGATTTCAAAGGGTGACTACATATACCTGAAATTCTGCTGCATCCAGGAGGGTCCCACCCATCAATTTGAGGTACCAGAGCTGCAGACCTTTCTGTGATATCAATAATAGATGATTGAGAAGCAGCTTATGAAATATAATTGGCAGCTTGGACTGAGTCTAAATAGTACCTTGCAAGCTTACATAACCTCAAAATATATGACTTTTTACTTCCCTGTGTTAGGGAACAAGAGGACGTGCGTGGGTCATGGTTAAATGCCCTGAACAAAATAAGTAAACGATATATCTTTCTCCGAACCTCATTCTTCCACCAGCATTGTTCATTTTAGTCAGGTGAGACCCAATAGTAACCTGGAAACCAATTGTAACTTTTCCCTAACCCATATTCTCTCACATCTAAACTCCCAATCCTACAATAATTAATTTATCCATTCACTTCTCTCTACCCAAGTCTCTAACTCATGTTACCAATGTATGTTTCCTGGATTACTAAAACTGATCCCAAAATGACCCTGTTAGTTGTTGTTTTCTCCTCCTCCTCCTCCTCCTCCTCCTCTTCTTCTTCTTCTTCTTCTTCTTCTTCTTCTTCTTCTTCTCTCTCTCTCTCTCTCTCTCTCTCTCTCTCTCTCTCTCTCTCTCATTGGGAATCCAACACAGTACCCTGCATAAATTAGACAACTGCTGTACTGTTGAGCTCTACCCCCAGCCCAAGTTTTGGACCTTCCTAATATGTGTTTATCACTGCAGCCAGAATGATCTTACTGAAAGGCAGAAATCTTTATAATCCTCAATGTTGCTACTGTCCTTAAAAGCTCACAGTCCCTCCCACTGCTGTGTGATGCCCTGTAATGTTTTCTACTTACCTCCCTGTTCTTATCTCTCACCCCCCTTTTTTCCATACTGAACTAAATTTCCTTAAGTTTTTCATATTAACTTCCTCTCCCTTTTGGACCATGGTCCCCTTTTCCTGTGATATATTCTTATCGGACTGGCTTCCTCTTGCTTACCTTTTAGGTCTCACTCTCCTCTCCTCTTTGGACTTGGCTAGGCTTCTCTGCCACTACCTTACCTGGTTAATTCCTCTATCATAACCTTCAAATTGCATTGCCACATCACTGTTGGTGGGTTCACCATAGAAAGGAGGGCTCTAAGATGGCACTGTGAGAGCTATATCTCAGGTGTGTTTATTTTTTTATGCCCACGACATCACATTGTTTGTTGAATGAAATGGTAATTAATAGTTCTGGAATCCCTGAGACCCAGGGCCATGAGTGGTTCGCTGAGAAATGAACTTTCTTTTCCTATTCCACCTGGATATTGATAGAGTGTTGACAAATGTCAGGAAAAAATGTCCCTGTATGTCCCTTACAGAGAAAAAATACAGGGGGCTGCTTGTCCACAGAGAGTACTGGGCTTCTTTGGAGGATGTTGCTTCTTCCTGGCTTTGCTTTCAAAGCTTCAAATGAGGCAAGGTCGTGCATGAAATAGAACACTTAGTTGCAACCTGATATAAGTGAAATAACTCTGTAAAATTAGGATATATGGACAATTTCAAAGTGCTGACAAAAGTCCCAAGTTTCCTGGAAGTATAAAAGAATGCAGGGTGGGCAGAACTGAATACACAAAATGTTCTTTTGTATTTTTCCTCCCCTGCTGAATTAAAAAAAAAATTCCTAATCCTATGCCCACTTCCTTCCTCCCATGAGCAGTTATTTTGGGCCTATGAGGTTCCAGGTATAGTTTTATGTGCTGAGAATATAATGGTAATGACATACACACAAAATAACCAGGCTTGTGGAGCTCATATTTTAGTTGGGGAGACTGAATTTAAAAAAAATATTTATAACATAATGTTATGTAATGAAAAGTTCAATGAAGACAAAGAAGCAAGAAATGAGGAGAGACTAGACTACAGTATGGGGAAGTTGGTAGGACAGGCTAAGTCTGGTTGTCAAAACAGACTCTCTGAGAAGGTGTTAAAGAAAATATCCACCACATAGAAATACACTGGCAAGGAAAACTTTATACATGACTATTGAAGGTGGGCTCAAGATGATCAAAACAGGGGAAAGATCAAACTCAGTTTTGTAAATATGAAAACAAGAAGAATTCTTAACTACTGGGTGCACCAGTGGAAACAATCTAGAAAATATAGGGTGTATGTGGACACATGATGAAGTCATTTGTGTTTCTTAATTATCCCCTACCAAAGTTAGGCTCTTAACTTCCTATAGAGAATGGGTTACTCCAAGATCCTTGAGAAACATGTTCATGGACTGCAAACTGGAAAGAGGCAATTGCCAATTTTCTAAAGTAAATGTTCTAAGGAAAGTGAGGTCAGGGGCCTGTAATAAAGAAAAATGTGTCTAAAGTTTAGTAATGCTGAGGAGACGGTCAAGGCTTTCTTGATCAAAGATGATATTTGGGCAGAGAGACTTTAAAAGTGAAAGAATTGTGAATGAATTCTGAGCAAGAATACTGTCAGCAGAGGCAAGAGCAAATGCTAAGGACCGTCCTTGAAGTGGGGGGAGCAATCAAAAACACCAGTAGGGCTGGAGTGGAAAGAGGAAAGAGGAGAGGCAATGGAGGTAAAGCTATGAAACTGGTTAAAGACCAGATCAAGGAGACTCTCCTAGGGAAGACACTTTGGGACTAAACCATGGGAATCCTTAAGGGAGAGAATTAATAATCTCCATGTCTGCTTGAGGAGTCTGTTGTGTTGAGAATTGAGATCTGGTATTGGAGAATGACAGAGAGGCTCATAAGAAGTCTGTAGCAATAATATGAGTATGGATCTTAAAATAGGGTGGTAATGATTAGGCAGAGATGCTTGATGTAAAGCCAGAGTTTTCCAAAGAAACACCCAATAGGAGATTTAGTTATACACTGTGGGTACCGGCTCACGCAGTTATGGAGACCCAGAAGTCCTGTGGTCTGACCCCTGCAAACTGGAGCAGTAGGAAAGCCAGTGGTGCGGTTCAGTCACAGTCTTCCCACTCTCAGGCCTTCAGACATAGACTGAATTCAAATGCTAGTTGTTTCTGCAAACACCTTCAAAGTCATACCCAGAAATTGTTTTCTCACCTGAATATCCCTTAGTCAAGTCAAGCTGACACAAAAATTAAGTATCGCACCTTATTGCTGGATGATGAATATGAGATAAAAGTAAGAATGAAGGAAAACTCAAATTTTGGGGCTGAGTAACTAGGTGAATACTGGTCATACATTGGAGAAGCCTGAATGGAAAAAGTAGGTGTAGACACTTGTGATTGGTATTAAAGAAAGAGGTGGTTGGTTCCAATGAAGTTCAGCAGTCATTTAGGTATTTTGCCTGAGAAGTTGAATGTATATTGCTTAATAATGAGGCTATGGTCTGAGAAATGTGTTTTTAGGTGAACATTGTAAAGTATACTTACACAAAACTAAATAATGTAGGTTGACCACTTGGTTCAATGAACAAGAGCTGCTGCAGTCATGACATAGGATGTTTTACAATAAATTTTTCCTTTATAAATTCCTTTATAAATTTTTCCTTTATAGGAATATGCTCCATAAACTTTATAGAATCATATAGGATATGCAAAAACTAGTAATTTTTAGATCCTTTTTAGTCTCAGGGGACCATCATCATATATGCAATACTTTATTGACAAAAATGTTGTTTTGAGATGCACAACTACATTATCCTGAAGTTCAAGGGAGACAGTAGAGATAAGAAAAAAGGAATTTGGGAATTGTTTGAGTGTAGTTCATAGTTTGAACCAGGCTGTATGTTTTCCAGGGTAGGAAGAAGAGCAGAAAAATAGAGCATTTGTTTTTTTCTTGTTTATCCTCATCTGACAAAGCTCTCTTTATGGACTCAGATCAATATTTTAAAAGAATTACTTGGATTAATAAGTACTCACTTCTTACAATAAACCTTTCTTATGATTCACCCAAGGTTGAATTATAAAATAAGCCCATGTTTTATGGTAGCATCAAAGCAACGGTGCTGAATTTATTTTAAAGAATGCTTATGGAAGTTAAAAAAATGTATATGATATGCTAATAGTTGAAAAATGAAGAATTTTATTTGGGTTTTTAAACCTTATTTTATGATATAGTATTTAGAAATATGCATATACAAGTGGTAGAAGACACTGCACTCTTTCAGGCTTCTTTGGGCCTTGAGCTTGGTACTGGCTGCTACAAGAAATAAATAAGAGATAACTCTTCATTTTTTTTCTAATGTTTTAAAATCTCTTCTTAGCATTAAATAAAGCAAAAGTGACTATGCATAAATGAATAATGACACTGCATTAACTGGTGGTGCTTTTTAGTTCTTTATTAACTTTAATCAGTGGTGGATGAAACTCAAGGGATTTTAAATATCAAACAAACTCAGATGAGCTTCACATAGAGAACATTTCCACTCAGTACTCAATTATCTGGTCCTCAGAATCTTATTTCTATGTTTTCTTTTCCTACATAGGTAATGAAAAGTTGTCAAATATAAGGACAGATGGGGATATTGAGTGTCTGCTATGTGCCTGGCTTGGTCCTAAGTGCTAGGATTAGAAATCTTTGTATAACGGATAATAGTATTTGCTTGAATTAGAGAAAATAGACAAATAAAATAAGCAAAATTTGTATACTAACTGGTAATAAGTGGATAAAATAAAGCAGGATTCAAGAAATAGGAGAGCTGGGTTGGAGGTAGTTTTTCAAATATAAATGGAATGATTAGGGAAGTCCTCAATGAAGGGATATTGAGTAAAGATAAGAAGGAAGCAAAGGAGAGAGCCATGGAGATGCCCCTTAGAGAAGCACTGCAGGTGTGGGAACAGGAGAGGAAGACAGTTTTAGGCTGAAGTATGGCTGGAGTGTTTGAGGAATAGCAAGGAGACTAGTGTTTCTGGAGATGAGTGAAAAATAGGAAGAACAGTAGGAAATGGTGTTAATATAGCAGATATCAGACTAATAGGGTTTTGAAGCCCTTGTGGACATTTGGTACTGAATTTGATGAAAACCCACAGAAGACTTTGCATTTTGAGAGAGGCTCACAAGCTGCCATATTAAAAACAGACATTGGGGGTAGGTAGGGTGGCAGGGGCAAGAATGAACACAGGGTAAGCTTGTTAAGGTTACTGCAGGAACACAGGTGAGGTGATAATCAGAGATGACAGTGGACAATGAGGTTAGCTATGGAAATGATGAGATTAGACCAGAAATATTTTGAAAGTGTATATGATGGCACTTGTATTTGGAAAGTGAGAGAAAGGAATTAAGGATGACTTTAAGGTTTCTGGACTCATTGGAATGTAGTTATCTACTGAAGTGGTGAAAATGAGACACAGGTTTGGGGATGAAGATTAGGAATTTGTTTTAGAATATTTTAAATTTATACCTACTTAAAGATACATCTATAATTATCAAGAAGGCATTTAGATACATGAGTCTAGGGTCCAGGGGAGCTGTCTCAGAATTTATGTTTGGGACTCATCTGCAGGTACTTGGTATTTAAATGAACAAGCAAAAGTAGAGGAGTTGTCCCTGAGCTGAAGCCAGGAGTCACCATCCATGTGTAGAGGTTGAGAAGCTGAAGAGGCACCAGCAAAGGAAACTGAAAAAAGTGACCTAGGAGGAAATGCAGTAGTCTGGAAAGCAAGTGAAGAGAGCTTTTGAAGGGGTGACCAATTGTGCCCAAGAACACTGACCATGAGATGAGGAAAACAAGGACTGACAATAAAAACTTGTATATTTAGTAGAGTGGAAGCCACTGCTGACCTTGGGCAAACAATTTCAGAGGAACAGTGTTGCAGAGGCTGGGCTTGAGCGAGAACTATAGTTGAGTGTACATTGGTGTCAATGAAGACAGAAAACTCCTTCAATAACTTTATGGAGAGCAGAGGAAAGAGATTTTGACTGCATGACTGAAATCAGTAGAGCTTGGTTCCTCTTTTTAGATGAGAAATATGTATGCTAATGGCTACTGATTACTAAAGATACATTGGTGTTACAGTAGAGAGTTGAGAAGAGAAAATTGCTAGAGTCTTATACATGAGTAGTCCGGAAGGCCTGGAGTTCAGTGCTCACAAGAAGTTCTGCCTTTAGGTAGGAAACAGAACAGAGTCAGAGAGTCTCTCTCTCTCTCTCTCTCTCTCTCTCTCTCTCTCTTTCTCTCCATTTCTACTCTCTTCCTTCCTCCTTTTCTATATCCCCACCCTTTATCTTTTGTTAAAAGGTTTAAAGTGTCTTACTTAGAAATTTTAAAATATAAGTATATCCAAATTAAGTTATGGAAAAGGAAAAAGCAGTTGAGATACATGGTTTGCAAGCTTAGAATAAACATTGGCAATTCATCTTACTAAGCATGTTGAATATTTTAGCAATCCTAAAATAAGCCGACCCCTCTTCTTCCCCAGCTCTGTCACTAAACGGTTGTCTAATTTTGGTCAAATTATTAAGCTACCAGGAGCTGGGTTTCTACAGCAGTCAAATAAGAGTGATGATCTAGGTACTGAAGGTCCCTAAGAGTTTTAAAAGCTTATGAATTTGCAATGTATTAATTTATTGACTTCATTTTGTCTCCTGCAATCTACCCACTTATTCAAAAATGACTAATTTATTTTGTAAATCCGACTCGGGTACATAATCCTTGACTCCATTTATTTTTTATGTTAAGATACTCTTCATTTTCAAAATGTTCAGGGTAAATACTTCTGATATTCCATTGTAGTAGGGCTTACATATGCTTTTAAGAATGTGCAGCATTACATGGGATTTAAAATCTTTTACTTAATGACTCATTAATTATTCTTAGTAAATGAACTATAAAAATGGTGATAGCTCCAAAATAAATATGCATATGTATACAAAACAACTATAAGTGGGAACTTTTAAACTTACTTCTTTAGAAAAATAAAATTAATATGCATAATATTGGAATCCATATTTCTTGGATATTCAAGTGAATGTATGAATTATTATATACTAAAAACTCTAAGATGATGGATTTTTTACAATCTGTATGATGCTGTAAGTGTTCTCATTGGTCCCTCTGGAGGTGTTCTCCTATCCCCATAAAAAGCTGTGAATTCTGTTGTGTCCTTTAAAAACTATTTCACTTTCTGTTAATTATTTTACAAAGTCACAACCTTCTTAATCTACTACCATCATTTGCAAAAGATTAAGCTTCCTGTTCTATTGGCAATAATTTGGCATCACCCCTAGGGATTCCTGACAACATCAGGGCATGTTGACATTGAATGTGTTCTCTGAAGCATGAAGGGACAGCAATCACACCTACCTGGAAACAGAAAAAGTTGAATTCATAGAGACAGAGCAGAATGGTATTTACCAGGGACTGGGGAGTCTGGGAGATGTTGGTCAAAGGATACAAGTTTCAGTTGTATGGAATGGCTACTCAAGGAAGAAAGCAATACTTTTAGGGAGATGTTGAAGCCGGGAGTTCCTAAAACCAGGCAACTTCTCCTGAGTTATGCATACATAACACTGATCAGTTGATTTTTGAAAATTTTCATGAACTCACAAGGATTTTTTTTTTCTTTAAGTAAAAAACTAATCACCCAAACAGACAGGTTGGACAGTCAGTGAGTCTTTAACTCTGGTTATATCTGAAAGAGAAAGTCAGAAGAGTCCTCACTGGATTTGGTCATTCAGAGGTCAGTGGTGAGAGGAAGCAGTTTGGCAGAGGA